>NW_027361754.1:69767500-70367500 GCF_039654945.1 Dendrobates tinctorius | reverse complement strand
GATTCAGCATATTTAAATTGGCACACAAGGGCAGGTTAAATAAAGTTCACCCTACTTGGATTTAGCTCGGCTGTCTCTCTCTCTCTTTTCTTCTATTATATCTTCACATTTTAACATTTTCCACTTGGATTCTCATCCGATTAAACTAGGATTTGAATAAGGATGAGTCACTTTTTTGGGATGCAGTCTTTTTTGACTTTATGGGTCCTTAATCCAAATTATAAAACCTTCTGTATTTTACTGTTTCTAAATGTGTCAAATTATTGTTTTCAAAAAGTCAGGACAGCACAGCTGAGCTTTTAATTGTTTGAGATGAACTCTGGAGAAATAATACTGAGCTCTGGGCGCTACCGGTTGTGGAAGTTCAGATGGAATTACAAAGTGAATCCAGCGGAATGGAGAGTAAATGAATATTTTATTCTTAAACAGTATAACAAATGGGCATGAAGTTGGAGGTATAAAGTTCATTCCACTACACCTTTCAACTCTGGATAGGTGACTTCATCAGGCACCAAACCCATCTAGATCTTTTTGCACCTGGAGGTGGCATGTTTGTACTTTTTTTTTTCCCCCTAGCTCAGACTGCGGAGATCCATATGTCTTAAACAGTGCCTTCCTCCCTCCCACCAACCCCGTAATAGAACACAGCCAGGCCTAGATAGGTTTAATCAGGTTGATCACAGTTTATTAATTGCAAAAGCAGAGAAAGACAATTACATTTCATAACGGGCTCATAGCCGAGGTCCTGTCCACGATCGACAGGCGAGCTGGCCAAAGAGCGGTTACGAACCTTTGCCCTCCTCCCCATCTTCCGCCACAGAGGATCATGTGTATGACCTACTCAGGAATCTGACCCCCACCCATCCAACATTAGGGCCTGTTCGACTCCGTCCTGCAAGCCGTACAAAAATATAGCGAGACCAGTGTCCATTAGGTGAACTCCGTCCGGTCTCATTAGTGCCAAGTTATCGCCTTCCAGCTGGTGGTGACGAACCACAATACCACATTTACTCCTCACGAATTTCAACATTCGCACGTTGATCTTTCTCCTTGCGCACTCTATGGCTTTTTCATCTCTTGCTCCACGCCATACGGCTCATGGTACTATCTTTGACCTCACCAATACCATATCTGTGAGTAAACAGGTAAAACATTCAATGTCTGTTGTCATTATTGTGTAGAGTTTGGGGATTTTGCTTTTGTTAAGATCATTGCCGCCAGCGTGTATCACTATTATTACCGGGTGTTTAGCCCTCCTGGATCACCTGTCGCTATTGCAGTCCTCTGATACCTTTCCAGTTGACTTCTAGACTCGGGAAGCCTAGTTTTTTTCCTCAATGCCGAAGCTTGGCCCGTTTTGCTGCCCAGTAGACATATGAATGTCCTAAAACCCAAACTTCTACGCCTGTAAGATACAAATTGTGTTACTTGAGTAAATCAGGACTTATATATCTGACGAAGCATGCGGATTTCCATCGACCCATTCTCTGCACTTCGGCCTCCGATATCCTGCCCTTGCTGCTTCGGTGGCTGCCCCAATTCACAAAGAATGCATCCCGTATTCCTTCGGATTAGCGCCGTTTTTTTCGAAGCATAGCTTGAAAATTGCCTGAAATTGATACTTGATAAGAGGGGAACCATCTGTATCTGAGAGAAAAAATGTGCTTGCGTGTCTTATTAACCCGTAGCGTTTGACTGTTTTTAGTGGGCATACTGGGCCATCTGCTGAGTTAACCAGGACCCACAAGCCCCGACCGGTGAGATCGCACCTGGATTTTCGCACTCAAATGTGCAGAGCGTCGCTGCATATGACTATGTCCTCAATAATTAAACAGCCTTCCAACGCTGTTTTTGACCGCGGCAACAACTTGCTAATGTGCAGTGCGAGGAAAATAGCAAAAGCGAAAGCTGCTGATGTGAGGATTGCCACGTATTGCGACTTGCATGCCGATGTGGATATTGAAATAATGTCATGCAGTAATCTCAATGAAATGGGGCGATGACATTCCTGACTCAGTTGAAGCCTTTTCCAGCCTTTAAATTGCCTGTTTGATGAAAAAGAACTTTGCTGCATCAGCCCACCCCAATAGTTGAAAGAAAAAGTCTATTCCCGATAATTGACATTGCGCCGGTGTACCTGAAGCCCCTCTTTCCATGAGCTGAACCAAAAATTCCATCGTCTCTTCGCCTCTTGCTCAGTTGCACTTATCAACGGGCCTACCCTGAATTAAAGAGCGCCACTCCTCCCAAGCCTTACCATAGACCTGCCAGATAGCCGGTGTAACAGAGGCACGGATTAAGGGCATCAGTGATTGGCCACTGTGTCCCATAGGGATGGAGGACACTGGATACCAGATGGTTGCGCATTGGGGAGAAGGACTCTGAAGACCTGCCAATCGGAAGATAACAGTGAGTTAATGAGATTATCGTCTGCCTCTGCCACTAATGTGGCTCGACACCAGATGTTGTTTTTCAAACATAGCAGCGCTAGCCGGCGTAAAAGAGCGAGTATGGGCGAGGATGTAGATGACATATGGTTTAAGCTCTTTGAGTTTCTGATATTTTTCATTTGAAATCGAATGTTTGCGTTTCTCAACTGAGTACCCCATAGCTCCACTGGTGCTTCTATTGCAAAGATTTCCCACAGGCCTGGATTGCTGCAAAACCTTCTCTGTTACTCACCCCTACCACAAGCCCTAGGTCCTTGCTTGATGTTTCTTTTGCCATGACACATGTATGGCCATTGTAGGTTTGCAAGAACGTCTTCCAGACTAACAAGTCTGCTTTTAACGGGCGAGTAAGCCTAATTCTGTGGCCCGGCTGGGAAATGCCCTTGGTTTCCAACGCTAGTTGGCAATTACGCGGCTAGAGAATGTCAGCAGACCCAGCAGGGACTACATCTGTTGGAGGGTGACTTTTTTAACTTCACAGGAAACCTTCCAACATCTGCAGTGTTTTCTGTATTTTTTCGGCGGGTAAGCGAAATACCATCGAATTGGTGTCTAATTCGATGCCAGTTAAAGGCAGTACATTACATGGTCCAACTGTTTTTTCGGGTGATAGCAGTGCGCCGAAATGCTGTGATATAAATTTAAATTTTTCAAGGAGGAAGGAGCAGAGTTTAGAATTTTTGGGGCCGACAAACAAAAAATCGTCAAGGTAGTGAATCAGAGAATTGCTGCCTGTTTCGTAACGGACTACCCATTCCAGGAAAGTGCTGAATAGCTCTAAATAGTGACACAAAATGGAACATCTCATCGGCAAGCACATATCAAAATATTAGTGCTGGTCCACCTTGCAACCTACTAGGTGGAAGTATTCAGGGTGCACAAGTAAAAGGCGAAAAGCCGATTCTATGTCTGATTTAGCTAGCAGGGCGCCGGGCCCGGCTGTGCGGACTAATTCTGCCGCCTTGTGGAAAGACGCGTATGTCACAGAAGCTGCCTCTGGGGAAATAGCATCATACGAATTCGCCTTTTTGGTGTGACAATTTGATTTTTTTGGTTCAAAATTTCGGGGAATTCGCGAGAGGATTTTAGGTTGTCAGCCAGGGTTGGTGTTTTACTGAATTTGTAGAGTATAAAAAAGCCATCTGTAAAACTGAAGTGTAGTTGCCGTGCCGCTTCTTTATTGGGGTAGAGGTCTACCTCGTGGGCACTGTATTTGCCTGACGAATACCCCTTGCTGCTGGGTGTGTTCCCCTCCCTCCCCCAGCAAGCTGAGCAGTCATGGCTATATCTGCATATGTGGGTGCTTGTGTGTTATATAATATATAAAATATACACACACATATACACAGTGGGGAAAATAAGTATTTGATACAATGCGGATTTTGCAAGATTTCTCACCTACAAAAAATGAAGAGGTCTGTCATTTTTATGATAGATACACCTCAACTGTGAGAGACAGAATCTAAAAATAAAAACCAGAAGATCACATTGTATGGTTTTAACATAATTAATTTACATTTTATTGCATTAAATAAGTATTTGCTCCCCTACCAACCAGCAAGAATTCTGGCTCTCACAGACCTATTAGTTTTTCTTTAAGAAGCCCTCCTAATCTGTACTCATTATCTGTATTAATTGCACCTGTTTGACCTCGTTACCTGTATAAAACATAAATGTCCACACAATCAATTACACTCCAACCAAAATTGTAGATCTCCACAAGGCTGAGATGGGCTACAGGGCAATAGGCAAGCAGCTTGGTGAGAAGGCAACATCTATTGGCACAATTATTAGAAAATGGAAGAAACACCAGATGACTGTGAATCTTCCTCGGTCTGGGGCTCCCTTCAAGATCTCTCATCATGGGGTAAGGATGATTCTGAGAGAGGTCAGGAATCAGCTGAGAACTACATAAGAGGACCTGATCAATGACCTGAAGAGAGCTGGGACCACAGTCTCAAACATTACCGTTAGTAACACACTAAGCCATCATCAATTAAAATCCTGATAATTCAGAGGAGGCATGGGAGAAGGTTATATGGTCAGATGAGACCAAAATAGAACTTTTTTGTATCAACTCCACTTGCAGTGTTTGGAGGAAGAAGGATGAGTACAACCCCCAAGAACGTTTTCCCAACTGTGAAGTATGGTTGTGAAAAATCATACTTTGGGGTTGTTTTTCAACAAAGGGGAAAGGACAACTGCACCGTATTGAAGGGAGGATGGATGGGGTTATATATTGCAAGATTTGGGCCAACAACCTGCTTTCCTCAGTAAGAACATTGAAGATCGCTTGTGGCGCTGTCTTCCAGTATGACAATGACCTGAAACCCACAGTCAGGGCAGCTAAGGAGTGGCTCCGGAAGAAGCATTTCAAGGTCCGGCCTGGAGAGGCCTAGCCAGTCTCCAGACCTCAACCCAATAGAACATCTTTGGAGTGAGCTGAAACTCAAAGGTGCCCAGCGACAGCACCGAAACCTGTTCTGGAGAAGATCTGTATGGAGGAGTGGGCCAAAATCCCTGCTGCAGTGTGTGCAAACCTGGTCAAGAACTGCAGAAAATGACCTCTGTAATTGTAAATAAAGGTTTCTGTACAAAATATTAAGCTCTGTTTTTCTATTGTATGAAATACTTATTTCATGCAATAAAATGCAAATTAATTATGTAAAAATCATACAATGTGATTTTCAGTTTTGTTTTTTAAGATTCTGTCTCTCACAGATGAAGTGTACCTACGATAAAAATTACAGACCTCTCTATTCTTTGTAGGTGGGAAAACCTGCAAAATTAGCAGTGTAACAAATACTTATTTACCCCACTGTATGTGTATCTATGTTTGAGTGTACCGTATTTTTCGGACCATAAGATGCACTTTTTCCCCAAAAAATTTTGTGGGAAAGTGGGGGGTGCGTCTTATGGTAGCAATTTATTTATATCCGTCCATGGCTGGTGCGGGTGCTGCGGGGCTCTGTGCTGCGGTGGTGGCAGCGGACTGTGCTCCGGTGCAGGGGTAGCGGCTCTCTGTGTTCCGTGGGGGGCACCGCCGGCATTTCCTCGAAGCCCGGAGGCCCCCGCACATGCGTTGCTGGCTGCCGCCATGTTGCGGTGGCCTCCAGGAACATGGACGCCGGGAAGATGGCCGCCGGTCCGGGGACGACGCATGCGCAGGTTCAGATCTCGTCCCCAGATCTCGGGAGACGAGATTCAAATCTCCGGGCATCGAGGAAATGCCGGTGGAGCCGCCGCCACCCTCACCCCACAGGGCCCACCTGCCCCAGCCCAGCTGCCCCAGCCCAGCCCACCTGCCCCAGCACAGCTGCACCAGCCCAGCTGCCCCAGCCCAGCACAGCTGCCCCAGCCCAGCTGCCCCAGCACATCCCAGCTGCCCCAGCACAACCAACCTGCCCCAGCACAGCCCACCTGCCCCAGCACAGAGCCACCGCACCAGCCTGGACCACTGAAGGACCCCTGTGACCACTCCTCCACCTGTGCCGGATCCCTTCCCAGGTAAGCTGAATTCGGACTGTAAGACGGACCCCCATTTGACACATTATTATTTTTTTCCCTATTTTCCTTCTGAAAATTGGGGTGCGTCTTATGGTCCGGTGCGTCGTATAGTCCGAAAAATACGGTATATATTTATATATAATATAAAACGTAGTGTATTATGTAGTAAGGAGGACATGAAAAAGTTCCTGCATCTTTCCTAATTGTTAATCAAAATGTGAATTATTTTATCAGGGCAACTGGACTCTGATACAACCCATAATGGCCACTGCATTATTTATTTTGCAACCTAATTCATTACTCTGGCCCAAGACATTGTAACACAGTGGTAACCGAAGAGGTTTTCGCAAGAGAGAGATTGAAAGGAACTCTGGTGCCATTTTAAATAAATTCTGATGATTTGGAGATTTCCTGCAGTATAAAAGGGAAAAAGATTTATCTCTGGGAGATTTTGTTCCATATTAGAATGTGAGAGCGTTAAGTGTGTCTAAGGAGCTTATAAAATATCTGCGCTTTCATGTGTCCCATGCAGAGCTAATCAACATCTGTTCAGATATCCAGGATAAGGCCCATTTGGGGCAAAGTATCTCTCCATTATGTTCAAAGGAACGTATAGTATAGCATTTCATTTTTTTGCGCAACAGAAGGTGTATGTTAAAGCAACAGTTCTGCATCTGTGCATGTGGCTTATTAGTGACTAATCCGCCTCTTCATGGTTCACGTTACTTTTTCATAGAATACTGTACTGTGTGAACAAAGATTTTTTATTTTTTCAGCACTTCACATTACAACTCCATAGGTTTATTTTATGCCGTTCCACCCTTTGCTGGAAATGTTTGCATATTGCCTTTTAAGTGGTTTTAGTCAATGCATTTGTTGGTGACTCAAAAAGAGTTAATCAGTTTACAGCCCCCCCCCCCCCCCCCCCGCCACCCTCTGACAAGATAATAACAGAACTAACATTTTACCCAATACCTTGATCCCTTTATCTCTCATCAGACATCAGTTTTTCTCCCACCAACGCTATCCGTGGCTTTCACAAACGCATACCTATTATATTCTGGAGCTCTTCACATGTCCATGATTTTCTTTGCAACAATGATACTCACAGAATGACACAGACTTGTTCAATTTTGAACCAAGTCTCGGATCAAACTTGCCAATGCAAAACTATACATTCTTGAAAAAAAAATTGGATGCCTTCCATATGCTGTCCATCCTCACGACCTGTTTGGTAGAGAACCTTGTAAATCTCCATTTGTTCCACTTTTTCATCTGAGAAAAGCTGATGAAACTCTCATGATAAAAAACTGACCCTCTGACCAAACTCTCATAAAACTCATATGTACTTCCAGCTCCCATGGGCTTGTTTATATGTTCATGTATATCCATCCAAGATTCTGGCCCCCCTGTTGTAAGTGTCTCCATCCAGAACACTTATGCCATATAGACAGGACACACTATGAATGTTCAATAGATGAAGGAGGATCACAAATATATCTTCAAAAATGGGCTTCATGCACACTTAAATAAATGAGGAGGTGGCTGCACATGCGCAGCTTTCTCTGTTTTTGTCAATTTGAGCTCTGATAATTGCCGACAAAGTGCACACAGTGATTTTCAGACACTCCTGTCTATGTACCAATAAGGTCCTAGATGAGACACCCTGTGTCAGACTATGCAGGGATGACCCTACCAATTGGTAATGCTCACTTGTTAACTTATTCATTCATTTCTAATAAAAGGATGCTACCAGAAATGCTCCAGAATTATTTTTTGGGCATAACAAGTCTTTATTAAAACAGACATGTCAGAAGAGGTGGTATATGCTTTGTAGCCATACAATATTATTAAGAGCAATCAATGATGCTCAGACTCAGTGACGTGGGGTGGACATGGACTTAGGCCTGTTTCACACTTCAGTTTTTTGTCATCAGTTAAAATCTGCCAAAATGTCGGAAAGCGGATCCGTTGTCAACTGAAGTGAAGGGATGTCAGCGGTCCGGTTTTTTGACGGATCCGTTGGCTGAAGAATTTTAAAGGAACCGCAGTCCGGGGACGAGAGAGAGAATGAATTTCAGGGTTAAATCCCTGGCTGACTTCCTTTCTCCGGGCATGCGCACTGTAAAATGTGGATCCTACAGCAAAAAAAAACATTGCAGAGTCCGTCCAGGCATGCCGGAGGACGCAAACATTTTGGCGACTCCGCAAAAAACGGATCCAACGGATGGCCATCCGTCAAGATCCGCCGGTAATGCAACTCAATGGGGGAAAAAAAACGAATCCGCCAAAAAAAATGGCGGATCCGTTTTTTTCTAAAACTGGTGGATTTTGACTGATGGTCAAAAACGGAAGTGTGAAAGAGGCCTTATAGGGTAGTTATGTATTTGTACTAAGGATACCCTCTTTTTTTTCCTTCTGGAAGGCAGCTCATTTTCATTGTTTTCCCATTGGAACATTGTCTGCGTCTACAGTCTTCTAGGATAATTCTTCTTGCCAACCAGTACCCTACTTAGCACTAACAAGGAGCAAGAACCCCCCCCAATAGAAAAGTGTCTTGTTGGACTACTATTCATAGTTTTGTTTCAAGGGTCCCCTGAGGAAGCCGACACGAAACGCGCATAGGGACACGTGTAACATCCACAACCGTGAATATGGGTAAGAGGCCGCTAATGACATGATCTCTCTCACCACTTTTAGGGATAATATTTTGATGGTCGCTGACCTTTATAAGATGTACAGCATACATCTGACAAGGAGCAAGAACCCCCCCCCACACACACACACACCCCTCAACAGAAAAGTGTCTTGTTGGACTAATATTCATAGTCGTCTTTCAAGTTTCTTTTAAAAGGAGTCTAAGTATAATCTTAGCACACAGCCTTGTAAGACTTATATCCAATATAAAAATCATAACATTAGTCTTCTAATTGCTGCCTTCATTCTACAGAAACTGAAGGTTAATCAAATTTGCAAACTGGAGTGCTCGGTACACCCTTGGTGTGGCCGAGAGGCTCCATGCACTGTCCTGCCCACTGGCTTTATGTGCCCTTCCTCCCTCACTGGTTATTAACAGTGCTGACTTGCCTGGAAGAGAGCACAGTCTGTAGAAAATGCTCACATCAGCGCTGTCAATCGGTGTAGAAGGAGGAGGGGGGGGCGGATACAAATCCAGTGAGACGAACAGGGCAATGAGGCTCTTGGCCACACCCGGGGTACACCGAGCTGCCAAAAGCACATTTGCTTAAACTTCATTTATGGAAAATGAAGGCAGCGATTCTTAAAAGTTCTGTTTTTATAGAGTTTATAAAGTCTATGTGCTTCGTGTATACTATGAGTTTGGGCTGACAGATTTTATAAGCTTACCATATTGACTTACAAGGTAGCTTGTATGTTGCACTGGAGAGTTTCCTAATTTGCAGACAGCAGGTCAGTGTGCTCTTCCTAAAGTTGGCCATGCACATTAGATTTATGTCGGCAACATCGACTGGTTCAGCCTCCCGTCTAATGTGTATTGAATTGCCGGTTGACTGACGTTCTGGATTGGTGTAGATGAGGCATGATTTCGGAGTATTGGTCGCATTGTTCTCTTTGAGATTAGCCGCTGGTCGACGTATCAGTTAGCGGCTTTCTCATAAAGAACACAGGAGTGGTAGGCCTAATGAGCGTTCCTGCTTTCGGGGGAGTCATCGTAGATGGCTGTTAACTGAACAGATATTCAGGTGACAGCCGTTCAATGGCCTTTTAATGTGTATAGTCAGCCTAAATGTCCCTTTCAGCTGATTGCAGGCAGTGGCGACCGTAAGGAGCAAAGGTCTCAATAATAGAGATAAAAATGAAGGTCCTGTCGGATGCTACAGCTCTGGCAAAAATTAAGAGACCACTTCCAAATGTTCAGTTTGTCTGATTTTTCTCTTTCTAGGTATACTAGCTGATGAGCCCGGCGCTGCCCGGGCAGAGTAACTAACTACGGTTAGTAATAGCAAATTATAATTATCCTCCATCCCATAGTCCCGTGCCCATATACCCATCATACATATTCACCATCCCATAGTTCCATGCCCATATACCCATCACACATCCTTCATCTCATAGTCCCATGCCCATATACCCATCATACATATCCTCCATCCCATAGTCCCGTGCCCATATACCCATCATACATATCCGCCATCCCATAGTCCCGTGCCCATATACACGTCATACATATCCTCCATCCCATAGTCCAGTGCTCATATACCCATCACACATCCTCCATCCCATAGTCCCGTGCTCATATACCCGTCATACATATCCTCCATCCTATAATAATAATAATAATAATAATTTTTATTTATATAGCGCCAACATATTCCGCAGCACTTTACAATTAAGCGGGGACATGTACAGACAATAAATTCAATACAAGTTAAGACAATTCAATCAGTGACATTAGGAGTGAGGTCCCTGCTCGCAAGCTTACAATCTACAAGGAAATGGGGGGACACAGTAGGTGAAAAATGCTTGTTAATTCAGGTCTGGCAATTATAATAGGGATTTTCATATAAAGCTGCATGATCCGGTCATCAGCCCGTGTGTTTAAGTGCAATAGACAAGTATCAAGTGCAGTTATCCTGTGCATGAAGGGTGTGGAGACAGATGAATAGTAGGGTGCAGATTCAGAATAATATTTGGAAGGAGGGAACAGGGCAAAGTTAGCTTGCTGGGTAGTTGATGTGGTAGGCTTGTTTGAAGAGATGGGTTTTCAAAGCGCGCTTGAATAGGTCAGGGCTAGGTATCAGTCTGATCGCCTGGGGAAGTGCATTCCAGAGAGCTGGAGCAGCACGAGAGAAGTCTTGGAGGCGGAGGTGCGAGGTTCGGATTACGGGGGATGTTAGTCTTAGGTCATTTGTAGAACGGAGGGCACGTGTAGGGCGATAGACAGAGATGAGAGAGGAGATATAAGGCGGTGCAGAACAGTGGAGAGCTTTGTGGGTGAGAGAGATGAGTTTATACTGGACCCTGTAGCGAATAGGTAGCCAGTGTAATGACTGGCACAAGATGGAGGCATCGGTGAAGCGGCTGGACAGAAATATGACCCTGGCTGCCGCATTCAAGATGGATTGGAGAGGAGAAAGTTTGGTAAGAGGGAGACCAATGGGGTTCAGGTCTGGAGAATGGGCTGTCCATGACAGGGATTTTCTGTAGTGGTCTCTTGCCAGAGCTATATTTGACAACACCATACTCCCATCTATCCTATAGTCCAGTGCCCATATACCCATCACACATCCTCCATCCCATAGTCAACCATTATGACATTATAATGAGCGGCGGGGCTTGCAACCTATGATTACATCAGCGTCGCCATGGCAACCATTATGACATCATAATGAGGGGCGGGGCTTGATACACACACACTTTTTCCCCATTATGTAGATAGGGGCAAAATTGTTTGGTGAATTGGAACGCGCGGGGTTAAAATTTCACCTCACAACATAGCCTAGGACACTCTCGGGGTCCAGACGTGTGACTGTGCCAAATTTGGTGGCTGTAGCTGCCAGGGTGCGGATGCCAATCCCGGACATACACACATACATACACACACTTGAGCTTTATATATTAGATTTTTGAGTAAAATATAACTTCTTCTTTTAGTCTACAAACGTCTGACAACATGTTTCCAAGCACTAAATTTTGTTTTTCTTTTTCTGAAAAGGAGAAATGGTCAAAATTAAAAAAAAAAAATAGTGCTTTCAGACCTCAAATAATGCAAAGAAAACAAGTTCATAATCATTTAGAAATAACAATACTAATTTTTTAACTCAGGAAGAGTTCAGAAATCAATATTTTGTGGAATAACCATGATTTTTAAAAACTGCTTTCATGCGTCTTGGCATGCTTGCCATCAGCTTTTCACACTGCTTCTGGCACAAAAATTTAAGCAGTTCTTCTTTGTTTGATGGCTTATGACTATCCATCATCCTCTTGATTACTTTCCAGAGGTTTTCAATGGGGTTCAGGTCTGGAGAATGGGCTGTCCATGACAGGGATTTTCTGTAGTGGTCTCTTGCCAGAGCTATATTTGACAACACCATACTCCCATCTATCCTCAATAGATAGATGCACTTATCAATGAAATATATTTTCAATTTCCCTTTGTGTCAGCTTTTATTTTCACCCATGGGGACTGAGGAAGCCTAAAATGGTCTCCTTTTCGATCCGTAAAACATTTATGTACATAACAGCATATAGAAATATATATAGGGATCTCCGCTCTGTGACACTGGAACTACAATAAAGTCTGCAAATAAGCTGCTGTCATACTTTTTAATTTTGGAATATATTGGTGCTCCTCCTCCTGGTTGCACCGCCTTACTTGTTGCAAGTGACAGAGCGTGCAGAGAGTATATAGCCCCCCTAAATTCTGATTATGCAAGATGCTTTATAGGAGCTCTGATTAGTTTAACCTATTGTGGGATCCTCTGATACTTCATATAGATGCCCACCCCCCCCTCACTGTTTCCAAAACAGGTGCACATTATATCCACTCCAAGTGTATGAAATCACCCTCGCCCTTGGCTCCCTTCCCAACTGACATGGGTTAATTGGAGGAAATGTTGCAGCCCCTCCGTTTATGGGTCGGGACAATGGCGCCCTCTTCACATAAATAACATTCAGGACAAATGTACTCTGGATAGCTGTAATAGAACCAAGGGGGAGGTAGACCATTCAGATATGCCTTTGTCTAGTAATAAAACAATTTGGAAGGGAAGTAGGAAAAGTGTAGCTGTCACAGCCTATTACGCCCATGTCTGCGGTATTTGAGGGGTGACATTTTATTAAGTCCGTTTCTGCGGTATTTGGGGGGGCGACATTTTTGCAAGATCGAAGACTGTAAAAACTGATAATATTGGCTAAGGGCATTCATTTAGATTGGACTGACTCTGGAGAACTATGGGTTAATCTATCTCACTCTGGTGAAAGTTATCTGCTAGGAGTATTAGTTGTGTTTAATAAAGCGCGGTTGCCCTCTCCATGAACCCGTCTTGACTCTACAGTTGGGGTCATTCCAAGTTCAGTCTTTGGACTTTTGACTGCCTTCTGTGTATGTGAAAACAGTCCACAGCTCCTGCAGGGATCACTTATTCAGCCCTGTAACACAAAACTATTGCCAGCGGGCACCTGCTGGGAGCACTTCACAGGAGGTCCATGGGGGAAGCTACCAAACTCATCAGGCATTTACAGAGATAAAACCAACAGGGGGGATCCTCTATGGGATAGCTAAGCTAATCAAGGCTTCCTGACAGCCCAAGTGTCATTGTCTGGACTCAATGCAAAGCCCAACAATAGGATGTTGGCTAATTAATGGTCCTTTAATTATTGCTGATAAACTGGAGATAAAGTCACTCAGCCTCCAAACTTTTCCCCTTTGTTAAATTTTTGGTCAAAATGGAGGAGGTTTTCTCACTAAAGCTAGTCATACATTAGAGATCTTAGAAGTCCGATTTTCGGCCAACTATCGGAATCAGCTTTTTTCTGTGATATGAACGATCAATGGCAGAGAAGCTATAGAAAAATTGATCTGGTTTGTTGGATTCTTTCTTTCATTTTTGGATATTGTAGTCATAAAGTCGTTTATGATAAGCTACAGATCGGCATCCCATCCCATCAGTGAAAGCTCAGATCAAGTCACAGTTCACAGCTGAGAAGGATCGATCGCTCTGTCCAAATTTTCACCGCCTCTTATGGCATATACCTCCAACTTGGGCTTTTAACCTGATGTGAACAGAGCCCAAAAGTTCTCCATACACCTGCTGATTTCTACAAGATCGACCTGCTGATTTCGACAAGATCAGACATGTAGGACAGATAATTTGAGAAAACAGGCACCACCAGAATAGTGGGGAGTGCACTATGCATAATAAAAAAAAGACAATGATTAAAGGAAAAGGCACATCCCAAGAAAAAAAAATAAATCAACAAATTTTATTTAGAGATCATATAAGAAAAATACTTGGATGTACAAAAAAAAACAATTGCAATAGACTAAAACCAATTAAAAGCCTGCACAAATGATTCTCCCCAGGTAAAATGATGGTCTATGCTCAAGATAATGGATCAATAGAACCTCTCACAGGGAAAATAAACACATATATAAATTCAAAAAAATAACGTAGCATCAAGGCACCCATGATGAATAAATATCTATCCGGTGGATAGTGCAATAAATGAAGTAGTTGAAACGAGTTCCTGTGCAGGATGGAACAATCCCCATGTGTATCGCCAACTTTTGGCTTCCTCAGGGGGTGACATAGACCTCTAACAATTTGTATGTGGATATCCTGAATCTCCCAACTCTCATTCCTTATCCTTTTCTTCCATGTTTGAGCCTAATTCGTATGTTCATGGTGAAGATGGAGAGAAGGCCATTTGCCGAGAAAGCTGTTTTTGACCAACCGTTAGAGGAGAATATCCTCTGTTGTCGAATTTCCATATACTAAAGTTGTAAAACTTGGAAAACCTATTTGTATCTTTCATTTGCTGCTTTCCTCTGAAGATCAGGTGCCCTGCATGGGAGTTGTGGCCATTTTCGCAAGACCTGTATCTATCTGAAGTTCCATCATGAACCTCTTATGAGCTTATTATACAGCCACATCTTCAGAAAGAATGGAAAGTGACACCAACATACTGCAGATTTTAATTGCGGCTTTCGACCCAAGACTTTGCGTTCTCATCCTTTTTATTATTTTTTTCTCTTTATTCCGCAGTTGAATTTCTTTGGGAAGGTGAACTTTTCACCCACACAATATAGATTTTTCCAACCGAAGTTTACAAAGAAAATGCAATCCTTATCTGGCCATTAAATAGGATTTTGTGTAAGCTAGCAGATGTTCGGCTTTCCTTCAAATACGTGAGTGAGGGAAAAGTGGTGAAAGATGCTAGAAGGAATCTGGCAGTAGTCCGCAGGGTGCCAGCCTTACTAATCACACCTGTGTACACACTTTGTTAGCGAAAGAGATCATTTTGCCTCAGTGCCCCTCGACTAATCCTTTTACCGCCAATTATTGCTTTGATTAAAAAAAGATCATATTATAGGCTAATTGTTTGCTTGCACCTTGGCCGAAATTCCAGAGGTCAAGCAGAGTTCTCTGCAAATGTTTGGAAGTTTCTTCATTCCTTAAGAAAATATTTCTTTCATTCAACATACGTTTAGATGGTTAAGTGCTGATTATATAATAGGGATATTCCTACAGTAGAGACATGTGCACATGATGTGGTTAGTGGGCTGCTTTGTATATAAAGTACTCATCACAGCCTATTAAATCTAGACTATTACCGAATTCAGAAGGTGACCTAAAAAATAAAAAGAAACCAATAAAACCTTTAAAAGACACTGTTAAAAATTAGGAACTTTTTTTTTCCGAGCAAAAGCTCATTTTTTCTAAGGCTTTATTTAACTGCGGAACTTGAAACTGCCGTTTGGTAAGAGTGGTGCAGTTTCTGTTTTTCTTAATAAAAAAATTAAAAAAGGCAATTCTTTTTTTTTTTATAAACCCACCTTATCTGAGCCATCATGCTCGGGTGCTAAGCGAGTGACTTTGGCATGCTTGAAAAATACGTTCAAATTCTCTTAATGACATGTTTTCACGGCTGTTCGACCATCACAGCACATGCAAGGATGGCCTAACAGGCTATTCCTGTATATGGTTGCTTCTTTTGAGCACAGCGAGACATGTAGCTGCGGGGACTCGAACATATTTGTCAAGCACACTGAAGACGCTTGGTTAACACCCGAGCTTGCTTGGATAACACCTTATCTGAGTACATTCGCTCATCACTTCATTATTAGCATTATTAGAACACCGTGTCATCGAAATAAACAGATCGGATTGTTATATTATGGCTTGACACCATAGTTTAAAGATACTTGTGGTTGCTCCTTTCTTCTTTTGGAGTTTTTTGATCTATTTAAGATCCTCATGTTCCGTTTTGTTGCAGGCTTGATTTATGAAGGTGCTTATACACTTTTCTTAGATGGCTAGCAGTCAACCACTATGACTACCAATTCCTCCATGCACATCAAAGTACAGCTTACCCAGGCGGTCATGTGTTCTTTATGGGGAGAGTGGCGTAGTTGCTTGGAGGACAAAAGTGACCTAGCATTGAATTCAATATTCCAGAAGCTTCTATTTGGAGGAGAGTCAGGAGGCCCCCCCATACTCATTAGATTGACCCTCTGAAATCAACTGGTTTGGCCAACTATGATCTAACGTGTGTGGTTGCATTAAGAAATGGAAGGATTTCAGTTTCTTAGGAGTAGAGCTGGAAGGATCAATTCACAGGACACCAGTCCATTGGGCCAGGTCAATAATTTGTGACCACTGGTTGGGAATCCAGGTCATTTATTTGTGACTTCTAACCTCCTTGCCTTCCTGTCTCTTCCCTTGATTAGCCGGGCTGGCACAATGTAATCATTGCGGTGTGATGCACACACAAAACGTCACTGGAAAGAAGAATCGGGAATGATGAGAAGTAAATAAATTCACTGGCCTCCCATGCAGCGGCCATAGATTGCTGACCAGGAGTCCTTCAAATCAATTCTCTCATCTCTACTTAGACTTCCTCTTGGGATGAAAATCTTTTGAAGCAATATCTGATCAGACTTTGCATTAAAAATACTGAGAGGCAAAGTGAATAATCTGGTTAAAATGGCACCTGTTAAGGTCTGGTGTAGTGTATATTACAGAGAAAGTGAACAGTCCACTCTAGATGTGCTTAAGCAAGAGAAATGGGTAAGTGTAATAATTTGAGCCACTTTGGGATACATTTTTGGAGAAACTGAAAAGGAATGGGTTAACCTGTGCTGCCGTCAAAGTACAATGAGAAGACCGGAATCCAAAGATATGCGGTTTGTTAGTCAACACATTTTCGAAGTATACAACTTCTTCATCGGGATAAACCACGGTGATCATTTCAAAACGCGTTGACTAATTAACCGCTTATCTTTTTATTCCGGTCTTCTCATAGTCCTTCGACCGCAGCATAGGTTAACCCATTCCTTTCCAATATCTCTTGATTTCTCCTTGTGGCAGCCTAAGCTATCAGTGGTTGTGTGCACACAACCCAACCAGTTAAGCACAAATGTGCATGACTATCCTAATTCTACACCCATATAAGACCTTATTGCGCCTTTTTTTATTTCCTGTTTTTCCGCACAAAGGCATGAATTTTGGTGTTTTTAAACCCACAGAAGAGCTATTTAAGCACATATTTCTGAAGAAGGATATCAGATTGCATGGTCCATGATAGGTTGGTGCATATAGGGCTGAGCTAACGCATGCCGGTCCACCATTCAATGCACCTACCATTCACTCGTGAGTATCATAATTGGACCATGGGGTCTGATGAATCACAATTTCTCTTACAGGCCTCAGATATGTGCATTGTACTATGGAAAGAAGAAAAGCTTGTGGAAGCAGTACAGTGCTCTCCATCTTTCCTCTGTCAGCAGGACAATGAGCACTGCCAGGGTGCAAAAGTAGTCAAGCAATGTTTTAAGGAACATACAAAAAGTTGAAGGTGTTGTCTTCACCTCCAAATTACCCAGATCTCTACTGACTCGAGCACCTGTGGAATGGATTTGCAAAATAAGTAATTTCTCAAAGAATCTGCTTTTACCCTTTTGGTGTCAGATAGCACAAGACACCTTCAGAGGTTTGGTGGTGTCCATGCTTCAATGAGTCAGAGCTGTTTTAGTAAGAGTCAGTGATAAGATAGGAGCAATGAGAAATGGAAAAAGGTCTTGGGGTACCGTTACACATAGCGATGCACCAGCGATCCCGACAACGATATGGATCGCTGGTGCATCGCTAAGTGGTCGCTAGTGAGCTGCCACACAGGCAGATCTCACCAGCGGCATAGCAGGGGACGGGGGTCGCTACTTACCTGTCAGATGCAGCGATCCTGACGTCCTCCCGCCCGCGTCCATGCCTTGCTCGTCGGCGCCACAGGAAGCGCCGCAGGAAGTGGCCAACGAGAAATGATCCAGGACCTTCTCGCGCGACCAACGATGAGCAGCGGGGGAGCGGGTCGGAGGTAAGTATCACATGCAGCGATATCGCTAGCAATATCGCTGCTACGTCACAAAATCGGTGACTTTACAGCGATATTGCTAGCGATATCGCAGTGTGTAACGGGTGCTTTAGGAGCGCAGGAACTTCCACCTGATGAAGACTGATCCTCCATCGAAACGCGCTGTGGTTTAAACCTATCTCTTGTCTTAGTCTCTTTTCTGCGCCCCTAAGACCGTTTTTTCTTTCTCAGAGCTGTTTTAGTGGCACAATGGGAAACTTCCCAGCATCAGCAAGCGGTTTCAATGTTATGGCCGATTAATGCATGTCTTCTATCTTTACTGTGGAACAAAGGGCATGCTAAAATGAAGCATTTGTGATTGTGCTATTAGATTATCTTTTGGGAAAACACTGTAGCTTTTGTCTCTGTGGTGTTTTTTTTTGTGTGGTAATGCCTTTGTTTTGGTCACAGCCACCAGGGAACAGCTTGACCTTAGGACAGAATGCACCAAAATACATTAAATTAGTTTTAGAGAACCTAAAATGAATGTCCTGTTTCTACTTGGAAAAACCTGAGCATGACCCTTACAACAATCCATGGCTGCTGTCCAACGTGCACTTCTCAAGTGGCCTATAGAGGATATTAAACAAGGACAAAAACTGCAATTTCTTCCCAGAATGCGGTTCACCCACCGTGCACAACACATCCAAAAGCAAGAGCCATTACTGTTTCATTGCAAAAGGTTGTAACTGCAGATTATGGGCCCTTTCATTTCATTATTATGTAGTATCAGAGTGTGATGTCTATTTCACACAAGCAGAGACTCTAAGGGTACCGTTACACATAGCAATGCACCAGCGATCCCGACAACGATATGGATCGCTGGTGCATCGCTAAGTGGTCGCTAGTGAGCTGCCACACAGGCAGATCTCACCAGCGACATCGCAGGGGTCGGGGGTCGCTACTTACCTGTCAGACGCGGCGATCCTGACGTCCTCCCGCCCGCGTCCATGCGTCGCTCGTCGTCACAGCAGGAAGCACCGCAGGAAGCTGACGACGAGAAATGATCCAGGACCTTCTCGTGCGACCAGCGATAACCAGCGGGGGAGCCGGTCGGAGGTAAGTATCACATGTAGCGATATCGCTAGTAATATCGCTGCTACGTCACAAAATTGGTGACTTTACAGCAATACTGCTAGCGATATCGCAGTGTGTAACGGGGGCTTAACACTACAGGTCAAATTATGGGAAGAAAAAGGATTGGGCATGTTGGAATTTAGCATGTCCTATCCTTTGCTCTGATGGGAGATAAGCTACCCAGAAAGACGTTTGATGGCCACTTATTTCCCTTTCATTGTTGAGACTAAAGCCCCGTTACACATAGCGATATCGCTAGCAATATCGCTGTAACGTCACCGATTTTGTGATGTAGCAGCGATATTGCTTGCGATATCGCTATGTCTGATACTTACCTCCGACCGGCTCCCCCGCTGCTCATCGCTGGTCGCGCGAGAACGTCCTGGATCATTTCTCGTCGGGCGCTTCCTGTGGCGCTGACGAGCGACGCGTGGACGTGGGCGGGAGGACGTCAGGATCGCCGTGTCTGACAGGAAAGTAACCACCCCGACCCCTGCTATGTCGCTGGTGAGATCTGCCTGTGTGGCAGTTCACTAGAGACCACTTAGCGATGCACCAGCGATCCATATCGTTGTCGGGATCGCTGATGCATCGTTAAGTGTAACGGTACCCTTAAACATGAACCAAGCATGGTGGTCAGGGAAATTGTTTTCCAAACGTTTTATTGGAGTTTTAATAAATGGGGAAGAAGGTGTAGGGGAGGGAAGGAAAGCTGAAAAGGAAAAGAAGGAAAAGAGGAAGGACAACAGTGTCCAAATGTAAAGAATACATAAAATGTAACATGTTAATTCAGAAGCATATTATACAATGAACTATTACAAAGGTAAGTCTCTAAGCATATAATATATTAAATTTGTTCCAAGCCAAAGACCTAACCCCAAAGGGGCTTAGGCAGGCGCACTCTGGTTGAAGACCTTAAGAGAACAGCTCCAGCCATCTAGACCATTTCCTAACATGTTTGGCAAATTGATCATGCATATGTGCAAATTTCAGTTCAACGGAATGATGAAGGCTAATTTTGTCTATAATATCGTTAATTTGTGGAGGTTTTGGATTTTTCCAAAGGAAAGCGATATTGTGTTTGGAAACTAGTAAAATGTGCATAATCAACAGCCTGTTAGAAGGGTCAATTTTGTCAGCGTCTAGAGAAAGAAGGGCCAGACGAGGAGACAAAATAAGTCTCGTTCCTAAGGTAAAATCGATAAGATTTTAAACCTTTCTCCAAAAGGGAACAATTTTGGGACATTGCCAAAATATATGCAAAATATTTCCTGGCCTTCCACAACCCTTCCAACAGAGAGGAGAATTGTCAGGGTTGATTCTATGGAGTCTTACAGGGGTATAATACCATCTCGTTAAAAGTTTGAAGTGGGTCTCTTGTAGTGATAAGGAAATGGTAGAGGCGTACGAGAGGGCGCATGCCTGTTCAAGGTCAGGAGGGTCAATTATTGTATGTAATTCGTTTTCCCATTTGATAATATTTTGAGTCTTGACCGCTGCAAAGCTATTATTACACCACTTGTAAGTATACTCAAAACTCCAGAAAATATTATGGTCTATATTACAAATAAGATTAACTGCTGGTTCAGAAATTCTTGGTGAAATAGCAAGGAACTCATGGAGTTTGTCTTTAAGGATGACATATTGTAGGAAAGCAGGAGTAGTAGATTGAAATCTATTCTTGAGTTTGTTATAAGTTGTACAAAGAGCACCATCGTATAAATCTTTGAGTCTTTTGAGACCAAGTGCAGACCAATGGTCAATAGTCTGATTGGATGCTTGAAAAATAACCGATAAGGCTACTTTCACACTTGCGTTTTTTTGCGCTGCACACCGTGCGCAATGCAAACGCACATAAAAACGCATCATGCGTTTGTGTGCGTTTTTTTGCGGGTTTGGGTGCTTTTTTTGTGCATACGTGTGCATTACCATGCGCACCCATAGACTATAATGGGTGTTTGGCTGTAAAAAAAAACGCATTGCGTACGCATGCATTTTTTGGGGACAAGTCGGACGCACAAAAAATGCAACAGGATGCATTTTGTGCGCCCGAGCGCACACTACAAAAAACGCATGCGCATACAAACGCATGTGTATGCGCAACTATGCGCACCCATGTAAAAGGGGAAAAACGCATGCGTTTTTTTGCGCTAAAAAAACAGCGCAAGAAACGTAAGTGTGAAACCAGCCTAAGGTCAAATTTTTTAATGTGACTTCTTTATTAGAGCCTCTTTTTGGAACAGAAAATTTTTTCCAAGCTTCAGAAATAGCTTGAAAAATTGGATGAGAGTTTTCAATTAATTTTTTATGAAGGAGTTGGTTCAGAAGTAGGTGAAGAGGTTTATAATTGTTAAAAGACAATTCTAATTCATGCCAAGCTGGTGTCTTATCATGTGGCCACCAGAATGCGCTTTGTTTGACTAAATTTGCAGTGTAATAAGCCGTGATATTTGGGGAACCAGCTCCACCATAAGATTTATGATTGTAGAGAATGTTTTTTGCTATTCTGGGTCATTTGTTATTCCATATAAAGGAATTCAATGAGGCTTGGAGATTTGTAAGAGAAGAAGTGGGAACTTTTAAATGAAGAGAGCGAAGTAGATATAGGATTTTTGGGAAGATGTATGATTTAACCATCATGATTCTTCCCCACCAAGAGAGTCCATCATCTCTAGATATGCGAAATTCATTAAAAAGCTTTTTGGTCAGAATCTCTAAGTTTAATTTTCTAAGAGGTTTATATTTTTGACAAATTTTAGGCCTAGGTATGTCAGCCCATCAGTAGCCCAACCCCAAGGCGAGAGGCCCACAATTTTTCTTTGGTCTATTCCCAGGTTAAAGCCAAGTATTTTGGATTTAGAGTCGTTTATTTTAAAATAAGAGACCTTGGAAAAAGTCTGGATTAGAGTTTGTAAGGCAGTGATAGTGTTGCTTGGATCGGTAAGGGTAAGAATTATATCATCTGCATATAACGCTATTTTAAAATCTCTATGCAAGGTTTTAATTCCTGAGATCTTTGTACTATTCCTGATTAATTGGGCCAGAGGTTCAATGGCCAATGCGAAAAGCAATGATGACAAGGGGCAGCCTGTCTAGTCCCATTAGCTATATTAAACGTAGGGGAAAGATGATTGTTGGAATATACCCTCACCCCAGGGCCGGAGTACAAAGCCATAATACCTCCCGTGAGTCGAGAATTCATTCCAAATTTTTTGAGAGTCGCTTCGAGATAAGACCAATTAAGGCGGTCAAACGCTTTCTCAGCATCAAGAGAGATAACAGTGGCTTTGAGGTTTTTTAAGGAAATGAGCTTAATTATGTTAATGAGCCTTCTCATACCATCTATTGATTGTCTTCCTTTAATGAAGCCTATCTGATCGTTGGAAATTAGTGTCGGGAGAAATTGATTTAGTCTATTAGCCAAGATTTTTGCGTAAATGTTTACGTCTGTGTTGATGAGGGATATAGGTCTATAATTAAAAACTTGGCTAGTGTCAGAATTTGGTTTAGGGATTACGACAATGGTTGCTTCCAGCATCTCTTTGGGAAATTGACCTGAGTGGAAAGCTGAATTAAATACTTTTACAAGGTAAGGGGCCAATAAATTACTAAAAGACTTGAAATAATCATTACTAAACCCGTCTGGTCAGGGTGATTTAAATGTTTTAAGGTTTTTTTTTTATAGTTTCCAGGACTTCTTGTTCAGTGAAGGGAGAAGACAAAAAAGATAAGTCTTCAGAGTTGAGTTTTGGAAGGTTCATCCAATCTCTGAGGTAGTTGGCTGCAAATTAGGGTCATCCTGATTAATATTATACAGATTTTTGTAATAATCAGCAAAAGCCTTTAGGGTGGACCAGAGATGTACCATTAGAGGAAGTTATAGTGTCAATTCTATACCGTTTCCTTATATTCTTAATTCTGTTTGACATGTATTTTGAAGGGCGATTTATAGATAAGTAATGCTTGCATTTTGCCGATCTAATAGCTGAGTCGTAAAAATTGAATATGAGTTTCCTTAATTGCATTCTAAGTTTGGTAAGTTCTGATAATACAGCTTGTTTGCTAGAGGAAACAGAGGATCGACAAAGTTCCTCTTCTTTAGATTTAATTGACTGTTGTAGGGTAAGGATTTTATCTCTGTTAACTTTTTTTTTGTCTGGAGGAAACTTGGATCAAAACTCCCCTCAATACCGCTTGGGAGCGTTCCAACAGGAAAATGGATTTAGGAGGACGGAGTCGTTTTCACTAAAATAATTCTGTAAGGCTGAGCTGATTTCAGATTTGGTGGAGGGGTTATAAAGCAAAGAGGAGTTGAATTTCCACTTGAATTGGGGGTGAGTTGGAGGCCCTATTGTCAATTCTGCAGTTACCGGAGAATGATCTGAAATAGATTTATTAAGTATGGAGACGGAGGAGAACCTTGGCAAGGAGAAGAAATCTGTGAGTATCAAGTCTATTCTACAGGCCGACTGATGGCCATCAGAAAAATGAGTAAATTCTCTAGATGTGGTGTTCAAACAGCGGAATGAGTCGAATAGCTCGTGATTATAAATCCAGCTGTTCAAGGATTGCGATCTTTGTCTGCTGGGGGAGGTGGAGTCTAGTGTATTATCTGGCACCATATTAAAGTCACCCAATAAAAGTAGAGTTCCTGAGCATAAGGTGTCGATTTTTTTTTTCATTAGCTTATTTAGGAAGCTTAGTTGTCTGATGGTGGGAACATAAATATTAACTATTGTGAAGGTGTGGCCGTTCAATTTGCATAGAAGAATATGATAGTGACCTTTTACGTCCTTGACTTCAGAGAGAAATTCATAAGAAATTGAATTACCAATCAGGGTTAAAACCCCAGCTTTCTTTCGTGGGCCGCAAGACTCAAATACAAATGGGAAATTTTTGAGATTTATAGAAGGGTGGTTGTCCTTTTTGAACTTAGTTTCTTGGAGGCATACAACCTCAGGATGTAACCCGTTAATTTCTTTACCAATGGAAAATCTCTTCCAAGGGCTATTTAGCCCCCTGACATTATAAGACACAACTTTTATTTTCATGTTACAAGAGTGGCAAGGACCATATGAAGTGGGGTAGATGAAATAAGGAAACCAGAGGGCACCTACCTTTGAAGAACTTAGTCAACAAAAAAAAAACCTAAAACTGAAGACCTGTTTAAAACCGAAAACAGAAAAACACAAAACAGTAAGAACAAAATTGTCCTTCAGAAAGACCCTAGCTGGTAGGCTCTAATTCCTTAGTGGGGAAAGTTTCCCATTAGAGGCATCCTTTAGCTGTCAATTATAACTGCACTGTTCCTAGAAGGAAAAAAATCTCATGTGATATGAGTCCATAAAGAAGTAGAGACGTAAGAAAACCTGTGGAAAGAAGAATAATAAGTAGAGTAATACACTGAACAAATAATCAAAAAGTGTACAGAGGCCTTTTAACCAGGAGAGAAAATATGTAGCCAGGGTCTTTCCGTTGGATCATCCCGTCCCTGAAGAGGGCCTAGGGTCTTGAGAGTTAGAGTTTCTATGGCGATCGGGTATCCTGCAGTAGGACAGGAAATCTCTTCCTTCCTTAGGCGAGAATAGGACGGTCATCTTTCCTTTGTAGAATACCAAAAGTTTAAGTGGAAAGCCCCATTTATAGGGGATATTATTTTCCCTCAAGGTGGAGGTGACTGGCTTAAAAGACTTTCTTCCTTCAATCGATTCCTTTGAAAGATCCATGAATAGCTGAAGGTGAGCATAGGGTTCTGGAAAACCTCCTAGATCTTTAACCGATTTTTGAATTTTTTGCTTGATCTGGAAGAAGTGAACCCTTAAGATGGTATCTCTAGGTAGATCTTTATCGATATTCCGTGGTTTGGGAAGTCTGTGGATCCTATCTATGATGAGATCCTGGTCTGTAAGTGCCGGTTGTAATTTTTTGAAAATTGTCTTGACAAAGTATTCTAGTTTATCTGGTGAGATAGATCCTTGTATTCCTCTTATTTTCAAGTTGTTTCTTCTGTTCCTGTCTTCTATATCCGCAACTTTAATTTTAAGTCTGTGAAATTCAGATTTGAGGTCATGGGTGTCTTTTGATAAACCATCAGTGTGTTCTTCCACTACAGTTAGCCGTTTTTCGTGGTTGTCTAACCTGCTGCTAAATTTATCCAAGGTGGACTGTAAAATTTTATTTTGGTTTTCAAATGATTGAGACATACTGGACGTGATTTTCTGGGCGAGAGTATCCATGTAAGAGTGTATGGATATAACATCCAGATTTTGGGAAGGAGAAGGATTGGTGTTATCCATCTTAAATTTTGACCTTTCCGGCAAAAAGTTTGGTGAATTATCTCCAGACTCAGGACTTGAAGCGTCGGCTGGCGATGTGAATTTTTCAGAAGTTTTACCAGGATTTTTCCTTTTTGATGAGAGAGATGTATCCATGACCTCTTTATGGGGAAATCTGACCTTAAATGGGTTAACGATATCCACTTGATCTTTAAAGTGAGAATTGTAAGAATCCTGAAATTTTTGTGCTTTTTGAGGAGTCGTATTAGACACTTTCGTTGATTTGGACACTGGAGTAGCCTTGTGACTCATCTTGTGCCCTTTTTTGAGTCCTGCCTTGCAGGGATTATATTACAGAGAATTCATATTATTGGTGATGTTTATACTGAATAAACGTTAAAAATATAGAAAATTCTTGTGTCTTCCTATGCCTTTTTATAAAAGGGACCGTGAGGAATGAGATACACCACAGAATCAGATGGCACTTTTAATATTGTATGATGTATACAGTAAAATCCTTTATTAACTGCGCGTCGATATAGACGCGCTCCCTGTGACTTATGCAGCCGTGACAGGCGGCTAGTCTTCACACAGGGCTCAGTGACATCAGTCCCTGCTCATAAAATATGCAACAGGGGAGCCAACAGCTGATACACGGCACCGCTGAAGAAAGGCAGATCACCCCAGTGGAGCGGTGTGGAGCGGAGGTAACATAGAAATAGGCACAAATCACGGACTATTTTGTGTCCTTCCGCCTCACAGATCTGTTATGACAGGAAAATGGCGTACTTGAGATAGGACATTGAGATGAAAGAGATCCCTCCGCAGCCGTTATAGCTCCCGCAGCCTTGCACAAAGCAGGGGAATATAGCTAAATTAGGACACCCTGGGACTTCCAAAGGGTCTAAAACAGACAAGAGGAGATTCCAAAAAAAAAAGTCAATGTCTTTTTGTCTTTTAGTTATGCAACGAGAGAAATCCTGTCAGATTAGGCACAGGGTGGGGACTATTTTGTTTCCTTCCACCATTCAGCTGGTATATGACAGGATTTTTGTAAAAAAATATCTCCAAAAGACAATAAAAATCTTTAAAATGTGGTAGACAAGCGTGGAGATACTTTTTCTGAGGACAAGAACAGCCGGTGGGTAATGGGAGCAGGGAAAGGATTTTTTCACTCACGGTTCAAAATGGTGTCACCTTGCAGTAAAATGGCGGGAAAAGGCCTCAGATTTCAAAAATGTATTTTTTAATGTCCAAAGCTCAGACAAGGGGTATCAGAATGTACCTCTGAGTAACGAGAAAACAATCCTCCTGTGGGTTATCGAAGAGAGCGATTTTCTTTTGCTTTATTTGCCGCTTTAGGAGATGTCTCCTCAGGGATCCTGAGCCGTGCGTGTTACACCATCGCCAGCTCAGGCCACGCCCCCGTGGTCAGGGGAATTGTGAAAGGAGTAGGTGACGGACGAACGTTGATCTGACAGCTGTTTAAAGTGTATGGCCAGATCCTTGGGAGCAACCGTCAAGAACTCACGCGTGTCGCTCCCAGTAGTAATGCTTGATTCTTGCTTTATTCAGAAATTGATTCTTCTGTAACTCGGGACAGTTTTAGTAATGGAGGACGAAGGCCTGTAACACTTAGCAAGGCTGCATGGGAATAAAATGATCGATGCGTTAAAATGTGCAAATGTCAACAGCAAGCATCACTTACACATGACGACCCCTGAGTAACCTTTCTGGAAGCGTATAGGAATGTTATGCAGTAATGTAGTTATCTTATACTACATAGGTTCTGGAAGTCCTAAGAAAAATAGTCTTGTCACAGAAGGCTTCAGCTATGAAATACCAAACATGGCAGCTGCTACAGAACAAAGTCACGGAGCGGTCAGCATATAATCTGCTGAAATACCACAGAGGATGTGGTCGGGGTACAATTTTGTTAGCATGCATCCTGTATTAGACCAGCAAATACACTGGCTTTGTGAAAGTATTCAACCCCTTTGGCATTTTTTTATGTTTTGCTACCTTACATCCTGGAATTTCACTTTTTTTTTTTTTTTGAGGGTTTGCACCAGTTCATATAAAGAACATGCCTACAACTGTAAACATTTGATTTTCTTTTTTTGTTACGCAAACAACAAATAGTACAAAATTACTGAAAACATAACTATTCACCCCCTAAAGTCAGTACTTTGTAAAGCCTCCTTTTGTGGCAATTGCAGCTGCAAGCTGCTTTGGATAAGTCTCTATGAGCTTCCACTTCTTACCACTTGGATTTCTGCTGATTCCTCAAGGTAAAACTGCTCCAGTCTCTTCAAGTTAGATGGTTTCCTCTGGTGAACAGCGTTCTTCAAGTCTGACCACAGATTCTCAATTGGATGAAGGTCGTGGCTTTGACTAGGCCACTCTTAAACATTTACACATTTCCCCTTACACCACTCGAGTGTTGCTTTAGCAATATTCTTTGGGTCATTGTCTTGTTGGAAGGTGAACCTCCGTCCCAGTCTCAAATCACTGACAGACTGAAACAGGTTCGGCTCAAGAATATCCCTTTATTTCGCACCATCCATCTTCCCCTCGACTTGGATCATTTTCCCTGTCCCTGGTGCCGAAAAACATCTTCACAGCATGATGCTGCCGCCACCATGTTTCACTAGGGGATGGTGTTCATGGGGTGTTTTTCATATGACCAGATACTGCAGTCTCTGCTTGGGAACTTTGCAGCTCTTTCAGGGTTCCCTTTGGTCTCTGTGCTGCCTGTCCGATTAATACCCTCCTTGCCAAGGCTTGCGAGTTTTGGTGTGCAGCCCTCTCGACAGGTTTGTTATGGTACTAGGTTCTTTCCATTTGATGATAATGGATATGATGGTGCTCCTGGGGTCATCAGAGATTGGGGTATTTTCTTTATAATCCAACCCTGACATGTACATCTCAACAACCTTGTTCCTGACTTGTTTGGAGATCTCCTTGGTCTTCATGGTGTTTGGAGACCTCTTTGGTCTTCATGCTGTTGTTTGGAGATCTCCTTGGTCTTCATGGTGTTTAGTTAGTGGTGTCTCTTGTTAATGATGTTAGATGTGCCAATTCTGGTGCTTTACCTGGCTCTTACCACTTGCCCTGTAGCGATGGCAATTGGGGTTGAAAACTAATTATCCTCCAGACATGGATTACAGCGTGGGACAGACAGACAGGTATGGTATATTATTGTTTTTTTTTTACTTTACTTTTATTACAGGAGAACGAGGGCTTCAGTTGAATTAGGCGAGGAGTCTGTCATTTTTTCAATTAACCCCTTTCTGACAGATGACTTACTATCCCATACATGTGCCCTGGGACTTAATTCCCAAGGATGGGATAGTATGTCATCATAGATCAGCGGCGCTCACGGGGGGAGCGCCGCTGCTCGCGGCTGGGTGTCAGCTGATTATCACAGCTAACACCCGGCACTATGTGCCAGGAATGGTCACAGACCGCTCCTGGCACATTAACCCCTGGCACACTGCGATCAAATATGATTGCAGTGTACCGGGGGCATAGGGAAGAGCCCCCTCCTTGCCTGCTTCCCTGAGACCCTCGGAGCAACGCAATGTGCTTGCTTTGCTCTGAGGGCCTCCTCCCTGCAGGGGAGGCAGCTTTCTCAGTGTCTGCTGAGAGCAGGCGCTGAAAAACCGCCTGCAGTGCCTGTCAGATCGCTGATCTGACAGAGTGCACTGCAAAATGTCAGATCGGCGATCTGACACTATGTAGTAATGTCCCCCCAGGACAATATAATAAAGTTTAAAAAAAAAGTGTAAAAATAATTTTTTAAAAATTCCTAAATAAATAATAAAAAAATTCCCCAATTCTTTTTTTTTGTAAAAAAATAAAGTATACATATTTAGTATCGCCACGCATCCGTAACAACCCGATCTATAAAACGTTACCACTAGTTAACCCCTTTAGTGAACCCCTTCCCGTGAACCACTTAAAGCATTGATTTTTGCCATTTTTTTTTCATCATCGTACCGCCGAACAAAAAGTGCAATAACGCGCGATCAAAAAGACGGAAATAAATAATCATGGTACTGCTGAAAACGCCATCTTGTCCCGCAAAAAATGAGCTGCTATACAGTGTCATCAGCGAAAAAGTAAAAAAGTTATAGTTCTCAGAACAAAGCGATGCAAAAATATTTTTTTTATATAAAATTGTTTTTATTGTATAAAAGCGCCAAAACATAAAAAATGGTATAAATGAGATCGCTGTAATCGTACTGACCCAAAGAATAAAACTGCTTTATCAGTTTTACCACACGTGGAACGGTGTAAACTCCCCCCCCCCCCCCTCCCCAAAAAAAAGAAATTCATGAATTGCTGGTTTTTGTTCATTCTGCGTCCCAAAAATCGGAATAAAAAGCGATAAAAAAAAGTCACGTGCCCGAAAATGGTACCAATAAAAATGGCAACTTGTCCCGCAAAAAATAAGATCTCTCATGACTCTGTAGGTCAAAATTATGGAAAAATTGCAGCTCTCAAAATTTGGTGATGCAAAAACTATTTTTTGCAATAAAAAGCGTCTTTTAGCGTGTGACAGCTGCCAAACATAAAAACCCGCTATAAATAGTAAATCAAACCCCACTGTATCACCCCCTTAGTTAGGGACAAATAATAAAATTAATAAAATGTATTTATTGCCATTTTCCCGTTAGGGTTGGAGTTAGAATTGGGAGGTTTCCACTGTTCAGGTACATCAGGGGCTCTCCAAACGCGACATGGCATCTGATCTCAATTCCAGCCAATTCTATGTTGAAAAAGTCAAACGGTGCTCCTTCCCTTTCAAGCTCTGCCATGCGCCCAATCAGTGGTTTACCCCCACATATTGGTTAACAGCCTACTCAGTACAAATTGCACAACAGCTTTTGGGGTCCAATTTCTCCTGTTAACCTTGGGAAAATAAAAAATTGGGGGCAAAAATATCATTTTTGTGGAAAAAAAATGATTTTTTTATTTTCACGCCCGGGTTTTATAAACTTCTGTGAAGAACTTGGGGGTTCAAAGAGCACATCTAGGTAAGTTTCTTTGGGGGTCTAGTTTCCAAAATGGGGTGACTTGTGGGGGGTTTCCACTGTTTAGTTACATCAAGGGCTCTCCAAACGCGACATGATACCCGCAGACCATTCCATCAAAGTCTGCATTCCAAAATGTCACTACTTGCCTTCCGAGCCCCGACGTGTGACTATACAGTAGTTTTCTCCCACATATGGGGTATCAACGGTCTCAGGACAAATTGGACAACAACTTTTGGGGTCCAATTTCACCTGTTACCCTTGGGAAAATAAAAAAAAAATTGGGGACTAAAAGATTGGGGTACCTCCCATTATTACCCCCTTCTATCACTCCCAATCCAAAAAACACCCAAAATCTTTCCAACCTCAAATCCGTGCCTTTGACGCCCACCACCCTGCTCCCTCTCTCTGTATCACTCTGGAATGCCCGCTCCTTCCGATTCACGACCTCTTTACCTCTCGCAATTTTTTCCTTCCTCGGCCTCACTGAAACATGGCTGACACCCTCCGACACCACCTTCCCTGCTATGCTATGCTATGGCGGCCTCCACTTCACCTACACTCTTCGCCCTAGCAACAGACATGGTGGAGGAGTGGGCCTTCTCCTTTCTTCCATCTGCACCTTCAACCCAATCCCACCTCTACCCTCCCTTATCCTCCACTCTTTTGAAGTCCACTCTGTCCGCATCTACTCTCCCTCCAACCTCCAAGTGGCTGTCATATACCGACCTCCAGGCCCCACCACTGCCTTTATTGACCAATTCTCCACCTGGCTCCTCCACTTTCTCTCTGCTGACATTCCCACCATCATCATGGGTGACTTCAACATTCCCATTGACACCCACCAGTCAGCAGCCGCAAAACTTCTGTCGCTCACTTCTTCCTTTGGACTTACTCAGTGGTCCTCCTCAGCCACCCACACAGACGGACACACATTAGACCTGGTCTTCACCCGCCTCTGCTCTCTTTCTAACTTCACAACCTTCCCTCTCCCTCTATCTGACCACCATCTACTCACTTTCTCATCCTGTCCTCCTCACCCGTCACCCATGTCCAGCAACACGCGCATCCCCGCAGAAACCTTGCACATCTAGACACTCGCTAACAATTGATGACATCACGCTTCCCCCCGTACCAGAGGTCCGCTGCCTCGGAGTAACCCTTGACTCTGCCCTGTCCTTCAAACCACACATCCAAGCTCTCTCCACCTCCTGCCGCCTCGAGCTCAAAAATATTTCCAGAATCCATCCCTTCATCAACCCTCACTCTACTAAAATGCTTGTGCATGCCCTCATCATCTCCCGTCTCGACTACTGCAACATCCTTTTCTGTGGCCTCCCTGCTAACACCCTCGCACCTCTCCAGTCCATCCTTAACTGCCCGACTAATTCATCTCTCTCCTCGCTACTCCTCCGCTTCTCCCCTCTGCAAATCTCTTCACTGGCTTCCATTCCCTCAGCGTATCCAATTCAAATTACTAATACTGACCTACAAGGCCACCTATAACCTGTCTCCTCCATATATCTCTGAATTAATCTCTCGATATCTTCCCTCATGTAATCTCCGGTCCTCTCAAGACCTCCTTCTCTCCTCCACACTTATTCGCTCCTCACCCAACCGCCTCCAAGAGTTCTTCCGAATAGCCCCCATCCTCTGGAATTCTTTGCCCAAACACGTCCGGTTATCAACCACACTCGGATCCTTCAGACGGAACCTGAAAACCCACCTCTTCAGGAAAGCCTACAGCCTGCAATGATCCCCGCTGCCCCCTCACCACTACTGGAGCTGCTGCAACCCCCCAACCTACTGTCTCCTTCCTCACCATCCTGTAGAATGTAAGCCCGAAAGGGCAGGGTCCTCTCTCCCCTCCATATCAGTCTGATTGTTAGTTTGTTTACTGTAAGTTATATCTGTAATTTGTATCTAACCCCTTCTCATGTACACCACAATGGAATCAATGGCGCTATATAAATAAATATTAATAATAATAATCATGTTTGTGGAAAAAATGATTTTTTTATTTTCACATCCGGGCTTTAATAAACATCTATAAAGCACTTGGGGGTTCAAATTGCTCATCATACATCTAGATAAGTTCCTTGGGGGGTCTAGATACCAAAGTGGGGTCACTTTTGGGGGGTTTCCACTGTTCAGGCACATCAGGGGCTCTCCAAACGCGACATGGCCCCAGATCTGAATTCCAGCCAAAGTCAAACGGCCCTCCTTCCCTTCTGAGCTCTGCCATGCTCCGAAACAGTGGTTCCCCCCCACATATCAGGTATCAGCGTACTCAGGACAAATTGCGCAATAACTATTGCAGTCCAATTTCTCCTGTTACCCTTGGTAAAATAAAAAAAATTGGACCTGAAGTAATTTTTTTGTGAAAAAAAGTTAAATGTTAATTTTTTTTAAACATTCAAAAAATTCCTGTGAAGCACCTGAAGGGTTAATAAACTTCTTGAATGTGGTTTTGAGCACCTTGAGGGGGGCAGTTTTTAGAATGGTATCACTTTTGGGTATTTTCTATCATTTAGACACCGCAAAAAGTGACTTCAAATGTGATGTGGTCCGTAAAAATAAAATGGTGTTGCAAAAATGAGAAAGAAATTATCTAGATATGTGGTGAGAACTTTGAATCCACAAGGGCTTCACAGAAGTTTATAACGTACAGCCGTACAATTAAAAAATCATATGTTTTCCAAAAAAATGATCTTTTGACCCCCAATTTTTATTTTCCCAAGGGTAACAGGACCCTAAAAGTTATTGTGCAATTTGTCCTGAGTACGCTGATACCCCATATGTGGGTGTAAACGACTATTTGAGCGCATGGCAGAGCTTAGAAGGGAAGCAGCGCCATTTGACTTTTTTGGCTGGAATTGAGATCGGACACCATGTTGCGTTTGGAAAGCCCCTGATGTGCCAAAACAGTGGAAACTCCCCATAAATGACACCATTTTGGAAACTAGACCCCCCACGGAACTAGAGATGTGTGGTGAGCACTTTGAACCCCCAAGTGCTTCACAGAAGTTTATAACGCCCGGGCGTGAAAATAAAAAAATCATATTTTTTTTCCACAAAAATGATATTTATGCCCCCAATTTTTTATTTTCCTAAGGGTAACAGGAGAGAATGGAGCCCAAAGTTGTTTTGCAATTTGTCCTGAGTAGGCTGATACCCATATGTGGGGGTAAAACACTGTTTGTGCACATGGCAGAGCTTGGAAGGGAAGGAGCACCATTTGACTTTTTCAACACAGAATTGGCTGGAATTGAGATCAGACGCCATGTTGCGTTTGGAGAGCACCTGATGTGCCCAAACAGTGGAAACCCCCAATTCTAACTCCAAGCCTAGCCCAAACCCTAGCCCTACCCCTAATGGGAAAATGAAAATAAATACATTTTTTTAATTTTATTATTTTTCCCTAACTAAGGGGGTGATAACGGGGGGTTTGATTTACTATTTATGGCGGTTTTTATATTTGGCAGCTGTCATGCGCTTAAAGATGCTTTTTATTGTAAAAATACTTTTTGCATCACCACATTTTGAGAGCTATAATTTTTCCATATTTTGACCCACCGAGTCATGTGAGGTCTTATTTTTTGCAGGACGAGTTGACGTTTCTATTGGTATCATTTTCGGGCACGTGACATTTTTTGATCGTTTTTTATTCCGATTTTTGGGACGCAGAATGAACAAAAACCAGCATTTCAAGAATTTCTTTTGGGGGGTGCGTTTACACCGTTCCGCGTGTGGTAAAATTGATATAGTAGTTTTATTCTTCGGGTCAGTACGATTACAGCGATACCTAAATTATGTCATTTTTTTATGTTTTGGCGCTTTTAAGCAATGAAAACAATTTTATATAAAAAATAATTTTTGCATCGCTTTATTCTGCGAGCTATAACCTTTTTATTTTTTCGCTGATGACGCTGTGTGGCGGCTCGTTTTTTTGCGGGACAAGATGACGTTTTCAGTGGTACCATGTTTATTTCTATCCGTCTTTTTGATCGCGCGTTATTGCACTTTTTGTTCGGCGGTATGATAATAAAGCATTATTGTTTGCTTTGTTTTTTATATTTATTTTTTACGGGGTTCACTAAAGGGGTTAACTAATGGGACAGTTTTATAGGGCGGTTCGTTACGGACGCGGCGATACTAAATATGTGTACTTTTATTGTTTTGTTTTTTTTTTTTATTTCCAAAAAATGAATTTATTATGGAATTTTTTTTTTTATTTTATTTAGCGATTTTTCTTTATAAATTATTTTTACACTTTTTTTTTTTTAACTTTATTACAGTGTCCCAGGGGGGACATCACTGTCATGTGTGAGATCACTGATCTGACACATCACAGATCGTTGTGACAGATCAGCGATCTGACACAGGCACTGCAGCAGGCTTCCTCATGCCTGCGCTCTGCAGGCAGTGAGGAAGACGGCTCCCTGCAGGCCCCCAAAGGTCCCCGCCGCCATATTGGATCTGGGGTCCTGCTGGGAAGGAGGCCCCCGCAGCAGCGCTGCACATCGCGCTGCTGCGGAGGTCTCAGGGAAGCACGGAGAGAGCCCCCCTATTTATGGCGCAGGCGGCGGCTGATGAATACCCCCATCAGCCGCTCCTGCTGTCACTGTTATTAGCAGCAGCAGGGGTAGGCTGATGGGAGTAAAGCCCCCGTCTCACATACCGAGATCGCTGTTGCGTCACCGATTTTGTGACGCAACAGCGATCTCGCCTGCGATCTCGCTATGTGTGACACATATTGGCGATCGGGCCCCTGCTGCGATGTTGCTGATCGTGCTCGAATGTCCTGGGCCATTTTTTGATTGCTGGTGACCCGCTGGCCAGCATGCATCGCTGTGTTTGACAGGGACAACGACGAATGACCACAATACTACAGGTCTGAGAGACGGTCCCAACGACCGTTGTATCGTTCCATATCGTTGCTGCCTCGCTGTTGAGATCTGACTGTTTGATATCTCACCAGCGACCTTGTAGCGACGCACCAGCGATCCCTACCAGGTCGCATCGTTGTCGGGATCGCTGGTGCGTCGCCAAGTGTGACAGTACCCTAATAGTCCCATAAGCCGCCTGCTGTCTCCTTTATCATTTAAATGTCCCATCTGCTGGCGATTGGCTCCAGTAAGGGAGAATGATGAGAGCCATGTTCAGCACCTGGCGCGGAACAGTGCTTACTGTAATGCTTCTTCCCCGGCACCGATGCGTGTCACGTGGATGACATCCATGTGTGTTATGCATATGCACGTGTGCCGGACGTTTTGTGGCCCATGCCTTCTTTAAAAAATGGACATGTCGGCGTGTTTTGCACACAGACACACGGTCCGTGGAAACACACTGACATGTTCATAGACCCATTCATGTGAATAGGAAAATAGCTCTACGTTCCTCCCGAGTCTCTCCCTATGGCTAAGTAGTACTGTACAGCAACATATGGGGTATTGCGACGTTCAGTAGAAATTGTGGGACACATTTTGGTGCCATTTTTACCTACTTCTTATGTGAAAATGTAAAATCTTTGTCTAAAACTAAATTTTGGTGGTAAAAATGTAGTTATTTTGTCTTCACTGCCCAGTGGTATAAAATTCTGTGACACACCCATCACTACACACCTAGATGAATTCATTGAGAGGTGTAGTTCGTAAAATGGGGTCACTTATGGAGGATTCTGCTGTTATGGCACCTCATGAGCTCTCCCAGTGGGTCATGGCACCTGCATACCATAATAGTAAAATCTGGTGTTCCTTCCCTTCTGAGCTCTGCCATGCGCCCAAACAGTGGTGTATCCACACATAAGGGGTATCAGCATACTCAGGACAAATTGCACAATAACTTTTGAGGTCCAATTTCTCCTGTTAGTCTTGGGGAAAATAAAGAAATTGGGGGCGAAAAGATTATTTTTGTGGAAAAAATGATTTTTTATTTTTACTGCTCTGTGTTATACACTTGTTTGAAGCACTTGGGGGTTCAAAGTGCTCAACGCAGGGGGGCGTGGCTATGCCGTGAGAGGGAGAGGACGCTGGTGAGGAGAGCTCCGCAGAATCCTGACTGATCCTGGTCTCTAGACCCTCTCCTAACAACTCACTTGCTGCTGACTGGATCCTACTTGGACGCTGGGACCCCCTGGGCACTCCGTGGCAGGTCGGGAGATGACTTCTGGGAGCGGGCGGCGGAGGAGATAGGGACGGGCGGCTGGTTCCCCCACGAGGCGGCGGCCATCTTGGGGGCGCAGCTCAGCTGCTGAGAGCTACAGCGCCGGCTTCCCACTGCTGCACCGCCGCTGGGCAGAGAAGAAAAACAGCGGACAATCTGGGGCAGCGCGCAGTGAGTGCCCTGGAATAACGGGCCCCACGTGATATCCCTCGTCTCCTATCCGTTCACTGTGCCGGTTGGTGCCATCATTGAGGGAGGCTCTGTGCACCCTCCCCCACTGCAGCTGCCTCTGCGGGACCCTCTCCCTCCCCAGACCATAAAGGTTATCTGGACTGTGCCTGGCTGCCGCCCTTGTAATCCTTCAGACATCCCCCTGTAGCCTGATCTATACTTAACAGTTGCCAGCCCGCTGTGATACCCCTCTGTAGTGTTTAATACCTGGATCACACGCCTCAATTATTTAATTAGAAAGCACGGCAGACAATCATGAGCCGACTTAAAGGGTCGGGAGCGGCGGCGGAAAATTTAAAGGAGTTTGCTAGACCTGACCCCGCTGAAAGTGCGCGACATAATAGGAGCACATACTCTCAAGTTCAGCGCAAAAATCGCCATTCTGGGGGTGAGGAGGAGGCGGAACAGGAAGAATTGACCCTTAAACAAGCAGTTGATGCAGGCTATCTCATTTGGCATAGGTGGTTTCCTTCATTGGAGACTGCCCTTCCCGTGGTTGTTCCTTCCCGGGGAAAGACCTGGCTAGTCATTGCTTGCGTTGAGAAACATGTGATGGTGTCTCCGCGGCTGTTGATTTACATGCTTTTGCATATTTCCCATAAGGGATGGGGGCATTGCTCTAGATCACTGCGTTGAGAAACATGTGATGGTGTCTCCGCAGTGTTGGATGTTGATCTCCATGAGGTCACTCATCCTTATGTTCATAGCCTTTCACTAGGCATTGCTCCCACTAGCCAGTTTCCTACTCCACACTGATGAGGGGCAATACCCCGAAACAGCTGTCTGTGGATGGATACCATGTTTTGGCATAGGTGGTTTCCTTCATTGGAGACTGCCCTTCCCGTGGTTGTTCCTTCCCGGGGAAAGACCTGGCTAGTCATTGCTTGCGTTGAGAAACATGTGATGGTGTCTCCGCGGCTGTTGATTTACATGCTTTTGCATATTTCCCATAAGGGATGGGGGCATTGCTCTAGATCACTGCGTTGAGAAACATGTGATGGTGTCTCCGCAGTGTTGGATGTTGATCTCCATGAGGTCACTCATCCTTATGTTCATAGCCTTTCACTAGGCATTGCTCCTACTAGCCAGTTTCCTACTCCACACTGATGAGGGGCAATACCCCGAAACAGCTGTCTGTGGATGGATACCATGTTTTGGCATAGGTGGTTTCCTTCATTGGAGACTGCCCTTCCCGTGGTTGTTCCTTCCCGGGGAAAGACCTGGCTAGTCATTGCTTGCGTTGAGAAACATGTGATGGTGTCTCCGCGGCTGTTGATTTACATGCTTTTGCATATTTCCCATAAGGGATGGGGGCATTGCTCTAGATCACTGCGTTGAGAAACATGTGATGGTGTCTCCGCAGTGTTGGATGTTGATCTCCATGAGGTCACTCATCCTTATGTTCATAATCTCATTGACCAGGACATCCCTGACGGAGAAAATTGAGGATGTTTATACGGAGGTGCGGAGGCTCCGTCAGGATATGCAGGCCATGAAGGGACGCATTACGGAGGTGGAGACGAGGGTGTCCAGGGTGGAAGACACCATTACACCTATGGAGGCTAAATTAACGAAGGTGGCGGGCTCCATAAATGCTTGGAAGCAGAAGGCGGATGACTTAGAAAACAGAATGCGCCGGAATAATATCCGTATTGTTGGGCTGCCTGAGCGCTCGGAAGGTCAATATCCTGAGCAATTTCTGGAGGATTGGCTTAAGACCTCCCTGGGGGACGAATTCTCCTCGATGTTCGCCGTTGAAAGAGCTCACAGAGTCCCTACAAGACCCCTGCCTCCGGGGGCCCCACCTCGACCATTCCTGCACACCTGCTCAGCTGCAAGGACAGAGATACCATTTTGCGTCTTGTACACCTGAAAAGTCCTATTAAATTCAACAATGCTGTTGTTTCCATTTTTCCGGATTTCTCCGTGGAGCTGCAGAAGCAGCGGGCACAGTTCTTCAGGGTCAAGAAGCAACTCAGAGACAGGAATGTTGTGTATTCGATGATGTATCAGGCCCGGATCCGAGTTGTCCATGAGGGTTCCTCCGTGTTTTTTGCGGATCCGGTGGAGGCGACTGAGTGGATACGGTCCCATGGGAGATCCCTGGCGAAGGAATCCTGATGTGACGGCTGTCACATCAGATTTTCTCAATTAATGGTCTAATTGGAGCTCTCCCGGCGAGTTCCCAAATTCCTGCTATACTGGACGCTGTATTCAGTGAGGGTATCCCCTAGTTTATATTTTGATGGGGCGTAAGACTGTACGCCTATGTTACTAGGTTCCTGTTTTTGCTTTTGCTTTTTCAAAAGTTTTAATTTTTATAGCTGTTTAGATAGAGGCTGCAGCCGACGCCAAATTCTGTTATCTGTGTGGGGTCTCTGCACCGGGATTGGGCACCATTTTGCACCATATTCAGATAGACGGGAATGGGTTCTGAGCTGATTTGTATGACCTGGAATGTAAGAGGCATTAAAACCCCTCAAAAGAAAATTAAGGTGTTCTCACAGATCAGACATTACTGTCCTCACATTGTGGCCCTGGTAGAGACGCACCTGACTAGAGATACAGTTCGATGGGTGCAATGGTTTATACATGCTTTTCACACCAGCTATTCAAGGGGAGTTTCTTTGTTAATCCATAAGAATATTCGGTGGGAGGTCAGGGAGGCCCGGAAAGACCCCGAGGGACGATTTGTGTTTGTACATGCGCTGATTAACTCTCAGAAATATGTCATTCTTTGTATTCATAACCCCCCTCCGGCTAATATATCAATCCTTCAGAAGGCATTGAACGTTGCTCTAAATTACCCGGACGCACACGTCATCTGTATGGGAGATTTTAATTTGGTCATGAATAGCCATCTTGACAAATTGAGATTAGATGATGGAGTACATCCCAACTGTCACAATTCATGGCGGGTAGTGGGTGGCTAGATCTATGGAGAGTGCACCATCCAGAGACGAGGGAATATACTTGCCACTCCTCCACTAAACGCTCTCTGTCTCGCATAGATTACATTTTTGGATCCAGCAGTTTGGCGGCGTGGGTAGATGATATTACACATGGAAACAGGGGGATCTCGGATCATAGTCCAATTATTCTCAAGCTTAAGTATGGGCCATTGACTAATAGGATAGCATGGAAGCTGAATCCGTTCTGGCTGAAGTTGATAACACCCCCTGATAGAACGATAGATCAGCTACGTTGCTTTGTCTCGTCCCACCCCGAACCCCGTAATGTTAATGTATTTTGGGATGCTCTCAAAGCCTATTTGCGGGGCTGTCTATCCTCTACGATTTCTCACATTAAGCGGGTGACATCGGAGGAGGATGGCGAGATGGAGCGACGTCTGAAGGACTCGGAGGCAGCCTATATATTGGATCAAACTAACAGTAATAGGGCAGAATGGCTGACCGCTCAAAGGTTATATGCTCAATACACTGACACCAAGACGAAACGTAAATTATTTTTTGTCCGGCAGTCTTATTTTGAAATGGGTAATCAGGCAGGTAGATTTCTGGCTTACTTGGTACGTCAGCATAATGCGACTAACACAATTTTACAAATTCGTGATTCAGGTGGTACGTTGGTTTCCTCGACTGAGGAGATACTAAAATGCTTCTATGATTACTATGGTTCATTGTACGATTCCAAGACGGATGTGAATGACCCAGAGTGTTTAAACTATTTGTTAGACATAGAGTTTCCCATGCTAAGTCCTTCTCAACAGGCCTTTATGGATGCTGAATTTACTCTGGAGGAGGTAGAGGGCGCTATAAAAGACATGGCCTCCGGGAAGGCCCCTGGGCCAGATGGATTCCCTGTGGAGTTATATAGGAAATATCAAGATATACTGGCACCCCTTTTGTTGACAGTGTTTCGTAGGATTTGGGAGGGGGGATGCATGCCGGAGTCCTTTTATGAGGCCAATATAATAGTTCTTAAAAAGGAGGGGAAGGACCCTTTAGATTGTGGATCTTACAGGCCTATATCATTGGTAAATGTGGATTATAAAATTTTTACAAAAATCTTGGCCAAAAGAGTGAATTCAGTTATATTAGATCCTGTACACCCTGATCAGATGGACTTTATGCCGGGTAAGAGTGCTTCCATGAATATCAGACGTGTCCAGTCAGTGGCCCAATATAGCTCTCTAGTACCAGATAATGAATGGGCACTGGCATCACTGGATGCGGCCAAGGCCTTTGACTCGCTTGAATGGCCTTTTCTCCGTGCATGTTTGCAGAGATATGGATTTGGTGATAGATTCCATTTTCAACAAACTTTATTGAATTTTCAAATATTAACAGTAATATTGTATCATCATATTACAATATAGGTTACAATATAACAGTAAAATATTGTTTTCCCTTCACCCATGACAGCACCACATGAGAGAGGGATCCGCCCCGCCAGGACAGGAACCTACTGAAATATAAGGGGCGGCACCTCTCCCCCGCTTCAGTTGGGTTCCTGTCCTGGAGCGGGATCCCAGGCTGACAGCGGCGGTGCCTGCCATGGATGAAGACATGGACCCAGGGCCGTCCCGGCGCGGGAAGAGCAGGTCAGCTTACCTGCAGCGCTGGCCGTCGGCGCCTGGAAGCGCAGTCCCCGGGGTTCCTCCAGCAGGCCCCGGGTTCGTGCGGGTGCGGTAAGGCGGCCTCCATTCGGGGCGCTCCTCCGTGCCTCCCTCCCCCTGCGCGCGCGCCCACTCGCTCCTTCTCCCTGGGACAGGGGAAGCCGGGCGCGACTTCCGGCGCCTGACGTCAGCGGCGCGGTGCAGCTTGGGTATGCGCCGACTGACGTCACGGACGCGACGGACATGGCGCCTAGTGCGGCGCCGGCCACAAAAGAAGAAGGAAAAAAAAAAAGAGAAGAATGGCCGGCGGTCGCAGGGGGGAGGGTCAAAAGGATCGCTCACCGGGGCCTATTTAAAGGAGGCAAGGAGCAGAACGGCCGGGCTGTTACAATGGGGTCACAGCAGGAACGCTCACCGTCCCCACTGTCTCTACCCCCGTCGCAGACCTCGGCACGGAAGCACGGTAGCCGTTCGAGCGGTAAGAGCAGCAGCCGTCCGAGCCACAGATCAAATGATTCCTCGAGATCGAGAGAACACAGACCACATGCTCCAGCGCAGCCTTCCAGCCCGGTACCCGAGTTTGTGGGTGGTGAGTGGATCTTCGTGAATGTTAGACCATTATTAATAGGGTCCTTTTTGTGTGTTATTTGCTTCCTTAGGTGAAAGGCAAAAAAGCAGGGAGCAAAAGAAATAATAGGGAGTGTGCGATATGCCAAAAACCCCTAGCGAAAGATTGGCAAAAAAACCTTTGCGCTAGCTGTATACAGCAAACAGTGGCGGAGGAAGTGCCGAGCCTAGCAACTCACCTCAGATCTGTCATAAAATCAGAGGTGGAAGGTTCACTTAAATTATTATTAAAGAAAAAGAAAAAAAGTAGAAGAAACTCCCCAAGTTCTTCATCAGACTCCTCCTCGTCCGAATATCAGGCTGAGCGCATGTCCTCTTCCTCCTCGGATAGTGACACAGGGGGTAGACCGTGTTTTCCGGTTGAGGATACTGATAGTCTCCTTAAAGCCATTAGGTCAACTATGGGCCTTCAGGAGGAAAAAGCGACCAAATCCCTAGAAGAGGTAATGTTTGGTGGGTTACAGGAAAGGAAGAAACGCACCTTTCCAGTTAATGAAAAAGTCCAGGCGCTCATCGAAAGGGAGTGGAAGAAGCCTGAAAAATCAGGTAGCCTTCCTTCCTCCTCAAAAAGGAGATATCCCTTTGACCCTAAGGATACGGAAATATGGGACAAGGTCCCAAAAATCGATGCGGCGGTATCCAGGTCATCCAAAAGGTCGGCCCTGCCCCTAGAAGACTCAGGAGTACTAAGAGATCCACTAGATAAGAAAGCAGACTCCTACCTAAGGCATGCTTGGGAAGCAACAGCGGGGGGACTAAAACCTGCGATAGCCGGTACCTGTACAGCCCGGTCTTTAACTCTGACTGGGATGATTTAGCGAATCCTGCTCTGAGCAGGGGGTTGGACCAGATGGCCCAGGAGGTCCCTTCCAACTCTACGATTCTATGATTCTAATGATCTGGCTACAGCAGCTAGAAGAAAAAATTGCTTCCAAGATGTCTAGGGAGAACATTTTAGGAGACATGTATCTGCTACACGGAGCAGCCGCCTTTTTAGCCGACACCTCGGCCGATTCCATGAGGTTGACGGCGAGAGCAGCGGGACTATCAAATGCTGCAAGGCGTGCATTATGGCTTAAAGGGTGTCCGGGAGATCTACAATCAAAAGCCAAATTATGCTCCCTTCCATGTGATGGACAATTTCTCTTTGGAAAAAATCTGGACGAAATCCTAGAAAAAGCGGGTGATAAGAAGGGCTTCCCCAGGTTTCAGGGAGATCAAAGAAGACCGCCCTTTCGGAGGGGGAAATTCAATAGAGGCCGGCCTCTGGGAGATCGGAAAAGAAAGAGTCTGGATTCATGTTCGGGGGAGCCGCTTCATCCGCAAAAAAGTCCCCTCAATGACGCCGGCATCCCCGTAGGGGGGAGACTGATGCTGTTTGGTCAGGCCTGGGAAAATATATCTTCCAATACTTGGATTTTAAACATCATAAAGGAAGGTTTAAAATTCCCCTTTTTTCAACAGCCAAGAGCATCGTTTGTGGTGACCCCCGTCAGGAAAGGGGTAGAAGAACAGTTGGCCTTAGAGGCAGAGATCCTAAGCCTGCTGGACAAACATGTCCTGATCGAGGTCCCAAGAGGACAGGAAAGAAGGGGTTTCTACTCGCCCCTCTTTCTAATAAAAAAACCGGATCATTCGTTCAGGACGATTATAAACCTGAGAGGCCTCAACCGTTGGATACAGAACCAAACCTTCAAAATGGAGTCAGTGACTTCAGCTATAAGGCTGTTACACCACAACTGTTTCATGGCGGTAGTCGATCTAAAGGATGCTTACTACCACATCCCGATCCATTCAGAATACCAAAAATACTTAAGGGTAGCGCTCTACATTCGGGGCAACCTCAAACATTTTCAGTTCAGAGCCCTTCCATTCGGCATATCCATAGCACCGAGGGTGTTTACAAAAGTAGTTGCAGAGATGACAGCATTCCTCCGCATCCACAACACAATTATAATACCCTACCTAGACGATTTTCTAATTGTGGGCAACTCAGAACGTCACTGCACAGAGCAAGTAGAAAGGGTGATAGATACCCTACGGAATCTCGGCTGGATGGTGAATGTCAAGAAGTCAAGGCTACAACCCTTACAAAGGCAAATGTTCTTAGGTTTCATCTTGGACTCAAATCAACAAATTTGTCTCTTACCAGACGCCAAGGTGGAAAAGGTAAGGGATATGATCTTGGCAACAATAGATCAACCTCACACGACCCTGAGAGGGGCAATGTCCTTGTTAGGCACTCTGACAGCCTGTATCCCAGCGGTCAGATGGGCACAATTTCATACCCATCAACTACAAGCAGAGGTCCTATCAGCACAGAAGTCGCTAAAAGGCTGTTTAGAAGGAAGGCTGGAACTTTCCGTAAAAACCAAAGGCTCTCTCAGATGGTGGCTAGACAGAGCAAACCTACTAACAGGGACATCGTGGCAGAAGCCAGTGTCCGACGTGATAATGACAGACGCAAGCTCCTCGGGGTGGGGAGCGCACCTAAGGGGACAGGTAGCCCAGGGACCCTGGGGACACCTAGAGCAAAACGCATCCTCCAACCTAAGAGAGCTACGGGCAGTAAACAGAGCCCTAAGGATATTCATGCCCACTCTAGAAGGCCGCAATGTCCGGATTATGTTGGACAACAGCACAACAGTAGCCTACATCAACCACCAGGGAGGGACAAGGTCACGCTCCCTAATGCTCGAAACCAACGAGATCTTTCACAGGGCAGAGAGACACCTACAGCCCCTACACATCAGAGGGGTAGAAAACACACAAGCCGATTTCCTAAGCCGCAACACACTAAAACAGGGGGAATGGACCCTGAATCGAGTAGTGTTCCAAAAGATAGTACATCTTTGGGGAGAGCCAATAATAGACCTCTTTGCCAACAGAAGCAACAGGCAGGTAAAAAGTTTCTGTTCACTGAACCCAAAGGAAGAGCCATGGGCAGTGGACGCTTTGCAAATTCCGTGGGATTTCAAGCTAAGTTATGCCTTTCCTCCGGTAGCTCTAATCCCAGTAGTAGTGAAAAAGATAAGGGAAGATCATGCCAGAGTGATCTTAATAGCCCCGTTCTGGCCAAAAAGGCCATGGTTCTCACTACTACAGATAATGTCCCTCTCAGATCCGTGGGTACTGCCAGAGATTCCAGACCTGCTAGCTCAGGGTCCGGTATTCCACACGCAATTCAAGGGGTTCCATCTGACGGCGTGGAATTTGAAAGGTCACTTTTAAGTAATAGAGGATTCTCCCCTGGGTTGGTGGCTACACTGATGAAAAGTAGGAAGCCAGTAACAACTAATATATACGGTAGAATATGGAATAAGTTTCTGCAGTTTCTGGGGAAACCATTAGACCAAGAACCCCCGATCAAGACTATCTTAGAGTTCTTACAGGCAGGTCTACAGCTAGGCCTAGCGGTAAATACACTCAAAGTACAAGTTTCAGCGCTAGGCGCTCTATATAATTGTAACATAGCGGCAAACAGATGGATAGCTAGGTTTATTAAATCCTGCCACAGGTCTAGACCAGTCCCATCGCAAAAAATGGCTCCCTGGGATTTAAACCTTGTGTTAGAAGCTCTCACAAAGGAACCATTTGAACCAGTACAACAACTATCAGTGAAATATCTTACCCTAAAAACCATTATTCTAGTGGCCCTTACATCGGCACGTAGGGTAAGTGACCTGCAGGCCCTATCAGTTAGTCCACCGTATACCCAGGTATACCAGGACAGACTTGTCCTAAAAACAGACCCTGCTTATTTACCGAAAGTGGTGTCGGATTTTCACCGTAGCCAGGAAATCGTCCTCCCCTCCTTCTGTGAAAATCCGAAAAACCCAGGAGAGGAGAAATTCCATAATCTAGATGTGAAAAGAGCCCTCTTAGAGTATATATCAGTAACCAGCCAGTGGAGGAGGTCCCAGTCCCTATTTGTAGCCTTCCAGGGTGCCAGGAAGGGTTATGGAGTATCGAAAGGGACTATTGCCAGATGGATTAGGGAGGCCATTAGTGTAGCCTACTCAGCTAGTGGTGTTCTGATTCCTGATGGCATCAAGGCTCATTCCACCAGAGCCGTGGCGACCTCCTGGGCTGAAAAGGCAGAGGTATCAATTGAGCAAATTTGTAAGGCCGCTACCTGGGCCTCACCCTCAACCTTTTTTAAGCACTATAGATTAAATCTATCCTCCTCGGCTGACTTGACCTTTGGTCGAAGGGTGCTGCAAGCGGTGGTCCCTCCCTAAGGTGTTTCGAAGTCTCCAAAAATCTCTCATGTGGTGCTGTCATGGGTGAAGGGAAAACCACCATGGTTACTTACCGGTAGCCGGTTTTTCCGGAACCCATGACAGCACCCGTATATTCCCCCCCCTTTTTTCACCGTATGGGTGTGCACAATAGTCGGGTGTATTTGTGTGATGTGGTGTTGGATAAACATGTAACTAACCGGGAAGTCCTCTCAATGCTCTGTAATCCAACTGAAGCGGGGGAGAGGTGCCGCCCCTTATATTTCAGTAGGTTCCTGTCCTGGCGGGGCGGATCCCTCTCTCATGTGGTGCTGTCATGGGTTCCGGAAAAACCGGCTACCGGTAAGTAACCATGGTGGTTTCAAAAATAACCAGTAGGGCTATCTTAAAAAATTTAAGTATTTAAACTTATTAACAGTAATATATTTATATATATATTAACATCCAGTGAGATAATAATACACTAACAGTAATATAAACATCGTAATACTGTTTCTATTAGAGAGGATAATATTTGAGGTGGTAGATTCCAAAGGTGGATCGGTGTCTTATACATGAAGCCCAAGGCCCGGGTTATCGTAAATAACTCCATATCTGAATCATTTTTACTGCCTAGGGGAACTCGTCAGGGGTGTCCCCTTTCCCCGGCCCTTTTTGCTCTTGCTATTGAGGCACTGGCAATTCGTATAAGGTCCTCCCCTGAGATTGCTGGTATAGAAATAGCAGGTCGGACGGATACCATAGGCCTCTATGCTGACGATATGGTGATATTTATGGACAAAGCGGAAGAGAGAGACCTTAACAAGAGTGATCACCACTATAAATAAATTTAGTAAATACTCTGGCCTATACATAAATTGGGAGAAATCTGCTTTGATGCCTCTCTCCCATGCCCCAATGCCACGACTTGAGACTCTCTCCTTACTGCCCATTGTGACCAGTTTTAAATATTTGGGTGTTTATATCTCTAAAGGTGGTAATTTTGAACTACAACTTAATATAGGTCAAAGGTAAATTTGCGATTTGAGGTGAGCTTCCACTGTCTGTAGCCGGACTTATTAATTTAATTAAAATGATATTGCTCCCCAAACTAAGCTACTTTCTTCAACATAGTGCAGTGGTGGTGCCCAAATCCTTTTTTGCTAGTCTAAATTCCCAAATCACATCCTTTATTTGGGGGAAAGCTAGGCCTAAACTCAAGTTAACCACTCTACAGAGGCCCAAGAGGGGAGGGGGGGCAGCATTACCCGATTTCTTTTTATATTATTTAGCTGGACAGGCCAAGGCCATAAGTACATGGATGCCTGGAGGTCACCTCCCGAATTCTGAGAGTCGTTTACTCCATGCTGCAGGGACTGATTGCCCACTGGGTTTTTTGGAAATGAGGAAAATAAATGTCTCGAAACAATTGCCTCTGCTTCGCTTGGCACGATCAATATGGAGGCAGATTAGGGGGGTGACTAGATTTAGGGATGTTATAGCTGAAATGCCCCTGTGGAATAATGACTACCTCCCGGTGCTACGTGAACATCCATCCGCTTAATTCTGGGTCCAATACAGTGTTTCTACGATAGGTGATCTATACGATCATGGTACTTTGGTGTCCTTCGAGCATTTACAGGTTAATCGTGGTGTCCCGAGATCCCAGTTTTTCCGTTATTTACAACTAAGGTCAGCTTTTCAATTGCATATGAGAAGTATAGATATAAATGGTGCCATCTCGTCTTTACCCTTGATAGGGATCCTCAAATCTCAGGGCCCTCAAGGTCTCATCTCCTCTCTATATACGTATATGTTGTCAGTGGGGACAGAATGTGCCTTAGACTCTGTTAAGAAGAAATGGGAAAGGCTCATCCCTGATACACAGGGTGAGGAATGGGAAGAAATCCTGGAGTCGCCAATCTGGGTATACGACTCTTTAGGATGGGTCGATACCTGTCATCGGAATGCTTGAGATGCCACTCAATGGATGCAGATTTTATCCATATGATCTGGTGTTGCCCTGTTGTTGCGCAATACTGGAGAGGGGTGACATCATTATTAACATCCTTGATACAAACCCCAGTTCCCCTTGAGCCATTGATCTGTCTGTTTGGAGTGTGGGATGAGGAGGCATGGGGTCATTATGATGGGATTTTTCTACGGGAGACACTGTTCATGGAACGGAAGATACTAGCATTACGGTGGATGGGGAATTCACCTCCTTCTCTTGGGTCCTGGATCACTCTGGTAAATTTGATTATCCCATATGAGCGGACACTGTATCAAAATAGAGGGTGCCCGGGTAAATTTAAAAAGATTTGGGAGAGGTGGAACTCCTCTCACCTTACCTTGCAGTGCGGAGATGTCGCACATTAAACTACTCATTATATAGAAGTAGGCTGCGGAATAGTTTGTTTTGGTAGATTTAGATAGCTTTTAAAAGCCAGGCAGGTTTTATTACAGGTACAATAACACAATACTACTGAAATTCAATTGATATTATGTTTGCTTTATTTACACACAATTGATGCGCATATTATGCCTCACGTTTTCATGCTATTTGAATATGTATATTTTGTATCAAGCTTAACATCTTGTACTAAATGTGTATGGTTTAATAAACGAATTAAAAAAAAAAAAAAAAGTGCTCACAGCACATCTAAATAACTTCTTTGGTGGGTCTAGATTCCAAAACAGTGTCACTTATGGGGGGGTTTCCACTGTTTAGGTACATCAGGGGCTCTTCAGATGTGACATGGTGTCCAATTTTAATTCCAGACAATTTTGCACTGAAAAAGTAAAACTGCGCTCCTTCCCTTCCGATCTCTTCCATGCGCCCAAATAGTGGTGTACCCTCACATGTGGGGTATCACCGTACTCAGGACAAATTGCACAACAACTTTCGGGGTCCAATTTCTCCTGTTACCCTTGGTAAAATAAAAAAATTTGAATCTGAAGTAAAAAAAATTCTGAAAAAAAGTTAAATTATTCATTTTTTTTTTAAAGGTTCCAAAAATTCTTGTGATGCACCTGAAGGGTTAAAAAACATCTTGAATGTGGTTTTGAGCACTTGAGGGGTGCAGTTTTTAGAATGGTGTCACTTTGGGGTATTTTCTGTCCTATAGACCCCTCAAAGTGTCTTCAAAAGTGATGTGGTCCCTAAAATAAAAATGGTGTTGTAAAAATGAAAAGTCGCTGTTTAACTTTTAACCCTTACAGCTAGCTAACAAAAAAATTTTTGGTTACAAAATTGTACTGTTGTAAAGTAGACATGTGGGAAATGTTACTTATTAAGCATTTTGTGTGACATATCTCTGTGATTTAAGGGCATGAAAATTCCGAAATTTTCCATATTTTCCCCAAAATTCCGTTTTTTTTTTTTCACAAATAAACGCAAGTTATATCAAAGAAATTTTACCACTTTCATGAAGTACAATATGTCACAAAAAAATTCGTAGAATCACCGGTATCCATTGAAGCGTTCCAGTTATTACCTCATAAAGAGACAGTGGTCAGAATTGTAAAAATTGGCCCGGTCATGAACGTGCAAACCACCCTCAGGGGTAAAGCAGCTTGGATAGTCTGTCTCCCCACTCTTCCTCCAAACTCTGGGACCTTGATTTCCATGGTCTAGTGTGAACTTTCCACAGTCAGTGATGGTTTGAGGAGCCATGTCATCTGCTGGTGTAGGTCCACTGTGTTTTATCAAGACCAAAGTTAGCACAGCCATCTACAGGAAATTTTAGAGCACCTCATGCTTCCCTCTGCCGACAAGCTTTTTGGAGATGGAAATGTCATTCTCCAGCAGGACGTGGCACCTGTCCACACTGCCAGAAGTACCAATACCTGGCTTAAAAACAACAGTATCATTGTGCTTGAGTGGCCAGCAAACTCGCCTGACCTTAACCCTATTGAGAATCTATGGGGTATTGTCAAGAGGAAGATGAGAGACACTAGACCCAACAATGCAGACCAGCTGAAGGCTGCTATCAAAGCAACCTGGGCTTCCATAACACCTCAGCAGTGCCACAGGCTGATCGCTTCCATGCCACGCCGCATTGATGCAGTAATTGATGCAAAATGAGCACCAACCAAGTATTGAGTGCATTTACTGAACATACAGCTGGTGAATTCTAATTTCCTGAGATAATGACTTTTGTGTTTTCATTGGCTGTAAGCCATAATCCTCAACATTAACAGAAATAAACACGTGAAATAGATCACTGTGTGTAATGACTCTATATAATTTTATATATGAGTTTCACTTTTTGGATTGAAGAACTGAAATAAATTAACTTTTTGATTATATTCTAATTTTTTGAGATGCATCTGTATGTTCCCCATCCTGGTATATATGTCCCTTATCATGGGCCCCATCCTGGTAAATGTATTTATTTTTATTTATTTTATTCACTTATATAGTGCCATTAATTCCACAGACATTATCTGTCATTATACGTTATATGTCCCTTATCCTTTTATATGTCCCCCGTTCTGCCGTTGTTCTTTAATGCATAGAAAAAAAAATAATTCTATTCGCCTTCCCTCTGCTCCCCCGCCGTGCTGTGTCCTCTTCTGAAGCCTGCAGCTGACTTCAGTGTGCAAATGACGTCACTGCCATGCACCCCCTGTCACGTGCATGCTGGCGTCGGCTGCTACCCTTCGGCAGCGTGCATTGCAGCGCACAGGCCTGATGGGTCTCTGTGTCACAATACACTTCAACTGAATGTGCGTACAAGGATGTACATCCAGCTGAAGTTTTCGCTGACGTAGACCTGGTCGCAACCTCTGTGACTGTGATCGTTACGCCCCTGCTTGCAAGGTCCAGCAATCTGAGGATCATTTATCTACCCGGATATCCATGTCCAAAATGAGGAAAACCCCTTTAGTGACAGTCAGTGCCCATTGCTAAACTTTACAGTTTCCAGAGAGGTTGGCATTAAATTTTCCAATGACCTGAACAATCAATCTTCTGAGTTTTCCAATAATATCTTTTGCTGTATAACTCTCATTGATCTGTAATTGTAATATCAGACACAGTCCATAGTCCAGAATGGTGCTGTTTCTGGAAAAATATTTTAAAAAAAAAAAAAAACAGAAGGAGACCACACAGTTTTTTTTTTTCCGGGGTTGTATTGCATGGGTCATTTCCTTATAAAATTTTCATGATGTAAACATAGAGTTTTTTTCTTTTCTTCTTCCTTTTCCCTGAATACAAGGACGTAAATAAAAATTACTGAAGTCCTGTAGTTGTGGGAATTTTTCTTATTTCATATTTAATCAAAAGCAAAACTGAGCGATTCCCATGAGTAAAGATAGTAGGGGTTACCAAGAGGTAAACATTCTTTAAAAAGGAAGACAGGCCATGCTGACGGTAATATCAAGGAATTGATATTATGATAATACAAGGAATTGTCCTATTCAACAAAAATGCAGGGTTGTCAGGACAGAGCAGTACCAGAGAAGTTAGTACGGTATACAAACTCCAATGGAGTATTTGGAAATGGATCCAAACCAGACACCCTTGTAATATCCAACTTCTGACCTTGATTCAAGTAAAAGGACCCCATCTTTGGCTGATGGATGCCCTTTGGAGCAAGGCTGTGGAGTCGGAGCCCATTTTGGTGAAGTTGGTGTCATGGAAATTGAGGAGTTTGAGTCGGAGGTTTGGCTTACCGACTCCACAGCCTTGGTATGAGGGCGTCGTGGAGTCTGAGTCTGAGTTGGAGTCGGAGGTTTGGCTTACCGACCCCACAGCCCTGCTTAGGAGACCATCTACCAATATCAGGTCAACTACCAAATCAGGTGTTAAGCGTCTAGTTTCCCTTTAAAACCAGAACTGGCATTTCATACACTATTGTAAACTTATATGCACTGGAGTAATATCTTACTTATTTATTTAAAAAAGTACATGCTCTATAAATGTGGCCGTCTTTTGTTTGTGCTTGGGCCAGAAATGTAAATTTACACCTGGAATGGGCAGGCATTTTGCTTTGCTTTACAGTAGGCACCAATTTCTTTTAAAGTTGATGCAACACTGTCAAAAGTATGGCGGCTCTGTCCTCTTCCACGTAATCTTGCTCATTTTTCTCATCAGTTTTGAAGAGTCGTACAGAAGTGTAAAAAGGTTGCAAATCTTCCAGTAAATAGAACGTGCAGTATTTTTCTTTTTTTTTTTTTTTTTTTTAACTTTTTCGTTGGGGTAGTAGCGATGAGCGAACGCTCTCAGATAAGGTGTTATTTGAGCATGCTCGGGTGCTGTCTTTGGCGTGCTCAAAAAACATGTTTTAGCCATCGCAGCTGCATGTCGACAGCCACAACACGTGCCTGTTTGTTAGACAATCCCTGCATGTGTTGTGTCTAACAGCCGCAAGACATGCAGCCATGGGGCTCGAACATATTTTTCGAGCACGCCAAAGTCCCTCGATTAGCACCCGAGTATGCTCAGATAACACCTTATCACAGCAAGTTCGATCATCGCTAGTGGAGATCCCAGATGTCAGATTTCAGCCAAATATACTGTTTATTAAAATAGAAACCCCCTTTAAGACACAAGTCAGTTTAGCTTCTAAGGGAACCAGAAAGACCACCAGGGTTTTAATCGTTCCTTCATTGAGCACCACTGTTTTTTTTTTTTGAAGTATAGGAATTGGGCTTATACCGTCTTCTTGAGTAACAGGCAGCTGTCATTTATTTTCAAGCACTAAACCCAACATCACAATGTAACCCTTACATTGGAGAGATGATGACACTTTGATCTTTGTTGCAGTTTGCAGGAACACTTTCTGATGGCCTCGGAAAGACTATGGACAACAGATATCAGACAGAGAGGGAGTACATCCGTTATCATGCTGCAACCAGTGGGGAGCATTTGGTCGCTGGCATTCATGGACTTGCTCATGGTATGATCATATTTAATTGTACAAAACTACAGTTAAAGTATTTTAAAAAAATATGTAAAATTGCAATTTCCATCTAGCTATATAGTAGCTTCCAAGATATAATAATCTTGTAGTTGACAGCTGAAAATCCAATCAGATGTATATTCATTATTTTATTTTATTTTTTTAGTCGTCCATACACCCACCGTACATAGTGATTGACTTAATGCTTGATCATCAGACCGTTATTTCTCTCGATTACGCCTATAGATGTGCTTATTTGGCTTAAGGGAAAAAAAGAAGTGGTGTAACTAATTAGAGGTTCAGCCCACATTTACCTGAATTGTATGGGTATCTTTATTTATCTGGAAGCGAGGAAGAAGGTCTTTTATCTAAGACTACATAAAGATGCTGTCCATAAAATTTGTCAGGATATGGCAGGAAATGCCTAAAGTGTTTTTTCAGGGTTAGTAAAACATAGCTGCTTGAAAAAAAAAAAGGCTCCTCACCCTCCAGTATTTCATTGTAGCAGAGCTGTAATACCGGATACAAACCATTGACAGGTGTGGCACTATTTTTGGAAGGAAACGGACATGTTTTTTTCTAAATCTAGACAACTCCTTTAATACCTAAGATAGTTTTAGGATTGAATGTATGAGCACTTAGGGCTCAGTCTGGTTGTGAGATTTCTTAGCTGGGATCATGGAGCTGTTTGCGTTCTTGGCTTATGTAGCCTGTCCTTGGCATCCCGTAGTTGAGATGCTTGCACATAAGACTTGGACCAAAGGAATCTAGTGCACATGAAGTTTTTATATACTTAGTCGCATTATTAAAGTTGCTTGAAATTCTTTCTTCTTTAGGAATAATTGGCGGACTGACAAGTGTAATCACCTCTACTGTGGAAGGTGTCAAAAATGAAGGTGGTGTCAGCGGTTTCATCTCCGGCTTAGGAAAAGGTTTGGTGGGAACGGTCACCAAACCCGTTGCTGGTGTTTTGGATTTTGCATCTGAAACTGCTCAAGCTGTGAGAGATACAGCCACTCTTAGCGGGCACAGGTCAGTACCACCAACATCATTCGATCGAATATGTACATGTCACACTCCTTTACCTGTATTACCTCCTTTTAAGTTTGTGCTGTAGCCATCGTATATCTACAAGTTTGGGGAGAAATACCTCTCTCCATTGAGGCCTCTTCAAAGGCCAAGATAGATAGCATTGATCAACATTATTGGCGTGATACAAACCGGTGGGATGTTTTTAACCTGGAGGTCATGTGTTGTCCAATATTGTAGTACTGTATCACGACTTGGTTCCAGAATCAGATTATATAGGGATAAGAAAATGAATGATTCTCACAATATCACGTTATTATTGAAGGATTTTCTGACCAAGCAGTCGTGAACTCAGTGAGGTGTCAATACCAAGAAGGGGAATGGACAAAGCATTCATCAAAGACCACAATTGGGAAGACTTCTTCCCCATCTGTACACATTTCCTTCAGTGGTAAATGCACGTGGTCTCATTAAGATGGGGAAAAATATTACCCATTGGATCCTGGATGAGAAAAGATGTCAGAGTCATGGTTCTAAGATCGCAAAAGAAAGATAATCTAATGAATGGTCAATGTCCAGCTTTACTCTCATATTGCCTGGATCACTTTAAGGCCCCGTCACACTAAGCGACTTACCAGCGATCCCGACACCGATATCAAGGTGTCAGGATCGCTAGTAAGTCGCTATGTGATCACTGGTGAGCTGTCACACAGCTTAACCAGCGATCAGCACAGCGATGCCGAGCGCCCGGCATCACTGGCCATCGCTGTAAAAAATAGAATCAAAATAAAAAATATAGTTATTCTCACCTTCCGACGTCCCGTTCAGCCATCCTGCCTCTCTCCACGCTCCGGTCCCAGTGATCCTTTGCACGAATGACCGCGAGACGTCACGGTCTCGAGGGATAACAAAGTCTCGCGGTCATTCGTGCAAAGGATCACTGGGACCGGAGCGTGGAGAGAGGCAGGATGGCTGAACGGGACGTCGGAAGGTGAAAATAACTATATTTTTTATTTTTTTTTATTATTTTTTACACCTGATCGCTGGTCTCCCGCCTGTCACACACAGCGATGAGTGCTGGCCAGCGGGTGACCAGAGACCAAAGAAATGTCCAGAGGTTTCTTGCAGCGATCAGCGATACCGGCAGGGGGGCCGCTCGCTGATCGCTGTCACACATAGCGATCTCGCTGGTGAGATCGCTGTTACGTCACAAAAGTTGTGACTCAGCAGCGATCTCGCTACCGAGATCGCTTAGTGAGACGGGGCCTTTAGTCCTATTGATGGGTTACTTCTTAATTGGATAGCAAACAAGTCTCTTTTTTTTTTCTTTCTAAACTCTACATGACCTAAGTGGGTACGTAACTCCTCCGAAACTCCGCATGCATTCATAGATATAATTCAAGTGAAATTGCTCTTTAAGGCTGTGTGCCCACGGTGCATTTTTTTAAGCATTTCCGCAGCGTTTGTGCCGGATCAGACGCTGCAGAAACGCTTAAAAGAAGCTTCCAATTCAATTGAATGCATTTTTGGCTTCTTGTGCCAATGCATGCATTTTTAAACGCTTAGAAAATGCTTAGCAGCTAAAAACGCAGCATGCTCATTATTTTCCGCATAGCTGAGTGGTTTTAGCCATTTCCAATGTTCCCATAGACCACGCGGAAAAAAACGCGCAATTTTTGTGCAAAAATCGCACAAAAAACACGTGGAAATAAAACGTGCGTTTTCTGGGAAGGAGTCCAGTTTTCTAAGCGTTTATAAACGCTAATGTGTGGGCACATAGCCTGAGACTGGTAATGTCTGGCCCGTGACTGGTCACGATTTAGCGGTGGCAACCCACTTCAGAGACTCAATATTGCTAAAGCCTAGAATCAATTCGCTAGACCTAGTCCGTAAACCCCATAAGTAATCTTCGGCCTTCGGAACAGTGTCTCCTACCTCTTGACTTTTCTTTTGAATGACCAGCCTGGTCCAACGACATCGTTGAGGTGTGACATCGCACTTGGCTTATAAAAAGTAGAGCTGGAGATGATAAGGAGGGAGGAGGAGGTCCTCAAGCTCCCATCAGGCGGCCATAAGTTACTGATGTAGCCTATGGAGCGGGTCCTACAAATCGATTTGCACCAATTCCACTGATGATTATTTCATAGGGAAAGTTGATATTAAGGATCCGATGTTGAGGCAAAGATCTAATTAGACGGATACAGTTAAGTTTTGACCATAAAGCCCACTTCCATCCATGTATTTACTGGCTCACTGATTCTGCTGTATACATCCATATTTACCACACACATACATTTTGTGAGAAGGAAGGAGAAATCTAAATGACTGCAGGATCCTACGGGGAGGTGGGAAACAGAGGACAACAAAGTGTTTTAACTTGATTTGGCAGAGCTGCACCATAATCCCCCGGGGCATTTATTCATTGCTCAGCTATGTGTGGTTTGGAATCCAATTCTAATACTGCTCCAAATGACTCTTTGCTGGCTCCGATCGCTGTTTGTCAAGCCATGGTCATTTTTTGTTCTCTCTCACAGAAGGCCGATGCTGCCAGGCCTTTCTTGTTTTCTAACAGCTTGATTAATAAAGTGCCCACAGGGCCTACAAAATGTCACACAAGAATTTTTTTTTTTTTACATAAATAGCATTTCAAGTCACAAGCATGGCTCCGACTGAAAGCGAGAACCCACTCTTGACATTCCACAGCAGAGTCAAACAGAGTACAAAGTTTACAGTGGAAAATAGTCTGGTTATAGCACATTTTCTACATTTGTTTATTTGGCAGCAACGTAAACCTCACAGCAGTAAAATAAAAAATAAACAACAATGTGCTTCACATAAAACACAAAGGAATCTGCCTAACCACCTATTAAAATGTATTTCCCAGCAGTTTATGTATGTGGAGTCGGAGGTGGGTCTTTAGATTCTTCTTCTATGGGGGCTTTCTAGGTTTGAGATGCAGCTTGCAGTACTGCACAGCGTGACATCTTACAAAGTGTGACTAGCCATGAGTTAAAACAAATGTAGCCAAGGGGCAACACATTAGGTGACCGACAGCCATCTCAGCCGACTATCCCAAACACAGGAGTGCTCGTTTGGCTAACTGACATGTTGGCCGTTCGCTTTGCTCTACCGAAGAGAAGCTATCAGCAGTATGAAATCGGACATGCGCAATCAATGACTGACCCAACTATCAGTCGCCGAGTGTCCCGATATGCCCGCAGGTGGTGCATGTGGTTTGTGGACTCTCTGTGCCACATGGCAGAGCTTAACTATAAATTGGGGTAGTTAAGTGGCTACCTATTGTTCACTGAAGCTCCTGATGGTGGAGTCAGGCTTGAGCAGCAGGTAGCCACCAGTCACCACTCCTAGGCAGTCCCTGGTAGTGCATCTGCTGACCCAAGGGTCAGATTTCCTGACTCGGACACTGTCTCCATTCAGAATACTCCTCGGGCTGGATGGATACTGACACGGAGTTGGAGACTGGTTTTAGCAGTGCAGATGTAAGGAGCACACATTCAGACACTGACCACACAAGGACCAGGGGAGCAGGTTCAGGCATCGACTACACACTGACCAGGGGATGAGTTTCAGGCATTGACCACACATGAACCAGGAGACGAGGTTCAGGCACTAGCCACACATGGACCAGGAATTTGGGTTCAGGACCTAGCCACACAGGGACCTGGTGACCAAGCAATTCACCAGTAGCACACTTCACTCACTAGTGACTCAATGTTGCTTAGGCACTTCCCTATCAGAGAGGGTGCCTTTTATACAAGATGCTTCACAGCTATTAGCTAGTGGCATGTTTGCAGGTGCTGGCCCTTTAAGAGCAGGGCAGCGCGCACTAAATGCGCCACCGAGACACAGGAAGCAGTGAGCACGGTGAATATATCGGCGTCCCTGCAAGGAGGAGGAAGGGAAACCATGCAAGGGGTGCATTAGACAGTCTGCCGAACCTGTCTGTATCAGCAGGTTTGTCCAACATTAGCCTAATGTGTATAGGCGCTTTAAAAGATAAACTTTTGCTGGAGTAGTCTGCAGTGGAGTGAGTGAGGCGTGTGCCAGATTTTGCTATATTTGTCTTATACATACCCTCACTAATGTTTAAACTGGACAAACTTCTTAATATGGAATTTGAAAATGGGTTTTGTAAAACTATCAATCAGTATTGGATTTTTTGACCGTTCATTTCATCGACAAAGCCGACAATTTTTTATTTATTTATTTATTTTACTTATTTATATAGCACTATTAATTCCACAGCACTTTACAGACATTCTCATCACTGTCCCCGATGGGGCTCACAGTCTAAATTCCCTATCAGTATGTCTTTGGAGTGTGGGAGGAAACCCACGCAAACACAGGGAGAACATACAAACTTCTTGCAGATGTTGTCCTTGGTGGGCTTGGAACCCAGGAACCCAGCACTGCAAGGCTGCAATACTAACCACTGAGCCACTGTGCCGCCCGCAAATGTTTTGTTATTGTCGATAGCTGCCATTTCAGAGCAGGTTTGGTCATCAGTGTTTGATCGGTCAAGGTACAACACCCGGCACCCACGTCACTCAGCTGTTCCTGGTACTGTTAGTGTCCAGTACTGCTCAGTTGCGGAGCTGCACACCAACCATAGCTCTGTCAGGAGCGGATATGCATTACCTAGCTGCCGCCACTGTACATTTGGCAGAGTTGTGCTGTGCAGCTCCACAACTGAGCAGTTTCAACATCGGGAACGACTGATCGACCTGGTGTCCCACCCCTGCCGATCACACAATGATGATGTATCCTAAGGTGAGGCCATCAATCATAAAGTCCTAGACAGTCTCTTTAAGGACTAGAGAAGAGGTTTAGAGTCAATCGACTTAATAACAACCAGTTGTGGTCAAGTCCACAAAAATCAATTTATTACCTTCCAATGTCAAGGACGACTATTTACAGCCTTATTTGTGGCATATTGTAATTGGCATTAGCTTTATGGTAAGGGTTGTAAACTCTGCACTAGTCAGGCTAGGAGAGATCTGTGGTTCACAATTACCATTTTGCATTTTTTAAGACTTCGGAAGGGTCATAATTTATAAAACGACTTGTCCTTCTGTTTGGCTAAACTCTTAAAAATTCCCCAATCCTCCAAAGCACAGAATCATACATTTCTCATAACAGCCCGAGTAGAAGACATTCATATTTCCTGTGGAAAAATAAAATGAGCTGTATTTTTTTGGAATAAAATATCTGTCTTGGGACAATGCTATTCAGCCATACTTTCTCTATTTTTTAATACTGTGTTGCAAGATATTATAAGCTGTAAAGATCCAATATTTGGTGCATTTTGAAGTACAATATATTCACAACTACTAAACTGATGCAAAGACCTGAAAGTTACCTTTTTGGAATACAATGATTGGCAGAGTGCTGTGGATTTGACTTCAGAGACCCCAAGCTGTAGATGGAGGAAGTTATGGACAGCCGTACTTTTTACCTGCAGCGACTACTGCAGGATAAAGGTGGTATTGCTTGACAGTCTTTCAAGTCATTAACCGTCCATGTCATAATTATTGGAAAACAGACAAAAAAAAAATCTACAAATCACACCACCAAGCACAACATGCTGTAAAGGAAAATATCATCACTGAGTTCCTGGTGGGCTTGGGATGAGCAGGCACAGTGAACAAGTAAAGCTTCAGTGCAAACCCCTGGGCCGGACAGAACAGTGGCTTCAGTCTATTGAGAGAAAATGTAGATTTCAGGTTGATTTCTGAAGGTAGGAAGACATTTTATTGTAATAACTTTTGGAATTGGGATGGTCTCAAAATGATAAATGGGTAAAACTACAACCTGCTTGTAAAAATAATCAATTTTGCAGTTTACCTTTTCTTAAAAAAGATTTATTTCTATAATTACTGTTCATTGTTGAGATTACCGGCAGTCCAAAGTGGCCGGTCTCTTAGGCAGTGAGTGCGGAACCAAGCAAGCCTTTGCTATACAGTTTACCTTTTCCCTTAGGCACCTATTAATTGTGTTAACCTTGCATATTTCAGGTAGTTTTCCCCCATCATGTGAGCTCTTAGCCAATTCAATAACACTCCATGTTGTCCTCTTCCTTTAACGAGTTTCATAAGAGCCTATTTGGAGAAACATTTTAAATCCAATAACCAAAGGCCAAAAATCCCATTTTAGGCAATCCAAAATAATGTAGAACTTTTAATTGTTGAATTAATGATATAAATAACTACTGCAAATCATATGTTAAAGTGCACATTCCAATTAAAATGCGCTCCTTATTGGTCCGATCTATGTTTCAATATATTCCAAGCGGTCACACTGCTCCTCTAGTTGAATCATTCAATTGTAATATACGTATTGATAGGGCTGCCTGTATGTAGATACATAGGTGTATAGCTGCAATAGCCTTAAATTGTATAACTAGCGTAAAGCACAAGGATGGCCTCCCGTTATGTAACCATCAGGGGTGGTATCCGATTTTGTAATGTCTAATGATCAAAGAAACAAAGTGTTATTAAAATAGAGAGCGAGCATTCCCAGCATGTTTCACCTTTACGGGCTTCATCAGGGTCAATGAGGGAAATGCAAAAAGACCTTTCTAAAATATTTTCCTCTTTTCAATAAAGGCAAAAAAAGAATCTACATTCATAATTTCGGCTCCACAAGCGTTTTACAGGTTAGAGAGAAGCTGCAAAATAGGTGTAAAAAGCATCAGATTAGAATTTCTTGTGGACCTTTAAAATGTAACACACGTATATCCTTCCTATATCATGTCATGTCCTCATTAGCTGCATAATGACTCAGACCTTAGGAGCTGCTGAAAGATTCGCTGATATGAAAGTTGTTTTAAAACGTTTTAACACATCAGAACCACATAACTCATCCGAAACGATTTCATCACTGTCTAAGATTTGTTGTTTTAAGAGTAATATTTCTCCAGAGAACAAGACAATGTTTTATAAAGAAATACATGCTGTAAGTGTGATCACCGTTCGTGAAACATAACCTTTAAATAAACACTACCATCTTCAAACCAAAGAAATAGGCCCTTTTCCCCAGAGCATAGAGTGGCCAAATAATTCTTTCTCACTCTGGAGGACCAGCACGTCTATGCATTCAACTGGCAGTCCATTGTTTTTAATGGGCTATATGTAATTCTTCTATGGAGGCGCTGCTAAGAAATTGACCAGTCAAACAGATTACATTTGATCACTGGAACTGTAACGCCAATAAAGTAACACAATAACTTTTCAGAGTGAGCTGTCATGTGTGTTTACCTGAGGAATAAAACTATTTCCAGCTATTATATGACTTGTATCCTGTATTTTTAACAGTTTTACCCTTTGTATGATCTCTGAATTTTCAATCCACCCTCAGCTGGTGGAAGGAGGTTACCTTTTGTCATCTCTGCCATACGCAGCACTGCTTTCAGAGGGAGATTCCAGTTTTTTGTTTGTTTTTTTGCTTTTTTTTCCTTCAGCATCAGTAGCATGAAGGAAATCATACAGCAATCATGATCAATGTAGATATGAATCCAGTAGTGAAGTGAGGTAAGACTTGTTAGAAAGCTCAGCACGATCTCTCTGTGTCTCCCTCTGCCTGTTTCCTCACTCTGCTCCTCTCTCCTCCTCCGCCTCCCCTTTCCATGGAGTATAATGGGCTACGTAACATGACACTACAGACAACATGCAGTCCTCCTTGTCTAAGCATGATGGATTTGAGCTATTTGTTTTCAGTGTATGGTGAGTTCAGGAGAAGTGGAGAAGAAAGCGGTTTCCTCTGATAAGATATATTACAAAGTTTCTCATATCCGCCTGTACTATTGATTTATGCAAAGTTTTTTTTTAAAGTACAGTTCTCATTTAAAATATATTAATTGCTGGGTGGGTGCATGACCGAAAATAACCTATATCATGAATGGCACAGAAATAATTTAAGGTTTTTTTACTATTATTTTGAATATTATTTTGGAAAAATTAATAAAGCTCCTATACCGTAACTTGTGTTATCTATACCTGTCAGAAAAAAAACACTGAAAATGTAGGTTAGCCTAAGCCTTCTCTCCAAACCTCCAAGAGGTATTTGGAAATAAGTTAGACCTCCTGGAAGAATTGGAAATCTTCCAGGAGCATGCCAAATACTCTTGGAACCTCAGGAAGGAGGAACCTCCTCCTGTGGAACGGGCATGGAAAAGTTATCAAAGAGGTGTTGAGGAAAATTTTGTTCTGGCAAAAGGGGCCTGGCTAAGGAAGAAAATTTGAAATACTAAGCTGTTTATGCATACAGTTCCCTTCCAAAAAGCCATTTCTAAAAGTTGCAAGTATGGTTGTAAACTATGGAATTTCTCACCATAGATTTCACCAACATGTTGTGTGACAGATGCACAGTGGGGATTTTTTGTGGCAGGCTTGGACTGGCCCACTGGAGAACAGGAGAATCCTCCGGTGGGCCACCACCCTCGTATATGAGCAGTTCTTGGCACTATATACATGAATCACTATGTACCGTCAGAGGCGGCATCTTATTCATTTATCAATCTACCCAGTCCATTGTTATATCAATTTGTGATTGAGGATAATGTCACATTTACATGTAGCTGAAAAGTGGGGGACTGGAGTTGGTTAATGGTGGGCCCTTGGCAACCCGATCCGACACTGGTTGGTGGCCAAACAAGATACACAGACCTCACTCACTATGCTAGGTTATTATGGTGTGTACAGGTTCAATATCATCACACCTGGCAGAGCGGTACATTTTCTCCAGTTTGGACCATGTTTTACCATCCTTGGTTCCAGGATCTTCTGGTCTACGTGGCTGCTTTGGTGTAGCACCGGTCTCTATATTCGTCTCCATCTTTTTTTTTTTTTTTTTTTTTTCCGTTTCCGAGGCTCGCTCTGGTTGTTTTCAGGAAATGTACTGTGAAGGAGGGGGGAAAAGGTGTGCGGGGACACGAACTTACTTTGAACCCTCCGTCTGAAGCAGGTGATCATAGCACAATTGTTTGTGTGTACTGTAAATGATATTCTGCTCAGGTTCAGGCAGAGTTCAGCCAGTAACCCCACATGACGGTGGAACCACATTTCAGGGTAGAGTGCAGTTGCCAAAATACCTGCGAGACATCTGCATTTCTTTACGCAATGCAATCCTGATGAGCCCAGGACACATCAATAAGACCGCTGCATTGTGCGGAGTGACACATGCTACATTTATGCCGAGAGAAAGAAATAACTCATGCTAATCTACTGTAAGTATATCCTGTTGGGTTCACAGCAGACAACTCAAATGATAACTCACTGCTTTATACAACACATACTGTTTGTATTTGTTTATGCTCTTTTTTATTAAGAAAGCTAATGATGCAGCACTAGATGTACATTGATCACATCTGGATTTTGGGGCGGATACAGCAACAGGAGGTTGGCAGCTCTGTATAGATTCTAATGATGCCTACTTATCCCCTCCCTTCCTTACATCTCTAAGATTTGCAAATGGATACATGTACTATTTCCATTTTTTGTACACATTTCCCATGCAGAACCTTGTGCAACTGACCGTTGTTGCTGCCCCGTGAATACAGACTGCAAACAAACTCTTGTGTGTAGTCTTAAGGCCCCGTCTCACATAGCGAGATCGCTGAAGCATCACCGATTTTGTGACGCAACAGCGGTCTCGCTAATGTGACACATAGCGGCGACCGGCCCCTTGCTGGATGTCGCTGATCGTGCTCAAATGTCCTGGGCCATTTTTTCATAGTCAGTGTCCCACTGGCCAGCATGCATCGATGTGCTTGATGCCGACGAGCGATCTCGTTGGCGACGCAGAACTCAGGGAGGCAGGCTGGAGTCGTCAGAAAAGCTGCTGTGTGACATGGTCCCAACGACCGCCGAGGTCGTTATACGGATCGCTGGATCGTTGCTGAGTCGTTGAAGAGATCTGCCTGTTTGGCAGCTTACTAGCGACGCACCAGCGATCCTTACCAGGTCGTATCATTGTTGGGATCGCTGGTGCGTCGCTATGTGAAATGGCACCCTTATTCCTTTGTTTTCTGCTCATTCACTCCAGTGTTCTGGATATGCACCGGTGGTCAGAGCGGCATTATTTGTCACATACAATGTGACAGGCACTGGCTGTATGAACACAGCCATAAATGTTCAACTCTGAAACGCTGCAGCGTTTCTGAGAACAACATGCTTTATTGGCTGCTGCGGACTGAGCTGCTCTGCAAACTAGTTGGGACAGGTGGGTCACCGACTGCTTCTCCCCACCCGCTGCCCTGGATTGACAGGTCTCTGCTTACATGTGCGTATAAACAGTTGGTTCTTACCAGACGTCAGTCCGGTATGGAAATGCGTTGTGAATAAAAAGCACTATCTTATTGGATCAAGGATTTTCATTTCAGTTGACGCAGCCCAAACCGTGACTTGTCTGTTTCTTCAAGCATCCCGGCGGATTTCATCTCCCAGCCACAGGGCCTCCTCTTTCATTATTGAGCTTTCACAGGAGTTGTGCCTACATAATTCGCTCAGGTGAGCACATTTCCTGGATCTAGTTTACCTTTTTACAGAGGTATCACCCTATGGTCTGGTGCGCGCTATGTCCCTACATTGTTTACAGCGTTGCGCGTATAGGCAGAGACCTGTCAGTCCAGAGCAGCAGGCAGGGAGAAGCCGCCGGGGTCCCGCCTGTCCAACGAGTGTACGGTGCCCTCGGTCCTTGGCGGCTTTTAAACGCCGCAGCAATTCGGAGCCCAACATACCTGGCAGGAATCATACAGCCAGGGTCTGATATATACTGCCCAGTTCTAATATCGGGGGGTCCTCTGAACAGGCCTGTGTTCACCGTGGTCTTTTTGGTGAGCATGCCCCCACATACATCAACAATCCTCTCTTGGAATTAATTGAAATGTCGTAAATTGGCTAGTGACTCCCACTGACCCGAATCCCACATATCACTAGTGCTAAAATTATTCGGTCGTGTTCATATGATATTTCCACATCACATCACGCAGAGTATTGTAAACTTTTTTTTTTTTAAAGCAAATGATATATTATGGTGCTTTCACATTGTGTTCTTTGTCCCCGTCGGGGCATATGTAAGAAATTCCCAACAAAACGGGGTTCGGACGGATGCGCTCGACATGGCGATAACTTGTAACAGTAATGGCAGAGGGAACGTGCGCTCTGTCATGCACTTCTTTCGGGTGTGTCCGCCTCCTGTACACTCCTGAAAAAGTGCACGGGAGAGCGCACGTTCGCACTGCCTCTATTGTGTGGCCCCTCGGCGCATGCGTCCGGACCGCATTTTGCTGGAGATGTCGGACGTATGCCCCGACAGGGACACGGAACGCAATGTGAAAGCACCTGTACTAAATGTGGTGGATTGGGGCTAATCTGCATGTGCTTGCTGATCCACGACAGAAATCCTAGGGCTGCCACGGATTCTTTTACAAATCTGCCACAGATTTTTCAGCACCCTCCTATCATGTGACAATTGCCTTATTCATTATTTATTTTCCTTGGACGTTTGTGTTTACTGTTGTTTCTCCCTTTTGAGTATCAAAAATGATTGAATGCATGGATTTCTATAAAGGATCCATTACAGCAGACACCTGGCTTTTTCGTGTGCAATATCTCAGGATGGCTGTAATAAAGCTCTTCTGACAATATCATATCTTCACGACTGAAGGTGAGAATTACTCAGAGCTCGGAACAGCAGATCACAGAGAACAAGTTTTGACATCTGGCAAGACGACAATTGTATAACATTTCATGTATCAGTCCTGACATGGCAGCTAAATCTCGGCAGGGACATTAAAGTAACACCTTCTCATATTGGATCATGCTGGATTTCGGCTTGCTTGGCCCTGTGCCTTTCATTCGGTGTGCTCGCTACATTCCTGAACACCTTGTCTGGTTCTCGCTGTCTCGGTTGTTCCAGTTTAATGAGATTTTATGCAAGTTGATTTTGTTTTGTATTTTTTTTCCTGTTTTGATGGTTTCTGGAATGTGGCTCGCCCTAATTCTTACATTGACTTTATATTTAGAAAATATCATAATGTCATTTGCTGCAAAAATCAAAAGATGGCTTCCCACAATTTCATGTGTGCCAATATTTAAGGCTCCGTAGAAAGTATACGTCAGAATATTTCCCGAAATATACACTACATGGACAAAAGTTTTGGGACTCTTAATCATTGTCAGAGTATTTCCCAAAATATACACTATATGGACAAAAGTATTAGGCCTCTTAATCTTTGAGTTCATGTTTTTCTAGACGCATAAATTCCAGCCCCTCGCCATGCCGTCTACCTTTACTAATATTTGTCAAAGAATGGGTCGTTTTGAAGAGCTCACTGAATTTGAGCACGGTCCTGTCATTGGATGCCGCAATAATATCAAGTCAGATTGGAAAATTAATATTCTGCTATGAACTGCGAGTGGCATTTTTGAAAAATAGAAGCGAACTGCAGCAATTCGACTGGAATGGAGACCACAAAAAGTTAGAGCGGGCTCACCGTAAAAGTCGCCAACTCTCTGCTGACTCCACAACTGCAGAGTTGAGACCTAATGATTCTATTTGAGGTCAGTCAATCACCTTTCCGTCGAAGGCACGAGTTGATCAGTCAGTGTTGTTTCATTAACTTGAGCAATGAATATTGATCAGATCTTTGTTGTCCAGAATGATCTTCGCGGTGGCCCCACGTTCTAGAACATCGGAGCAGTTTGTGTGCTTAGACATACTGTAAATATCCAGTGTTGTCATTGGCTCACCGGGCGGTGGGATGCGTGGAGCTACCTGGAGATTGTGCTGAAGAATTTGGTATGTGCTTTCTAAGTAAATAGCTTCCAAGCTGTTTGTTGTCCCTCGCGCAGTTGAGGTACGGCTCTGGAATAAGTACCGCAGTCATTACTGACATTCTTTTTAGGAAAAAAATATTTTCGTAACCTCAGACTAATGAAAACGCACTTCTATTTTTTGTTTTATGTTTGTTGGCAATAAACTGAGGACATAGCAGCAGGAAGAGGTATCCCATTTTGTCCAGGCCACCAGGCATATTTCTTTTTCGTGTTACATTGATGGTAGAGGTCACATTGTTCTCCTACATTCCTTGTTGTTGACTTCCTCATGCACAATAGTGTGCTAATAAAAAATGCCGTTATGCTTGTATACATCTTTTTTTATATGTACGCATTTAGTACATTGTCTGAAACCGATGTGTCTATCCCCAATAGTCCAGTTCCAAGAGGCTATTAGTTTACCTTCAGATGTAGACACATGGCAGAACAGCGGCTGTTGTGATTTTTTGAGTGGCTGTCCAGTGGAAGTTTACAAATTGACTGACCCCCAAGTCCTGGTTATGTCTGGTGGCAGCTTGTGGAGGAGCAAGTGACCTGACTTGTCCATCATCCTCTTCCAAGTGAATGTCTGCTGTCCCATAGATCAATCTGTGCTTTTCTGTCGGAGGAGGCTGATGATCTGATCACCTATTGTTCCATCACTAGTTATTTTGAGAGCTGAACATTGACAATTTTTGAAGGAGAACCTGTATTACTTACAAGCGTCATGTCACCAAAACATTTGTTATGTATCCAGCTCCTGTAATATTTCTGCAGCCTCTTTTCTTAGAACCCCACATTGTGCCGTTCCCCTCTTAATTCTAGAACTTTATGAATAAATTGACTGCTGGGTGTTACTAATTGGGGCGTGGCCCTACACTGTCCAATCAGTACTGACCAAAGCAGACACCCCTTTGACAAGGTAATGAAATGTCAACACCCTGTTGTCAATTTACAATGTACAGTGTGGAGTTATAGGAAGAGACACTCCACAATTATGATATGGGAACTGCATGAACTGTAACGAGCGTTTGACAGGTCCTGTTTAGTTCTTATATCTTCATTTCTTTCATCTCTCTAGAACAGTTTTTCCTCACTTTCTAGCATTCTACGGATTTAAAGGGTATATCCATCATTTCACTCATTTATGCAGTTTATGATCTATATGAAATGTTTATTCACTTTGTAAATGCATTATATTTTTAATTCCAAGTTGCAGGCTGTATTACAGTCCAGAACTGCACTAATTTCTGCTGGTTGTTGCATACTGTCCACAAGTATGTTGTCGCTCATCCCTATCAGCTTAGCTGACATCTTATAAAACAATGGAACACTTAGGAGCCGATCCATCAAAGTGTTTTTGCCAGAGAATTGGCGTAAAACACTTTGAAAAGTCGCAAAATTGTTCAGACTTTTGACATTTCCACACCAGTTTCATGTAACTCCGCCAAAATGGTGAGTTGGGAAGAAGCTTGGAAATGGCGTGGATATGCCCGCCATCAAATTCATGTGAAGTGGCAGTGTTTCTTACTCAAGAAATTTTGCTCCAGTGCTTGACTAGAGTAACGTTTCTGATAAGGTGTGCCAAATTCATTGAGTGGTGTACACCTTTTAAAGGGAATCTATTACCAGATTTTTTCCATCTTATCTGGGCAGAGCATAGTATAGATGTAGAGATACTGATTCCAGTGATGTCTGTTATGAGCGGGTCACCGAGGAGGATGGCAGGAACAGGCTTAAGGCCCCGTCACACATAGCGAGATCGCTGCTGAGTCACAAGTTTTGTGACACAACAGCGATCTCACCAGCGAGATCGCTGTGTGTGACAGCTATCAGCAAGCGGCCCCCCTGCCGGTATCGCTGATCGCTCTGGGAAACCTCTGGACATTTCTTTCGTCGCTGATCTCCCACTGGCCAGCACGCATCGCTGTGTGTGACAGGCGGGAGACCAGCGATCAGCGATAAAATAGTTAAAAAAATAAAAGAAAATATTACTATTCTCACCTTCCAACGTCCCGCGCAGCCATCCCGCCTCTCTCCACGCTCCGGTCCCAGTAATCCTTTGCAAGAATGACTACATCGCTGTGCTGATCGCTGGTGAAACTGTCTGTTTGACAGCTCACCAGCGGTCACATAGCGATTCACCAGCGATCCTGACACGTTGATATCGTTGTCGGGATCGCTGGTAAGTCGCTTAGTGTGACGGGGCCTTAAGCCACCAGGAAACCAGAGAGGTTGGTCGCTCATCGGATTGCAGACCCCTGATCCTTACAACACAACTAGCAGTAGCCGTGGAGCGTTCCTACGATGCCCTAGACGCCTCGGCACAGTCGGAGAACTAACTAAGCCTAAAGCCAGAAAGGTGAAATCTAAACTGCCCCGGAGCAGATCCCCAAAGGAATAGATAGCCCCCAAAAATATATTGTTGATGAGACACAAGCATAGACAGAAAATAGACTGAGCAAATGGTGGGGCCCAAACTGTCTAGATAGGACAGGACAGAAAAGATACTGTCTTCAATCACACAAAAACTCTAAAAAATCCAACACATCTGATATACAAAAAACCTGAGGCCACACCTCACCCCCCGCTAGATCAGCACTCTGGTGTGAACTGGAAGCAAAGCAAAAGATACTAATATAACAGGGGACTGAACAAACTGACACAAGCTGTAACATATGGAGCGGAGCCCAGCACTGCCCCCAGCAGGGAGTACGCTGAACCCTCACAACAAAGCAGAAAGCAAAAAAAAGGCACAACCAGATTAGATGCAAAGGATTAGCAAAAGAATCACTTAGCTGAACCATGCAGATCAGGCAGGAGACAGAAGAACTCCAAATGCACAAGGAGGAAATCACCAGCAACCACTAAGGGAAGCCTGCTCACTTATATGCTCCCAGCCAGTAATCCCAGATTCCCAATCATCAACGCCAGGTGCCAAACTTCCCTTAAACTGGCCAGCTCCACTACTCCCAGTAACCACCAGAGGGTGCTCTGGCTCAGAAGTCTGAGCAAGGGAATTCACAACAGATGTCACTTACTGGGCTGCTTGCTGTAGTTTTGATAGTTTTATCAGCAGGAAATTATCACTAGAGGATTAGGAAACCTGCTGCCATGTAGTCCTCCATATTCATAAATTCTGTATGACCCTGCCCCCAACCACTGATGGGCAGCTTTCTGCCTATGCAGAGTGTACACATACACAGAAAGCTGTCAATCAGTGGGGGTTTACAGTGCTCAATATGCTGTGAACTGCTAGACCTGTAGCAGATAATACAGTGATTTTATCAAAACTACAGCAAGCAGCCCAGTAAGTGACACATCACTGAAATCAGGGTCTCAGCCCCTACATCATGCTGCTCTCGGATGGCATAGCAAAAACTGGTGACAGATCATATTCCTGCATAGCACTTCCCTTATTAAGACTGGTGTACTAAACGCAAGTCCTTAATGAATCAAAGCCTAAATTTTTCCTACTTTAGATTGTTGTACAATGCTTGGTGTGTGGTCACCAGACAGAACTCTGTGCAGACACTGAGCCAAGGAAAGCATTGTAGATCTGCTCTGCAGAATATTGAGTGCACTATTATGCAAACTGTAGCAAAGCATCATCCTGAGATCCATACGTAAATATGGGAGAGTTTACTGCAAATTTCACTGCGGAATTGTTGCGGTGTTACCGTAGATTTCTCCACTTACATCACATTTTGCGTGAAATTGGCTGTAAAAAATCTACAACATAAATTGACATTCTATCGATGTCAGATCCTCAAAGCTGCTCACTTTACACTGCAGATTTTCTCCATCCCGCATACTGGTAAAAATTGACACTTGTATTAAAGTGATTGTCATCTTTCAGACAACTTTTATAGGCAGTAGTAGTCTATAAAACAAGAAGACAAAGTATTACTTAACCTCCCCAGGTCCAGCACCGAGTCTCCTCTGTTGTCCCTGTCTCTTGTGTGCGTTTGACAGCGCTGCAGCCAATCAGTGAGCTCAGCAGCTCTGCCCATGTAGACTGTATAGACCACTGAGCTCACTGATTAGCTGCAGCGCTGCTGATATGAACTGCACAAACCTCTGAGATCACTGATTTGCCTGTAGCGCTGCTTATGTGATATCAGCAATGCAGCCAAACATAGACCACGGCAGCAACAGAGAACTGGCACTAGACCAGAGGAGAACAAGTAATGCTTGGTTTATTTTTGTTTTTTTTGTAGCTACCGCAGCCTATGGAAGTAATTTTTCTGAAAGGGGACAACTCTTTCAGTTAATAATATTAATTTATAATTCACCAGATTTGTCTGTTTAGGTAGATGACCTGGACATTCTCGCCTTCTGGATTAGAGGCCCCAATACACGCTGAACTAAATAAAAGTTGCCCAAAACTGTCGCTTTCAGCAGAAGCAGACGACCATTTAATGTGTATGGGGCCTTGCAACTGCTACTGTTAGTCCTTCATAGTCAAAGATGACCATGACTTCAAGGTTTAGAGGAGGATCAGTGGATGTGGGTCTGGAGGTGATTGATAAGGCCAATCCTGGCCCTGAAGACTCGCCCACATGCGTGACATAAGTAACTGGATGTAGTCAGGACAGTAGATACCACGTGTGCCTTACGCACAGCTCGCTTTCTTTTTGCCTCAAGGATTCTCCTATCTTAAGCTTTACATGCTCCTGAGGTGAACCTGCCTCGCCAAGTTGAACGGTCCAGGTCAAGCTTCTCCCATTCATTGACGTTGACTCCCAGGTTTTTAAGAAATGTTTTAAGGGAGTCTTTTATATTGTTTCTTCTGCTCTTTCCCTGATACAGTTCTCTGTACAGCAGTTGTTTAGGCACTCGGCTGTCTGGCATCCTGACCACATGTCTAGTCCACTTGGCTTGGGCTTTCATCAGGAGAATGTAGACTCTCCAGAGCCCAGATTGTTCCAGGATTGCCGTGATGGGGACATTGTCTTGCCACCTGATGTGAAGACGTCTTCAGAGATAGCTCAGGTGAAAGTGATTGAACTGTTTGGCATGCTGGCTGTAGACAGTCCAGGTCTCGCTGGCAAGGAAAGGTGAAGTAAGGACCATGGTGCATTAAAACTTCACCTTAGTGGTAAGGCTGAGCTACTTTTGTTCCCAGACGTTTTTATGCAGTCTTCCGAAGTTGATGCTGACTTTGGCAATTCTGTTGTTGACCTCAGGGTCTATGGTCACCTTGCGGGAGAGTGTGCTGCCCAGGTAGGTGAAGTGGTTCACTGCTCTGAGGTTGTGCTCCTTCACAGTAATGCATGGTTGCTGGTATGTTTTTCCTGGAGCAGATTGGTGCATAACTTCTGTCTCTTTAGTATTGACCGAAGTTGTCGCAAGCTTGAGAAAAGCAGTCCATTTCATACTGCATCTGCTGCTCTGTGTTGGCGTTTGAGTGCACAGTTATCAGCAAACAAGAAATCACGGATGACCGTCTCATGCACCTTTGTAACAGCCTTCAGGTGTCTGGGGTTGAATAGCTTATGGTCAGTCCTGTACCTGACATGGATTCAGTTTTCACAGTTGCTAACGGCACCTCTCAACATGGCAGAAAATAGCATGCTGAACAGGGTAGGGGCAAGTACACAGCCTTGTTTTATGCCGTTTTTAACTGGGAAGGCCTCTGGTTTGTCTCCATCATTTAGGACTTTCACCATCATAGCATCATGGAGCTGACAATTGTGATGAACTTGCTTGGGCAACCAGACTTTGCCATGATTTTCCACAGTCCATCTCTGCTGATAGTGTCAAAAGCCTTGGTCAAGTTTACAAAGGTTCTGAAAAGGTTGCTACATTGCTCTTGGCACTTTTCCTGGAGACACTCCACAAAAACCATATCTGCCATCCCACGTTCCGCACGGAAGCCACATTGGCTTTCTGGTAGTAGACCTTGCTCAAGGTGGTGGAGTAGGCGGCTGAGCCAGAGGCGAACCAGAATCTTCCCAGCAGTGGTCAGAAGGGAGGTGCCTCGATTGTTGTCGCAAGATGGGCAGTTGCGTTTTTTTCTTGTAGATGTAGTTTAGTCATCATTTGTATCAGGATAGGGCCTCCTGCTTTGTATAACAAAACCCGCCACTTTCAGCGGAAGCAGACCACCATTTAATGTGTTTGGGACCTTGCAATTATTCCCTGAGAGATTGCATTGGGGGAGATAAGGATCCAGCCTGATGGCTGCAGCTCTCAGAGAACACAGGAGCACTTTTGTATATGGGGAAGCCACATAAAAATCTAATGTGTAAGGCTTAAGATATCTGCTGGTCTTCATACTCTTTTTAAAACCATCTACCACATGCACAGACCAATTCTTATCCCTATTTTTGTATGTAGGACCATACATAGATAGAGATAACTAATTTGAAGTGGTGAAAGAGATAAAGCCTGTTAAACTTGAACGTCCATTCAGTAACTCTGTTCAACTTGGTGCACATGTGTTCATAGCATAGTGATTACATAGGCCTCTTTCACACTTCCGTTTTTGACCATCAGTCAAAATCCGCCAGTTTTTGAAAAAAACAGATCCGCCATTTTTTTGTCGGATCCGTTTTTTTCCCCATTGAGTTGCAATACCGGCGGATCTTGACGGATGGCCATCCGTTGGATCCGTTTTTTTGCAGATCCACCAAAATGTTTGCATCCGCCGGCATGCCTGGACGGACCCTGCAACGTTTTTTTGGCTGTAGGATCCGCATTTTTCAGTGCGCATGCCCGAAGAAAGGAAGTCAGCCGGGGATTTAACCCTGAAATCCTTTCTGGCTGTGGAAAAAAAATCTCTCCCTCTCTCCCTCTCTCTCTCTCTCCCTCTCCCTCTCTCTCTCTCCCGGACTGCGGTTCCTTTAAAATTCAACGGATCCGTAAAAAAAAAACGGTCCGGTGGCATCTGTTTGCATCAGTTACAAACGGATCCGCTTTCCGCCATTTTGGCGGATTTTAACTGACAAGAAAAAACGGAAGTGTGAAAGAGGCCTTATATTTACTTTTGTAAATCCTGATTGCTGAATGTCTAAGCCCTTCATCACACACTGCTTCAGATCGAAGACCTCACTGTTGTAGCCTACGTGCAGAAAACTCATTGAAAGATGTCGCTCCAAGTAATTTAAGTGCAGCCTTTAAAAAAAAAAAATCTGGAAAACAAACATATGAACACATTATTTTAGCCATGGTCCACCAGTCATCTAATCTGGGTTCATGTGTAGAGAGATTTCAAATGATTGAGCATTTACTTCACAATGGTCATTTGAGTGAATCATCTGCTTTGCAATACACTCTTTCTCGTTATTCCCTTGGTGCCGAACAAATCAAAAAGTTGGGCATCAAAGACAAATATAGCATATTGCTAGGATATGCCACCAATGTCGTCATTTTAGAAACTGATCCTCCTGCCGAATTTGTTTTTTTTTTTTTTTTTTTTTTTATGTCTTTGGCTTGATCTTGAGCCATGGCGACTCGATGGATGGTAGATCTGTAGGAAGATCAATCTCGTGTAAAGGCCCCGTCACACTAAGCGATCTCGCTAGCGAGATCGCTGATTTTGTGACACATCAGCGATCTCGCCAGCGAGATCGCTGTGTGTGACGGGGATCAGCGACCGGCGGCCCCCCTACCGGTTATCACTGATCGTGCTCGAGTGGCCTGGGCCGTTTTTCAATCGCTGGTCTCCCACTGCCCAGCGCACATCGCTGCGTGTGACAACGAGAGACCAGCAATCAGCGACGCAGCTTGCTATTGTAAACGTCGGGTATCCAGGAGCCGCAGCTCCTGGATACCCGTTGTTTACCTTGGAAACCGGCGTACACGCTGATTTCCAAGGTAAACGTCGGGTATCCAGGAGTCGCGCGGCTCCTAGATACCCGATGTTTACCTTGGAAACCCGCGTGTACGCCGGTTTCCAAGGTAAACAGCGGGTATCCAGGAGTCGCGCGGCTCCTGGATACCCGACGTTTACATTAGAAACCAGCGTCCAGCGTTGCTGGTCCTGATCGCTGGGGCTGTCTATGTGACAGCTCACCAGCGATCAGCCTAACGATGTCCCAGTGATCCCATCATGTCGGATCGTTGGTGGGATCGCTGGGACATCGTTTAGTGTGACGGGGCCTTAAGTCTAGATTGGTTAACAAGGGTCTTCTCCGACATTATCTTGATAGAATCCAGCCACCAGATTGCTGGTCTTCCACTTTGCCTTGTTCCTTCTATTAATCCAATCATGACACTTCTCCAGTGACTGTAGTAAAGCATGGGGTAGTATTCATTAAGATGCCGCATTTTGACTATGTATCATCTATGGTCACACCTTGGGCATTGATGGTGTTACCGTGTCAGATATCATCAATGTTGATGAGGCAAGATCTCTCACTGATGTACAGTTTTAAGGGCAGTTTCTTGCTTGGTCACTGCCAACTATGCAACCTTCCAGAATTAGCTCAGCTGAACCTATGTGATACTTTCCTACAATCAGACCACGTTTAATAAAACATAGATGGCCTGTTCTACAGTAGTCTATTGTGACATGACCTTTTTTTTGTACTTGTCAGCATCTCTCCTAAGCTGGTCTCTAATTACTACCAATAATGATGAGCATTGAAAGCAGTTGTAGCCAGAATTAGTTGGTTTTGAAGTTAGGACCCTGGTACTACAAAATAAGTGTTAACCACTGAGCCACCATGCTGTCCATACAGAGCATTTCAGACATATTGGAGAATCTCTGTTCTATTCATATGATCCTTCACTTTTTTTCCTGGTAAATAGATTTTCCAAGGAAAATAGGGGAAACAGTCTACACTCCCTGACAGAAGTTATGTCGCTTATCCATGTTATGTAAATAAAAACTTATAAACTGACGTTAAATTCACCCATTGGTTGTATAAATTATTCTTTTGAAAATGGAAACCCTCCGAAATGTGGTTTAGGTTAAGAAAATAAATTGCCATCAATGCAGAAATATTGATCATTTAATGGACACAGATTGGTCAGATTTTGGCAAGACAAAAGTTTTGTCGCCCACAGAAAGTAATGTGATATTCAAACAAATAATTAACTTAAAATACAAATATAAGTTGCATAACATTGGTGAATGAAGTTTTGGTGCTATTAGAGTCATATTTAATATTTTGTGTGACTTCCATGAGCTTGAAGGACTGCATCCATGCGGTTCAACAATGATTCATACAATTTATTAATTAAGTCATCAGGAATAGCAAAGAATGCAGTCTTACATGACTCCAAGAGGTAATCTAGATTCTTTGGTTTTGTCTTCCAAGCTTCCTCTTTCATCCTACCCCAAACATGCTCAATGATGTTCATGTCTGGTGACTGGGCTGGCCAGTCCTTGAGCACCTTGATCTTTTTTGCCTGGAGGAACTTTGTTGTAGAGATGGATGTTTGCACCATCGTGCTGCAGAATTTGACCCCTTTTATGATTTGGAATATAAGAGGTAGCTAATACTTCTTGATATTTTAGTCTATTGATATTGCCTTCCACCTTGCAAATGTTGTGCACACCCCCATACTGAATGTAATCCCAGACCATGATCTTTCCACCACCAAATTTAACTGTTTTCTGTGTGTATTTTTGATCCATACGGGCTCCAGTAGGTCTCCTGCAGTATTTGCGGCGGCTGTGGTGTAATTCTACTGAAGATTCATCAGAGAAATCCACCTTCTGCCACTTTTCCAGCGTCCATCTGTTTAGCATGCTGTGGGACTATTCAAATGCCACATGGTTTTTTTTTATTTGCCTTTTGTTTAGTGCTGGCTTCTGGGCACTGATTCGACCATGGAGGCCATTTGGAGACAGAATCCTACAAACTGTTCTAGTTGACACAGGGACTTGAGGTGACCAGGCCTGTTGGAGCTCTGCTGCAGTGGAAGAGGGGCTTGCATTGGATTTTCTAACCAACAAACGTTCCTCCTGAGCAGTTATCTTGCGGGGTCTGCCGAACCTGGGCTTGTCAAACACACCTCCAGTCTCTTCGAATCTTTTTTTAATTCTTTGTACTTGATGCTGAGACACAATAAAGGTGCCAGCCACCTCTGCAGTGGATCTGGTCTTCAGCTTCTTGATAATCCAGGCTTTGGTCGCAGGCTGGATTTTTGGCATGTTGTCAGAGCTCAAGTTGCAGCTCAAGTGAAGGTCTGGGGTGCTGGATTTCTTTTTATACACACCCACTAATTAACCGATCATTTACTGAGCACAGGTGAGGATGTAAACTGGGATTGGGTGCATTATATTACCAGGCGACAAAACTTTTGTCTTGGCAAAATCTGACCATTCTGTGTCCATTAAATCAGTGGTCCCCAACCTTTTTTGCACCAGGGACCGGTTTCAAGCAAGACCATTCTTCCATGGCCCGGCAGGGCGGGGATGGAGGTGTGGCAGGGGGGGGCCTTTGGTCATAAGGGGGCGTGGCTATGGACACAGTTGTAGTGTAGCAGTGCATACTTATAATTAAATAACATTTATAATGTGACTCAACTCACCATAGGTTTTGAATGAGTGCTCCATCACCCCCTTCTCCCCATCATTGCCTTCACCCCATCACTCCCCTCTCCCCATCATTGCCTTCACCCCATCACTCCTCTCTCCCCATCATTGCCTTCACCCCATCATTGCCTTCACCCCATCACTCCCTTCTCCCCATCATTGCCTTCACCCCATCACTCCCCTCTCCCCATCATTGCCTTCACCCCATCACTCCCTTCTCCCCATCATTGCCTTCAGCCCATCACTCCCCTCTCCCCATCATTGCCATCACCCCATCACTCCCTTCTCCCCATCATTGCCTTCAGCCCATCACTCCCCTCTCCCCATCATTGCCTTCACCCCATCACTCCCTTCTCCCCATCATTGCCTTCAGCCCATCACTCCCTTCTCCCCATCATTGCCTTCAGCCCATCACTCCCCTCTCCCCATCATTGCCTTCACCCCATCACTCCCTTCACCCCATCACTCCGTTCACCCCATCATTGCCTTCAGCCCATCACTCCCCTCTCCCCATCATTGCCTTCACCCCATCACTCCCTTCTCCCCATCATTGCCTTCACCCCATCACTGCTGTCTCTCCATCACTTCCCTCATGGCCTTCTCCTCATGTCCCCATCTCCTCCAGGGCCAGGCTACACACACACAGACCAACACACACATACATACACACACACATACACACACACATACATATTATACGTACACACACACAGACACCAGCTCTCTCCTCTCACCTGCCCGCCGCCCGCGCTTCCTCGCTCTGACACAGCAGCGGCCGCGCTCCTCTCTGTGTCAGAGACAGGAAGCGCGGGCGGCGGGCAGGAAGCTGGACGGGTCCTTGCAGCTGCGCTCCTGCTATTCCCTCTTGCAGGCAGCGGAGCTGCTTGGATCGCTCCCTGCCGCCGCTACACACGCCGCCCCTGGCTCCCCTTGTGTCCGCGGACCGGCAAGGGCACTGCAGCGGCCCGGTGCTGGGCCGCGGACCGGCGGTTGGGGACCCCTGCATTAAATGATCAATATTTCTGCATTGATGGCAATTTTATTTTTTTTTAACCCAAACCACATTTCGGAGGGTTTCAGCTTTCAAAAGAATAATTTATACAACCAATGGATGAATTTAATGTCAGGTTATAAGCTTTTATTTACATAACATGGATAAGCGACATAACTTCTGTCAGGGAGTGTATTTGATACCGTGCTTTGGGTTGGTAGTCACTTTTGAAAAATTGTCGATGGTTGCTCAATGGTTAACACTGTTGCATAGAAGTAGAGAACTCTTGGGCTCCATTCCAGGGTCAACTTCTAGATGAAGTTGGTATGTTCTTTTTCAGTAGGTCTTCCTCCTGGTTCTCTGTTTTTCATTCATCCCAAACGTATATTGATAGCCTACTTGAGATTTACTTTAGTGTGTGATGGGGAATATAGATTAACCCTATTAGTTCTGTACACTCGAAGGGAAATAAAAATGATAGATATTTGAGATTTCCTCACTAAACAGGAAAGCTTCTATTTCAATCCTCATCTATTTTCTAAGAATCTTCTCATGACCTCCCACATCTAATAAGCCTAATGACTTGACGTCCTGATAAAAATACCGCAGCATTAAGCCTTAATGTTTTCATGGCCAGACGAGAAGCCGCATATTGAATTCCAATTCCTGCTGGGATAGTGTTTTACATTTGTCCTCTCCTTTTGCCCTCTTATTGAACTCTTCAACTTCCAAAGAACCCACAAGTACAGTAAGCTGAACTAGGGACCTCACAAACCACTAGAGCACCGCTCGCTTACTTGCCAAACAAGTGGGCCCCGCGTGGGCCGGCCGAAGCCAATAATTGTAGCTTTAATGATGTCGGGTCTCTTAAGTTTTCACCCTTAAGTGAATGAAGGGGAGAAAAAAACTAGGTTGAAACAGATAGAAAGCTAAAGGATGATCTGAGAAGGAGAGGAGGGGGGTATTTGTGTCACGTTGATTGCGGTTTGGCCGACTGCCAGCCCCTAAGCCTGACCGGCAGTTGAACCATATAGTTAAGGCGTGTTATACAGCTGAAAACTTGTACCGCAGCCAATAAGTACACATCCAAAGGGCAAAAGTTTATAAAGAGTTGAGGCTGTGCTATTTAACCCTCTCACACTGCATGTAATGTACACTCCAGCTATTCATAAAAGGCATCTTTCAATAACAATTACAGCGAGAGCCCTGACAAGCATGTGTGTTCCTTCTCCAGACCCACTACCCCCTTCTGCAGTCGTTTCCAATTGCTTATTTTTCTATTCTTGACTTGAGAAAAACTAAATAATGTTTTTGAATTTTTTTCTTCCCTTCCACTTCTCCCTGCTGTTAAGAAACACATGTTTTTAGTATTATTTCAACATACTTTCAGTGGTTCTTCTTCCTTTATAAAAGGCAGAACATGCTGTTCAATATGAAGCAAAGTATGCATTATTTCCATGCAAATGGGTCCGGTCGTTAGATGTGGAACTAATGTACAGCACCCAGGACAGTCAGATTTTATTGGGGTTAAAATAGTCTGCACTTTAGTCGAATTTTAATTTACGCCTTCATTCTTTAAAATTGGGGAATATTTATTTAGTGGTTTGCGAAAGTATTGACCCCCTTGACATTTTTCGTGTTTTGTTACCTCACAATCTGGAATGTCGCTGTTTTTTTTTGTTTTTTTTTACGATTTGCATCAGTTCATGTAAAGAACATGCCTGTTTTTGTTTTTTTTTTATTGTGAAGCAAACAACAAATAGTTCAAAATAATTGAGAACTAGACTGTCAGTACTTTTTAGAGCCTCTCTTAGCAGCAATTACAGCTGCAAATCGCTGTGGATAAATCTCTACAAGCTTTGCACATCTTGCCAATGCGATTTTTTTTTTTCCCCATTCATCAAGACAAAACTCCAATTCATTCAAGATAGATTGCTTCCTCTGATGAACAGTAATCTTGAAGTCTGACCACAGATTCACAATTTGATTAAAGTCTGGGCTTTGACTAGGTCACTTCAAAACAGGTTTCCCCTTAAACCACTCAACTGTTGCTTTAGCAGTATGCTTTGGATCATTGTCTGGTTGGATTGTGAAGCTCCGTCCCAGTCTCAAATCACTGACAGACTGAAGCAGGTTTTGTTCAAGAATATCCGTGTATTTTGCACCACCCATCTTATCCTCGTCTCTGACCTATTTCCCTGTCCCTGCTGCCAAAAACATTCCCACAGTATGATGCTGCCACCACCATGTTTCACTGTGGGGATGGTGTTCTTGATGGTGCTGTGTTGGTTTGGCAGCAGACATAGTGTTCACCTTGGGGCCAAAAGGTTCCGTTTTGGTTTCATCTGATCACAGCACCTTCCTTCATACATTTGGGGAGTCTCCCACTTGTCTTTTGGCAATCTCAAAATGATCTTTACAATTTTTGTTCACAAGTGGCAGATACTCCAGTCTCTACCTGGAAACTACAGCTCCTTCAGGGTTACCTCTGGTCTGCGTGCTGTCTCTCTGATTAATGCCCTCCTTTCCCCGGCTGAGAGTTTTGGTGGGCGGCCTCTCTTGCCAGATTTGTTGTGGTACCATGTTCTTTCCTTTTGATGATAATGGATTTGATGGTGCTCCAGGGAATCATCCGAGATTGGGATATTTTCTTATAACCCAACCCTGACTTGTACATCCCCACAACTTTGTCCCTGACTTGTTTGGAGATCTCCTTGCTCGTCATGGTGTTGTTTGGAGATCTCCTTGGTCTTCATGGTGTTGTTTGGAGATCTCCTTGGTCTTCATGGTGTTTGGTTAGTGGAGCCTCTTGTTAATGGTGTTGCAGCCTCTATGGCCTTTCAGAAAAGGTAAAGTGTATATGCTGATCAACATGTGACACTTAGATGGCACACAGGGGTACATCCTGTCACTAAGCATGGGACTTATGAAGGGTGAATACATATGCACGTGCCAATTTTTAGTTATTTGATCCCATAAATTGAATTTATGTCTATATTTCTCTCACTTCACCCACTTTAGAATATTTAGTGCTGATGCATCACACACAAATCGGTTTACACAAATATATAAACACAGGTGTAAAGTAACAAAACAAGTAAAAAGCCAAAGGGGGTGAATTGCAAGCCACTGTATATGAATTGCTGTTGCCTGATGGCTATTCTTCATGCACGACCAAACAAGTAGAACGATCTGCACCAAATTTGACATATTGATAAATCTGGCATTTTGATAGGATTCAGACTGGATCCCATCTTACTAGAACCTACCAATCTTGAGATATTTTCCAAAAACAAGCAGAACACAATAATGAATTTACAGCCAAACAATGGGATCAATCTTCCCCAAATTTGGCATATAGGTAAATCACGCATTTCAGAAGGTTTTAGATCAGGTTTGGGCCAGACACGGACAAACATTCTGCCCTTGCATTCTAAGGTACACACAGGCCCATTTGTCACGTGGTGAATGTGTAATGTGCATTTGTTAATATTGAGTTAATAATGATGACCTTTTCTACAGATAGGCGATCATTTTTGATTATCACATTATAGGCCAGAGTAATTTAATAAAATATTATTCAAATATTACTGAATTTTACCAGTAGCACGGTCGCAGTAATCTAAGATCTCTGACCCTAGTGTTATATTTACCAGCAGGGGTGGATTAAGGGTAGCCAGGGCCCGGGGCAGTTCAGACTCTGTGGGCCCCCCTCGTCACGTGACGGGCGTCACGAATCGTAGAGCAACACTCTACATAGAGAATAATGGGGCCTCCAGCACCGACCTCCACCCGCAGAGCCGCACTCTACATAGAGAATAATGGGGCCTCCAGCACCGACCTCCACCCGCAGAGCCGCACTCCACATAGAGAATAATGGGGCCTCCAGCACCGACCTCCACCCGCAGAGCCGCACTCTACATAGAGAATAATGGGGCCTCCAGCACCGACCTCCACCCGCAGAGCCGCACTCTACATAGAGAATAATGGGGCCTCCAGCACCGACCTCCACCCGCAGAGCCGCACTCTACATAGAGAATAATGGGGCCTCCAGCACCGACCTCCACCCGCAGAGCCGCACTCCACATAGAGGATAATGGGGCCTCCAGCACCGACCTCCACCCGCAGAGCCGCACTCTACATACAGAATAATGGGGCCTCCAGCACCGACCTCCACCCGCAGAGCCGCACTCCACATAGAGAATAATGGAGCCTCCAGCACCGACCTCCACCCGCACTCCACATAGAGAATAATGGGGCCTCCGGCACCGACCTCCACCCGCAGAGCCACACTCCACATAGAGAATAATGGAGCCTCCAGCACCGACCTCCACCCGCAGAGCCGCACTCCACATAGAGAATAATGGAGCCTCCAGCACCGACCTCCACCCGCACTCCACATAGAGAATAATGGAGCCTCCAGCACTGACCACCACCCGCAGAGCCGCACTCCACATAGAGAATAATGGAGCCTCCAGCACCGACCTCCACCCGCAGAGCCGCACTCCACATAGAGAATAATGGAGCCTCCGGCACCGACCTCCACCCGCAGAGCCGCACTCCACATAGAGAATAATGGGGCCTCCAGCACCGACCTCCACCCGCAGAGCCACACTCCACATAGAGAATAATGGAGCCTCCAGCACCGACCTCCACCCGCAGAGCCGCACTCCACATAGAGAATAATGGAGCCTCCAGCACCGACCACCCGCAGAGCCACACTCCACATAGAGAATAATGGAGCCTCCAGCACCGACCTCCACCCGCAGAGCCCCACTCCACATAGAGAATAATGGAGCCTCCAGCACTGACCTCCACCCGCAGAGCCGCACTCCACATAGAGAATAATGGAGCCTCCAGCACCGACCTCCACCCGCAGAGCCGCACTCCACATAGAGAATAATGGAGCCTCCAGCACCGACCTCCACCCGCAGAGCCCCACTCCACATAGAGAATAATGGAGCCTCCAGCACCGACCTCCACCCGCAGAGCCGCACTCCACATAGAGAATAATGGAGCCTCCGGCACCTACCTCCACCCGCAGAGCCGCACTCCACATAGAGAATAATGGAGCCTCCGGCACTGACCTCCACCCGCAGAGCCGCACTCCACATAGAGAATAATGGAGCCTCCAGCACCGACCTCCACCCGCAGAGCCGCACTCCACATAGAGAATAATGGAGCCTCCAGCACCGACCTCCACCTGCAGAGCCCCACTCCACATAGAGAATAATGGAGCCTCCAGCACCGACCTCCACCCGCAGAGCCGCACTCCACATAGAGAATAATGGAGCCTCCGGCACCTACCTCCACCCACAGAGCCGCACTCCACATAGAGAATAATGGGGCCTCCAGCACCGACCTCCACCCGCAGAGCCCCACTCCACATAGAGAATAATGGAGCCTCCGGCACCGACCTCCACCCGCAGAGCCGCACTCCACATAGAGAATAATGGAGCCTCCAGCACCGACCTCCACCCGCAGAGCCGCACTCCACATAAAGAATAATGGAGCCTCCGGCACCGACCTCCACCCGCAGAGCCGCACTCCACATAGAGAATAATGGAGCCTCCGGCACCGACCTCCACCCGCAGAGCCCCACTCCACATAGAGAATAATGGAGCCTCCAGCACCGACCTCCACCCGCAGAGCCGCACTCCACATAGAGAATAATGGGGCCTCCAGCACCGACCTCCACCCGCAGAGCCCCACTCCACATAGAGAATAATGGAGCCTCCGGCACCGACCTCCACCCGCAGAGCCGCACTCCACATAGAGAATAATGGAGCCTCCAGCACCGACCTCCACCCGCAGAGCCCCACTCCACATAGAGAATAATGGAGCCTCCGGCACCGACCTCCACCCGCAGAGCCACACTCCACATAGAGAATAATGGAGCCTCCAGCACCGACCTCCACCTGCAGAGCCGCACTCCACATAGAGAATAATGGAGCCTCCAGCACCGACCTCCACCCGCAGAGCCACACTCCACATACATGGCTGCTCTCAGTGCTGTGCGCACAGGACCTGTGATGAGGTCACAGGAGGGGAGGAGACAGGGGTCACATGATCGGGGGCCCTGACACCTTACCTCTTGTGATCTCATCACAAGTCTTTGCACGCTACCAGCAGCATCAGCGTTCACGCTACTTGTAGATGCTGCTGGTAGCAGAACACATAATGCCGCCCCCACGGTCACTCACTTTTAGGTGGGGAGAAGATGGAGTGCCATTGCAGCAGCCAGCAGGAATGTGGTGGGGGCCCCCTTAGAAGCTCTTGTGGTGGGGGCCCCGGGGCTGAAGCCCCGCCTGCCCTGCCTATAATCCGGCCCTGCGCGGTGGCGGATTATAATGGGGCAATTTACTGGCCTGGGCTGTGGGCCCCTTAACCCCACTGGGCCCGGGGCAACTGCCCAAATTGACCTCATTATAATCCGCCACTGTTTACCAGCCATCATTTTCATCTGTTTTCGGCGCTGCTTCAGTCATCTTCTGCAGGTTCTGACCTGCCGGATCGCTTCACTGTTTGCTGGATAAGCCAGAGGTCACAATTTGTCCGAGAGCCAGAACCAGTCTCTCATAGACTTGTATTGAGAGTTTGAGGCTGTTACCTCTGACTTGCGGTCTGTCAGAAGCTCCGGTCCTAAGATGGGGGAATTGAAACGAGAGCGGCCGTGGGAAGAGCTGAAGGCGGTGGCTGGTAAGTATAATGCTAAAATTCTTAATAAATATAATTCTGGATTAATTATTCAACGGCTCATATACAAAAATATCAATCCTTAAAAGATACTTTATTGACCAATCATTAAAAAGTTTTCAAAACTTCAAAAAACAGGCAATCAAAAATAGGCTTATTGCTGATTTTCAAGATCCAGCCACAAACACTAGAGTCGTTCCAATGTCAGGTAGAGGGTCACAAACCTATTTGTCCCTATAGGGCCCTATATCTCTCTCCTACCTGACAGCGGAGGTTGGCACCCTCTTGATACGCAAATGGCGCCCCCGCTCCTCGGCGGCTCTCCCTAATCACCCTGTTGACTCCTATGTAAATAACATCAGCTTGGAGTACAACAGATGGCCGGGGACAAAAATATAATAGATAATAACCCCATGCCACAAATCACCAAGACACCTGTGACAAAAGCAGCGGGAAAATACTATAAAAATGACAAAGGTGGCCAAAAACATAGGAAAAATGCCCAGGTAACAACTGTAAAACTACACAGTTCTGATGTCACATCACGTTGACAACGCTGCAACCAATCAAGAAGTTCAGCAGCTACCTTTTGGGCTTCAGCGCTGTTGACATGATGTCAGAGATGCAACAATTATAGACACCAGGCACAATGTCTGAAACATTACAAGGATGTGAGCAGCCAACCTTAGCTCTAACGTTCCCCAAATGTATGAATCGTCCGAGTGAAGAGTTGATTGGCTGCAGGAATTGCATGACATAACAATGTCATGTGAGCACGCTGGATCCGCGCTGGCATTTGATGGAATATAAGTGTTGTTTCTGAAAAGAGGTTGTCCAAGTAATGGACAACCCCTTTAAAGTATGTTTTTCCCTGAAACACCACATAATTTCACAGTTAAACATATATGGCTAAAATCATGATACATGCTGCCCATTGATCGGGCAAATATGTATCAGCTGTCAATCCATAGGTCATTTATGTGGATGACCATAATCCTTTTGCCTTTAAGCAGAACTATGACTCCCAGCATGTCCTGCAGGTCCTATGGCATGCTGGGAGTTATAATTCACCACAGTAGTAATGATTTTCTGTTGACCCAGTGGCATGGGAGCATAGTGGAAACAGTGATTATATTTCTTCTTTTTTTAGCACATAGTAATTATTGCCTCTTGACATTGCAACTCCGGTGCTCTGTACACTCACGATAATTGCTGCTTACTTTCTGACCCTGCCGCCGCAATACCCAGGCAGGATTAGACTGGCTGCTGTCCTGATGACTAGCTGCAGAGATAACATATAGAGCAGGGGTGAACAACATTCTGTGGTCCAAGAACTGCATTGCCATACTGAACCAATTCCAAGGGTCACTAAAAGATTCAAAGGGTTACTTGCATGAATACATTACCAGTACCACCATCAGTATATTAGTACATCAGTACATCACCAGAACCAAGGTTTGAAGATTTGGAGAGATTCTGGTCTACAAAATGAGTGTAAATATACACTAATTTACACTGAGTTTTTGGAGCAGAACCCACCCCCCCAGTTCTCCTCATAATGTCAAAACTCTTAGGTTTTGAGGTTTTTTAAGTTTTAACAGCCATGAAATACATTTTGGATTGCTAAATATTGGCAAGTTCAAAACCACAGTCAGTACATGAATGCAGAGTCATAACCACTGCCAGTACATGAATGCAGCTCCAGAACCATCGTCAGTACATGAATAAATTACCAAGCTTAGCCCCATGTACAATTGTATCACTTAAAGCTACAACTCCCACTATATCTTTAACAATGATAAGGAGATACTGGGAGTTGTTAGCAGTCATCATCAAACTGCGGTCCATACATGAACCACAGTACTGATGAGACACAGGCAGTATTACAAATAAACCTTTGCATCCAGGTACCTTATAGGTGACCTATTCTTTGTTTGGAGTTGTTCCCATCCCTTTTGTCTCCATGTAGTACAGACTCCATGATGAGATTTCACGACCAGAACTCATTGCTCCAGACTTCCCTATTTTCAATCTTCAGCAGCACTTCTCAACATGGTGCCCTTAAAAATAAAAGTATAATTATACTGCCCTATAAATATCTCTTATGCTGCACCCCTGAATAAATAATTACTGTGCCTCCTGCACAAAATATCCCCACCCACACACACTGCCCTTATTCACAATATCCCCCCATACTGGCCCTCTGCAAAACATTCCCCTTCACACTGCCCCTCTTCAAAATATTCCCCCAACACTGCCCCTCTTCATAATATTCTTATCTTGCTGTCCTTCTCCAAAATATCTCCCCATACTGCCCTTCTCCAAAATATACCCCTCATACTGCCCCTCTTCAAATATTTTCCCCACACTGCTACTCTCTATAATATTCCCCCCACTTCCCCTCTCCTTATTATTACCCCCACGCTGTCCCTCTCCATAATGTTACCCCCACCCTGCCCCTCTCCATAATATTACCCCCCCACTTCCCCTCTCCATAATATTACCACCCACACTTCCCCTCTCAGTAATATTACCCCCCACCCTGCCCCTCTCCATAATATTACCCCCAGACTGCCCCGCTCCATAACACTCCCTTCACACTGCCTCTGTCCAAAATATCCCCCACACTGCTTTTCTCCATGTTACCCCCACGGTGCCCCTCTCTAAAATATCCCCACACTGCCTCTCTCCATAATACACTGCTCAAAAAATAAAGGAACACTTAAACAACAGAATATAACTCCAAGTAAATCAAACTTCTGTGAAATCAATCTGTCCACTTAGGAAGCAACACTGATTGACAATCAATTTCACTTGCTGTTGTGCAAATGGAATAGACAACAGATGGAAATTATTGGCAATTATCAAGACACACTCAATAAAGGAGTGGTTCTGCAGGTGGGGACCACAGACTACATCTCTGTACTAATGCTTTCTTGCTGATGTTTTGGTTACTTTTGAATGTTGGTTGTGCTTTCACACTCGTGGTAGCATGAGGCGGACTCTACAACCCACACAAGTGGCACAGTAGTGCAGCTCATCCAAGATGGCACATCAATGCGAGCTGTGGCAAGAAGGTTTGCTGTGTCTGTCAGCGTAGTGTCCAGAGGCTGGAGGTACTACCAGGACACAGGCCAGTACACCAGGAGATGTGGAGGGGGCCGTAGGAGGGCAACAACCCAGCAGCAGGACCGCTATCTCCGCCTTTGTGCAAGGAGGAACCGGACGAGCACTGCCAGAGCCCTGCAAAATGACCTCCAGAAGGCCACAAATGTGCATGGGTCTGCACAAACGGTTAGAAACAGACTCAATGAGGATGGTCTGAGTAATCAACGTCCACAGATGGGGGTTGTGCTCACAGCCGAACACGGTGCAGGATGTTTGGCATTTGCCACAGACCACCAGGATTGGCAAATTCGCCACTGGCACCCTGTGCTATTCACAGATGAAAGCAGGTTCACACTGAGCACATGTGATAGATGTGACAGAGTCTGGAGACGTCATGGATAGCGATCTGCTTCCTGCAACTTCCTTCAGCATGACAGGTTTGGCATTGTGTCAGTAATGGTGTGGGGTGGAATTTCTTTGGAGGGCCACACAGCCCTCCATGTGCTTGCCAGAGGTAGCCTGACTGCCATTAGGTACCGAGATGAGATCCTCAGACCCCTTGTGAGACCATATGATGATGCTGTTGGCCCTGGATTCCTCCTAATGCAGGACAATGCCAGACCTCATGTGGCTGGAGTTATGTCAGCAGTTCCTGCAAGATGAAGGCATTGAAGCTATGAACTGGCACGCCCTTTCCCCAGACCTAAATCCGATTGAGCACATCTGGGGCATCATGTCTCACTCCATCCACCAACGTCACCTTGCACCACAGACTGTCCAGGAGTTGGCGGATGCTTTAGTCCAGGTCTGGGAGGAGATCCCTCAGGAGACCATCCGCCACCTCATCAGGAGCATGTCCAGGCATTGTAGGGAGGTCATACGGGCACGTGGAGGCCACACACACTACAGAGCAACTTTTCCTTGCCATGAGGCATTTCCACTGAAGTTGGATCAGCCTGTAATTTGATTTTCCACTTTGATTATGAGTATCATTCCAAATCCAGACCTCCATGGGATATTCATTTTGATTTACATTGATAATTGTTATGTTTTATTGTTCTGAACACATTCCACTATGCAATGAATAAAAATTTGCAACTGGAATGTTTCATTCAGAGATATCTAGGATGTGGTATTTTAGTGGTCCCTTTATTTTTTTATGCAGTGTATTTCCCCCACACTGTCTCACTCCATATCACCCCCACACTGCTGTCTCCATAATATTTCCCCCACACTGCCCCTCTCCATAATATTCTCCCAACACTGCCCCATTATGACCCTAAACCCCTCCTCCACAATGATAAAACATTTCATCTTCGGCTCCTTCATGAATCGCTTACCGGTTCCCGATGTGTCTCTGTGGCGCTAGCAGTGTGATGACGTCAGCAGCATGCTGACCTCATCAAGGCGCAGCACGTTGGGGCCTGAGCTGGCAATAACTTTCTCTGAGTCAGTCCTGAGGCTACAGTGTTCAAATGTATTCACGTCTCAAAGAGGGAAGGAGCAGACGTCTCCTGGACAGCTCCGCCAACCTGATATAGAGGCTTGATTTATCATCACCTTGACAATCTCTTCAATACCATGCAAGCCAGCTAGCATTAGTTTTCCTTGCTCACACGATCATGCTGCACTACTGAAACCAGCAGCCAGGGGGTGGCACAACAGAGTGCCGCTCTCTTGCTCTGCTGTGTTTCAAGCTGTTCACTAGAGGGACAGAGTCCTTCTGGCATTTGATGGCCAGTACTGCTCTAGAACGTACAAGTCTTCAGCGATTTGCCAAAAAAACAGAACCCAAGGGCAAATATTAACCCCTTTGCAGCCAATGACGTATAGGTACGTCACAGATCACCTCCCAATGTTTACTGCAGGCTCCGGTGCTGAGCCTCCATCATTTTTGGCACATGACAGCTGATTTGATAAGATGACATGTGCCCCTAACAGCCACGTGAAATTGTAATCCACCTGCAGCTGTTAAAATGTTAAATACCACTGTCAATCTCTCAGTGCAAAATAAATAAGCCCTCACCCGGCCCCATATCACGAAAAATGGAGACTCTACGTGTCTCCGAAAATAGCGTCTTTTTTTGTTTGTTTCTTTGTTTTTTTTCACCACTTAAGTAAAAAAGAACCTATCAATGTTTGGTATCTACAAACTCATAATGACCTGGAGAATCATAATTACAGGTCAGTTTTACTATATAGTGAACATGGTAAAAATAAAAAAATGTGGAATTGCACTTTTTTTTTTTTTTTGCAGTTTCACCGCGCTTGGAATTTTTTTCCCGTTATCCAGAACACTATATTGTAAAATCAATCGTGTCGTTCAAAAGTACAACTTGTCCCGCAAATAACAAGCCCTCACATGGCCATATTCACGGAAAAATAAAAAAGTTATGGCTTTGGGAAGAAGGGGAGCGAAAAACATAAAAGCAAAAAAAACAGAAAATCCCAAGTTGGTGAAGAGGTTAATTTACACCAAACGACTCCACCAATTTGCCCCAAATTTGGCATATAGTTAAATCAGGCATTTCAGAAGGTGTGAGATTAGGTTTTTTCTCTAGAATTTATCGTTCTTGAGATATTCACCAGAAAGTCTGAACACAAACGCAAATATTAATTTACAACCAAACAGTGGGACCAATCTGCCCCAAATTTAGCATGTAGTTAAATCAGGCACTTTTGAAGGTTGTAGATTGGATTTCAGTTATCTAGAACCTCCACTGTCAAAATATTCACCAAAAAACACAGAACATAAATATTAATTTACAGCTAAACGACTGCACTATTCTGCCCCAAATGTGCCAAATTAGATAATCGGGCACATCAGAAGGTTATACTTCGGGTTTCAGCTCTCTAGGGCCGACTGTTTCTTGTGATGTTCCAAAAAATGTAATACAAAAACAAATATTGATTTAATTCCAAACGACAAGTCCAATCTGCACCAAATTTGGCATTACAGATCAATCAAACTAAAAGATTTTTAACTTTCTAAAACCTACAGTTCTCGAGATATTCGCTCTGCCAAAAACAGAACACGGGTAGGAAACTTCATGTTTCTCCCATGACTGGTCGCTTAGAAATTCTAGGGACCACAATTTAACACATTGTGTATAATCCGTACCTGAAGTGTAGCTTGGGCATGAGACACGTTAACCTCATTGTAAACCTACGAGACAAATGTCTACATTGGTTACATGCCCAGCTAGCCAAAGGAAATCGTACAGAGGCCAGCTGGGAACAAAGGCAGAGTTGGAAAAGGAGAGTTAAGGGATTGGTAAGGTTAGCATGCTTTATTATTATTTATTTGTGGAGCAAAATGAGAATTTTTTTGGGGAAAAAAATCCAGCGTTGGACAAATGGCTTTCTGCATTTTAGAATCTTTTGTTTCATGACTTTCTCATTTAATATTCCCCTTTTGCACTCTCACATTTTCATTTTATACATGCACACATACCATAAACAGACGTGAGATCTTGTTTTATTTGGGATTTGCTGCTCCTTCTTCTTTTGTTCCCTCTGAAATTCAGTGACTCAACAAGCTTAAGGATAGGAGGTCAAATGTGCCTTTGTTGGATAACCAGGATTAATTGCCAGAAACAATAGCAAAACATGTCAAGTGGATTAAAGAGCAACACGAATCGACTCTCGGGGGAACTCGTTCTGAATCAACCACTTTATAGTTTATGGAGGAGAGGGAATACAGATGTACTCGCAGCAACTAGTGGATATGCCTGGAAGACCCAGCATTTACCATTAAGCACATGCTGTGCCTGAAACCTCCGGGAAAGACAAGCTGTTCTTTTCTTAGGAGAATCTTGGACATAGTGTGTCAACAAATTGTCTTACCACATTTATTGGAACCTATCACCTAAAACATATTGACCGAACCATGGACACCATGAATCAAAGGCCGGCTCATGGATTACAAATACATATTTGATACTCTGAAATGCTTGTGTATCTGGAGAGACCTGTCAATCTGTCTGAGTGGGTAGGGAAAAGCGAGAAGGGTCCTGCCTCCTGGACTAGTCCCTTCGTCCCCACTCACTCTTTCAGTAATGTTTTTCTCTGAAACTCTGTAGCATTTTAGAGTAAAACATGGATGTTTAGAATACAGGAGCCCGTCTTTGCCCACGATCTTGGCAGTAAAATTGACAAGGGGGAAAAAAAGCTGAAGGCGATTTCCAAACTTTTAAGTAAGACAGATATACCTGATGCTCAAGCATTGTGTTCACTCATATAAGGAGAGATACGGTAAGTGTTATATACTAAGTAAGAGAATATACGGTAAATTGTTGCTTTATAGTCCACTTAATAGATGGATCCATCAGATCTTATGGCTATTTGATCCATTTATCGTCTTGACACTAATATTGCCTACTTTGATTGTCATAAATCGGCTTAGAAGATCGGTTATTCCGCAGCCAACTATGTAATCTAATCCATAAAGACCAAGAAAGCCAAGTAGACTGAACATTTTACATAAAAACCTTTTTTTTTCAGTCTTTTTTAGCCCAAAATAAAGAGGTACAGAAAAATGTCTTCATAAGTATCAATGAAGACCAAGACCAAACCTAAGGGTCATTATAGTTTGCAACTTATGAAGATCTTATTAATATATATATATATACACATTTATAGAGTTCTGGAAGAGTGAACTTTCCGTTACACCATAACAAAAATGAAATGGAGCCATTACATGAAGTCATCTTGGCGCTACATGCTTAGGTCATCTTGCCTCTTTCAATCGGAAGGAAGAAAAAGGGGAAAAAATAAACACCCTTTATAAAAACAATTCTAGCGCACAAGATTATTGGCTTCACATGTTTCTGAATGGTCTATATTGAATCCAGTGAAGATGTGACTGTTTTGTGTTAAGCTTCCCTCCAGGAGCACAGCGTGCTGCAATCTCTGTTCTCGCAGAGTCGGGAGATCAGTCTCTGGTTGACATTATATATGCTGTAAAATGGAAATTTTGAGATAAGCTTCCATTAATTTGTCAGGCATCTCACACAGACACTACTTCATCCTTCCTTAGAGCAGCACTTTTGCTTTTAATCATTAATGGTTGAATAACAATGAAACACAAGTCAATTACACAGCGCCACATTTTGCTTCGATGAAAAGCTCGCTATAAGGCCACATTCACATGTCCAGTAATGATCCAGGAGCAATCCGTTGGCAAAAAAAGTTGTGCAGCCACAAATTTTTAGCCCATTTAAAAAAAAAAAAAAAAACTTCTCTGTTGGATCCGTTTTTCCATAGACTTCAATGTTCAAAAAACAAAAACTGATCCAGCAGAGAAAAAAACGGACTAAAAAGTTGTGTCTGACGAGAGGAGGGAAAAATCTCCAGCGACATACATCCAATGAATAATACAATTTTCTTGATTAATAAAAATACGCTTTTATTGTTCCAACATATGAAATAAAAAAACTGGCCACCTAGAGAGTGGCATTAATAGAAACCAACACGTTTCAGCAAAGAACCTTAATCAGGGCGTGTCTGCACAACTTTTTTGCCAACGGATTACTGCTGGATCGGTTCTAACGAATCATTACTGGACGTGTGAACATAACCTAACATGATAATGATGTCTATTAGGAATAAAAAGGGAATATTTGACATCTAGTTTTTTCTTTCACGTTCAGTAACTACAGGACATTCTGTTGCACTGTTACATAAGTTTTATTGGTTTGTATTGGTGATATCCAACCAGTACTATTTGAAACCGGAATGCTGGAACAGTTGGAGGGCTGTCGAAATAAGGGCAAATGAAACTACGGTTGTGGCCAAAAGTATTGACACCCCTGCAATTCTGTCAGATAATACTCAGTTTCTTTCTGAAAATGATTGCAAACACAAATTCTTTGGTATTATTATCTTCATTTAATTTGTCTTAAATGAAAAAACACAAAAGAGAATGTAGCAAAAAGCAAAACATTGATCATTTCACACAAAACTCCGAAAATGGGCCAGACAAAAGTATTGGCACTCTCAGCCTAATACTTGGTTGCACAACCTTTAGCCAAAATAACTGCGACCAACCGCTTCCGGTAACCATCAATGAGTTTCTTACAATGCTCTGCTGCAATTTTAGACCATTCTTCTTTGGCAAACTGCTCCAGGTCCCTGATATTTGAAGGGTGCCTTCTCCAAACTGCCATTTTTAGATCTCTCCCCAGGTGTTCTATGGGATTCAGGTCTGGACTCATTGCTGGCCACCTTAGAAGTCTCCAGTGCTTTCTCTCAAACCATTTTCTAGTGCTTTTTGAAGTGTGTTTTGGGTCATTGTCCTGCTGGAAGACTCATGACCTCTGAGGGAGACCCAGCTTTCTCACACTGGGCCCTACATTATGCTGCAAATTTTGTTGGTAGTCTTCAGACTTCATAATGCCATGCACATGGTCAAGCAATCCAGTGCCAGAGGCAGCAAAGCAACCCCAAAACATCAGGGAACCTCCGCCATGTTTGACTGTAGGGACCGTGTTCTTTTCTTTGAATGCCTCTTTTTTTCTCCTGTAAACTCTATGTTGATGCCTTTGCCCAAAAAGCGCTACTTTTGTCTCATCTGACCAGAGAAGATTCTTCCAAAACGTTTTAGGCTTTTTCAGGTAAGTTTTGGCAAACTCCAGCCTGGCTTTTTTATTGCTCGGGGTAAGAAGTGGGGTCTTCCTGGGTCTCCTACCATACAGTCCCTTTTCATTCAGACGCCAACGGATAGTACGGGTTGACACTGTTGTACCCTCGGACTGCAGGGCAGCTTGAACTTGTTTGGATGTTAGTCGAGGTTCTTTATCCAACATCCGCACAATCTTGCGTTGAAATCTCTTGTCAATTTTTCTTTTCCGTCCACATCTAGGGAGGTTAGCCACAGTGCCATGGGCTTTAAACTTCTTGATGACACTGCGCACGGTAGACACAGGGACATTCAGGTCTTTGGAGATGGACTTGTAGCCTTGAGATTGCTCATGCTTCCTCACAATTTGGTTTCTCAAGTCCTCAGACAGTTCTTTGGTCTTATTTCTTTTCTCCATGCTCAATGTTGTACACACAAAGACACAGGACAGTGGTTGAGTCAACTTTAATCCATGTCAACTGGCTGCAAGTGTGATTTAGTTATTGCCAACACCTGTTAGGTGCCACAGGTAAGTTACAGGTGCTGTTAATTACACAAATTAGAGAAGCATCACATGATTTTTTGAACAGTGCCAATACTTTTGTCCACCCTCTTTTTTATGTTTGGTGTGGAATTATATCCAATTTGGCTTTAGGACAATTCTTTTTGTGTTTTTTCATTTAAGACAAATTAAATGAAGATAATAATACCAAAGAATTTGTGTTTGCAATCATTTTCAGGAAGAAACTGAGTATTATCTGACAGAATTGCAGGGGTGTCAATACTTTTGGCCACAACTGTATCTGTAAAGTTTAATTTGGATTTTTATAGAAGGCTGGATACCTATTTTTGTGACATAGAGCCCTAAACTTGGAGTTACTGGATACAACTCTGAATACCTACAACCACCACTAGAGGGAGCTTACTGAATACTGATGTAATGTTAATTCCAATGTATAAATTGTATGCAGTAACTTTTTGCCCATTCAACACCAGTGTTGGTGGAGAGGCATTGATCACAATCCCCATTCTAATTCAACCCAAAGGTGTTGATTGAGGTTGAGGTCTGGGCTCTATACGACCGCTCATGTTCTTCAAAACCAAACACCCCCAACCATGACTTTATGGACTTTGATTTGAACAGGTAGATAACTTTTTCCTGACATTCACTAGATCCAGACCCATCCATTAGATGTCAAATTGAGAAGTGTGATCCATCACGTTTCCACTACTCCAGAGCCCAATGGTGGCGCCTTTACACCACTCCATCAGTCACTTGGCATTGTGCTTGGAGATGTAAGGTTATGTAACTTCAAACGTGGAAGGCTAAGACCATACACAAAGGGGAGAATTTTATTGAAGATTGAATGTGCTCTGATAAGATGTTATTTGAGCATGCTCGCGTGCTAACAGATTGACTATGGCATGCTTGAAAAATATGTTAAAGTCCCCGCGGCTGTTTGACAGCCACAACACATGCAGGGAAGAATTTTCAACATTCTGCACCAGAATTTTGGCTTCCTTTTAGTTCTTAGACACATTTAAGTAAATGGCGTACATTATTTTTAAAGCATTTTGCAGCAAGTCTGTCATTTTTATTTTGAGTTCATCAAAACAGGCAGTTCACTGTGGCAAAATCACTCCAGAAAGGCGAAGAATAAAATCCATTCTAGACAGAAATCCTATGTCCAGACCTGCCAAATTTATCAAGCATCATGCAATAGTTTGATAAATTTGGCACAAATAAAGGCAATGCAGCCAGACAAAAAACTGACTTAAAAAACTCCTCTCATTATTAAAATATATATAATAAATAAAACCAATTAAAAGTACTTTGAAAATAGTCTTTAATAAAATGATTAAAAACCAATAATATATATATATATATATATATATATATATATATATATAGTATCTAGTCAGCCACCAATTGTGCAAGTTCTCCCACTTAAAAGGATGAGAGAGGCCTGTAATTGACATCATAGGTAGACCACAACTATGAGAGTCAAAATAAGAAAACACCTTGTCTGATTTGGCAAGATTTATTTTTCAAATTATGGTGGAAAATACCGTATTTTTCGCTTTATAAGACACTCCGGATTATAAGACGCACCCCAAATTTTGGGGAGAAAAATAGGAAAAAAAGCTTTTTTTTAATAAAATGGTGGTGCATCCTATAATCCATGCGTCTTATTGCTTACCAGGGGTGGTGATGGAGGAGGCCTGAGTGGAACATTGCTGCTGGGATGAGGGGGTGTTTTGATGTGCAGCGTGCCGGTGCCGGTGTCTGATACTGCCGCCGCCCTCTGTCCCCTGATGCTTGCCACCACCGCCATTCTCTGTCCCCCAGTGCCTGCTTGCCACCACTGCTGCACTCTGTCCCCCAGTGCTTGCCACCACTGCCGCGCTCTCCCCCGGTTCTTACCGCCACCGCCGCGCTCTGTCCCTCGGTTCTTACCGCCACCGCCGCGCTCCTGTCCCCCGGTGTTTGCCGCCATCGCCGCGCTCTGTCCCGTGCAGTGTGGGGGGTCTCTGCCACTCCATGCCTGCTTTCCTGTGTCTTTCTTCCTGGAAAAAATCTCATCTCCTGAGATTTCAGTGCCGAGATGTCCATCTGCGCATGCGCGGCGGCCATTTTCCAGGAAGAAAGACACAAGAAAGCAGGCATGGAGCGGCAGAGACCCCCCACGCTGAACGGGACAGAGCGCGGCGGCGGAAGAAACTACGGGGGGGACAGGAGCGCGGCGGTGGCGGTAAGAACCGGCAGACAGCGGCAGCATCAGGGCACAGAGTGCCGCGGCAAGTACCCTCAGCGGCAGCGCAAAGGTATATCCTCTTTGTAAGACGCACCCCCTTTTTCCCCTCAATTTTGGGGGAAAAAAAGTGCGTCTTACAAAGCGGAAAATACGGTAAGTATTTGGTTACCTAAAAACATGACTCTCACAGACCTGTAACTTCTTCTTTAAGGCCAGGTTCAAATAGCGTTTACCAGCCCTATCAACGCATAGCGTTGACGGGCTGTGTTAACGCTATAGCATAACGCGATATGCGTTATGCTATACCGCTAGCGCTGATGATTCATCAGCGCTAGCGGTGACATGCTATGACCGCTAGCACTGATGAATCATCAACACTAGCTGTGACGGAGCCTCAGACGCTGCAGGTTGCGTCCGAGGCGCCGTCAGTGCTTAACGGCACATCGCGAACGTGTGCCGCTTTACGGCATATGTCGCGATGCGCTAGTTAATGGGAGGCTATGGCAGCGTTTACGGACTGCGTTACACCGCGGTGTAACACAGTCCGTTAAACGGACTGCCATAGCGCAGTGGGAACCCGGCCTAAGAGGCTCCTCTATCCTCCACTCATTACCTGTAGTAATGGCACCTGTTTGAACTTAGCATAAAAGACACCTGTCCACAACCTCAGTCACACTCCAAACTCCACTATGGTGAAGACCAAAGAGCCGTCAAAGGACACCAGAAACAAAATTGTAGCCCTGCACCAGGCTGGGAAGACTGAATCTGCAATAGGCAACCAGCTTGGTGTGATGAAATCAACTGTGGGAGCAATAATAAGAAACTGGAAGACATTCAAGACCACTGATAATCTCCCTCCATCTGGGGCTCCACTCAAGATCTCACCCCGTGGGGTCAAAATGATCACAAGAATGGTGAGCAAAAATCCCAGAACCACATGGGGGGGACCTAGTGAATGACCTGAATAGAGCTGGGACCACCGTAACAATGGCTACCATCAGTAACACACTACGCCGCCAGGGACTTAGATCCTGCAGTTTCAGACGTGGCCTCCTGCTTAAGCCAGTACATGTCCGGGCCCATCTGAAGTTTGCTAGAGAGCATTTGGATTATCCAGAAGAGTATTGGGAGAATGTCATATGGTCTGATGTTGGGAGAATGTCATATGGTCTGATGAAACCAAAGTACAGGGTGGGCCATTTATGTGGATACACCTAAATATAATGGGAATGGTTGGTGACCCAGATCGGCACGCTGAATTTGCAGAATGGGCAAAACAAAAATTGGAACAGGACCCTCAGTTTACACAGAATATTATGTTCAGTGATGAGGCAAACTTTTTTTGGGTGGGCCATTTATATGGATACACCTAAATAGCATGTGAATGGTGACAGTTTTCTTGTGTAGGGTGTCTTGCATTGAAATCTGCTGCAATGACCTGGGTACTGCGTTCACCAGACATCAACATAATTTATATCCGCTCCTCACGTCTTAACCTCTGCGACATGTCAATGGCTGTAAACAAAGAGAAACTTGTAAATAACTCATGAAAGAATAAAGTTACGGTAAAACCAAGCACACCATTGTTTTTCTTGTGAAATTCTCAATAAGTTTGATGTATCATATGACTCTCTTCCCATTGAAAAAAATAAAGTTGGATTCCAAATGGCCGACTTCAAAATGGCCGCCATGGTCACCACCCATCTTGAAAAGTTCCCCCCCCATATACTAATGTGCCACAAACAGGAAGTTGATATCACCAACCATTCCCATTTTATTTAGGTGTATCCATATAAATGGCCCACCCTGTGTGTGTGTGTATATATATATATATATATATATATATATATATATATATATATATATATATATAAATAAATTATATAATTTTAAGGAAGCCTATTTGCAAGGTGGTTTATTTTTTTATTTTAGATGCACAACAATAAGATTCGGTAAATGCCTGCAAGAATGTCCAAAGTCCTTAATGAAACTCATGTTGAGTATTCTGTATAAGTGCAATGTGTGGGCCAGGCAGGGTCACGACTCTTCTGTGCCAGACATTTTTATCCTTGCAGAGTGTTATCTTGCCTCTAATTGATAAATCCTTAATAAAGAGCTGAACCGTGCTGACATTGTGTATTAATGCAGTGGCGGCTTCTCTATCAATGTGTCATATGGTCGTGATTATGAAATCCATCTTGTATATGGCCGTGAGTGATTCATTACGGCGCTTTGTTAATTATATACTTAAGGCTCATCTGTTCGCTCTCAAGTCGTTTTTTTTTCTATTTTCCTTATGCAGTTGAATACGTTACATTTTCTAGTCTGTATGATGGCACCTCTACTGTAATGGATCATGTAGTAGGGCAGGTTTGCTTACATACTGTAAAGTATGTACGTAACGTATCTATGTTCTGATTACCTTCGCTGAACCATGATGATGCCTTGGGAAAATGCTTAAATATATTGTTCCCAATATAGTTCCCTGAGCAACCATCAGCAAACTACAAGACTTATAAGCTTAGACTAAAGCAGGACGGGTGCATCGGCATTCATATGGCATGTCTAGCGATATTCCATTTCCTCAAAATACAGATATACCTACAAATCAGAGTTATGAGGCTGGTATACTTATTTCAGAACATTTATATAATCTCCCCAAACTTACCCTGATTTACATCTGTGTCCCTCCTCTCTGCTGCTGCTGAGGTCTCACACTGCTCAGTGCAAGCTGCAGTTGTCCAGCTGAGTGGGAGGAGACTGAATACACTTGCTCACTCTTTACGAAATTCATAAAAAGCTCATTTTAATATTTCCGGATTATTCAGCCAGTCTAACGTATTTTCAAAGTAAGTACAGCAGCCTCATCAGGCTTAACAGCTCTATTTAATAATGTATGCAGTTTTGTATTGTGAAACCTAGCTACAGATCTGTTTAAAATTGCCTTTTCGTGCCATTTGGGTTATTTATTCTCTGATCACATGTGTTGGGGGCTCCATTTGGATCCTCCATTACAAATTCTAAAGCCATGAACAGCTCTAGGAAACTTGCAGATCTTTAAATCCACAATGCAGGTTTATCCAAAGAAACAATGATGAGTGTAATTTTTCATATAATTTACTAGAAAATCTTCAGCAAATCCACAACAAAATCCACCCGGGTTCTGCAGATTTGCTGTGATTATCTACACATGTAGACATTAGCTAAGAGTGGCTGCCAGATTTGTCTGATGTGTCTTGTGTTGGGTCCAGACCACCAGCAATCACCCCCATTTTAAAAGAGTGGTATGTGGCAAAACAACCCCTTTAAGCAGAATTGAATTATTTTCATTGTAGACTATACAGTGGCTTGTAAAGGTTTGGGCACCCCTTGTCAAAATTACTTTTATTGTGAAAAATAAAGGAAGTTGAAGATGACATGATCTCTAAAAGGCCTAAAGTTGAAGATGGCACATTTACTTTGTATTTTAGGCAAAAATAAAAATACGTTTTCATCTGTTACATTTGCAAAAAGTAAAATGGGCTGATGCAAACGTTTGGACACCCTGCATGGTTAGTACCTAGTAGTACCCCCATTTGAAAGTTTGAAAGTAACACAGCCTGGAAATGCTTTTTGTAGCCAGACAAGAGTCTTTCAATTCTTGAGGGACTTTCATTCATTCTTCCTTGGAAAATTCTTCCAGTTCTGTGATATTTCTGGGTTGTCTTGCATCCTCTGCTATATTGAGGTCTAGCAACAGATTTTCAATGATGTTCAGACCAAGGGACTGTGAGGGCCATTGTAGAATCTTTAGCTTGCGCCTCGAGGTTGTCCGTTGTGGATTTTGACATGTGTTTAGGATCATTGTTCATTTGTAGAAGCCATCCTCTTCAATTTCAGCCTTTCTGCAGATGGTGTTATGTTTGCATGAAAAATTTGTTGAAATTTAATTTAATCCATTTTTCCCTCTACTTTTGAAATGTTCCCAGTGCCATTGGCTGCAACACAACCCCAAAGCATGATTGATCGACCCCAATGCTTGATGTTTAGCGAGATGTTCTTTTCCTGAAATTCTGTGCCTTTTTATCCCCACACATAACTTTAATCATTGTGGCCAGAGTTCTATTTTAACGTCATCGTAAACAGGACTTGTTTCCAAAATGCATCAGACTTCTTTAGATGTTCTTTTATATACTTCTGATGCTGAATTTTATGGTGAATATGCACCTGACTACTCTTCCATGTAGGCCATATTTGTGCAGGTGTCTCTGAACAGTAGAACAATGCACCACAACTTTAGGGTCTGCTAAATCTATCTCAAGATCTTTGGCAGTCAAGCAGGGGTTCTAGCAATTCTATGAACAGTTTTCACTGTAATTTTGCTTGGTCTTCCAGACCTTATCTTGACCTCCACTGTTCCTCTTAACTGACATTTCATAATTACAATTCAACCTGAGAAAAGGGCAATTTGAAAACGCTTTGCTATCTTCTTACATCCTTCTCCTGCTTTGTGGGCCTCCACCATTTTCATTTTCAGAGTGCTAGGCAGCTGCTTAGAAGAACCCAGGGCTGCTGTTTTTTGGTACAAGGTTAGAGGAGGCTGAGTTTTCATAAAGCTGGGAAATTTGAATCACCTGACCTTTCCTAACAATGATAGTGAACAAGCCATAACTCTTAACAGGCTAATTAATGTCTGAAACCATGGTGAAAGTTATCTGAGCACAGAAATCTGCAAGGGTGTACAAATTTTTGCATCAGACCATTTTTATTTTTGTAATTTTTAAAATGATTAAAAAATATATATATTTTTGTCTGAAACACAAAGGAAATGTGTCATCTTTAACTTTAGGCCTTTTGGAGATCATTTCATCTTCTACTTGCTTAAATGTTCACAATAACAGTAATTTTGACCAGGGGTGCCCAAACTTTTACATGCCACTGTATATCTCACCCAGAAAATGAGCTTAAACAATTTTATAGAATTATTAAATATGCACTGGGCATTTTTTCAGCAGCTGTTTTCCACATGTCCCACAGTAAATATCAGTCTATCATTGCCATTCACAATGGAGAAGAAATACTGGATACATGGCCTCATCAGCTGAAAAAACATAGTATGATGCGACTGGTTAGAGGCAGAAAAGCTCCTGCCAGACTGAGACATGATAGAGAAGTGATTGGATGAATCCACTACAGTTGGCTGCATTCACTACTATTAGAAAGCTCTAGTTTGCTTTACTACGGTAATTAAACACCGGAATTTCATCATATTTGCAAATGTGTAGAAGATGAACCAGAACTAGCATATTGGATAATGACGATAACATTTCTTTTAATGACTACTCCCGCATGTTAGGGTTGCAGATCACACTAAATATAAAATATAATAAAGTGCAATCGCAACCCGGAGTCCACCGTACAGAGATGAATAAACTGCTGCTCGGTAATTGCTGACACTAACTGAACACCGGGCAGAGTAACCGCTGACTCGGTGTGTGCAGGAGCGAACTCTCTTACAGCACAGAGCTGCAGAAAGAGACGCCGAAGCCTGTTACCTCACAGACTATGGCTTAGGGATCCTCTAAAGCGGCGCCAGGGATTAACACTAAAGAAACGCTGTGCCCTGTTAGCAGTCACAGGGTGTAGCCGACTGTTGTGTTACCACATTGCGTGCGTACAGCGCCGCCCTGGCGGATGCCACTAGCCAGCCTAAGCTTAGCGCTAGAAAGCGCAGTAACTGCGCACGGCACCGCTGAGACGGACACTGCGGCGTATGCGGTACAGAGGTGTCTTGTACAGATGACACTCTAGCATAACGTGGAAGCACTGCGGCGCTATGCCGTGTCACCACTCGGCGCTGACTCCACCCACTACCTACCCTAAGCCTGGGTGCTGGACAGGTTTGGCTACAAAACACATGCGTACGAAGGGTAGGGGTTTCATAATAAGTCATTCACCAGTTTCATGCATCCATCATCACACATACCACAACTTACCGTGTGGCCATGCAACTTTTTTAGAACAGCGTCCTTCCGGGACCTTCCTAGTGGTCCAATGGGAACAGCAATAGGACCTGAGCATGTGACCTCAGACCTCCAATGAGAGGACTTGCCACACGTATGCTCAGTGTGCTGAAAGAAGGACTTCGTCCCAAGAGCTGCTCGCTGCTGGCTATTGCAGGTTACTATAGCTGAACCCTGATTGGCAGCAGTAACCAAGCTAACAGCAATAGACTGAGCAAGACGCCAAGAACAACGTCTTTGCTGAGCAGGCTCCTCTGCGGCCGGAGAGGAATGGGAGACTGCAGAAGGCTAGGCTCAAGATTCCTCCTGTCCAGAGGCAGGAACCAGACGCTTAACACCGCATATCCCCCATCCTCTGGAATTTTGTTCCCCAACATGTCTATCAACCACGTCTGGATCCTTCAGACGGAACCTGAAAACCCACCTCTTCAAGAAAGCTTACAGCCTTCAATGAGCACCCGGCCACCTCACCGCTACCGCCTCACCAACACCGGAGCTGCTGCAACCCCCCTACTGTCTCCTTCCCCACCATCCTGTAGAATGTAAGGGTCCTCTCCCCTCTATATAAGTCTGTCATTGTTAGTTTGTTTACTGTAAGTGATATCTGTAATTTATATGTAACCCCTTCCCATGTACAGCACCATGGAATCACTGGTGCAATATAAATAAATAATAATAGTATCCAAAAGCTTTTGCCAAAAACTACATTAAGTCTTCCAAAAGTATATGGCAAAACGTGTTATGTTATGATGACACCAAAGTTGAATTTTTTGGCCATTATTTCAGAAGGTATGTTTGGCACAAAGCCGACACTGCACCTCACCAAAAGAACACCATACCTAAAGTTAACCATGGTGGAAACAGCACTATTCTTTAGGGCATTTTTTTCAGTTCTTTTAGAATTTGGGCTTTAGTGAAGGGGGAAATAATTAACAGTTCCAAATATCAGGCCTCTGCTGAAAAGATTAAGAGGATTTTACCCTTTCAGCACAACAACAACACTAAGCATACCTCCAAATCAGCAAAATAATGTCTTTACCAGAAGAAGATGAGAGTTTTGGAATGGCCCAGACAGAGCCCAGACCTGAATCCAAGTGAATATCTGTGGGTGACCTGAAGCGGACGCAGTACACAGGAGATGCTTTCGTAATCTGACAGATTTGGAGCTACTGCAAGGAATAGTGGGCACAGATTGCCAATTCTAGATGTACCACGCATTGCATCGCAATCCTCTGACAGGCCATCAGCTATCCTGACCTGAGCGTGACAACTGCATAGAAATAGATAGATTGGTACAGATTATGGGTGGAAAAAGTTCTAAAATTATTATTGTTGCTATGATTTTTATATTTTTTTTAGCATTACAAAAATCTGGCATTTTAACAGGGGTGTGTAGACTTTTTATATCCACTGTAGTCCAAATGCAGAATGGTTTAGATATTTTCATTGTGTGCTACTATCCATAGAAACATATGATAGTCAATTGGGCCACCTGAGAAAAATCAACACTTCCATCGTCCAGTCCCCAGTTGGCCAATTCTTTGGTCCAGACTTTTTCCCTTTACAGTGAGTCACATATAGATATAAGCGAACTGTAAAGTTCAGGATTCGTATCGGACACCTAGTATCCAGGGCAGAACACCAAAATCTGTCTTTACAGTTCAGGGAGGATAGAGACCCGACGAACCCGAATTTCCACGGGTCCACTCATTCCTAGTTACATATCGGTGAAATATCCGGCGCCAAAGGATTTAAACTTTCCGGCAATTTGCAAATACCATTTCTGGCAAATTTGGGAAAAATCACCCTTTAGAACGTAAAGAGTTTGCCTTTTTTGGCCTTTTTGTTGGTAGATCAGATCTCCTGAAGTGACAGCCCATAATCCTACTTCAATAAGTCATGGATGAGCCATTAAATCTCCCAAGCATATGGTGTCGATATGCAGTGGCGGATTATAATGAGGTCAATTTGGGCAGTTGCCCCGGGCCCAGTGGGGTTAAGGGGCCCACAGCCCAGGCCAATAAATTGCCCCATTATAATCCGCCACCGCGCAGGGCCGGATTATAGGCAGGGCAGGCGGGGCTTCAGCCCCGGGGCCCCCACCACAAGAGCTTCTAAGGGGGCCCCCACCACATTCCTGCTGGCTGCTGCAATGGCACTCCATCTTCTCCCCACCTAAAAGTGAGTGACCGTGGGGGCGGCATTATGTGCTCTGCTACCAGCAGCATCTACAAGTAGCGTGAACGCTGATGCTGCTGGTAGCGTGCAAAGGCTTGTGATGAGATCACAGGAGGTAAGGTGTCAGGGCCCCCGATCATGTGACCCCTGTCTCCTCCCCTCCTGTGACCTCATCACAGGTCCTGTGCGCACAGCACTGAGAGCAGCCATGTATGTGGAGTGCGGCTCTGCGGGTGGAGGTAGGTGCTGGAGGCCCCATTATTCTCTGTGGAGTGCGGGTGGAGGTCGGTGCTGGAGGCTCCATTATTCTCTATGTGGAGTGAGGCTCTGCGGGTGGAGGTCAGTGCTGGAGGCTCCATTATTCTCTATGTGGAGTGCGGCTCTGCAGGTGGAGGTCGGTGCTGGAGGCTCCATTATTCTCTATGTGGAGTGGGGCTCTGCATGTGGAGGTCGGTGCTGGAGGCTCCATTATTCTCTATGTGGAGTGCGGGTGGAGGTCGGTGCTGGAGGCCCCATTATTCTCTATGTGGAGTGTGGGTGGAGGTCGGTGCTGGAGGCTCCATTATTCTCTATGTGGAGTGTGGGTGGAGGTCGGTGCTGGAGGCTCCATTATTCTCTATGTGGAGTGCGGGTGGAGGTCGGTGCTGGAGGCCCCATTATTCTCTATGTGGAGTGTGGGTGGAGGTCGGTGCTGGAGGCTCCATTATTCTCTATGTGGAGGTCGGTGCTGGAGGCTCCATTATTCTCTGTGGAGTGCGGCTCTGCGGGTGGACGTCGGTGCTGGAGGCTCCATTATTCTCTGTGGAGTGCGGCTCTGCGGGTGGAGGTCGGTGCTGGAGGCCCCATTATTCTCTATGTGGAGTGTGGCTCTGCGGGTGGAGGTCAGTGCTGGAGGCTCCATTATTCTCTATGTGGAGTGCGGCTCTGCGGGTGGACGTCGGTGCTGGAGGCTCCATTATTCTCTGGAGTGCGGCTCTGCGGGTGGAGGTCGGTGCTGGAGGCCCCATTATTCTCTATGTGGAGTGCGGCTCTGCGGGTGGAGGTCGGTGCTGGAGGCTCCATTATTCTCTATGAGGAGTGTGGCTCTGCGGGTGGAGGTAGGTGCTGGAGGCTCCATTATTTTCTATGTGGAGTGCGGCTCTGCGGGTGGAGGTCGGTGCTGGAGGCTCCATTATTCTCTATGTGGAGTGGGGCTCTGCAGGTGGAGGTCGGTGCTGGAGGCTCCATTATTCTCTGTGGAGTGCGGCTCTGCGGGTGGACGTCGGTGCTGGAGGCTCCATTATTCTCTGTGGAGTGCGGCTCTGCGGGTGGAGGTCGGTGCTGGAGGCCCCATTATTCTCTATGTGGAGTGCGGCTCTGCGGGTGGAGGTCGGTGCTGGAGGCTCCATTATTCTCTATGAGGAGTGTGGCTCTGCGGGTGGAGGTCGGTGCTGGAGGCTCCATTATTCTCTATGTGGAGTGGGGCTCTGCGGGTGGAGGTCGGTGCTGGAGGCTCCATTATTCTCTATGTGGAGTGCGGCTCTGCGGGTGGAGGTCGGTGCTGGAGGCTCCATTATTCTCTATGTGGAGTGCGGCTCTGTGGGTGGAGGTCGGTGCCGGAGGCTCCGTTATTCTCTATGTGGAGTGTGGCTCTGCGGGTGGAGGTCGGTGCTGGAGGCTCCGTTATTCTCTATGTGGAGTGGGGCTCTGCGGGTGGAGGTCGGTGCTGGAGGCTCCATTATTCTCTATGTGGAGTGCGGCTCTGCAGGTGGAGGTCGGTGCTGGAGGCTCCATTATTCTCTGTGGAGTGGGGCTCTGCAGGTGGAGGTCGGTGCTGGAGGCTCCATTATTCTCTATGTGGAGTGCGGCTCTGTGGGTGGAGGTCGGTGCCGGAGGCTCCGTTATTCTCTATGTGGAGTGTGGCTCTGCGGGTGGAGGTCGGTGCTGGAGGCTCCGTTATTCTCTATGTGGAGTGGGGCTCTGCGGGTGGAGGTCGGTGCTGGAGGCTCCATTATTCTCTATGTGGAGTGCGGCTCTGCAGGTGGAGGTCGGTGCTGGAGGCTCCATTATTCTCTGTGGAGTGGGGCTCTGCAGGTGGAGGTCGGTGCTGGAGGCTCCATTATTCTCTATGTGGAGTGCGGCTCTGTGGGTGGAGGTCGGTGCCGGAGGCTCCGTTATTCTCTATGTGGAGTGTGGCTCTGCGGGTGGAGGTCGGTGCTGGAGGCTCCGTTATTCTCTATGTGGAGTGGGGCTCTGCGGGTGGAGGTCGGTGCTGGAGGCTCCATTATTCTCTATGTGGAGTGCGGCTCTGCAGGTGGAGGTCGGTGCTGGAGGCTCCATTATTCTCTGTGGAGTGGGGCTCTGCAGGTGGAGGTCGGTGCTGGAGGCTCCGTTATTCTCTATGTGGAGTGCGGCTCTGCGGGTGGACGTCGGTGCTGGAGGCTCCATTATTCTCTATGTGGAGTGCGGCTCTGCGGGTGGACGTCGGTGCTGGAGGCCCCATTATTCTCTATGTGGAGTGCGGCTCTGCGGGTGGAGGTCGGTGCTGGAGGCTCCATTATTCTCTATGAGGAGTGTGGCTCTGCGGGTGGAGGTCGGTGCTGGAGGCTCCATTATTCTCTATGTGGAGTGTGGCTCTGCGGGTGGAGGTCGGTGCCGGAGGCTCCATTATTCTCTATGTGGAGTGCGGCTCTGCGGGTAGAGGTCGGTGCCGGAGGCTCCATTATTCTCTATGTGGAGTGTGGCTCTGCGGGTGGAGGTCGGTGCTGGAGGCTCCATTATTCTCTATGTGGAGTGGGGCTCTGCGGGTGGAGGTCGGTGCTGGAGGCTCCATTATTCTCTATGTGGAGTGCAGCTCTGCGGGTGGAGGTCGGTGCTGGAGGCCCCATTATTCTCTATGTGGAGTGCGGCTCTGCAGGTGGAGGTCGGTGCTGGAAGCCCCATTATTCTCTATGTGGAGTGCGGCTCTGCGGGTGGACGTCGGTGCTGGAGGCTCCATTCTCTATGTGGAGTGCGGCTCTGCGGGTGGAGGTCGGTGCTGGAGGCCCCATTATTCTCTATGTGGAGTGCGGCTCTGCGGGTGGAGGTCGGTGCTGGAGGCTCCATTATTCTCTATGAGGAGTGTGGCTCTGCGGGTGGAGGTCGGTGCTGGAGGCTCCATTATTCTCTATGTGGAGTGTGGCTCTGCGGGTGGAGGTCGGTGCTGGAGGCTCCATTATTCTCTATGTGGAGTGCGGCTCTGTGGGTGGAGGTCGGTGCCGGAGGCTCCATTATTCTCTATGTGGAGTGTGGCTCTGCGGGTGGAGGTCGGTGCTGGAGGCTCCATTATTCTCTATGTGGAGTGCGGCTCTGTGGGTGGAGGTCGGTGCCGGAGGCTCCATTATTCTCTATGTGGAGTGTGGCTCTGCGGGTGGAGGTCGGTGCTGGAGGCTCCATTATTCTCTATGTGGAGTGGGGCTCTGCGGGTGGAGGTCGGTGCTGGAGGCTCCATTATTCTCTATGTGGAGTGCGGCTCTGCGGGTGGAGGTCGGTGCTGGAGGCTCCATTATTCTCTATGTGGAGTGCGGCTCTGCGGGTGGAGGTCGGTGCTGGAGGCTCCATTATTCTCTATGTGGAGTGTGGCTCTGCGGGTGGAGGTCGGTGCTGGAGGCTCCATTATTCTCTATGTGGAGTGCGGCTCTGCGGGTGGAGGTCGGTGCTGGAGGCTCCATTATTCTCTATGTGGAGTGCGGCTCTGCGGGTGGAGGTCGGTGCTGGAGGCTCCATTATTCTCTATGTGGAGTGTGGCTCTGCGGGTGGAGGTCGGTGCTGGAGGCTCCATTATTCTCTATGTGGAGTGCGGCTCTGCGGGTGGAGGTCGGTGCTGGAGGCTCCATTATCCTCTATGTGGAGTGCGGCTCTGCGGGTGGAGGTCGGTGCTGGAGGCCCCATTATTCTCTATGTAGAGTGCGGCTCTGCGGGTGGTGGTCAGTGCTGGAGGCTCCATTATTCTCTATGTGGAGTGCGGCTCTGCGGGTGGAGGTCGGTGCTTGAGGCTCCATTATTCTCTATGTGGAGTGCGGCTCTGCGGGTGGAGGTAGGTGCTGGAGGCCCCATTATTCTCTATGTGGAGTGCGGCTCTGCGGGTGGAGGTCGGTGCTGGAGGCTCCATTATTCTCTATGTGGAGTGCGGCTCTGCGGGTGGAGGTCGGTGCTGGAGGCCCCATTATTCTCTATGTGGAGTGCGGCTCTGCGGGTGGAGGTCGGTGCTGGAGGCTCCATTATTCTCTATGTGGAGTGCGGGTGGAGGTCGGTGCTGGAGGCTCCATTATTCTCTATGTGGAGTGGGGCTCTGCAGGTGGAGGTCGGTGCTGGAGGCTCCATTATTCTCTATGTGGAGTGCGGCTCTGCGGGTGGAGGTCGGTGCTGGAGGCCCCATTATTCTCTATGTAGAGTGTGGCTCTGCGGGTGGAGGTCGGTGCTGGAGGCCCCATTATTCTCTATGTAGAGTGTGGCTCTACGATTCGTGACCCCCGTCACGTGACGAGGGGGGCCCACAGAGTCTGAACTGCCCCGGGCCCTGGCTACCCTTAGTCCACCCCTGTCGATATGTCATCTTCTCCCGCCGGCCTCACGTTTTGCGATACCCACCATGGAGCGCGGACACTTGCGTTAAACAGTCCCTGGCTGAAGCTTCTGCGTTTTCTCCTCTTCACAGTAAGGCTCTGTACCCGTGCTTCAACTTTCTGACACCATCCCCGGTCTCTTTTTTTGTCTCTTCATTGAGCCGCGCTCTCCCCTGCTGCGACCAGCAGACATTGGGGCATTTCTGTCTTGTATTGCCTTTGTGTGCTCATTAAAAAAGAATCAGAAAATCTATTGAGTGCACGTTTAATGTAACACAGATGTGCGCCACACTACGGTTTTTGCTCTGCTTTTCAAATTTTCAATTTTTCTTTTTTTTTTTCGAGGTTCATCAGTGTTTCTTATTATTTACAGAAAGAAACTTGAGACAGTGAAACAGACTGTAGTTTATAAGAGAAAAAAAAAACATGACATAGTGTGGAATGTGGCTCGTCTTCCAGACCAAACTGACCAGTTTGGCAGGCGCTTGTAGACTGTGACAATCCGCGCTGTTCATTCTCGCACTTGGAGAAATAACTTGAGTGTTAAACCCCATTACACTTGAGGGTCCTTAGTGACAAATTCTATTACCAAGTTGAATGTTATGCTACCAGGAGTTGCTGGATACAGAAGTATCTTTGTTCTCTACCTGATTTTTTTTTCCTCTCTCCCCCATTTCCTCTGTATACATTCCTTTTAACTTAATACTAAAATAAAAAATAAAAAAGTTTTTTTGGAGCCCAGTGAACTTTATTCCATATGCAAGAATATATTTTATGGCCTTTCCTTTTAAATCAGTAGAACAGAGAGAGTTACATTTCATGGAGCGGGATCTTTGGTGTTCTTTGTTCTCCCCTTTGCGTTCGATTAATGTCATATTTGCCAGTAGTAAAAGCCAGTTACGGAAACGTTTGAGTATGTGTTGCATGGATTTTCTTTTACAGCTTTGGCTATGATCCTTCTAAGGTACAGAACACTGGCAATTTTAACAGCAGAATCTCCCAAATCCTTTCCAGGACTCTGCAAAAGTATTCAACTATTCTTGAGTTTGGAGCCTTTTGTTCTCATCTGTTGGTGTCCACCATCGGTGGATACTTTTTGGTCAATATTTTCTTTAAGGAAGGACATTGTTTTTTTACCTAAATACATTTCTAATAGTCAAAAACCTTTTTCTCTTCTGTGTCCTTGTAGAATGCAAGTTCAGAGGGTAAGGAGACCACGTTGTTGCACGAGTCCTCAGGGTCTTCTTCCAAGGTATTCCGAGACCCAGGCTGAGGGACAAGAGCAGCTGTTCAGACTGACGGACAACATCCAGGATGAGTTGTAAGTGCCACAAATCTTTATTAGACTAATGGGTCTAAGTTATTCTGCTTGTTATCAGTCAGCAACTTGTGTCACTGACGTATCTAAAACATGTCTGGTATCATTCCACACTCCTGCACGTATTTGTTGAGGGGACTAAATATTTGTCTACTGGACATTTTCTATAAATATTTTTTTGGCCACCGTCTTTTTTCTGGGGAAATGATGCATACGGTACTTTATTGGCAATGCTCACAGACAAATTAGAAAATGGAGATATAATTCAAACATCCGCGAAGATCTCATCCCGCCCCTGTAAACACGCACGTGTTACTTATTTGAGCATGCACGCTGGGTCTTATTGGTGAAGAAAGAAGCCTGCTGTGAAATTCCTCTGCTTCCCAGGGCTAATACCCTACATTGCCCATCATGAGTAAGGTACACGGATTTGGTATAGATCAGAGGTCTTGATTCTCAATCTTTCCAGCTGTTTCAGACTACAGTCCACAAAATGCTGTTTGTTGCTGCCAGGGGTAGTTTTTGGCTGAGGTTTTGCAGTAGTTGAAGAACCACAGGGTTGAAAATACTAGTGTCAGTAATCATGTTTAAAATTGGAGTCGTAGACCCCGATTCATCAAGATCTGTGATTTTTCTCTCCTGTTTTGATGAGGGGATGTATAGTTGTCAGATGTTCCTAATTTATTAAGAGGTGCACACCCCTTAAAAAATCTGGTACGTTTGACAGGTGGCCTCCATATGCGATGCCAGAAATCTTGCTTCAGTCCTTGACTGGAGTAATATTTTTGGCCTAAGGTATGCCACAGCTCATTGTGCATTGGACAAGCTGTGGTATCCATGAACACACCAAAAGTCACAAAATGTTTGCGTAACTCTGAAGTTGCGCAAAAATGTTGAAACTCTAGAATTCTGGCAAAAATTGCTTTTGCGAATCGGGGCTTATGTGTAGTTATTTCACTCCGTGTCCGTGGCCATTTGTCATTTACACTCTTATTCTTACTTTACAGTTTCATCGCCGTTGATCACATTGACAGTTACTGCGTGCTCATCTCATCCAAAGCTGTCTACTTTCTGAAATGGGGCGAGTATGTGGACCGTGATGCAATCTTTTTGGAAATTAAGTATGATGATCTCTATCACTGTCTTGTTTCAAAGGACCATGGGAAAATTTATGTTCAACTAACAAAGAAAGCCGAAACAACAAGCAGTGGAATAGCCATACCAGGGCCGTCCCACCAGAAACCCATGGTAAGAGGTTTTTCCCTCACAGACTATGTATTACCTTTTTTTTTTGTTTTTGCATTTTTGGATACTTTTATTTAAGAGCTGCTTGCTATAAAGCCACTGTCGGCAATTTGTGTTCTCCTTGTGACTCATCATGGTGGTAACAGTAATGGATTGCCTAAAACATGCTGTTTCAGTTGTTAAAGGATGTAGACTCCTTTTTGGGATTATTATTTTTATACATGGCAGTTAGTCAGGGCAGGAGTCAGGTAACCCACACTTTGCCTTCCCCTTTAACCATGTGCTTTATTTTTATCCTCCTGTGTTCCCTTGCCATCCACATTCATCACCCTATCCCCCCTCCATCACGACTCATACACATCAGCCCCTCTATACTTCCTTCTCCCATGTACAGCTCCCACACACTCCTCACCTTCCTGAGAAACCTCAGCCCATCTTGCCCAAACACATTGCAGAAAAAAACTACTTACAATTCCAACAACTATTGGCTCTTTATCTTCCTTCTCCTACTGATTTCAGGGGACATCTCCCCCAACCCTGGTCCACCAACCTCAACCCTTACCCTACCTCATATCGAAACCACAATAATCTGATTAACATTACTTGCACTCCCTCATCTCAATCTTTTAATTGTGCCCTCTGGAATCCACGGTCTGCTTGTAACAAGCTTCCTTTCCTACACAACTACTTTCTGAACAACTCTCTTAATCTGTTGGCCCTCACTGAAACCTGGATTCAGGATTCTGACACTGTCTCTCCTGCTGCCATTTCCTACGGTGGCTTACAATTCTCTCACTCCCCGAGACCCACAAACAGACCTGGTGGTGGAGTTGGCATACTCCTGTCCCCACAATGCACTTTCCAGGTCATCCCCCCAGTCCCATCACTCTTATTCCCTTCTTTTGAGGTCCACACCATCAGGCTCTTCCGTCCCCTCTCCCTCAGGGTAGCGGTCATATACCGGCCCCCAGGCTCACCCACCCACTTCCTTGACCACTTTTCAGCCTGGCTGCCACACTTCATGTCCTCAGAACTACCAACCCTCATCCTGGGAGACTTCAACATCCCCATTAACAGCCCTAATTCCACATCTGCATCCCAGCTTCTATCACTAACCACCTCTCTAGGCCTCTCACAGCTTTCAACCTCTGAGACACATAAGGACGGTAACACCCTTGATCTGGTCTTCTGCCGGCTCTGTTCAATCTCCCACCTAAACAACTCACCGCTTCCACTCTCTGACCACAACATTCTCTCCTTCACGCTCACAAATCCTCGCCCACCCCAGCTCATTCCTACCTACCACACAGTCAGAAATCTACAAGCTATTAACCCTCAGACACTTTCAAATTCCCTACACTCATCTCTGTCCCCAATCTCCTCTCTTTCCTGTCCTAATCTGACTGTTCATCACTACAATGACACTCTTAGAAGCACCCTTGACCAAGTAGCTCCCCTCACCCTCAGAACCTCCAAACACAGAGTAAAACAGCCCTGGCTCACATCGCAAACTCAACATCTCCAGCGATGCTCCAGGAGTGCTGAACGCCTATGGAGAAAAACCCGCACACCAGAAGACTTCATACACTTCAAATTTATGTTAAGAACCTATAACGCTGCCCTTCACCTTGCCAAACAGACCTACTTCACCACCCTGATCTCCTCACTAGCCAACAACCCCAAGAAACTTTTTGACACTTTTCACTCCCTCCTCAGGCCAAAAGCACAAGCCCCTATCACAGACATTTGTGCTGATGACCTGGCCTCCCACTTTACAGAAAAAATAGATAATATCCGTCAAGAAATCTGCTCCCAACCACCAAGTGCTGTGACTCCCATCCCTTCCTGCATCTCCCCTGGCTCACTCTCCACATTTGATCCCATCACAGAAGAAGAAGTCTCCAGACTCCTCTCTTCTTCTCGTCCGACTACATGCACTACCGACCCCATTCCCTCACATCTCCTCCAGTCTCTCTCTCCAGTCGTCACAACCCACCTAACTACAATCTTTAATCTCTCCCTCTCCTCGGGCATTTTCCCATCCTCCTTCAAACACGCCATCGTTACTCCATTACTAAAAAAAACCTGCTCTCGACCCATCCTGCCCAAACAACTACAGACCAGTCTCCAATCTCCCCTTCATCTCTAAACTTTTGGAACGCCTAGTTTACTCCCGCCTTACCCGTCACCTCTCCATTCACTCCCTTCTAGACCCTTCACAGTCCGGCTTCCGCACCCTACATTCGACTGAAACTGCACTCATCAAAGTGACCAATGACCTTCTGACAGCAAAACGTAACGGTGACCACTCTCTGCTCATTCTTCTTGACCTATCTGCAGCTTTCGATACTATTGACCACCATCTCCTACTCTCTAGGCTCCAGTCACTAGGCATTAAGGACACTGCACTCTCCTGGTTCTCTTCCTATCTCTCTGACCGCTCCTTCAGTGTTTTGTTCTCTGGCTCCACGTCATCTCCTCTTCCTCTTGCTGTCGGGGTACCTCAGGGCTCAGTCCTTGGTCCCCTTCTTTTCTCTCTCTACACGGCCCCAATTGGACAGACCATCAGCAGATTTGGCTTTCAGTACCATCTTTATGCTGATGACACACAACTATACACGTCTTCCCCCGACCTTACCCCGGCTGTACTACAGAATGCCAGTGACTGTCTGTCCGCAGTCTCCAATATCATGTCCGCTCTCTATCTGAAACTCAACCACTCCAAAACTGAACAACTTCTGCTCCCGCCGTCTACTAACCTCCCTAAATCTGACATTTCCCTCTCCGTGGGTGGTACCACAATAACACCCCGGCAGCAGGCGCGCTGTCTGGGTGTCATGTTTGACACCAATCTCTCCTTCACATCCCATATACAATCCCTTGCCCGCTCTTGCCGCTTACACCTAAAGAACATCTCTAGAATCCGCCCTTTTCTCACTATGGAAACAACAAAAAACCCTCACTGTAGCATTGATCCACTCTCGCCTGGATTACTGCAATGCTCTATTAATTGGCCTCCCCGTCACTTGACTATCCCCTCTCCAGTCCATACTTAATGCAGCGGCCAGGATCGTCCATCTGGGTAATCGGTACTCGGACGTGTCCGCTCTTCGCCAGTCCTTACATTGGCTGCCCATTCATTATAGGATCCAATTCAAAGTACTTGTTCTCACCCACAAAGCTCTCCACAGTGCTGCACCCCCTTACATCTCTTTTGTGCGTGTGTAGCCCATTCACTATCTCCATCCATCCTTCACTCCCGCAAGATGGCTGGACCTTCATTGTAAATACACCATTGTAAATACACACCTGTACTCTGTATCTCCCTCACCTCATTGTAGATTGTAAGCTCTCACGAGCAGGGTCGTCTTATTTCGTCTTATTTTGCTTTAATTATTGTATTGTTAGCGTTGTTACTTATGACTTGTGTTTTGAAACTGTTAAACTGTAAAGCGCTGCGGAATATGTTGGCGCTATATAAATAAAGATTATTATTATATATATATATATATATATATATATATATATATATATATATATATATATATATATATAACTTGAAGGGACTCTGTTAGCACAGAACTACTGATCCAACCAAGCACAAGCACTCGGTGAAGAGCTAAAAACTCCTTCTCAAAAACGAGCTTACTGGGTACTTTATTAATCTCATTCTGCAGACAGCAATAGACGGTACAGCACAAAGGGCAAACTGTGCAAAATTTGTAATGAAAAATGGTTCCAGAGGTTGAGATGGGTTTCAAGTCTCACAAACGGTGGCTCATATAGTTTTACAATAAGCTGTTTCTGGGGAAAAAAATGCAGACCCAATGTTTTTTTGTGTTTCTCTCTTTTTCAGGTCCATGTAAAATCTGAAGCACTTGCCGTGAAAATATCCCAAGAGATAAATTACGCAAAGAGTCTGTACTACGAGCAGCAGCTGATGTTAAGACAAACCGAAGAACAAGAGAACTTGGACTTGAACTATTAAGAAAGAAGAAGCACAGGACTCCAAGCATCACACTGACAGGTCCACACGGACATGTAATGTCCTGTAACATACATGTGTGTGAATATGTACACCTATATATCCATATGACTACAGTACTACTATTGTGTGAAGAACACTACTGCCTTTCCAGTATACTGAGGAGTGGGTGGGCTGGGGCATAATTTATATTGGGGATAATCACTATTTAATATGGTAAATAATTATAAATAGATGCACTTGAATCCATTTTGAAGAAATACCTTTATTTTGCTAAATCTGTAAATATTGTACATCTATGATATGATGTAACTATAAGAGAAAATGAAACACCGAATTGCGTGATGTCTCTCGTTTGTTTATATTAACTTACAGTCGTTACGGAAAGTATTCAGACCCCTTTTAAATTTTTCACTCTTTGTTTCATTGCAGCCATTTGGTAAATTCAAAAAAGTTCATTTTTTCTCATTAATGTACACTCTGCACTCCATCTTGACTGTAAAAGAAGTAGAAATGTAGACATTTTTGCAAATGTATTAAAAATGAAAAACTGAAATATCACATGGGCATAAGTACTCAGACCCTTTGCTCAGTATTGAGTAGAAGCAGCCTTTTGAGCTAGTGCAGCCATGAGTCTTCTTGGGAATTATGCAACAAGTTTTTCACACCTGGATTTGGGGATCCTCTGCCATTCTTCCTTGCAAATCCTATCCAGTTCCGTCAAGTTGGATGGTGAACGTTGGTGGACAGCCATTTTCAGGTTTCTCCAGAGATGCTCAATTGGATTTAGGTCAGGGCTCTGGCTGGGCCAGCCAAGAATGGTCACAGAGTTGTTTTGAAGCCACTCCTGTTATGAATGGGTCACCGAGGAGGATAGCAGGACCAGGCTAAGCCACCAGAAAACCAGAGAGGTTGGTAACTAAGTGGATTGCAGACCCCTGATCTTTTCCACACAACTAGCAGTAGCCGTGGAGCGTACCTAAGATGCCCTAGATGCTTCGGCACAGCCAGAGAGCTAACTCAGCCTAAAGCAAGAAAGGTGAAATCTAAACTGCCCTGGAGCAGACCCCAAAGGAATAGATAGCTGTTATGAATGGGTCACCGAGGAGAAAAAAAACAAAACTAGCTAAGCCACAGAAAACCAGAGACGTTGGTAACTATGCAGATTGCAGATCCCTGATCTTACCACACAATTAGCAGTAGCCGTGGAGCGTGCCTACGATGTTCCTAGACGCCTCGTCACGGTCGGAGGACTACATAAGCCTAAAGCAAGAAAAGGGAAAACTAACTGCCCCAGAGCAGACCCCAAAGGAATAGATAGCTCCCACACATGTATTGACGGTGAAACAAGATGAAGGCACAAACACAGGCAGGAAAATAGGCTGAGCAAATGATGGGGCCCAAACTAACTAGACAGGAAAGGAAAGGCAAATCACTGTGTGCAACCTGCAAAAAACCCTACAAAAATAATGTACAACACTTCTGATAGCAAAATTAACCCTGAAGTCACTAGACTTCTCCCACTATATCATCACTCTGGAATATTCTGAGACAGAGCAAAAAGAGACCGAACTAGTAAGGGACAAAAAGCCAATTGGCAAAATACTGATAAATAAGAGTGGAAATTCAGCTCAGTCCCCAGCCGGGGCTGGCAGACCACACAAAAAACTGAATAGACCAACAAAATCAAGTGTGAACATTAGCAGAAAAACTAGGCTTTAGATGACTGGAACAGAGCTGAAAACCAAGAGCTGACAAGCCAGAAGGAATCACCGGCAACTGAATAGGGCGTCGGCTGTCTTAAATCCAATCTGAGAATCCTGAGATCCAATCGTCATCCTCATTCTCAGGTGGCAGATCTCCACTGATCAAACCAGCCGCACCACCTCCCGAACCAGAGAATGAACTCACAACAGATAGTCCCCAAACATATATTGTTGGTGAGACAAGATGAAAACACAAACGCAGGCAGAAAAATAGACTGAGCAAATGATGGGGCCCAGACTGACTAGACAGGACAGGAAAGGACACTGTCTGCAATCACGTAAAAAAACCCTGAAAAATCCAACACGTCTGATGCACAAAAAAACACTGAAGTCACATGACTTTGCCCCCACTATATCAGCACTCTGGTATATACTGAAAGCAAAGCAAAAAGAGACCAATATAACAGGGGACAGAACAAACTGACACAAGCAGTAACATATGGGCAGTGATCCAGCACAGCCACAGCAGGAGCAAGCTGACCCGCACAAAGCAGAGATAAACAAAACCAGATCAAATGCAAAAAGATCAGCAAATGAACCATTTAGCTGAACCATGCAGGAACAGAGCAGGAGACATCAGACCTCAGAAGGCACAGGAAGAAAATCACCAGCAGGGATTGAAGGAAGTCAGCTGCTTACTCCAGTCAGAAACCCCAGATCTCCAATCGTCATTATCATTACCAGGTGGCAAGCCTCTGTCAGTCTGACCCGCTCCACTACCTCCAGTAACCACCAGAGGGAGCCCAGAAAGAGAACTCGCAACCCCTCTGTCAATCTCACCAGCTCCACTACCTTTAGTAGCCACCAGAGGGAGCCCAGAAAGAGAATTCACAACACACGCCTTTGTTATTTTAGCTGTGTGCTTAAGGTTATTGTCTTGTTGGAAGACACAAGAAGAAATGCGTAGAGCAAGACAGAGACGGGGGGAGCAGATGAATGAGCCCCGCCCAGCGGACCGGACAGCGGCAGTTTACATACATCTGAACCGATATAAAAAAGGTATTTATGCATGAATGGTGTGGGGTCAGGGGGAAGCAAAAGTACTAGGAGAATCCTTATGTGACAAACAATTGAATGATATCATTATAATGATATCTCAAAAAAGGGGTGACAGATTCCCTTTCAGTGCCTGTCACACTAAGCGATATCGCTAGCAATATCGCTATAACGTCACTGGTTTTTGTGGCGTAATAGCGATATTGCTAGCGATATCGCTATGTCTGATACTTACCTCCGACCGCTCCCCCGCTGGTTATTGCTGATCGCGCAAGAACGTCCAGGACCGTTTCTCGTCGTCAGCTTCCTGCTGGGGCTTCCTGCTGTGGAGACGAGCGACGCGTGGACGCGGGCGGGGAGGATGTCAGGATCGCCTCGTCTGACAGCTAAGTAGCGACCCCCGACCCCTGCGATGTCGCTGGTGAGATCTGCCTGTGTGGCAGCTCACTAGCGACCACTTAGCGATGCACCAGCGATCCTGACCGGGTCATATCGCTAGTCGGGATCGCTGGTACATCGCTAAGTGTGACAGTACCTTTATAGAGGTCTTTACCTATGCATGTTTACTACCTGTGCAGGTAAGGCATGCTGCGATTTGTACTTCTGCAGGAGCTGCATAGCTGCGGGGTAAATACATGTACTGTACAATTTGAGTCATTCTGGTTGTGATCCCTATTAGGATTAATTGAAGGCTAAAGGCCACTGAATACTATTAGTCAAAAAATTGCCTCCTTGTCTGGTTTTCCTAAGAATCTGTTTCCTGACAGATCTAATTGCTACCATGCGTCCCGGGCCCGCAGCCTGCTGTGCTCCTACTCTGGTTTTCCTTTGAAAAATACACACCACATAAAAAGCACGAAGTAAACAGCAAGTATGTGTCTCCCCTTAGAAAATGCCCAGGTCACTGAAAGGACAGCAGCAAGATTAAAAGATGTAATTTAAGATATTTTTTTGTTTATCAGTCATATCCACCAACCAGCGAGGACTTCACATTCACGATGGTGTTGACAGTGTTTTTTTTCCGTGTATACTGATGATATATGGAGAAATTACTGTAATATTGACCAAGTACTATTATGACTTGTAATGTCCTGCCTTCCAACAAGTAACATTCAGCTTGCGATACATAATGGCCTGCCTCCCAACAAGTACACTATCTTCTTGCCTAATAATTATTAATGCTATAACTACTAACTACCGGCTGATAATGGCCTACCTCCAAATCAGTATTGGCCTGCCTAATAATTTCTAATGCTAAAACTACTGACTGATAATGGCCTACCTCTCAACAAGTATTATACTGCCTAATAATTACTAATGGTATAACTACCGACTGATTTTAGACTACCTCCCAACAAGTACTGTCCTGCCTAATAATTACCTGCCTAATAATTACTAATGGTATAGCTACCGACTGATAATGACCTACCTTCCAATAAGTATTGTCCTGCCTAATAATTACTGATGCTATAACTACCGGCTGATAATGGCATACCTCCCAACAAGTAATGTCCACCCTAATAATTACTAATGCTATAACTACCGGCTGGTACTGTCCTGCCTAATAATTACTAATGCTATAACTACTAACTACTGGCTGATAATGGCCTACCTCCCAATAAGTATTGGCCTGCCTAATAATTTCTAATGCTATAACTATTGACTGATAATGGCCTACCTCTCAACAAGTACTATACTTAATTACTAATGGTATAACTAACGACTGATTTTAGCCTACCTCCCAACAAGTACTATCCTGCCTAATAATTACTAATGGTATAGCTACCGACTGATAATGACTTACCTTCCAATAAGTATTGTCCTGCCTAATAATTACTAATACTATAACTACTGGCTGATAATGGCATACCTCCCAACAAGTACTGTCCTACCTAATAATTACTAATGCTATAACTACCGGCTGATATTGGCCTACCTCCCAACAAGTACTGTCCTGCCTAATAATTACTAATGCTATAACTACCGACTGGTAATGGTCTGTTTCTCAACAAGTAGCTTGCCTAAAAATAAGTAATCGCATACATACTGATTGGTAATGGCCTGCTTCCCATCAAGTGGAAAGAAGGAGGCATATCTAAAGAAGAATATAATGCTGTCTGCAGAACCTGCAAGGCACAAATCAGATTAACTAAAGCTGAAAATGAATTGAGGCTTGCAAGAGATGTCAAAAGCAATAATAAAGGATTTTGGGGATATGTCAAAAGTAAAAGAAAAGTCAAAGATGCTATAGGATTTTTACAGGATGAAAATGATGAAATGGTAAGACAGGATGTTGAGAAGGCTGAACTTTTAAATTCCTATTTTGCATCTGTTTTCTCTCAGAAAGGAAATGTAACATCAACTGTTATTCACTGTCCTATTAAGGGAATAGAAGAATCCAGGATATCTATAAACAGAAAGATAGTGAGGAAACACTTAGCTAACCTAAATGTATTCAAGTCTCCAGGTCCAGATGAATTACACCCCAGAGTACTGAAGGAGATAGCAGAAGAAATTTTTGAACCCCTCTCCATAATCTTTGAAAATTCTTGGAGAACAGGAGAAGTGCCAGAAGACTGGAGAAGAGCAAATGTTGTTCCTATCTTCAAAAAGGGGAAGAAGGTGGACCCAGGCAACTATAGGCCGGTGAGTCTGACTTCTATACCAGGAAAGATCTTTGAACAAATTATTAAACAACATGTATGTCAATACCTGGATAAGAATGAAGTGATTAAACAGAGTCAGCATGGGTTTGTAACTAATAAGTCATGTCAGACTAATTTAATTTCCTTCTATGATGGTATTACTGATTGGGTGGATCAAGGAAATGCTGTAGATATAGTATATCTTGACTTCAGCAAAGCATTTGACAAAGTCTCTCATACAATCCTTATTGAAAAAATGACTAAGTATGGAATGGACAAGGCAACTGTTAGGTGGATTCATAACTGGCTTAGTGATCGGACCCAAAGAGTGGTCGTAAATGGCTGCACATCCAGTTGGAAGAATGTCTCAAGTGGGGTACCACAGGGCTCTGTCCTGGGCCCTGTATTGTTCAACATCTTTATCAACGATTTAGATGAAGGAATTGAGGGTAAACTGATTAAATTTGCTGATGACACAAAGCTAGGAGGGATAGCTAATACTAGAGAAGAGAGAGAGAGGATTCAAAAAGATTTAAATAAACTGGAGAAGTGGGCAGCAACTAACAGAATGGTTTTTAACAGGGAGAAATGCAAAGTACTACATCTGGGCAATAAAAATGAAAAAAGCATATATAGAATGGGAGGAATAGGGCTAAGTGACAGCACATGTGAAAAAGACTTGGGTATACTAATAGATCACAGACTGAATATGAGTCAACAGTGTGATGCAGCAGCAAAAAAGGCAAATGCAATTCTAGGATGTATTAACAGAAGCATACAGTCTAGATCACGTGAAGTAATTATTTCCCTCTACTCCTCTTTGGTCAGACCTCATCTGGAATATTGTGTCCAATTTTGGGCACCACATTTTAAAAAAGACATCAACAAACTGGAGCAAGTTCAGAAAAGAGCGACCAGAATGGTGACCGGTCTGCAAACCCTGTCTTATGAGGAAAGGTTGCAGGATTTGGGAATGTTTAGTTTGCAAAAGAGAAGACTGAGAGGAGACTTAATAGCTGTCTACAAATATCTAAAGGGCTGTCACATTGTAGAAGGATCAACTTTATTCTCATTTGCACAAGGAAAGACTAGAAGCAATGGGATGAAGCTGAATGGGAGGAGACACAGATTAGATATTAGAAAAAACTTTTTGACAGTTAGAGTGATCAATGAGTGGAACAGACTGCCACGAGAAGTGGTGAGTTCTCCTTCAATGGAAGTCTTCAAACAGAGGCTGGACAGACATCTAACTGGGATGATTTAGCGAATCCTGCTTTGAGCAGGGGGTTGGACCAGATGGCCCAGGAGGTCCCTTCCAACTCTACGATTCTATGATTCTATGATTCTATGAAAGTAGTCGCCTGCCTAAACATAAGTAATGGCATACATACTAACTGGTAATGGCTTGAAAATAAGTAATAGAATACGTACGTAAAGGTGGTGGCCGGCCTAATTATTAGAAATGGCATGCCTACCAACAGGTAATGGCCTGCCTCCATAAAGTATTGTCCTGCCTAATGATTAGTCATAGCATACCTAGCAATGTGTAATGGCCTGCCTCCTAAAAAGTAGTTGCCTGTCTAAAAATAGGTAGTAGCATGCGTACTGGCAAGTATTGGCCTGCCTAATCATTAGAAATAGCACACCTACCAACAAGTAATGGCCTGCCTCCCTAAAGTATTGACCTGCCTAATTAATAATATTATACCTACTAACAAGTAATGGCCTGCCTAATAATTAGTAATAGCGTCTAACTCTGTACGGAGCCTGTGCTGTTCCGTAGTGTCAGTGTATCCCCGTGTCCTGGGAGACTGCTCCTCCTCTGTACTAGCTCCAGTGCTTTCCCGGTTCTTACAATGATACAGGAAACCTTGAACTATAAAAGTCCTTCATATGGGTTCACTCAGAAATGACCAGTTCTCTGTTATTTTCCATTATACTATTATTCACTTTTAAAATCAGAACTGGAAATATCTTGGTTGAGTTACGTGTGGAATAACCAGACACAGATGTAACAGTCGGCTCACTTGGCTGCGTGATGTTACAAAAGCAAACCCAAATTATCTTCTATACGCAATATTGAAGATCCATCATGATTTACTCGCCACTCCTCATATACCAGCATATTCCTTAACGCATTCATTAAAGGCAGTGCTGCAAAGGTTGGCATTCGTAGGATGGGGGACAACTTCTGATCTCTGGACCCTGTCCCTTCCCAACGCGCCTATTCATGTCCAAACCTGGTGCAACCCGCTTTATTAGCATGTGTGTCAGTATAGGTGCTTCTTTGCTAGTTTTATGCTTCCATCCCGTAACATGGACAGATTTTTATCCCCTTAACAAAAAAGGTGACAGGGAGCAGAGATCTTAAAAACAATGAGAGATTTATTCTTCTCTCTCGTTCTTCATACACAAGCACGCTCAGCCCAGCAGAGCGTGCATGTGTTTTCATTTGTGAGAGTGCAGAAAGCTTCTTCCAGACTCGAATAAGAACAAAATGATCAATTGTTGGAATAAAATATTGTGCCCTTCTAAAACCTGAGTTATCAGCAAGCAGGTAAAGTTCCGTATACTTTTTTGCTGCAGGTGCACAGTACTCATCTAGGTGGTGCAAGAAAAAAAAAAAGCATGTCACTAAAGTCTGAAAAATTTAATATCTTAAGTTATTAACTCCATTAATTTTCTACTACTTCAGGTCTCTGCGTGGCCTCCCTCGATAATAGTATATGACAATACAAGATGGAACTTTACTCTAAGTTCCTTTTAATACTTCAGGGCTTATCTTAAGTCAATATAAACTTTCAACCCGTGTAAAGGTTCGGACTTCCTCTGATAGATGTGACTGAGAGAATTTCGTTCTCTGTACTGTACAATTTCTTTACATTGGCCGCATGCCCATTCGTTTCACTGTCTCCTCCACTACAACAGCTGTATTGTTGACCTGCAGGTTAACCAGTGATGTTCTGTTTGTATGTCTTCTGACCTTTATGCTGAATAATTCCTCTCTGGAGATCGCTATTGCACTCTTTATTGCACAAGATTGAAGTATGATTTTGTAGCATTAGTGAAAAAAAAAATTAAATAGTCTCGATATACAGAAATCAGTGTCAACCCAGTGATGCACCGCTTTATTTCAAGTTGCAGCTTCTTGACCTTTATTTCCATTCATCTTTAAGGTTGAAACACAAAGTACTCTACCACCCAGTCTGGAGGACCAGAGAATGCCAAGTGTATGCTTCTGGAGCATATTTCATGCCCAGTTGGAATTGTACTAGTCGAAAGACAAAAAAGACGACCATCGTAGTGTTATGTAGATGAAGCTCGTAATTTCTAGCTTTGATAAAGAAAGATCTAGCTTTATGAATTCCCACCTTGACCCAATGGTCACAAGGAAAAGCTGGCCAAGTGATTAGGAGTCCGTACAGTGGCAAACACAGTCCCAACAGTGCTCTGCTACAGTGCTATGGGCACTCTATTTGCCATCCAAATGCTTCTGGAGGAAGCTACCTATAATACATGTTCTGTATTACAAATGTGGTAGACCGAGGTACAACATGGCCTTATTTATATTACTCATTTACATAGCACCATTAATTCCACAGCACTTTACAGACATTATTGGCACTGTCCCCAATGGGGCTCACAATCTATATTCCCTATCAGTATGTCTTTGGAATGTGGGAGGAAAACGGAGAACCCAGCGGAAATCCACGCAGACACAGAACATACAAACTCCTTGCAGATGTTATCCTTGGTGGGATTTGAACCTAAAACCACAAAGCTGCAAGGCTGCAGTGCTAACCACCTAGCCCCCGTGCCCTCCGCACATTTACTTTGTATTTTAGGCTATTTTCACGTGTCCAGTAATCATGCGTTAGAAAGCATCTAGCAGCAATCTGTTGACAACAAAAATTTATGTGGGCGCAACTTTTTTGACTGGCTTAAAAAAACTGATTTCAACTGGATCTGTTTTTCTAACATTGAAGTCTATGAAAAACAGATCCGTTAGGCTAAGTACACACTTGCATTTGGCAAGAGTGCAGAGGGCTACGTACTTCCTCCGTTAAGCAAGCCCCACCTACTTTTGCACATCATCCCTTAAGCACCGCCTAGTACTGCATGTGTCCTGCGTACCTGTCTTTAACCCCTTAAGCCCCAAGGGTGGTTTGCACGTTAATGACCAGGCCAATTTTTACAATTCTGACCACTGTCCCTTTATGAGGTAATAACTCTGGAACGCTTCCATGGATCCTGGTGATTCTGACATTGTTTTCTCGTGACATATTGTACTTCATGTTAGTGGTAAAATTTTATTCAAATAACTTGCGTTTATTTGTGAAAAAAACGAAATTTGGCGAAAATTTTGAAAATTTCGCAATTTTCCAACTTTGAATTTTTATGCCCTTAAATCACAGAGATACGGCACACAAAAAACTTGATAAGTAACATTTCCCACATATTTACTTTACATCAGCACAATTTTGGAACCAAAATTTTTTTTTGTTAGGAAGTTATAAGGGTTAAAAATTGACCAGCGATTTCTCATTTTATTTTTACGGACCACATCACATTTGAAGCGACTTTGAGGGGTCTATATGATAGAAAATACCCAAAAGTGACACCATTCTAAAAACTGCACCCCTTAAGGTGCTCAAAACCACATTCAAGAAGTTTATTAACCCTTTAAGTGCGTCACAGGAATTTTTTGAATATTTAAAAAAAAAATGAACATTTAACTTTTTTTCACTAAAAAAATACTTCAGGTTCAATTTTTTTTATTTTACCAAGGGTAGCATGAGAAATTGGACTGCAAAAGTTATTGTGCAATTTGTCCTGAGTACGCTGATACCTGATATGTGGGGGGGGGACCACTGTTTCGGCGCATGGCAGAGCTCAGAAGGGAAGGAGCGCCGTTTGACTTTTTCAATGCAAAATTGGCTGGAATTCAGATCAGACGCCATGTCGCGTTTGGAGAGCCCCTGATGTACCTAAACAGTGGAAACCCCCCCCAAGTGACCCCATTTGGGAAACTAGACCCCCCAAGGAACTTATCTAGATATGTGGTGAGAACTTTGAACCCACAAGGGCTTCACAGAAGTTTATAACGTACAGCGGTACAATTAAAAAATCATATTTATTCCACAAAAATGATCTTTTCACCCCCAATTTTTATTTTTCCAAGGGTAACAGGACCCTAAAAGTTATTGTGCATTTTGTCCTGAGTACGCTGATACCCCATAAGTGGGTGTAAATGACTATTTGGGCACATGGCAGAGCTCGGAAGGGAAGCAGCGCCATTTGAGGTTTTTGGCTGGAATTGAGATCGGACACCATGTCGCGATTGGAAAACCCCTGATGTACCAAAACAGTAGAAACCCCCCACAAATGACACCATTTTGGAAACTAGACCCCCCAAGGAACTTCTCTATATGTGTGGTGAGCACTTTGAACCCCCCAGTGCTTCACAGAAGTTTATAACGCCCGGGCGTGAAAATAAAAAAATCGTATTTTTTCCACAAACATGATCTTTTAGTCACCAATTTTTTCATTTTCCCAAGGGTACAAGGAGAAATTGGACCCCAAAAGTTGTTGTCCAATTTGTCCTGAGAACGCTGATACCTCATATGTGGGAGAAAACTACTGTATGGGCACACGTCGGTGCTCGGAAGGGAAGTAGTGGCGTTTTGGAATGCAGACTTTGATGGAATGGTCTGCGGGTGTCATGTTGCATTTGGAGATCCCCTGATGTACCTAAACAGTGGAAACCCCCCACAAGTGACCCCATTTTGGAAACTAGACCCCCTAAGGAACTTATCTATGTGTGGTGAGCACTTTGAACCCCCCAGTGCTTCACAGAAGTTTATAACGACCGGGCGTGAAAATAAAAATATCATATTTTTTCAACAAACATCTTTTAGTCCCCATTTTTTTTATTTTCCCAATGGTAACAGGAGAAATTGGACCCCAAAAGTTGTTGTCCAATTTGTCCTGAGTACGCTGACACCCCATATGTGGGAGAAAACTACTGTATGGGCACACGTCGGGGCTCGGAAGGGAAGTAGTGACGTTTTGGAATGCAGACTTTGATGGAATGGTCTGCGGGTGTCATGTCTTTGGAGAGCCCCTAATGTACTTAAACAGTGGAAACCCCCCACAAATGACCCCATTTTGGAAACTAGACCCCCTAAGGAACATATCTAGATGTGTGGCGAGCACTTTGAACCCCCAAGGGCTTCACAGAAGTTTATAATGCCTGGGCGTGAAAATAAAAAAATCATTTTTTTCCACAAAAATGATATTTTTGCCCCCAATTTTTTATTTTCCTAAGGGTAACAGGAGAAATTGGACCCCAAAAGTTGTTTTGCAATTTGTCCTGAGTATGCTGATACCCTATATGTGGGGGTAAAACACTGTTTGGGCGCATGGCAGAGCTTGGAAGGGAAGGAGCACCATTTGACTTTTTCAACGCAGAATTGGCTGGAATTGAGATCAGACACCATGTTGCATTTGGAGAGCACCTGATGTGCCCAAACAGTGGAAACCCCCCAATTCTAACTCCAACCCTAACCCCAACACACCCCTAACCCTAATCTGAGCCCTAACCCTAGCCCTAACCCAAGCCCTAACCCTAATGGGAAAATGGAAATAAATACATTTTTTTATTATTTTTCCCTAGCTAAGGGGGTGATAACGGGGGGTTTGATTTACTATTTATGGCGGTTTTTATGTTTGGCGGATGTCGCACGCTAAAAGACGCTTTTTATTGTAAAAATAGTTTTTGCATCACCACATATTGAGAGCTATAATTTTTCCGTATTTTGACCCACCGAGTCATGTGAGGTCTTATTCTTTGCGGGACGAGTTGACGTTTTTATTGATACCATTTTCGGGCACGTGACATTTTTTGATCGCTTTTTATTCCGATTTTTGGGACGCATATTGCATAAAAACCAGCGTTTCATGAATTTCTTTTGGGGGGGGGTGCGTTTACACCGTTCCGCGTGCTGTAAAATTGATAAAGCTGTTTTATTCTTCGGGTCAGTACGGTTACAGCAATACCTCATTTAGGTCTTTTTTTATGTTTTGTCGGTTTTTTGCAATGAAAACAATTTTATATAAAAAATAATTTTTGCATCGCTTTATTCTGTGAGCTATAACTTTTTAATTTTTTTGAGGATGATGCTGTATGGTGGCTCGATTTTTGCGGGACAAGATGACGTTTTCAGCGGTACCATGGATATTTATATGTGTCTTTTTGATCGCGCGTTATTGCACTTTTTGTTCGGTGGTATGATAATAAATCATTATTTTTTGCTTCGTTTTTTATTTTTATTTTTTAAGGGGTTCGCTAAAGGGGTTAACTAATGGGACATTTTTATAGGGCGGGTCGCTACGGACGCGGCGATACCATATATGTCTACTTTTATTGTTTTTTGTTTTTTTTTATTTTCAAAAAATGAATTTATTGGAATATTTTTATTTTTTTTTTTACTAATTTATTTAGCGATTTTTTTAAAATTATTTTTACACTTTTTTTATTTTTTTTTACTTTATTACATAGTCCCAGGTGGGACATCACTGTCCTGTGACAGATCACAGATCACTGTGACAGATCAGCAATCTGTCGCAGACTTCCTCATGCTTGCGCTTTGCAGGCAGTGAGGAAGTCAGCTCCCTACAGGCCCCCGAAGGCCCCCGTCGCCATCTTGGATCCAGGGGCCTGTAGGGAAGGAGTCTCCCGCAGCAGCGCTGCACATTGTGCTGCCGTGGGGGGCTCAGGGAAGCACGGAGGGAGCCCCCTCCCTGCCGATGTTTCCCTTTAACCCCAGGTACACCGCAATCGTGTTTGATCGCGGTGTACAAGGGGTTAACGTGTCGGGGGCGGTCCGTGACCGCCCCTGACACACTGTGCCGGGTGTCAGCTGTGATAATGAGCTGACACCCGGCCGCGATCAGTGGCGCTCGCCACGTGGGCGCCGCTGATCGCGCTAGATGTACTATCCCGTCCATGGGAATTAAGTCCCAGGGCACATGGACGGGATAGTACGTCTAATGGCAGAAAGGGGTTAACATTGGGTACGCAGGGACATGCGTTGTACGCGGATGCGTCTGCATGCGTCGTTTTGACATGCCCGCCGACCGCACGAGAACGCAACATGTACCGTCAGTACATAAATACATTGTCAAAACCATTGTCAGCACATGGATGCAGCGTCAGAAGCACCGTCAGTACATGAATAAATCACCAAGCTTTGTACAGCGATCAATTGCAATGTCCGGTCAGCCCCATGTGCAAATGTATTACTTGAACCTACAACTACCAATATGTCTTTAACAATGTAAGTAGATACCGGGAGTTGTTGTTAACAGTAGTCATCAGACTGTGGACTATACAGGAACCACAGCACTGATGAGATGCAGGAAGGATCACAAATAAACATTTACATCCAGATATATTTTTATTTCACATCTTCTCTAATTGAAGTCGTTCCCATCCCTTTTTGTCTCCATGTAGCACAGGGATTTCATGACCAAAGCTAGTCTCAGCAGACTTCCGTCTTCTCAGTCTTCAGCAGAACTTCCCCATACCGTGCCCTTAAGAATAAAAATATCATTATACTGCCCCAAATTATAAATATCTCCCATACTGTTCCCTGCACGAAATATCCCCCCACTACACTGCCCTTCTCAAAAATATCCCTACAACATTGGCCCTCTGGAAGATATCCTCCCACACTGCCTCTGCAAAGTGTCCCCCACTGGCCCTTTGCAAAATAATCCCCCTCACTGACCCTCTTTTAAATATCCTCCAAAAATCCACCCACACTGGCCCTTTGTAAATTATCCTCCACACACTGCCCCTCTGCAAAATATCCTCCCATTGCCCCTTTGTAAAATATCTCCCACAAAGACCGCTCTGTGAGCGACCGCAAACTCTTTGGCCGGCCGTGTGTTGTGTAGGCCTGATAAAGTCCAATGCTAAAATATTATTCAGGATGTTCTAATCTAAACCAGATATGAATACCCAACAATTGGCTCCTTGCTTAATCCTTTCTTGTCTATTCCACCTTTTCTTAAAAATGTGTTTTGATGGCAAAAATAGGAGAAAAGGACAAGTGTACATCAAGCCTTGCAATAATTTCAACAATTTTTCTTAAATTGTTAGACCTAAATTATTTAATCAGCAGTTTACATTGAGCTCTTCAGAAACCCACAAATAATAATTTGTAAGCTCAGTTCCTACAGCCCGGCATGTTTTCTTAAGTAGAACTTCGATTCCAGTACCAGAAGTATGACCACTCTAACCAGGTATTTTAATTTCTAATTGTGCGGTTTTAAAGTTACTTTATAATAACAGGCCACTTCCTTTGTAAATTTATGGCTGCCCCGGGAACTACACAGTGCGGTGTTTTTCTAAAAAGGAAAAACTGCTTATTCTTGAAAAAAAAGAGAGCAGATGAGTAATTTCTAGCATTTATAATAAAGTCGGTATATGGTGTTTTCACAACCTTCAGATGACTTTCTCTTGTCGATATAATGTAAACATTACATTACCTAAAATATGAAAAGTCGTTTTTTCTTTTTGCCAGTATTAAAATTCTTCACACTTTCAGTTTACAAGTTCTGTCTAGACCAACAAAATCCTCAGCTGTACAACTTATATTGGAAGGACGTGGTGGAATGAAAGAGAACGTTGTCTCGCCTCAGGTAGCGTTACTAATCAAATCAATCATAAAAGCTGCTAGATTAGCACACAGCCAATGAAAGTATTTTATGTCTAATACGTGATTTTCCTGATCAGACTGTTCTGTACAGTGGAAAACACTGATACTTTGTTTTATGCGTAAGGGGGAGTTGCATGACACTGGGATTGGTGTTCTGACATGCTCCGCCCCTGCAGAACCGCCACTTGTATAAGTTCTGTCCCTGATGGTCCTTTTTAAAGGTTTTATGGTATTTAAACAAAACAGCGGAATCCATAGAAAAAAAAAAAGAAAATATTCTTTACTCATGCTGGTAATTTTCTCTCCACTTCAGCGCTACTCTGCTGAATCAGAAGCAATGATATCCTCGCCTGCTGTCAGTCAGTGGCTAAAAGTATTCAGGTTACTGGTGGCTGTGATCTTGTTGTTTCTGACCTGGCTGAAACAATCCGAGGACAAATCTACACCCGATCATAGAAGGTGTGAATTTCAGCATCACGTGCCAAATTTAAATTCCATGGGTCTTTTAAAAAGTTTGGTACAAATGGCTCTGACAGTCCCTTTTTTTTAAAACATTTTTACAGTAGCATATAAAATGCTATTATTAATAACTTCTTCGTGCTTTGTGCCTTATGTTTACAAACCAGCACTGGCATATGAGCTAGGGTTCCTAAGTAAAGCGCCCCATACAGTTTGCATACCTGTCCAATCGTTCTGACGACAGATATCTCGGTCATTTCTCCTATACATGTGAGTGCTCACTCTACCGGACATACATGGTGGCTTATCTCTAGAGAACACAGGGATCGGCAGTCCGAAATTGGACATGCCAGATCCTTATCTATCAATACTGTCTATATCGGATGGCTCTGATGATGTGAAGGCCCCGTCTCGCATAGTGAGATCGCTAATGTGTCACCGATTTTGTGACGCAACAGCGATCTCGCTAAATGTGACACGCAGCAGTGACCGCCCCCCCTGCTGGATATCGCTGATCGTGCAGGAATGTCCTGGGCCATTTTTTTTGTTGTCAGCGTCCCGCTGGCCAGCGTGCATCGCTGTGTTTCATCGCTGGATCGTTGCTGTGTCGCTGAAGAGTTCTGCCTGTTTGGCAGCTTACTAGCGATCATTTAGCAATGCACCAGCGATCCCTACCAGGTCGTATTGTTGTCGGGATTGCTGGTGTGTCGCTAAATTAAACGGGACCCTAAAGCCCCCATCACACACAGCAATCCCGCTAGCGAGATCGCTGCTGAGTCACTAGTTTTGTGACGCAAGAGCGATCTCACCAGCGAGATCACTGTGTGTGACAGCTATCGGCGACCGGCCCCCCTGCCGGTATCGCTGATCATTGATGGAAAGCCCTGGACATTTTTGGGGTCGCTGGTCAGCACGCATCGCTGCGTGTGACAGACGGGAGACCAGTGAGCAGGAGCTGGTAACTAAGTTACACATCGGGTTTCTAAGGGGGCGCTGTTGTGAGCTCATCTGTTCATTCATGTTTTGTGTCCGAGGATCTCCCTCTTCTGGTGAAGGAAGGTAGTGAGGCTGATTTATATGAAAGAAACCAAACACCTGATCAGGTGGATGGTGACTGGGTAACGGGAGCTTCAGACTGGATATAAGGCAGCCGACGCCCTTCTGAGTCGCTGGTGATTTCTCTGCTGGATTCTTGGAGACCAGTCTGATTCCTGCTTCCCAAAGATAAGTTTTTGCTCTGCTATTGAACTTATTAGTTTTGGTTTTGTTTACTTTGTTTTTTGGAGTTCAGCCATCCCCGGCCGGGGGTGTGCAGGATTCTTTTTCCTTGATCAGTGTTCTCTTTTGCTCTGCTTCCAGAATATTCTGAGTGCTGATATAGGGTTTGAAGTCTAGTGACTTCAGGGTCCTTTTTGCTTATCAGTTATGTTGGTAATATTTTTAGCATGGTTTTCTCGGATTGCAGACAGCAGCTTTTCTGTCCTTTTTAGTTAGCTTGGGCCCCATTGTTTGCTCAACCTATCTTTCTATCTTTGTTAGTGTTTTCATCTTGCTTCACCGTCATTATATGTTGGGGGCTGCCTATTGCTTTGGGGTCTGCTCAGGGGAAGTCAGTTTTTCCCTTTTCTCTCTTTAGGCTTATGTAGATCTCCGGCTGTGACGAGGTGTCTAGGATCACCGTAGGAACACTCCACGGCTACTGCTAGTTGTGTGATAGGATTAGGGGTCTGCAATCCGCTAGTTTCCAACCTCTCTGATTTTCTGGGCTGAGCTTTTGTTTTGTTTTTCCCTCCTCGGTGACTCAATCATAAAAGAATCACCAGCCATACCGCAGATTCTAGGGTACTCAAAAGTAGGAAGGAATTGTTTAAAAAAAAAAAAGTGTCAGAATTTTTTTTTTTGTGTGTATATTTTTTCCTCTCTTTCTCTGAGGCCGTAGGAGGAATATTTTTTTTTTTTCTGATGGAGTTTAAGCAATTGTCTGATTGTGTGGAGCAGCTTGCTGCTGAAGTGCGAGGAATTTACGCCTATCTTGATCATTCACACGCTGCTGAACCAAAAATCCCCACTCCTGATGTGTTTTTTGGGGATCGGTCTAAATTTTTGAATTTTAAGAATAATTGTAAATTATTTCTTGCCTTGAAGCCTAACTCATCGGGGAGCTCTGCGCAGCAGGTTAAAATTGTCATCTCCTTGCTGCGCGGCGAACCCCAAGATTGGGCGTTTTCTTTAGTACCAGATGATCCTATTCTAACTAATGTGGACACATTTTTTCAGGCCTTGGGGTTGTTGTATGATGAACCTAATGCGATTGATCAAACTGAAAAGAACCTGTTGGCATTGAGCCAGGGTCAAGATTCTGCAGAACTGTACTGTCAAAAATTCCGAAAGTGGGCGGTCCTCACCACTTGGAATGATGGTGCCTTGCCAGCTCTCTTTCGGAAGGGTTTGTCAGAAACCGTAAAAGATACTATGGTGGGATTTCCTGTTCCCTCTGGTCTTGACGATTCTATGTCATTAGTGATTCAGGTTGATCGGCGTTTACGTGAACGTAAAATTATATGGGAAATGCTGCCACCTGTTGAACAAATGTCTGAACCTATGCATTGTGATAGAGTTTTGTCTAGGGCGCAACGTCAGGAGTTCAGAAGGCGTAATAAGCTGTGTTTTTTCTGTGGAGATGCCTCTCATGTTATTTCTGTCTGCCCTAAACGAGAGAAACGTTTTGCACACACATTTGCTGTAGGTGGTGTACAACCTAAGTTTCTTCTGGCAATTACTCTGATCTTCTCCCTGTCCACATTTTCTGCTAAAGCCTTTGTGGATTCAGGAGCAGCCTTGAACCTAATGGATTTAGATTTTGCTAAACGTTGTGGTTTCCCTATGACACCCCTGCGGACGCCTATTCCTTTGAGGGGTATTGATGCTACTCCTTTGGCGAAGAATAAACCTCAGTTTTGGACCCAGGTGGTAATGCGGGTCGTCCCAGACCATCAAGAAAATTGCAGATTTTTGGTGTTGCATAATTTGCATGATACCATCGTGCTGGGGTTCCCCTGGTTGCAAATCCATAATCCAGCTTTGGATTGGAAATCTCTGTCTGTGGTGAGTTGGGGTTGTCGGTATGCTCTTAGTGACACTCCTGTTTTCTCCACCTCTCCCCAGTCGCATGAGGTTCCTGACTATTTGGCTGATTTTTATGATGTGTTTAGTGAGAGTAAGTCTGCGTCTTTGCCTCCTCATAGGACTTTTGACTGTGCAATTGAGCTGAGTCCGGGGTGTAAATTTCCCAAGGGTCGACTTTTTAATTTATCTGTACCCGAACATGAGGCTATGTGTTCTTATATTAAGGAGTCGTTGGAGAAGGGTCATATTAGACCATCCTCTTCACCCTTGGGTGCTGGGTTTTTTTTTGTGGCCAAGAAGGATGGTTCATTAAGGCCCTGTATTGACTATCGCTCCCTTAACAAAATTACGGTTCATTAAGGCCCTGTATTGACTATCGCTCCCTTAACAAAATTACTGTTAACCCCTTCACTACCAAGGGTGGTTTGCACGTTAACTCACTCTGAAACGCTTCCATGGATCCCAGTGATTCTGACACTGTTTTCTCGTGACATATTGTACTTCATGTTAGTGGTAAAATTTCATTCAAATAACTTGCGTTTATTTGTGAGAAAAACGGAAATTTGGCGAAAATTTTGAAAATTTCGCAATTTTCCAACTTTGAATTTTTATGCCCTTAAATCACAGAGATACGGCACACAAAAAACTTGATAACTAACATTTCCCACATGTTTACTTTATATCAGCACAATTTTTTTTGTTAGGAAGTTATAAGGGTTAAAAATTGACCAGCGATTTCTCATTTTTACAACACCATTTTATTTTTAGGACCACATCACATTTGAAGCCATTTTGAGGGGTCTATATGATAGAAAATACCCAAAAGTGACACCATTCTAAAAACTGCACCCCTTAAGGTGCTCAAAACCACATTCAAGAAGTTTATTAACCCTTTAGGTGCGTCACAGGAATTTTTTTGAATATTTAAAAAAAAATGAACATCTAACTTTTTTTCACTAAAAAAATACTTCAGATTCAATTTTTTTTATTTTACCAAGGGTAACAGGAGAAATTGGACTGCAAAAGTTATTGTGCAATTTGTCCTGAGTACGCTGATACCTGATATGTGGGCGGGGACGACTGCTTCGGCGCATGGCAGAGCTCAGAATGGAAGGAGCGCCGTTTGACTTTTTCAATGCAAAATTGGCTGGAATTCAGATCGGACGCCATGTCACGTTTGGAGAGTCCCTGATGTACCTAAACAGTGGAAACCCCCTACAAGTGACCCCATTTTGTAAACTAGACCCCCCCAAGGAACTTATCTAGATATGTGGTGAGAACTTTGAACCCACAAGGGCTTTACAGAAGTTTATAACGTACAGCGGTACAATTAAAAAATCATATTTTTTCCACAAAAATGATCTTTTCACCCCAATTTTTATTTTCCCAAGGGTAACAGGACCCCAAAAGTTATTGTGCAATTTGTCCTGAGTACGCTGATACCCCACATGTGGGGGTAAACCACTATTTGGGCGCATGGCAGAGCTCGGAAGGGAAGCAGCGGCATTTGACGTTTTTGGCTGGAATTGAGATCGGACATCATGTCGCAATTGAAAACCCCTGATGTACCAAAACAGTGGAAACCCCCCACAAATGACACCATTTTGGAAACTAGACCCCCTAAGGAACTTATCTAGATGTGTGGTGAGAACTTTGAACCCCCAAGTGCTTCACAGAAGTTTATAATGCCCAGGCGTGAAAATAAAAAAATATTTTTTTTCCACAAAAATGATATTTTTGCCCCCAAATTTTTATTTTCCTAAGGGCAACAGGAGAAATAGGACCCCAAACGTTGTTTTGCAAATTGTCCTGAGTAGGCTGATACCCCACATGAGGGGGTAAAACACTGTTTGGGTGCATGGCAGAGCTTGGAAGGGAAGGTGCACCATTTGACTTTTTCAACGCAGAATTGGCTGGAATTGAGATCAGACGCCATGTTGCGTTTGGAGAGCACCTGATGTGCGCAAATAGTGGAAACCCCCAATTCTAACCCAAACCCTAACCCTAGCCCTAATGGGAAAATGGAAATAAATACATTTTTTTAATTTTATTATTTTCCCTAACTAAGGGGGTGATAACGGGGGGTTTGATTTACTATTTATGGCGGTTTTTATGTTTGGCGGCTGTCGCACGCTAAAAGACGCTTTTTATAGTAAAAATAGTTTTTGCATCACCACATATTGAGAGCTATAATTTTTCCATATTTTGACCCACCGAGTCATGTGAGGTCTTATTTTTTGCGGGACGAGTTGACGCTTTTATTGGTATCATGTTCGGGCATGTGACATTTTTTTGATCGCTTTTTATTTCGTTTTTTGGGACGCAGAATTTACAAAAACCAGCATTTCATGAATTTCTTTTGGGTGGTGCGTTTACGCCGTTCCGGGTGCGGTAAAATTTATAAGGCGGTTTTATTCTTTGGGTCAGTACGGTTACAGCGATACCTCATTTAGGTAGTTTTTTTATGTTTTGGCGCTTTTATGCAATGAAAACAATTTGATATAAAAAATAATTATTTTTGCATCACTTTATTCTGCGAGCTATAACTTTTTTATTTTTTCACTGATGATGCTGTATGGCAGCTCGTTTTTTGCGGGACAAGATGACGTTTTCAGCGGTACCATGGATATTTATATGCGTCTTTTTGATCGCGCGTTATTGCACTTTTTGTTCGGCGGTATGATAATAAATCATTATTTTTTGCTTCGTTTTTGATTTTTATTTTTTAAGGGGTTCGCTTAAGGGGTTAACTATTGGGACAGTTTTATAGGGCGGGTCGTTACGGACGCGGTGATACCAAATATGTGTACTTTTATTGTTTTGTTTTTTTTTATTTCCAAAAAATGAATTTATTGGGGAATATTTTTTTTTTTTAATTTATATAAAAAAAAATTTTAAATTATTTTTACACTTTTTTTTTTATTTTTTTACTTTATTACAATGTCCCAGGGGGGACATAACTGTCCTGTGACAGATCGCTGATCTGTCACATCACAGATCACTGTGACAGATCAGCGATCTGTCACAGGCACTGCACAGGCTTCCTCATGCCTGCGCTTTGCAGGCACTGAGGAAGCCAGCTTCCTGCAGGCCCCCGGAGGTCCCCGTCGCCATATTGGATCCGGGGACCTGCAGGAAAGGAGTCCCCCGCAGCAGCGCTGCACATTGCGCTGCCGTGGGGGGCTCAGGGAAGCAAGGAGGGAGCCCCTTCCCTGCCGATGCTTCCCTTTAACCCCCGGTACACCGCGATCGTGTTTGATCGTGGTGTGCAAGGGGTTATCGTGTCAGGGGCGGTCCGTGACTGCCCCTGACACATTGTGTCGGGTGTCAGCTATGATAATTAGCTGACACTCGGCCGCGATCAGCGGCGCTCACCACGTGGGCTCCGCTGATCGCGGTGACGTAATATTCCGTCCATGGTAATTAGGTCCAGGGTCACATGGACGGAATATTACGTCAATTGTAGGTAAGGGGTTAAATATCAGTATCCGTTACCCCTGATTTCTGACCTATTTTCTAGAGTTGAAGGTGCTTGCTGGTTTACCAAGCTTGACCTCAGGGGGGCGTATAATCTTATTCGCATTAAGCATGGGGATGAATGGAAGACAGCGTTTAATACTCCGGAGGGACATTTTGAGTACCTGGTGATGCCTTTTGGGCTCACTAACGCCCCTTCTGTCTTCCAGTGCTTCATGAACAATATTTTCCGGGACTTTGTGGATACGTTTCTGATCATCTATTTGGATGATATTTTGATCTTTTCCAGGGATTGGGACTCTCATGTGGAACATGTTCGGACTGTGTTCCGGATTTTGAGGGAAAACTCCCTGTATATTAAGGGATCGAAATGTCTTTTTGGTGTACAGAGGATTTCATTTTTGGGATTTATTTTGTCTCCGTCAACTATTGAAATGGACCCGGCCAAGGTACAGGCCATTTATGATTGGGTGCAGCCCACTTCTTTGAAGGCTCTCCAGAACTTTTTGGGTTTTGCTAATTTTTATCGTAAATTTATAGCCAATTTTTCTGTTATTGCCAAACCATTGACTGATTTGACTAAGAAGGGCGCTGAATTGGTCTCCAGAGGCTGTTTCTTCTTTTCAGGAGCTGAAGCGGAGGTTCAATTCTCCGGTTTTGCGACAACCCGATGTCTCACTTCCATTTCAGGTGGAGGTGGATGCTTCACAGACTGGTGCGTGAGCTGTTTTGTCCCAAAAAGATCCTGTAACATCTAAAATGAACCCCTGTGCCTTCTTTTCCCGAAAGTTCTCTCCTTCGGAACGCAACTATGATGTGGGGAATCGAGAACTGTTGGCCATGAAGTGGGCATTTGAGGAGTGGAGACATTGGTTGGAGGGAGCTAGACAACAAGTTGTGGTCCTCACTGACCACAAGAATTTGATCTACCTTGAGTCGGCTAAACGCTTGAATCCGAGACATGACAGGTGGGCCTTGTTTTTCACACGTTTTGATTTTGTGGTCTCCTTTCTCCCGGGCACTAAGAACGTTAAGGCTGATGCCCTCTCTAGGAGTTTTTTGGCCGATTCTCCTATTGTGACCAAGCCTGCTACCATCTTAGGTGAGGGGGTGGTTCTTTCTGCCATCTCGCCTGATTTGAGACGTGATCTGGAGAAGATACAGGAGGATAAGCCTGGGCGTTGTCCCAGTGGTAGGTTATATGTTCCTGACCAGTGGAGGAGGAAAGTGATGTCTGAGGTTCATTGCTCCGCGTTGGCTGGTCATCCAGGTATTTTTGGTACTAGAGATTTGGTGAGTCGGTCTTTTTGGTGGCCTGCCTTGTCTTGTGATGTCAGAAATTTTGTGCAGTCCTGTGGGACTTGCTCCCGATCTAAGCCTTGTTCTCGTTCTAGTGGGTTGTTGATGCCTTTGCCGGTGCCCAGGAGGCCATGGACCCATATTTCAATGGATTTTATTTCTGATCTGCCTGTCTCTGAGAGGATGACTGTTATCTGGGTGTTTTGTGATAGATTCTCTAAGATGGTCCATCTTGTACCACTCCCTAAGTTGCCATCTTCCTCAGAGTTGGTGCCCTTGTTTTTGCAACAGGTGGTTCGCTTGCACGGGATTCCTGAGAATATTGTATCGGACAGAGGAGTTCAGTTTGTCTCTAGATTCTGGAGGACCTTTTGTTCCAAGTTGGGAATTCATTTGTCCTTCTCCTCTGCATTTCACCCTCAGACCAATGGGCAGACGGAGAGAACAAACCAGACTTTGGAGGCTTATTTGAGATGTTTTCTATCTGCTGATCAGGATGATTGGGTCTCATTTTTACCCTTGGCCGAATTTGCTTTAAATAATAGAGCTAGTTCTGCCACTTTGATGTCACCCTTTTTCTGTAACTTTGGGTTTCATCCTCGATTTTCTTCAGGGCAGGTGGAGTCCTCTGCCTGTCCAGGGGTTGACACTGTGGTGGAAAGAATGCAGCAGATTTGGGACCAAGTGGTGGATAAGTTGTCTCTTTCTCAGGAAAAGGCCCAGCGGTTTTCTAACCGGCATAGGACCATTGGTCCCCGGTTTAAGGTGGGTGATATGGTCTGGTTGTCATCAAAGAATATCTCTATGAAAGTGACTTCTCAAAAGTTTAAACCTAGATTTATTGGACCTTACAAGATTTTGGAGATTATTAATCCGGTCTCTTTTCGGTTGGCTCTTCCTGTCACATTTAAGATTCATAATGTGTTTCATAAGTCCTTGTTGAAGAGGTTTGTTGAACCAGTGGTTCCTATGGTGGCACCTCCTGACCCTGTGTTGGTTGAAGGTAACATGGAATATGAGGTAGAGAAGATACTGGATTCCCGTCTGGCTAGACGGAGACTCCAGTGTTTGGTTAAGTGGAAGGGTTATGGTCAGGAGGATAATTCCTGGGTCTCTGCCTCGGATATTCATGCCGAAAGATTGGTGCGTGCTTTTCATCGAGCTCATCCTGATCGGCCTGGTGGCTTGGATGAGGGTACGGTGACCCCTCCTCAAGGGGGAGGTACTGTTGTGAGCTCATCTGTTCATCTTTTGTGTCTGAGGATCTCCCTCTTCTGGTGAAGGAATGTAGTGAGGCTGATTTAGATGAAAGAAACCAAACACCTGATCAGGTGGATGGTGACTGGGTAACAGGAACTTCAGACTGGATATAAGGCAGCCGACGCCCTTCTGAGTCGCTGGTGATTTCTCTGCTGGATTCTTGGAGACCAGTCTGATTCCTGCTTCCCAAAGATAAGTTTTTGCTCTGCTATTGAACTTATTAGTTTTGGTTTTGTTTACTTTGTTTTTTGGAGTTCAGCCATCCCCGGCCGGGGGTGTGCTGGATTCTTTTTCCTTGATCAGTGTTCTCCTTTTCTCTGCTTCCAGAATATTCTGAGTGCTGATATAGGGTTTGAAGTCTAGTGACTTCAGGGTCCTTTTTGCTTATCAGTTGTGTTGGTAATATTTTTAGCAGGGTTTTCGTGGATTGCAGACAGCAGCTTTTCTGTCCTGTCCTTTTTAGTTAGCTTGGGCCCCATTGTTTGCTCAACCTATCTATCTTTGTTAGTGTTTTCATCTTGCTTCACCGTCATTATATGTTGGGGGCTGCCTATTGCTTTGGGGTCTGCTCTGGGGCAGTCAGTTTTTCTCTTTTCTCTCTTTAGGCTTATGTAGATCTCCGGCTGTGACTAGGTGTCTAGGATCACCGAAGGAACACTCCACGGCTACTGCTAGTTGTGTGATAGGATTAGGGGACTGCAATCCGCTAGTTTCCAACCTCTCTGATTTTCTGGGCTGAGCTTGTGTTTTGTTTTTTCTTCCTCGGTGACTCAATCATAACAGGGCGCGCTGTGCCTAGACACGGTTACCAGCTGATGCAGGGAGCTGGTAACCAAGGTACACATCGGGTTTCTAAGTGATGCACGCCTCTTAGAAACCCGATGTGTACCTTAGTTACGAGCTCCCTGCATCAGCGCGCTGGTAACTAAAGTACACAGCGACGCCGCGCGCTCGGCGTCACTGTGCTGATCGCTGGTGAAGCTCTCTCTTTGACAGCTCACCAGCGATCATGTAGCGACTCACCAGCGATCCTGACACGTTGATACCGTTGTCGGGATCGCTGATGAGTCGCTATGTGTGACGGGGCCCTTAGACTTAAGGTCCCCATACACATTAGACCACTGATGAAAACACACAGAAGAGAGCTCCTATCCAAAAACAATCTATGAGTCTTTGTAGCTCAATTAATCATCATAATGCACAATACCACCTGGTTTAGAGGTGGAAATGGGACCTCTTGGACCCCTGTGCAAAACAGAGAATGCAAAACACAAATTGCACCAATGATATATCCGCCTGCATTAGACTATCAGGACTATCATATTTATATTTTTTAGTCTTTTTTTTAATTTAGCATATGTATTTTTCCTATTCTGTATTTTCAATTTTTGCCCAGCAGTGTCACTTTTCTTGCCTCCATGACTACTTAGAAATTAGTAGTCATTTAGAAATTACTAAAAGCTACAGGAACTGATTGATCATAGCTTTTACATCAGAAAAGTGGGGTAAAAGCTTTGCAAACTCACAAATTTTTTGCACAACTTTTTGTAATATTCACAAGCGTTTGAATCAGCTATGCCGAATTGGCAGATCTGGAAGGAGGCAGTACAAGGGGGAGCCAAGACTGCCTGTCAAATTCATCGAAAGTGACAACTTTTTGTATGCCAGAAATACAGTTGCATTTCTTGCTCGGCACACAGAGACGCATTCCACTCAGAAGATACGTCAAATTCATTATGTGAATTACCCCTCTTAATGCATTTGCTGCCTTCTCTTCCAGAAAGACTAGCATAACCTGAGTGCACAACACCAGCCTTGATGAATTGCCCTCATATTGTCCAACAAAGAACTGTAAAGTTTCACAACCTTCTATATCGACTCAAAGAATCAAATATGTAAGCTGAACTTTACTGCAGACATCTATCTTTCGTCGGCATCTGTCGCAGTCTTTACTATCATGAAAAGGTGGCAACGGACGTCAGGATGTCCAAAATCAGTAGTATGTGGATCCTTGTCTTTGGCCTACTGAGGTCTGGGATCTTACAGTGGATCGTTTGTTGCCAAAGTTGACCGGCCTGAGCTCCTGTACAAGCCTTTGTTTGTAGCCAGAGTTGATCAGCCTGATCTCCTGTACAAGCCTTCATTTATAGCCAAAGTTGACCGGCCTGATCTCCTTTACGAGCCTTCATTTTTAGCCAAAGTTGACCGGCCTGAGCTCCTGTACGAACCTACATTTATAGCAAAAGTTGACGGGCCTAAGCTCCTATCCAAGCTTTTGTTTGTTGCCAAAGTTGACCGGCCTTATCTCCTGTACATGAGCCTTCGTTTGTAGCCAAAGATGACCGGCTTGTGCTCTTGTATGAGCCTTCATTTGTAGCCAAAGTTGACCGACGTCAGCTCCTGTAGGAGCCTCTTATCTGTAAAGTAGCCACGAGGAATGTCCTAATGGTACAACCTCTAGGCATGGAATTTTTCTATGGAGAGTAGAAAAGCTGTTTAGATTTTGGCTTGTAAAAGTCTCACAGTTTGAAAACAATGGAAGTTCACGGAGCTGGGATTCTTTCCCTCTGTTTCATTACTCTTTTTGATTGACACTTTAATGAGGGCGCCAGGGGTCGACACCCTGCCAGGGGGCCGGTTCATGCCCCGTTTATCTCACAGTCCTCTAAGACTAAAATAACACGCCAGGCTGAGTTTCACTGGCTTGTGATCCAACAGCCCACCATGATGAATTGAGTGCCTGCAGCAAGCTGGCAGCTGAAGTGTGGTGTAACAGAATCTTCCTGTCATCACAATACAATGGATTTGCTGAACGCTGGACTTTCTCACTGTTCACCATGAGCACAGAAGTTCCTAAAGTTCATTTTCCGAGGCTTTGGAAAGTGATCATAAATAACCAGCAAGGTTACTCAAGGCCTTTAATTGCTGCAATCCTGTTACTGAATATATTGGTGAAGCATTACCCAAGAAGGCCATAAATCCCCTGCTCTTGTCTATGAGCTTCACAGCAGCATATGAGGTAGCCTCCCGTGGCATTTTTGTGATTTGCACAAGCGGCAAATGGCAGCAAGGTTTTTTATGGCGCAGAAAATACCTATAAATTTGAGAATTGAACGTTTAATACAAAAAGTAGCCGATATTAAAACAAATAAATTAAAACAAATTGGATTCATTGAAATATACGGCGGTCCACCAAGACACGTATCCCTTTTTAGTTTTTGATATATACCCACTTTAAGGCTGGTAATTTATAGGGCGGCGGACAACGTCTTTGTGTGGTTATGATATACATCCACTTTATTCTGCCTATGATGGGTTTTAATAAAATGAGATTCTCATTTTGATTTATGTGAATTAAATGAACGTTTTTGAAGTGACGGGATAATTTTTGGACCACAGTCAGCAGTTTGACATTTTTGCATGGAAAATATTGATAAGTAAAGAATAGAAATCAAGAAGTCTAAAGCACTGGTCTGGACAAAAATAATAGGATTGTATCAGGGTCAGTTTTATAAAATCAAAAGTTAAACTAAAACTCTACAAATTCAAGTATTCTGGTGTGAGGCTTAATAGCTGCAGAGAGTCTACTAGCTCAGATATGGTGTGTTCACACTTTGCATTGGTAGGTCCTTAAATTCCATGCAAATATTGAAAAGGCATTGCCATTTTGGTCACACTATTTTTGTTCCACCATGAAAACTTCTGCTCACATTCCCTTATTAAAAGCTTTGTAAACTTTTGCATCCAAACTTGCATTTAAAAGGAACCATTAATGACTTTGCAATTGGTTTAGCTAAAAATTAGCATTTTGCCTATGCAGCTTTATGCAGAATTATACATCTCCATGGTAACAGAAAACAAAAAACCTTGTCTAATCTGGTTTTATAGTCACACTTTTTTCCGACCTCATGCTAATTTACAATTAGAAGTTCACCAACAAGTAGGGGGCTGAAGAAAATCTGAATGCAGGATGCAACTTTACAGGGTTTGTTTCTAGTCTATTACTAGAAACATGCATATAGAAGGCATTGGGTAAAAATGCTATTGAAAAGATACAAAAGGCCATGAGAGGGATCCCAGTATTAGCCAGAAACAAAGCGTTTTCAGGCCTTGGGGTCAAAGAACAACCAGGTATCATATGGTCACCAATTAAATGAATGAGAACTTGTCGACACAAATTTCCAATGTAAAGCACAGACATGTCTGTAACGTCGCTGTAATACTGATTGCATTGATACTTTTCTTGAAGAAATTTGCTTTGACTTGCGATTTTTTTTTTTCTTCTTGTCCTCTTGTAAGACAACTCCAGAAGAGATTCTGTGCAGGTGTTGAATCCTCACCCAGGGCAGCCTCATTAGAGGGGCGGCGCATGTGCAGACCATGAGGCCTGGAGAATGATGAATGGCGCTGTCAGAAACTGCAAGGACATGATGCTTTCCTAGTAATGCTTTGTTTTAGCAGTGGTGTGGGTTACAGCAATCGCCCCATCATAGTGATATGCCATCATATTTTATAGGGAATGTATCATCAATTACAGCTCTGGCAAAAATTAAGAGACCACTGCAAAATTTTCAGTTTGTCTGATTTTTCTCTTTATAGGTATATTTTTGAGTGAAATGTAAATTGCTCTTTTTTTCTATAAACTACTGACAACATGTCTTCAAATTTCCAAGCACTAAATTTTGTATTTATTTTCAGAAAATGAGAAATGGTCAAAAGAACAATTAAATTCAGTGTTTTCAGACCTCAAATAATGTTAATAAAACAAGTTCATAATTCTTTAGTAATAACAATACTAATGTTTTAACTCAGGAAGAGTTCAGAAATTAATATTTTGTGGAATATCCATGGTTTTTAATCACAGCTTTCATGCGTCTTGGCATGCTTTCCACCAGTCTTTCACACTGCTTTTGGGTGACCTTATGCCACTTCTGGTACAACAATGTAAGCAGTTCTTTGTTTGATGGCTTGTGACTATCCATGTTCCTCTTGATTACATGCCAGAGGTTTTCAATGGGGTTTATGTCTGGAGAATGGGCTGGCCATGGCAGGGATTTAATGTAGTGGTCTCTTAATTTTTTGCCAGTTGTATAGTCAGGAGTCTCATGGATGGCATGTTTTATATGTAGATATTGGCAACAGGAAAATTGAAACCTTACTTGTTTCTAGTGAGTTACTTACAATCTGTTAATATAATTCAGAGCTGAATTCACAAATCTTTGGGGGTTACTGGAAACTCTGGCTGTGGCTTAAGTCGCAGAGAACAAAAGGATCAGCCAACGGAAATCAATGGGTTCGGATAATGTTGGTCTAATGGGTAATGAGGCCTCTAGTTTCCACTGCGTCAGATGGCTGTACAGAGTTTGGGGTAAAGGCAAAAATTCCAGGACAGATATAAAGGAAATATGGGATATTACAGCTCCAAACTCGCCTGTCTGTGTATAATAGACTGTACAAGATAAGTAATGTATGTACACAGTGACTGCACCAGCAGAATAGTGAGTGCAGCTCTGGAGTATAATACAGGATGTAACGCAGGATTGGTAATGTAATGTATGTACACAGTGACTGCACCAGCACAATAGTGAGTGCAGCTCTGGAGTATAATACAGGATGTAACGCAGGATTGGTAATGTATGTACACAGTGACTGCACCAGCAGAATAGTGAGTGCAGCTCTGGCGTATAATACAGGATGTAACGCAGGATTGGTAATGTATGTACACAGTGCCTGCACCTGCAGAATAGTGAGTGCAGCTCTGGAGTATAATACAGGATGTAACTCAGGATCAGTAATGTATGTACACAGTGACTGCACCAGCAGAATAGTGAGTGCAGCTCTGGAGTATAAAACAGGATGTAACTCAGGATCAGTACAGGATAAGTAATGTAATGTATGTACATATTGACTGCACCAGCAGAATAGTGAGTGCAGCTCTGGCGTATAATATAGGATGTAACGCATCTTGATTGCACTCCAGAGGTTTTCAGTGGGGTTCAGGTCTGGAGATTGGGCTGGCCATGACAGGCATTTGATGTGGTGGTCCTTCATCCACACATTGATTGACCTAGCTGTGTGGCATGGCGCATTGTCCTGCTGGAAAACCAGTCCTCAAAGTTGGGGAACATTGACTGAGCAGAAGGAATCAACTTTTCCCAGGACAACCTTGTATACAGCTTGATTCATACATCCTTCACAAAGATTAACCTGCCCATTTCCAGCCTTGCTGAAGCATCCCCAGATCATCAACGATCCTCCACCAAATTTCACAGTGGGTGCAAGACATTGTGGCTTGTTCGCCTCTCCCGGTCTCCGTCTAACCATTAGATGACCAGGTGTTGGGCAAAGCTGAAAATTAGACTCATCAGAGAAGATTACCTTACTCCTCTATGGTCCAATCCTTATGGTCTTTGGCAAACTTCAGCCTTGCTCTCCTTTGCTTCTCATTGATGAAAAGCTTTTTTCTAGCTTTACATGACTTGAGCCCTGCCTCTAGGAGTCTTTTACAAACTGTTCTTGCCGTGCACTTCACCCCAGCTGCCATTTTCCATTCCTTTTGTAGGTCTCTTGATGTCATCCTGCGGTTGCTGAGTGACATTCGAATAAGATGACGGTCATCCCAGTCAGTGGGGAGTTGTTTTCGCCCTCTGCCAGTCGGTTGCAAGAGGATTCACCACAGCAGGGTTTTTTATACTTTCATTTGTTAAATAACATTTGGTTCAGGTGATCACCTATTCAGAAGCACATTAAGTAGAATGAGTTGTACTATGGTTGGAATTCAACTGACACTGGAATGGAATGGCTGTCAGACATGTAGAGGAGCTGATTTTTATAAAACTGTGCAGTGGTCTCTTAATTTTTGCCAGAGCTGTATAATTGTTGTTGTTAAAATTGGGTTTTTGTGTTAAATGTATTTTTTTTTTATTTTGACAGTTTTTTTCATCTCATCAGTATTAAAAAGAAATTAGAAAAAATACAATGTTCACATTGGCTAATAGATCTATTTTATACTCGTACTAACTGTTCTTTGCAGAAGACTTTTCATAGGATAATTATCATCAGAGGCAGGATGACAGTGACACCACTATACATCTGATAACGCAGGATCCACCAATCACAATAGGCAATGTGACAACTCCTCCTTCCTTTTCAATGACTTTGGCACACGCTCATTAGATGCTTCATTACGAAAGATAGTTTGTATCAATCTATTGCTGCTAATGTATGTTTCCCAAAAGAACAGGAAGATAGAGTCTAAAATAACCCCAGTGGTCAGTGTGAAAATTGCAAGATTTCTATTTTTCTTTTTTTATAAAGATCGTGGTATGAAAAAGAAAATACATGTAACTTAAAAACCTGATTTAAATGGCATGTCATTTTCTGAAGACTTATTCCTTTTAAAGGTGTTTTCCTGTTTCAGAAAATCCTGGTACCCTGCTTCAGTTTGTTTTCAATATATAGTTTTCTCTTTATCCACCCTCCCCAGGTCCATTTGTGAGTTGCTGCTGTTACTCCCGCTGTTGGTTATTGTCCGCAGCCTTAACGTTACGTCAACAGCGTTGCAGCCAAATACTGATTTCAGCGTAATTTAAAGACACAAGTGGCTCAAGGCCACTGACTTGCCGCAGTGCTGTCAACATGATGTCAGTGCTGCAGACAATAATGGACACTGGTAGCAGCAGCAGGAAGTCAGCGCTGAATCTACAGAGGGTGACTAAAACACCGGAGACAACAGGTAGCATGAATCGCAGCATGGCTGCACAATTACAGGCAGGGATATTAGGCAGGCTCTGAGTCATGCTGCCCACGGTTAAGACAGCATGAATCTGCAGACAGGGTCCCTCTTAATTTAGATAGTCCCTTACAAGGGTCCCAGTAAGGAATTGCACAGCGTTAGAAAAACATGTCTGCCTTCTTCCATAATGAGATCACACCTGTCCTATCATTGCCTAACAAACAAGAAATCCCTGCATGTGTTGCGGCTGTCGAACATCCGCGAGACATGCAGCCACGTGGCCTCGAACATATTTTTCAAGCACGCCGAAGACACTTGGTTAGGACCTGAGCATGCTGAGATCTGAGTTAACACCTCATCCGAGCCCGTTCACTCATCACTATTCTACAATCAAAGTAGAGGGACATAACTATTGTGGGTGGGGGATCGGCATCTGGAGCCCAGGAGGAACCAAAGGTGAGAATTTGAATATTATTAGGGGCTCCGGATAGTTGGAGGCTCCTGTTGGAGATCTTTCATTTTGAGCTTCTAATTACTCAGGATACGTCATCACACTGTGCCAGTGAAAGTCTAACGTTACCTTAGTCGCACGTGTCAGGCACACCTATAATACACCCCGATTCCTGATTTTCTGAGTTCCCCTAATTATTGTGTAACAGCTGCCACCACGGAACATCTTGTCTCGTTTAGTCCTTGTGTTTAGTATTGTTGCCTGCGTGGAGCCACAATACATGTTTTGTTTTATAGTTCTGTATTCCCCCCCTGATTCTGGACAGAGATATATTGCCAAATGGTGAGAACAAAGATTACTTTGACTCCTAGCAAATAGCACGGGGTACACGCGCGCCAAGTCACATCAAATGAAACCCAAACCTAGGTGTAGCAAATTGTTATCTCCTTTGTGTTCTTACAGTCTTTCACGTGGATGTGTTTGGTGCTTGATGATAATTTTTTTACCCTTTCTCTTCCTTATATCTTCCAATCATTGATAATTTTGTTGTAGTAATTATTTCCACAATCTCTTATTTTACATTATTTTTATGAGTGAATCTCCATATTTTATGATTAGGTCATTTTTTAAGGTCCCAAATTCCAGGACGGGTTATTTTTTTAATATATCTTTATAATCGTGGGAAATTCAAACCTACACAGTCATTGAGCTGAATTATAAAATTGTGGCTTCTTCCAGTCACCACTAGAGGGAGCAAAGGAGTTAGGGTTTTTTTTCCCACTAATAAAAAAAAGAAAAGGAAGCCGAGTAGAGTGCTCGGATATGTACAACAGTCCCATGGGGAGTAATGGAGCAGAGGTCAAGCATGCGCGCCTCCTTTTTATGGTCTTAAGCTAGGGCGTGATTGACAGGATCCTCCGGGGCGTGTCTTTAGCTTTATCTTGCAATAACTTTACTACCCTATGATCCATGACCCTTTGATAAAATCAATAGAAATTAGCAGTAAATGAAAAAAGACCTTATTTCTGGAATCATACGGCAGATTTAAAGCATACAGCATACTCAGTGTAACAGCGGGAATAATATTTTAGCCACTTTTGACCTGGTTTTAACCTCACTCCCACGGGTCACATTCCCTATGAGCCTATTACCCGGGTGGCCGTGGCACTTTATTCTATAGTGTTACTTTTTACTCCTTTTCTATTATTTGGATACTGCATTATGGATTAAGAAATGCCCCTTTTGCAGCAATTTTTGCTTTGCTGCGTTTTTGTTGCATTTTTTGCAACGTTTTTGGGGTACGGAATACTTGTGTGGTTTGTCTACAATAAATGTTTAACAAGGCTCAAAAACGCCACGAAAAACGCTGCTGTGATTTTTTTTTTTTTTTTTTTTAAATGTTTTTCTCCCTTTCTCATTGCCCCCTCTGGGTGAAATAAATACTGCAAAAACGCTGATGGAATTGACCTACTGCAGATTTCAAAACACCACAGTTCTAAAATTCAGTCAGCGTGTGCATGAGATTTCTGAAATCTCATAGCTTTTGCTGGTACTGTAAAACGTTAATATAAATTTGCATAAAAAAAACTTTGGAAAAACATGTGAACATGGCCTTAGTATGTTAGGCGGCACATCAGCTTGCACCTGTTTACACTTGCTTCAATCTGTTAAGAGGTGCTGGTCAGGTTTTGTTATTTTGTAGCATCAAACATTATTAACATTAATGTAACATTATTTTGTAACATTTTGCACACCAATCAAACTTTTTCTCTTAATATATCATAGTCATCATATTATATAGCACTGTGTACTTACAATTGCTCATTTTGTCTTTCCACCCAGATAATTCTTCTCTTTTCTCTGCATGAATCATTACCCGCTTGACCTCCTGACCCAGCTGCTCCCTCCCCCCTGCCAGGGACTTTTGCAGTGACTGATGACTCATACAGGGAAAATTGACCTCTTGTTCCTACATAAAGCTTAGAATGATTCAGCTAGTCCGTTTTTAATCACGTGATGTCATAGACCTAATGGAAAAGAGTAGAATTAGCTGGATAGAAAGGAAAAATGAGAAATTGTAAGTACACACTGCTGTATAATATGATGAGTGCAATAATAAGAGGATACAAGCCTTGATGGGAGGAAGAGGAGGAGAGCTTCTTTAACTGCTGCTCTTCTACTGCCAAACTAGGACTTTTTAGGGATTTCCAACCACCACTGCCTCTGTGCTACTGTAACTAGGCTTTTGTGATATGATGCGGTGTAATGTATGTCATGATGTCACGGTCTAGACAGCCAGGAGTCGCCAAAGTTGGCCGGACTGAGAGAGGTCCAGGTATTACTTTTTTTGTTTTTAACCTTTTTGAATCCATTGAAGCGGAGACCAGCCGCCCACCATTTTTCTGGATTCTCACTAATCAAATTGCAAAAGTTTTTGTCTCGAAATTCGAGGGGGATTGCCTCTTGAGAAATTAGATCATCTATCTTAAAGCCAAGAAAATAAAACGAATAGCGAGAAGTTTCATTAAAATAAATATTGCAGGTCACGTAAAGTTTAGCAGTCTGACCACTGACCGACACATTACTTTTGTTTATAAAATGACTATCCCAGTCTGAACTCCTCTGCTATTGCCAAGGTATAAATTGTACCTTCATTATGTGCAGGAATCCGGCGCCGGGCACATTTCCGAGTTAGGCTACTTTCACACTTCAGGTTTTCGGCGTCAGGCGCGATCCGGCGTCATGCTGGAACGCCGGATCCGGCAAATGTTTAGTAAAACCGGATGTGACGGATCCGGTTTTCTGACGGATCCGTCTTTTTCTTGACAGACAAAACCGGATCCGTCTCATCCGGTCCATCCGTTTTTCTATCCGTTTTTCGACGGATTACGCCGGATCCGGTTTTTAAAATTGACCCTTGTGGCCTTCCGAACGGGATTGGCTACTGGAAAACTATATATAGCATGTTCCTACAGCCCTTCTTTGACAGGTTGTAGAGGAGAAAGTGCAGGTTGGAGAGAAGAGAAAGTTACTGGCGAAGATGGATGTTGTCATTGGAAATATTTTGAAGAATTTGGCGGATTTTATAGCGGAGGCGAATCGTTTGAGGGTGATTGTTCTGGAGAAGGAGAGAGCGAGACAGCAGCGCATCAGGCATCGTAGACGACGTTTGTGGATCCACCCCATCACAGCCAAGAGAATGACGCGTGGGGTCTATTCTACACTCTGCATGGACCTTCGACGAAACCCGGATAAATTTTTTGGATATGTTAGGATGAAAATGGAGAATTTTGATTACTTGGTGGAGCGCATTGCACACCTCATAAGAAAAGCGGACACCTATTGCCGCTTCTCTGTTTCACCCACAGAGCGTCTGATGGTGACTTTAAGGTAAGCCACATTTATTGGATGTGATCGCATCAGAGCACACTTTCACTGCAATCTTGTTGGTGGTAGTTTGTATCTCCAAGTGTTATAGCTCAGTTTTGGTATGTAATGCTGTGATTTAAAACTAATTTATTGTTTTTTAATTCCCCACAGATTTCTTGCAACTGGAGAATCCCTTTCGTCACTGCATTTCCAGTATAGACTCGGGATTTCCACCATATCTGGAATAGTGAAGTACACATGCCGTGCACTGTGGGACTCCTTAGCTGAAGAGTTTTTACCAGAGCCCACAACAGAGAGGTGGATTGAAATTGCTGACAAGTTTCAACAGATATGTCAGTTTCCCAACTGCTTGGGCGCTGTGGACGGGAAACATATCCGCATTGTAAAGCCAGCTGGATCGGGATCGGAATATTTCAATTACAAGAAATATTTTTCAATTGTCCTCATGGCCATCGCTGCTGCGGAATACAAATTTATTGCGGTTGATATTGGGGCCTATGGCCGCTCCAATGACTCTCAAGTTTTCAAACTGTCTGCCATGGGGCGTAAACTGTATGGAAACACCTTCCAGTTCCCACCACCTAGACCGCTGCCGCAAACATCTGGTCCACCTATGCCATTTGTCTGTGTAGGGGATGAAGCCTTCCAGCTGTCAGAACACCTTTTGAAACCGTACTCTAGCAGAGGATTGACAAGACCAAAACGCATTTTTAATTACCGCCTCACAAGAGCAAGAAGAATGGTTGAATGTACCTTTGGTATTCTGACAGCCAAATGGCGGGTCCTATTGACTGCGATCAACCTCAAGACAGAAACTGTGGACGAGGTGATCAAAGCGTGCGTGGTACTCCACAATTTTGTTATCTGCAAGGAACCCATTTCCATTGAGGACACCTCTGAAGAAACCACCTTGCAAGATTACCATGACACTACCACTAGAAGTTCTGTGACGGTTTCAGTAATGAGGGACAATTTTGCACTATACTTTGTCACCTCAAGGCAGAGTACACTGGCAGGATGACAGAGTGTGAAAGATTTGTGCCCAACTAAACTTGTGTACCTTCTGTACCAACAGTATATACCTTTGCCAACCAAAGTTGGCTATCTTGTCATGGTCTCTATTTTTAGCTTTAGGCCACAGGTGTGTACCTGGTTGTGTTTTATGCAAAGTATTTCACCTTTTAACAAAAGTTGTGTACATTGTTATGAAATCACCAACAATAAACACAACTTTTTAGGTGAAATACTTTGCTTCAAACACAACCAGGAACACAACTGTGGCAAAAAGCTAAAATTTACCCACAGTTATATACCTAGTTTTGAATACCATTTCACCTTTTAAATACCCTGTATTTAACCTTTTTCGCCGCAGAAAGAAATGACAGACAACCAGTGTAAAATAATTTAACTTTTATTGAAAAATGTTTTTTTTAGTAAACTTTTTTAAAATTTTAATAAACTTGTTTAATAAAGCTTTGAAACCATAAAACTGGTCATTTTTATTTAAATACACACATTATAAATCTGTGTAGTGTGTGGTGGAAATACTGCTGTAGGGGCTGCGGGACACTTCGACACTGGGAGTGTGGAGAGAGGACTGGGATCGTGGTGGGGAAGGAACAGTTAGAGGTGAAGGTGTGGAAAAAACTACAGAATGGGTGGACATGTGGGAAGCAGAAGAGGTGGTGGAGTGGAGGGTTGGGCAGGGACTGTAGGAGCAGATGATGTTGATGGCAAGTTGTATGGGGAAGGAGTTTGGTACGGGGCAGGTTGCTGGAAGTGGGGAGATGTCTGGTACGGGGCAGGTTGCTGGAAGTGGGGAGATGTCTGGTACGGGGCAGGTTGCTGGAAGTGGGGAGATGTCTGGTACTGGGGAGGTTGCTGGTACTGGGGAGGTTGCAGGTACTGGGGAGGTTGCTGGTACTGGGGAGGTTGCTGGTACTGGGGAGGTTGCTGGTACTGGGGAGGTTGCTGGTACTGGGGAGGTTGCTGGTACTGGGGAGGTTGCTGGTGCTGGGGAGGTTGATGGTGCTGGGGAGGTGGATGGTGCTGGGGAGGTGGATGGTATGTAATAGGAGGGGGAGGATGGAAAGTGGCTGGAGGGGGTGTAGATGTAATAGGAGGGGGAGGATGGAAAGTGGCTGGAGGGGGTGTAGATGTAATAGGAGGGGGAGGATGGAAAGTGGCTGGAGGGGGTGCAGGTGGAGGAACTACTGTGGTGGGAGGAGGAGGTTGGGAGGTAACTTGCTGGAGAGCAGCGTGGCATGAATGCATTACATGCATCTGCTGGGCAGGAGAGAGCGTTTCCATGCGCTCCACAACAGACCTGAAAAAGGTGTGGTTTGGCGAAGATCTTGCTTCTGAATGCATGGTTTGCAGAAGTGTCTTCACCTCCAGAATGCTGGAGTTGATCTGCTGATAGCCTGCGGAGATTTGCTCTGACAAGACTTTTAGACAGTTCTGGAAAGATGCATTCAGATGCAAGAACTCTGGCGCATAAGTCTTTTCCTGACCCCTCTGCCGCTGCCGCCCAGTACCCGCAGGTGTACTAGAGGTGGCAGGGGCAGAAGGGTGGGGTAAAGGGAAAGCGATCTCCTCACCAGCAGCTTCATGTAATGTAAGCGGCCACGATGCTCCTGTGCTGGTGGATGGGACAGATGGGTCGAATGTTTGGGAAGGCTGGGAAGATGCAGATGTACCGGGGCGGTCGAAGTGTCCCTCGGTGCCGGTCTCCTCAGGGATCGCCTCAGAAGGGTCCAATCTTGCAGGCTCCCGAGTGCTGCTCACCGTGCTGTGGAATAAAGAGAAAATAAAACAATTAAAATAGTGACATGGTATGGCCCTGGCTGAAAAAAAAAAGTTACATCTAAACATTTTTTTGTCACATGTGGTGTGTAATATTTACCTTCTGGTGAGCATTGTCTCCCGGAGGAACGACAGGGCTCGTGCGTACTTGTACTTGCTCCTGCGTCCTCCAGATCCACTCGGGGCCCGCATCTCTTTATTGAACTCCTTCTTGAAACGATCCCTCACAGACCGCCACCGCTTCACAATTCTCTCCCCTGAAACGAGAAAGGACAAAGTGGTTAGTATACAACATCAGTGTTTCCCAAACTCCAGTCCTCATGGTCCCCAGGGGTCATGTTTTCAGGATTTCCAAAGTAAATAGAAATCCTGAACACATGATCCGTGGGGACCACGAGGACTGGAGTTCGGGAAACACTGGTTTAAATCAAGCAACCGGTACTGTATATACTTACGCTCTTTAATCTGGGCCCGAGCTTCGAGGTCCTCCCAGCGGTCCCCAAGGAGCGAACAGATTTCCTCCCAGAGTCGTCGGGTAACGATCAGGTCAGCGTGGCGTCGGTCAGCCATATTCCAGAGCGGCTCCCTTTCTCTGACGAGATCGATGAGGCGGTCCACATCAATCCCTCCATCCTCACCGTCAGAGTCGGGAGCACGCTGTGAAGGCTGTTAAAGAAAAAGACAAAAATAACATAATTAGCCTCCACAAAAGAAATGAAATAAAAAGTGCAAAAAAAACAAAGCAAAAATATTTATACTTACACGCTGGTGACCGCCGCGTTGCAGTCGCCGACGACCCTGGGAGGCACTGCGAGGACCTCTTGGCCGAGCACCAGATTGGGAAGACTAGAGAAGAAAACAAAAAATGTTATGTCTTTGGATGTAGGCATTTGTTTTCTGTGTGTGGTCTGCAGAACATTGTTTTCTATGTGTTGTGTGTAGTGTGATGTTGTGTTTCTGCGTTTGATGCAAAAAACTTACCAATTGTGAGCCCACTCCAAGTGTCTGTCCACCCCTTCCTTCTTCTTCTGGGAGCTCCTCTTCATCTTGTGATTCCTGTTTTGAAATAAAAGGCAATGAATACACATATATTACAGAGATGATGGATTTTGGAAATAAAAACTTACCGTCAAACGCTGACGATGCGAGGGAGGGCTCCCTGAAGATGTGCTGTCTTCCTCATGGCCAGACTCCATGGCTGTGGGTGGTGTTTCTGCTGCTGCCATTGCTGCTGCTGCTGCTGCTGCATCTATTGGGCGGCTGTTGAATAAAGAGAAACAAAGGGCCAATGAATATCTTGATATTCCATAGCCCTAGTTTGGAGGAATGGGGGATTTGATAATTACAGTCTCTCATCTGCTGCTGGACTCCCCTCCCGCTGTTCAGCATGCTGCTCCATTTGGGGTGGTGCTGATGGTGCTGCTGCTGCTGCAGATGTCTGCTGCCTTCTCCTGCTCCTGGTTCTTGGCTTGGGTGGCATGTTGGGTGTGGCTGAGGGTCCCATTGTCTTGCTTTTATATATGTCCTGTGGGCAGAGCTACTGAGCATGCTCAGACCAAAGAAACCGGATCCGGCTGTCGCCGGATCCGGCGCATTGCGGCGCTCATAGGCTTTCATTGTATGAAAAAGCCGGACACGCCGGATCCGGCGTGTCCGCCTTTTTCGACGGATACAAAAAACGTTACAGTCAACGTTTTTTCCAGACACCGGATCGCGTCACATTGCCGGATCCGGCGAAAATCGGATGAAACGCATGGCCATCCGGCTCGATCCGGCTCTAATGCAAGTCAATGGGGGGGAAACCGGATCCGGCATTGCATTTCGACGGATCCGGTTTTAGTCAAAAGCGCCGGATCGCGCCTGAAGCAGAAAACCTGATGTGTGAAAGAGGCCTTACTTACATGCCAGAATAATTTTGTATAATAATCAAATAAACATCTTACATAATCTCCGTTCTCACCAGACCCGTCTGCCATCACTAGAAATTGATATAGTAGAAAATTAGGCAGAAGTTAGGCATTTCTGACCAGAGTGCCTGAAGCTGCTCCCTTCCTCCACTCTGATTTTCAGCATACGCACTCGGTAAAGCTAGGTTCACACAACTGTTTTCTCTCCATCTGAGAAAATTGGGCTGAATATGCTAATCAGACTCTGAACCGAGTTTGATCAGAGTGGGATCCGATTTTTTTAGGAGGTGAAGAGAAAAAAAAAATTCTTTTCACCTTCTCCATTACATCAGTCTGTGAAAATGGGATTGCAATTGGACGTCATCTGAGTGCAGTCTGATTCTTTTCACAGACTCATAGATAGGGCTGCCACTAGGAATTTCAGGGCCCCATACTGGCAAAATTTTCCCCCTTGAGACTCTGCCCAGGCTCCACCCCTGCCCCGCCTCAGCCCTGGTCAAACTGTCCACAGTCTCGCCACTCTCTCTTGGAAAAATTCCACTTCTCACCAATCACACATTAACAGTTCCCATCACCAGATCACATATATAGCCGGCAGCTTTTGTTTTGGCCAAAAGATTTTTTAAGCCACCACCACGACACAGTAGACTCTTTTGGCCGAGCTCTACTCTACTGTAACCTATTAAATATTTGTTAAAATATGCAATACAATTTAGGTATATTTTTATTTATTTTTCAATTTTTAAAATGACCAATAATATCAAATACAATGGACAAATACCACCGCTCCATGACCAGACACCTTATTACCACCACATGGTGACCAATAATACAAGGAACAAATACCACCACACCATGCCCAGACCACATATTACCACCACAGTGACTGAATAATAGCACATCCAAGGAACAAATACCACCGCACCATGACATACCACATAATACCACCACAAAGTGACCAAACAATAGCACATACAAGGGACAAACACCGCAACACCATGTCCAGACCACATATTACCACCACATAGTGACTGAATCCTACAATACCTAGTAATAAAAAAACAATACTATCACCATAAGTGCTATTAAAAACAGGAGATCTGTACTTAGTATGCAGTGTCTGTGTAATAATAATAATCTTTATATAGCGCTAACATATTCCACAGAGCTTTACAGTTTTGCACACATTATCATTGCTGTCCCCGATGGGGCTCACAATCTAAATTCCCTATCAGTATGTCTGTGTACAGGTAATACAGTGATCAATGACATTATACACAAGAGCTCTGTATATAATGTATAGGTAATACAGTGATCACGGGTGACATTATTGTCACGTGGACCCGTCTTGTGTGACACGACCCGCAGGTCGGTAACTGAAACAACAAGACAAGGCACGTGTAACTGTCCTGTGTGACACGACCCGCAGGCCGAAAACTGAAACAGCAAGACACCGAGAAAGGGGCAGCAGTTACAACAGTGGGCCCTGCGATAGGGAACGGGGACGTGGAGACCTCCTGCACTCCCCTGAGTCAGTGTCCCTCCACTCCTAACGATCCCTATGCCGGTTCCGCACCGGGCACCGATCAGGATACCTGTCACCCTAGCACACCCTACACCTATCCCTTGCTAGAGAGCTGGGTGGTGCAGGCACTGGCCCCACCGCTGTACTAATACACACCAGGGAAAAATACAAATGGGAAACACCAAAACACTTATCTTGCTCTGCTGCAGCATCGGGCAGCAGAGTGCATCACAGGATTAACTTTTCGCAGTGACTCAACAAGTCAGAGCCAGCTGCCACCTTCACCATCTCACTCTGCTGCAGACACCGGGCAGCCAGATTTCAACACCAGTTTCATCAGTGGCTCCAACCTTCAAGCCAGCTGCTAACTTCACCAGGCTTCTGCAGTGGCTTCACACCTCAGCCAGCTGCTCCCTTCACTGTGGTTGGAATCCAGAAAAGACACTATCACCAACCCCTGCTCATAGACCATGTGACCCTATATAGGAAAAGGGAATGGTCAAATGATCAGGGGCCAAAAACTGCTATGACCACAGAGGGCAAAAGGCAAAGCAAAGAAAACATCAAGTGTAATGACCCTAACTGCCACTGGGGGCAAAACTAGAACTGAAACCACACAGTGAGGAAAAAAAAGGTTACTAGTGCTTTTTATCTGTCATGATCCAGCATGGATCATGACAATTATACAAAGGACCTTTGTATATCGTATACAGTGTATAGTGTCAGTGTATAGGTAACACACTGACTCACCAGTGACGTCTCTAGGTGAAGTCCTTCATCTTCGCTTTTCATCTTTCATCCAGCACAGACCGCCATCACTTCTTCCAGCCAGAGCTCATCTGCAGGAAATAACACAGATATCTAGAGCTCCGCTTGCAGAACACATTACTTATTTTTTTTCCCAACTTCTACATTACACCACATGAAGAAAAAAAAGGCAACATAGTATCACTCTGCACAGTAACAGGACTGCCCCCCATTTAAAACAGTATACTCAAAAAATAAAATACATCACTGCAGTAATAATATCCCTTAATTAGCCACTGTGGTAATAATATCCCTCATCCTGACCACCGTGTGTCTCATTCCTGGGTTCAGCCATATGTTCTCCCATCCTGCCCTCATGAGTATCCATTCTGCCCCATATTATCTATCCATCCTGCCCCATCTGTCTCCAATCCTGCCTCCTTGTGTCTCCAATCCTGCCCCTAGTGTCTTTCATCCTGCCCCATGTCTCCAATCATTCCCCCTGTGTCTCCAATCATGCTCCCCAAACCATCACTGACTGTGGAAACTTTACACTAGACCTCAAGCAGCTTGGATTGTCTGCCTCTCCACTCTTCCTCCAGACTCTGGGACCTTGATTTCCAAAGGTCTAGTGTGAAGTATCCACAATCAGTGATGGTTTGTGGAGCCATGTCATCTGCTGGTGTAGGTCCACTGTGTTTTATCAAGACTAAAGTCAGCGCTGCAGTCTACCAGGAAATTTTAGAGGACTTCATGCTTCCCTCTGCTGACAAGCTTTTTGGAGCTGGAAATTTCATTTTCCAGCAGGACTTGGCACCTGTCCACACTGCCAAAAGTACCAATACCTGGTTTACAAACAACAGTATCACTGTGCTTGATTGGCCAGAAAACTTGTCTGACTTTAATCCCATAGAGAATCTATGGGGTATTGTCAAGAGGAGGATGAGAGACACCAGACCCAACAATGCAGACGAGCTGAAGGCTACTATCAAAGCAACCTGGGCTTCCATAACACCTCAGCAGTGTCACAGGCTGATCACCTCCATGCCACGCCGAATTGATGCAGTAATTGATGCAAAAGGAGCCACGACCAAGTATTGAGTGCATTTACTGAACATACATCTCAGCAGGCCAACATTTCGAAATTTAAAATCATTTTTCAAGCTGGTGTTATAAACTATTCTAATTTACTGAGATGATGACTTTTGGGTTTTCATTGGCTGTAAGCCATAATCATCAACAGAAATAAACACTTGAAATAGATCACTCTGTGTGTAATGTCTAGGAGTTTCACTTTTTGCATTGAAAAACTGAAAAATTAACTTTTTGATGGTATCTAATTTTGTGAGATGCACCTGTATGTCATAATTTCAGATTCTCTGGTCTTTGCGGTCTTCTTTTCCTGGACAGTGGATATTTCAGGCTATGTCAGGGATGACGTCAATGAGGCCCAAGCGATTTTCCCGCAGAGGATAATACATTTTGTGAGTGTTGGTGGAGGCTGTAGGAGTGCAGTGTGACTTGTGCACTGGTTCCACCTGTGCTTGGCCGGGTTGAGGAGCAGGTTAGCTGGGTAAAGGGTTCACAGAGAGGTGAGCTGTCTGTTTGTCCTACTTAATTTATCCACTATTTGGCTAACCCTGGTCTGAACCTAGCCCCCATTACCCCCTTCTTCTTGTCCCCCAGCAGGCTCATATCAGCATCAGATCCCCCTCCATCTGACCTGGGGTAAGAAAAAATAAAATAATCAAGAATGGAAAATGCCGTAGAATTCTTTGTTTGACCTCTTCCCATGGAATAATAATGCAGTTCTGCTCACATGGTTATTTTTCTTCTTTATGACTGAGGCTCAGGAATTCTACACTTTTATTCCCAACTGGGGCGTCTGGTGTTCCTGCAGGGCCACCTGTGTAGTTGTCATGTTCTCTTTTATCCGTTCATCTGTCAGTTGTTGACATAATCCATTAGCAAACATCTAAAAATGGCCATAAAACATTGTAATAATAACCATACAGTAACATTTCACAGGCCGGAACAGTAAGAAGCCAAATCTGCTGACTGGAGAACCTTCAGAAGTTCCTACTGAAGCCAAGGATGAAAGGATCTCAACTGGTTGGAGGTTGCAGAAACAAATCTAAATGACAATGAAATCAACCGGTTATAGGCCACTTCGCACACTGACACCGCCACAGAGCAGGTGACTTCAGACACAGAACCCTAGAGATTTGCCTGCTCTGCCAAGAGTCTCCTAGACACTGAAGGCGAGGTGGCATCTCCTGAGGAATCAGACCTACAGTGCCTTGCGAAAGTATTCGGCCCCCCGGAACTTTTCAACCTTTTCCCACGTATCATGCTTTAAACATAAAGATACCAAATGTAAATTTTTGGTGAAGAATCAACAAGTGGGACACAATTGTGAAGTTGAACAAAATTTATTGGCTATTTTAAATGTTTGTGGAAATTCAAAAACTGAAACGTGGGGCATGCAATATTATTCGGCCCCTTTACTTTCAGTGCAGCAAACTCACGCCAGAAGTTCATTGTTGATCTCTGAATGATCCAATGTTGTCCTAAATGACTAATGATGATAAATATAATCCACCTGTGTGTAATCAAGTCTCCGTATAAATGCACCTGCTCTGTGATAGTCTCAAGGATCTGCTTGAAGCACAGAGAGCATCATGAAGACCAAGGAAGACAACAGGCAGGTCCGTGATATTGTTGTGGAGAAGTTTAAAGCCGAATTTGGATGCAAACTGATTTCCAAAACTTTAAACATCCCAAGGAGCATTGTGCAAGCGATCATATTGAAATGGAAGGAGTATCATACCACTGCAGATCTACCAAGACCAGGCCATCTCTCTAAACTTTCAGCTCAAACAAGAAGACTGATCAGAGATGCAGCCAAGAGGCCCATGGATCACTCTGGATGAACTGCAGAGATCTACAGCTGAGGTGAGACAGTCTCTCCATAGGACAACAACCAGTCATACACTGCACAAATCTGGCCTTTATGGAAGAGTGGCAAGAAGAAAGCCATTTCTCAAAGATATCCATAAAAAGTGTTGTTTAGGCTATGTGGCCACGATGCGATTTTTATGCGTTTTTGCCGCGAAAACGTTAAAAAATCTTGTACAGAACGCCCCCCATGCATTCCGTACATGCTGTGCTAATGCTGCGCTTTTTCCACGGCGGAAAAAAAAAAAAAAATCGCAGCATGGTCATTCTTTTGTGCGGAATCGCAGAGAATTGCTGCAATTCCGCACCCATAGGAATGCATGAGAATCGCTTACTTCCCGCATGTGGCTATGCCCACCATGCGGGAAGTTAAGCGTCTCATGTGCGGTTGGTACCCACGGTGTGGAGGAGACTGTCCTCCAGGCCCTGGGTACCATACCCCTGTAAAAAAAAAAAACAACAAATCGGGGTATATTTACCTTCCGACGTCCAGCTCTGCATTTCCAGCCTAAGCGTTCCCAGTAATGCCTTGCGGCAAGGTCCTGTGATGACGTGGTCTCGTGAGATCGCTATAGTAACGCGAGACCAACGTCATCACAGGTCTCGTCGGAAGGTAAATATACCCCGATTTTTTATTTTTTTATCATTTTATCTTTTACTATTGAGGCCGCATAGGCGGCCTCAATAGTAAAAAGCTGCTCACACTTGTCAAACACTATGTTTGACCAACCTGTCAATCACTTTCCAAGCGATGCTTCAAATCGCTTAGAAAGTGCTTGATAAAATCGCGGCAAAATCGCGAACAGAATCGCGGTAAAATCGCAGTGAAATCGTGCAGAAAAAACACGCGATTTCTGGGAAGGAGTCCGGTTTTTAGTGTGCGTTTTAAAATGCTACGTGGGCCCATAGCCTTAAAGTTTGCAACAAGCCGCCTGGGAGACACAAACGTGGAAGAAGGTGCGCTGGTCAGATGAAACCAAAAATCGAACTTTTTGGCAGCAATGCCAAATGATATGTTTGGCATAAAGGCAACACAGCTCATCACCCTGAACACACCATCCCCACTGTCAAACATGGTGGTGGCAGCATCATGGTTTGGGCCTGATTTTCTTCAGCAGGGACAGGGAAGATGGTTAAAATTGATGGGAAGATGGATGGAGCCAAATACAGGACCATTCTTGAAGAAAACCTGTTGAAGTCTGCAAAAGACCTGAGACTGGGATGGAGATTTGTCTTCCAACAAGACAATGATCCCAAAACATAAAGCAAAATCTACAATGGAATGGTTCACAAATAAACGTATCCAGGTGTTAGAATGGCCAAGTCAAAGTCCAGACCTGAATCCAATAGAGAATCTGTGGAAAGAGCTGAAAACTTCTGTTCACAAACGATCTCCATGAAACCTCACTGAGCTCGAGCTGTTGGCCAAGGAAGAATGGGCAAGAATTTCAGTCTCTCGATGTACAAAACTGATAGAGACATACCCCAAGTGACTTGCAGCTATAACCACAGCAAAAGGTGGCGCAACAAAGTATTAAGCTAAAGGGTCCGAATAATATTGCACGCCCCACTTTTCAGTTTTTGTATTTCCACAAAAATTTTAAAAAAAAAAAAAATCAATTTCATTCAACTTTACAATTGTGTCCCACTTGTTGTTGATTCTTCACCAAAAATTTACATTTGGTATCTTTATGTTTGAAGCATGACATGTGGGAAAGGGTTGAAAAGTTCCAGAGAGCCGAATACTTTCGCAAGGCACTGTAGATTGATACTCCCTGCAATTTTTGTTTCTCATCCCCAAATTTTAGGAGCAGTCACTTTATTAATTTGAGTCGATGTAGCCATATAGTCTTGTTTACAGTAAGATAAGATGCCATTAAAAATTACAGATTGTTACATATAGCCCATGAAAACCTTTCTTTAGGGGGGGGGGGGGGGCAGAAAAAACGAAGTCGCCTTGTGATATAATTTCCATGATGGCTTAATTTTGCACTTCAATTCAATTAAGGCAATTTTTATATGCTTTGCTTCAACTTTTACAGAATTAAGACACTTCAAAAGTGTTTTGGTTCATGGAACAGGGCAACACAAAAAATGTTTGTCACTTTTACAGCTTATGCGGATGATTTTTTTTTTTTTTAAATCAAACAAGTGCCATCCATGATTGACAGCACGCGTACACGTTATTCTGTGGACTGTGCATATGGCAGATTTAAGCCTCGGGCAGAGCGGTACAAGGATTAAGAAAATTGCAACATGCACAATTTGACTCCAAGAATCGGATGGCCCTCTCCCATTTGTATCTATGGGTCTGGGAAAAAGATCTGATCACACTCGGATGACTTCCCATTGTGGTCTGATTTTAACAGACTGATAGAAAGCAGAAGGTGGAAAAAAAACTCACCATGTACATCCATTATATAACCTATACAGATCCTGAGTTATATCCTGTATTATACCCCAGAGCTGCACTCACTATTCTGCTGGTGCAGTCACTGTGTACATACATTACTGATCCTGAGTTACATCCTGTATTATACTCCAGAGCTGTACTCACTATTCTGCAGGTACTGTGTACATACATTACATTACCAATCCTGAGTTACATCCTGTATTATACTCCAGAGCTGCACTCACTATTCTCCTGGTGGAGTCACTGTGTACATTAGGGTGACCGGATCTCATATGGGGGGAAAAAAAAAGTCAGAATCTTGTTCGTCTGGACCCCACAAAACGATTCCCCTTTCCAGATATTGAGAGAGCCAAAATTTGAGCTCGATGAAACGACGTTAACCCGTGCCGCTCGTCGCTCAAAGTTTGAAAAAATCCAAATTGAGGTATTTTAAGATTTAGGTATTTTGCATAGTCTGTTAGACTATAAAGAATGTGACAACAACATTGCAGAAATAGCCCTGACCAAATTTTCGAACCATTTGTGGTATTTGAATGCAGAGTTGGTGGGATTATCGTTTTTTGATCCCACCATTACAGACAATGAAAAGTTGTTAATGGCTAATAAATTGCTCAGTAGCACAGATGAACCATCAGAGCACGCTAACCTACATGAGTTGATAATTTTACATAGTTATCTAATCTATTCTAGAGCTTTTGTTAAAGTAGTTTTTGAAACGTCAGAATATAATGCTCGGCATTTGCTTACAACTTGCAGGACATATTGCTTTTGTTCTTCATCTTTTGTCAGAAGGTCGTTAAAGTCGGTTACTTCCTACCTCTTAATTTTTCTTTCCTAACTTTTGGATTTACAACCCTAGCGTGCTCTGATGGTTCATCTGTGCTACTGAGCAATTTATTAGCCATTAACAACTTTTCATTGTCTGTAATGGTGGGATCAAAAAACGATAATCCCACCAACTCTGCATTCAAATACCACAAATGGTTCGAAAATTTGGTCAGGGCTATTTCTGCAATGTTGTTGTCACATTCTTTATAGTCTAACAGAATATGCAAAATACCTAAATCTTAAAATACCTCAATTTGGATTTTTTCAAACTTTGAGCGGCACGGGTTAACGTCGTTTGATCGAGCTCAAATTTTGGCTCTCTCAATATCTGGAAAGGGGAATCGTTTTGTGGGGTCCAGACGGACAAAATTCCGACATCGATTTTTTTGCGGTCACCCTAGTGTACATACATTACTTATCTTGTACAGTCTATTATACACAGACAGGCGAGTTTGGAGCTGTAATATCCCATATTTCCTTTATATCTGTCCTGGAATTTTTGCCTTTACCCCAAACTCTGTACAGCCATCTGACGCAGTGGAAACTAGAGGCCTCATTACCCATTAGACCAACATTATCCGAACCCATTGATTTCCGTTGGCTGATCCTTTTGTTCTCTGTGACTTAAGCCACAGCCAGAGTTTCCAGTAACCCCCAAAAGATTTGTGAATTCAGCTCTGAATTATATTAACAGATTGTAAGTAACTCACTAGAAACAAGTAAGGTTTCAATTTTCCTGTTGCCAATATCTACATATAAAACATGCCATCCATATGAGACTCCTGACTATACAACTGGCAAAAATTAAGAGACCACCACATGACATCCCTGTCATGGCCAGCTCAATCTCCAGACCTGAACCCCATTGAAAACCTCTGGATTGTAATCAAGAGGAAGATGGAAAGTCACAAGCCATCAAACAAAGAACTGCTTACATTGTTGTACCAGGAGTGGCATAAGGTCACCCAAAAGCAGTGTGAAAGACTGGTAGAAAGCATGCCAAGACACATGAAAGCTGTTTTTAAAAATCATGGTTATTCCACAAAATATTGATTTCTGAACTCTTCCTGAGTTAAAACATTAGTGTTGTTGTTACTAAAATGATTGTGAACTTGCTTTCTTTGCATTATTTGAGGTCTGAAAGCACTGTTTTGTTTAATTTTGACCACTTCTTTTCAGAAAAAAAAAAAAATTGCTTGGAAACTCAGAGCATGTTGTCAGAAGTTTGTAGACTAAAACAATTTACATTTTACCTATAAAGAGAAAAATCAGACAAACTGAACATTTGAAAGTGGTCTCTTAATTTTTGCCAGAGCTGTATTACGCAAGTGGTATTGTCCCAGTAAGTCCACAAATCTTCTCCGGCCAGTAAAACTGTGTAGTCCCCCCTGTACATGAGACCAACGTCGGCTGAACTTGCCAAAATACATTATATATAAAGATACCACATCATTCACAATTTAAGTTTTTTTTTTTTTTAATATTTTAAATTTCAGTATTTTAACAAGTTACTAAAACAATAGACTGTGGCACTTGTGCTGCTCTGGTGAAAACGCTGTGTACATTGCTAAAGATTTATTGTAGTTTTTTGACATTTTGGATTTAGGTCTACATAATAGTCAAAGCACGAACAAAAGGCTCCTTCTTGCCATTTTTAAATAGGACTTAAAAAAAACAAACAAAACTGTACATAACCTGATTTTTTTTTTCCTTCAAGCCCTTAAAATGACTCTCCCTTAGATATTAAACCTCATGAAGTTTAGTTCTTATTAAAAAAAAAATACTTGATTTTAATGTGAATTACAAAATGCGATTGCTTTGTTTGAATGACTAAAGACGGAAAACAAATAAATTAAATAAATTCTAAAGAAAAAAGGGACCTAAAAATATTAAGGATACAGACTAGAGAAGGAAACAAAACACCTAAAAATATTTTAAAGAAAGTGGATAAAAAAAATACTTAAGGGAATACTGACTTATCCTAAAAAAAAAAAAAAAAAACACACCACACACACAACCCACAACCCAACCCATTGGACATTTGTACAGCCAGTTTGTTGCAGAAAAGTCGGCAACTTTTTCTATTCAACTGAATAGGACTTTTACTTTCCACAAAAACAATCCTATTTCACATACATGGGATTTATTTTTAATAGGTGACATTTTTGTACATTTTCACTTTTTTACATCCCTTAAGAGACACAAAGGCAAAAAAAAAAAAAATTGGGAAAAATAACGGCAAAGCTAATCCACGGGCTCATTTTCTCAGGGCTTTAGTCAAGACAAGATTACAAGTGACCAGTAGAATAATCCAAGTAAAACATTAAAAACAGACATGTAAATAGTTACACTGACGGCCGACAATCATAAAATTCTATTTAAAAAAAAAAAAAAAAAAAAATTAAAATCGGCCTACAACCTCCAGATTGTTTACAGTTCAGCGAGGCCTGAACACAGGCCGTACCACAAGGTCTATGATCTGGAAGATCAATGTTGCTTCTGAAGCCTTTGTAGAACCGAAGATCCAATACGTCACAACCATGGTCTGGATGATTTATGGGAAAGGGTCTCTGCGTCCGCTGCATTGACTAGTCTTCTATTCTTCAGCTGGATCTATGTCCTCCCTTTGAAAGTGTTCATGCAAGTATAAGATCCAGAAAACCTGTGGATTTCTTCAAGTGCTGACTGGGGAAGAATGCTGCAGAAAACACAAGATAAACAGTGTGTCATGTCTGGAGGAGAAGAAAGGACGGGAAACTGAAGCTACCTGTGGCTTCATGTCTACAAAAGGGGAAGGAAATGCTACTGGTCTTACTGCTGACAGGAAGACTACAAGGATGAGAACACGCCATGTTGAAAGAAGCTTTTGCAAGAACTTAAGAAAACGCAATAAGGGGGAAGAAAACACCAAGAGGCATGGTAATGTAAGAGAGCAGCAAGTATAAAGTATCCATCAAAAATTAGCTTCAAAAGACATGAAAACATTTTATTTTTTTGCAAAAATGTTAGTGGCTGCAGAATGAGTGAACTAAGAACTGACAGTGAGCTCATTCTGATGGGAGAGTTTATAACACTTAGTTTAGGTCTTCCTTCTTTTGAGCTCTTCTCGGCTAATTTATGAGCACAAAGTTCAACTCAACTTATGTGAAAAATTACAAATGGTCCAGATCACTAAACTCAATTTTTTTTCTTGCCAGGGGGCACGGATCTAGAGTGTGGGTGATAAATATTTATGCAGTTCACCCAGCTCAGGTGAAAACTTGCACCTTCAATTAGGACCTAAAAGGTATATCCCCCAATTTCATTTACTTGCTGATAAATATAATTGGCATTAATGTTCTAAATAAAGCTGCAAGAGTTAACCTAAATTGGCTGTGAGATGGATGAACTGGAATAATATCGGTCAACATTCTTGTGGTCATAAATCTGCTAGGAATTACACAGATGATTCAAAGAGTACAAACTCACTGAAGGTTTCTCAGTTAACTCATTCTGCAGCCGGCAATAAACTCCATGGCAGTCAAAGCAGCTGCTGCACCAAAGTTAGTGGCTCGTGGCAGCAGAATGATGCTGGTAAAATGGGAGACATAACACAGGAGTCCTTTGCTTCATGCTGTTTTCTTCCCTTTACATGTGATGGAGTGTGTTGACATTGCCACCTCTTCCAAGCTATTTATACACCAAGCCCTTGGAAATCCCATCATGATCTTCATACGAGATGAGTGGTCTCCTTACCTTTTTAAGATGACAAGCAGGTGCATGGTCCAGGGGAGCAGTAACAAAGCGTGATTTTTCTGCACAGCTTCCACCGTCCGCTTCGCTACAGTTTCTGGCTTTAAAGGAGGAAATAAGTTTGGAAACCTGGAAAAAAATAAAGACAAAAACAAAGAAAAATGTTTTAATTTCATATTATAAGACACAAACATCAAGAACCTTCCTGGTGAGGACGAATCGCCGAGAGGATCTAGAGGACGTGGGCATTATTCGAGGGTTCAGCTGTCACTTTCCATATTGACACTTCTAGGGCTTCTACCCTGTGCCCCAAATCAAAGGAATGCTCAGAGCTCACGTATTGGTGAGAGCACACGGGACACTGACTCATGATGATTATTCTAGATGGGACCCAACTATTGGGCGAGACCTCAAGTTTCGTTGTATCACTTTCCAGGAACAGAATCAATTTGGAAAATCCAAGAAAAGCCATTGATGATGTAGAAAGGCAAAATTTGTAATGTAACCATATTTTTGTATTAAAGGTTATTACTCCACTACAGGGTGACCAGTGGCCACCCCAAACAAGTCTACTTTACTCATCTCATTTTTTTCTGTAATATCAATGTCTCAGCTGCACCCAATGCCAAGGAAAACTTTAGCGGCTTTACCATTTTCATGGTGGCTACCGAAGTAGAAACAGTATGTAATCTGCACAAACCTGACTCTCATTCCTTGAAACATCTCGGTGTTCGTATGAAAGGGTAATACTGTTGTGGCGTTGACTCCCGGGCAGTCTAGAAGTCCTAAGGTGAGGCTCTCCATAAAGGCAAAGGAGGAGGCTTTAGAAGTGCAGTAGTCAATGGCACCCGGGATTGCCGATAAGGCCAGCACAGAGTTTATACAGACAATGTGTCCATTCTGCAATTCCAACATACGCGGCAGAAAAGCCTTAGTAGTCTGCAACGAGACAAAAACATTGTTGTAAGATCAGATTATACACAGTGGGCACACAGATATTGCAGGCAACCCTTCAGATGGGTCAAAGTTTGTGAACTGGGTACAAAACCTCGACACCTCACTAAATCAGTAGAGCCCCACATTCATCTAAGCTGAAATGTTGGGATCATGGTGTTTTGGATACGTTTTAAGGTTGATCAATTTCCGTTGGGTGCTAAACTGTAGAAGGGTGAGTAACTTGATGCAACTGCTTGGAAAGTGAACTTTTTTTGGTGATGGATGTAAACCAATTTTTAATTGGTGGAGTCTGAAGGAAATCTGTGCTCTTGACCTTTACAGTGTTCCTCCTACTGTAAGAATAGACACCAAGTTGGGTCCATTTTCAGCCATTTTTAAAGCTCAGTAGTCAAACTTGTACACAGGCATACACCCCGATCCATTTTCCCCTCTTCCTCCCTAATTTCCAGGCTTGAAACTCCTTTATATCTTACAGTTTGTTGGCACAAGGGTCTGATTAAGCGAGTAATACTAGAAAGATGCTCCAATACTGAAATGGACAACCTGACTTTTTAAGGGCATGTGTAATTATTTGATAAGGAAAGGGTTTTAATAATAGGTGATGGAAAGATTACCATACTCACCCAAAACTGTCCTAAAGTGTTTATGTGTTGGGACTTCAGTAGAGCATCATCATCGCTGTCCATTAGGCTCTTCCCGTGAACCACTGCAGCATTATTTACTAAAATGGTGACATCGCCAACCTAAAAGAAAAAGGGTATAAAATATAGATCAATAGAATATATCGTTGTATGGAATAAACTTCAGTTCTGTACAATGGAAAGTAATATACAGTGGTCGAACTCGAAGCTTATGGGCGCCAATGCAAAATCTCCAATATGGCCCCCAACCATCACAGGTCTATGATATATGGGTCTATGTAACCTTTTCCAGGCCCCACTATAGTTACACCCTTAGTGATATATCAATAGGGCAGAGCAGCAGGTAATATCCTATTCAGGACTACCCCTCTTTGCACAGTGGTCTTGGATGCAATCTTCCTAGAGATGAGTGGATTTGGCTAAATTCAAATTTGCACAGATTTTTCCAGGAAATTCTATTTCGATTTTAGTGCCCCTTATTGTACTCTGGGTCTCTGCAGACCTCAGAGCGTGACAAACCTAACATGTTAAAAAAAAAATAAATAAATAAAAAGGAAATCTTATACTTGCCCCACTGCTCACCTCTCTGACCCCTCCGCTCCTCAACGCATCTTGTGTCCAATTTGCTCAGGCCTCACGTTGGGTCTGAGAAGGTCTTAGATGGTTCTGCACAAGCGCACGCCTAAGGTCATGATGTAAAACGTGCGTCATGACTGCATGCACAAGCCTAATCGAACCCGGAAGCCAAAGTGCAAGGGAATTCAACAAGAGACTGGAGTGGTAATGGTGAGGAGCAGATGGGCCAGAGAGGAGAGGAGGAGGATGATTTTTTTGTTTAGAATTTTGATGGCCTTTTTGGGTGTAGAGAAATTACATCTAATCTGTTGCCGAATCCGCGCAAAAGCGAATTACAAAGAGGAAAAAAAAAGGCAAATGCAGATTTATGAAATTCGAGTAATATTCAATTCGTCGGATTTTTTTTGCTCATCTGCAGGCCTTACCTTTTCCCGGACTGCTTTTGCTTGCTGGTAAACTTCTTCTCTGTTGCCAACATCGCAAATAAAGTAATGGCATTCAGTGCCCATCTGCTTAATTTCTTCAGCTGTTTCCTTGAGACATTTTTCAGTTCTTCCCCATAAAATTATCTGAAAAAAAAAAAAAAAAAAATAAAAGAAATGTATATATTTCAAGAATTGTATCTCATTCAAGAACAGAGGCTTCACTATTACAAAGGACTTAAGAACTGTGTCTCAGATTCCCCTCAGTTACTTTTTGAAGCACTTGCCAAAGATGCGCTTCCTGAGTATTTGGCTTTTTTATTATATACACTTTTTTTGGGGGGGGGAGGGAAATGCAATATTTTTCATGACCTTTCCTATACTATAGTGTAACTATGGAGCAAGATTTCCCAAAAGAAACATCTCAAATACAGCATGTAAAGAAAAAGTTGCTGAAAGTCGCAAAACATTCCGAGATTTCTAGAAAAACTTCAATGACGACTTTCACAATTTTAAAGGAACAGTCAAGAATAAGGCCTGTTTCACACTTCCGTTTTTTCAAATCCGTCAAAATCCGTTGGTTTCCGTTAAAAAACGGATCCGCCATTTTTTTGCAGGATTCGTTTTTGTCCCATAGCGGTTACCGCGGATCCGTCAAAAAACGGATCCGGGTTTTTAAAAACGGATCCGTTTCCGTAAAAAAAAACGGAAACGGATCCGTTTGGCGGACACAAAAACGGAAGTGTGAAACAGGCCTAAGCTTGTCGCTCAGGGTCCTAGTAGGACAACCAGTGGTGCGAGGGTGGGAACCTGGATCTTTCCAATAGTAGACGTTACCATTAATATGGACATTCACCTTGGCCAAAAGGGAAGAACTGGTAGTTATTAGAAGAGCGAGGGGAATGGTTGTCTTGCTTTACCACCAAGTTGCACAATTCCTTAGTTTGCAGGGCAAGAAACCTTGGCTCTCCAGGTTGGAATATAAATTGCCATATGCAAGATGTATAATTTTTTCCACTGATGGCATCATACTTGGACAAAAATGTACCATCTCCTTATACGTTGGTCTTGAAACTGTAGCTCAATATTGGCTTGGGGAGCCACAGCTTACAGACCACTGGTCTACTAGAAGGGTGGTAAGATCAATGTGTAGATTGTTCCATTGTCAGAAAGACGTGATGGAAAGTAGTGGCCCCATAAAGTAATGGCCAAATTGCTCCATGTCGAGTTGCACTTTGATCTTGTTCCTGGCCATAAGCAAAGTGATCAAAGTCTGTTTACTGTGACTATGTAAATTTCTGGTGATCTCCTTCAGACAAGTGGGTCTATTACTGCCTTATTGTGGCCATAAAAACAAGGGATGGGATAGAAGAGATGGCCTAAGTAGACAATGTACTGCATGCAAATTTTCCAAAAAATGTCGAGTCATTGGAATAGTAAAACAATACACAAGGCAGATAGACAATCCACCGATAAGAATAAACAATATCCTAATAAATCTTATGACCCTATTACAGCCATCTGTAGTCTCGTCCTAAATTCAGCAAAAATTTGGCTTACTTCCTGAAGACAGTGCCACAGGTTGAGCGTCGGAGCCTTCACATGGCTCCATGCAGAAACGCCAACATACTCATCGCCCCAGCTGCATGGCATGTCTCAGCGTGCTCTCTGTCTCTAAGTTCCCTGTGGTGCATGTGTTGCCCTGTTCTTAAAGGGCCAGAGCGCACATGCAAGATAGCTCCCAGCCAATAGCTGAGATATATATAAGGCACCCTCTCCAATAGGAAGGTGACAAAGCAACAGTGAGTCATTAGTGAGTGAAGCGTGCTACTAGTGAGGAGTTAGGTCCACTGGTCCTTGGGTGGCCAGTCCTGAACCTGAAAGTCCCTGGTCATTGTGATACTAGCGCCCGAACCCTGAAACTGCACAAGAAGCCACTCTGAAATCAGTATCTAAAACCCATGTGTGAATGTGGGCCTGAGTAACGTGCATCTGTACTGTCATATCAGTCTCCGAATCAGCTCAAGGATCTGGAACCTAGTAGCCTAAATGGAGTAAAGGCCCTTTTACATTTAGCGATGCACCAGCGATCCGACCCGGTCAGGATCGCTGGTGCATCGCTAAATGATTGCTAGTGAGCTTCCACACAGGAAGACCTCACAGCAGCGACGCAGCGCACGATACTCACCTTTCACACACAGCGATCCAGACGTCCTCCCGCCCGCGTCCAGCGTCGCTCGTCTCCCACAGCAGGAAGCAGACGAGAAATGGAGCCGCGCGATCAGCGATGGACAGCGGGGAAGCCGGTCGGAGGTAAGTATCACACATAGCGATATCGCTATAACGTCACAAAACCAGTGACGTTTTAGCGATATTGCTAGCGATATCGCTATGTGTAAAACCCCCTTAAGAGTCTGTGTAGCGCCCCGTGGGGCCTGGGGGTACTCGGTACCGGGCCTGTCAACTTCCATGGGGGACGGTGTCACGGCAGCGGCCCGGTCCGTGGCCCAGAGGCGTCCAGTAATAAAAATAGGGGAAAGTTGTGTGGTATTTATATGGTAAAAATGAAGATTAAAGTTATTAGATGGTGAAATACGTGACGCCACCTGTGGTATTCTGGTCAGAGGTGACCAGCGCTGCGGTGTTGTTCCTCTGGGATGGATGTTGGGTGCAGCTATGATGTTGTAGCCCTCCACAGGTAGGGCTGTAGTCCCAGGGCAAAGATATTAAACAAATAGTAAAAGTGGCTGTAAACGTTGGGGTGCAGATAAATGAGAGAAAGGCACAGAGAGGTGCAGTTGATTTACCTTTTACTGGTAATAGGTTGCAGTCCGGAGTACCACATACAGGTGATGGAATGAGTCCGGCTCGCCTGGAGGCATTCAGGGGATCCACCTTGCCAGGAGGGGATTTAGGACCTTCCTTTCTGAGCTTTGTGTGTGGGTCTCCACTGTGTATAACTATGCTGCGACCCTGTATTCGTGATGGTTTCACTAACCTGTATGGCTGTCAGCGTGAGCCTATTCCACAGGTACCGTTCACTTCACCGTCGGCCCCAGGCTCCTTATCCACTGACGTGCCCTCAGGTGTTCAATGTGCACAGGAATTTACAATACCCTGTACTTTCAGATTCGGCTATCAGGACTTACAGTTCCTGTCAGCCTAAGACTCTGATGTCCCTTTTCTCTTTATTGGCGCTTCACTCAGGGGTCTGCTATATGCAGTATTTTAACTTCCCTAGAGTCTTAGTCTCTGCTCTTGTCCTTTCACTCTTCATAGATCAGCTGCCTGTCTTGAACTGACAGGATCTTCCAGAAAGATCCGTTTTACCTCACGTTTAACTGTCATTTTTCCTCACAGCTGTTTCATTTCCATGACAACCCCCTCAGCTGATTTCTAGCTGACTCACCAACCCCCTCTGCTGGCCAGGATTTATAAGGCATCTCCCTTTTCTGACCTGCAGCAGGAATTTGTGATTTAATCTAGTTACCTGGCATGGGGACCCCTTTGTGCCTCCAAGCACGACTTCACCTCTTAAGGGCCTGTCACACCAAGAGATATCGCTGTAACGTCACTGGTTTTGTGACGTAGCAGCGATATCGCCATGTCTGATACTTACCTCTGACCGGCTCCCCCGCTGATTATTGCTGATCGCGTGAGAACATCCTGGACAGTTTCTCATCGTCAGCTTCCTGCTGGGCTTCCTGTGGCGCCGACGAGTGGACGTCAGGATCGCCTCGTCTGACAGGTAAGTAGCGACCCCCGCTATGTCGCTGGTGAGACCTGCCTGTGTGGCAGCTCACTAGCGACCACTTAGCGATGCACCAGTGATCCTGACCGCGTCATATCGCTGGTCGGGATCGCTGGTGCATCGCTAAGTGTGACAGTACCTTTAGAGGGAGGCAATGTCATTGTGACAACCGGACTCTGGGGTGTCACATCTGTCTGTGTACCTGACTCCTGTGGTCAGCAGCTGCAGTACCGAGGACTGCCTAGGAGTGGTGCCTGGCAGCTACCTGCAGCTCGGACCTGACTCCACCATCAGGAGCTACAGTGAACATCAGGTAGCCGCTTGGCTACGCCCCTCCTAGTTAAGCCCTGCCCCGTGGTTAGGGGGTCCACAAACCACATGCACCACCTGAGTGCATAACAACTTGTAATACCAAGACAACCCACGGACAGTCTGCTGCAAAGCTGCCATGTTTTTCTAATCTTGTATAACCCCTATAAAATGGGCACCTTACCTACAATTTAGAGCTACAAGGCCAATGGAGTTCACATGCCCTTCACTTCTCATAAAATAAATCCATGTGTCCAAACACTCATCAGCACAAATCGCCCCCCTCCGCCCTCCCGAATCTGATCATATCCGCCTCGTTCATGCAATACATGAAGGTCACCATGTCTTCATTATAACTACCAGATGTTTTCTAACATATAGGGCAAAAGTTCACTGTCTGTATTGCTCCAGGATTAAAAAGGAACAAAGAGAATTTTTCGGTTTACACCACCACGATGGATGACCTCATAAAAATTAACAATACTCCGGTCACCTACAGAACAGACGCGTTAGGTAATAAAGATTTCATTACAGTTGACAGGAAATGTGATTTTACTGGAAATAGATCATGAAAAAGTTAATTTCATAAAAAGATAAAATAAAAAGTTTTGCAAACTTAAGCCTTCATGGACAGATATTTTCCCGTTCTGGACTGGTTCCAGATACTGTCCTCTTGGATTACCTCCCTACTGAATGAGACACTTCTTTCAAATAGTTACTGACCAGAAAATTGTGTAGGGCAGTGGCCCGATGAGGCGGCAAATCCCCGTAGAGTCAGGGCTGCCCTGAAAGAGCATTCTGCCCTGATGTGACAACCCTCAAGGCAGGTGGAATGTACAAGTATTATGCCAAAAACGGACAATGTAAGCCACCTAATAATTGGACACGCGTAAATGGCAATGATCATAGAGACCACCAGAAACTATCCCCACCCCAAAAAAAAAAAAAAAAATTTTCAATTAGCAAGAGTTACTCTGGACAATACTGTGATTTGGGAACATTTTATATAACGGTGAACGACCCATTTTATCTGTACATCTTATAAATGGGGGTCACCTGAGGAGGTATTGAAGATTGAAATTCTCCGAGTAGACCTATCTATTGAGGAGAGTCATGTCATCAGGAAAACGGGATGCATTAGGACAATTTGGGAATTATTTCGATTTTGGAAATGTACAATATATACTGGTAAAGGAGAAGAGAAAAACCCTAAGCATTCTTATAACTGAAGGATGATTTCACCTCAAGATACATCAGGTTAGAACCTAATTTTGCTGCTAACATAGCGAAGGGCATAGCCAGATGGGGTGCAGAGGTAGCAATGGTATCGGGGGTACTGGTGCCTGCCAGACCCAAATTCTGCCAAATAAGACACCAATATTAGCGAAGTGGTGTCCAGAACATGCAAGAGAACAAAGGAGATTCAGAATAGTCAAATACTGAGACCACCAGAATATGGACATATTGGTGGATGGAAAAGTGTCAAAGAATTTTACCATTTATACATAAAAATAAGTTTCCTAAACTTGTGCGAACACTGTACAATCTAGACATTTTAGCTTCACAGATTTTGCCTCCTAGTAGGCAGCTCGGCGGACACCCATGTTTTGTCTGGTCTACAAGTCATCTGCTTCCGTCAAGTACAGGAAGCTTGTTAACGTAGGAAACTATTTTATCTTATCCTGTCTATCCAGACTACAGTTTTAGGAAAATAAGAGTTGGGAATGGCATAATTTAGCGAGGAAAGAGGTCTGTAATGCGCTAAGTTTTGACATGGAGCAATAAAGCAAGTCTGTGGTCTGCTCAGTGTAGAAGCCTAATATTGGGGGGGGAAATGCCGATATTATATTCTATTATCTGTTGGCTTAAAGAACTCTACTTTACACTGAATGTTAAGCCAGACATACACATTAGATATTTGTTAGAAAAACCATTTTTTTGGCCGATCATTCAACCAACAGCAATCTGAGCTGACTCTTGTATACACAAGAATGTTTGCTTTTCCAAACACTTGTATTCTTGAAGAGAAAACGGTCAAAAGACAACTCTGATGGCAACCAATCTCCGGGAGAACAGAACGATGAGCAGTCAGATTGAACATGCATGATCCATATCGGCTGACAAATCAGTTGGTCTGTGCCTCCATACACTGCCGAGAACAGTGACAATTTGTGTAATAAAATATGCATAAATAATGTTACCCGATGAGAAAGCGTTATGCTCATTCAATGGGTGATCGGCAGCCGGTTTACACTGCAAAACTATCGGGAAACGAGATTTCCTGGGAACAATTCATGATAATCTCTCAGTGTAAATGCAACTGTAGACTGAGGGTTGAACAATTTTGAGAACGACTGACACAATTTTAGTCCATACAGGTAGTTATTCAAGTTCGAAAAGAGTTGTACAAAAAAAAAAAAAAAAAACACAACTGCTAGTCTATAGTATAAAAACAGTTGTCTGAAGGCTTTATCGTTCGTTACAAACCTTCAGAAAAATTAGGTTTCCAATACTTTTGAAACCTCAACAGAAGAACTCTTGATGAAGGACAATTGTGAATTTGGCTTAGGAGGCCCAGTGGACCCCTGTTGGCTACAAAATTCTCATATGGCATCACAGTGTGAACAAAAAGGTCCCCCCCCCTTCAATTTTAGAAAAGGAACCCTATACATTAGATGAACTTGGGTAAGGAGAATAAAGTTGAACAGGAGTGGAAAGACACGTGTATGGCCATCTTTATGATTAGCCATTAATGTGCGAAAGTTTTGGAATTACATTTTTGCTATAGTCTTTTTAACTCTAGTTTATGGTAAATGACAAAATTAATCCATGTGAACAATAGAATGTTATAGTTGCCTTTCTTGCAAAATGCAACCTTTAGATAACCCTGATGGAAATGCATTTATCCATGTGAATAGTCCAATGAAAGGTTCATCAAAGAAGCAAAGGCTTAATGCCAAGGACCACTAATCTGCTAACACTTTACAATTAGTTTTAAACCTAAAAATCTAATCAACCTCTCAGCCATTGTTATCCAAATACAGTATTGTGGAGGGGACCAGGCCACCTCTGACCAGTCTTGAATATGCACAACTGTAGATTAAGCCTCACATTCCCATTCTTTTGTAGAATTATTAAAACAAGGGAGGGCGTGGGTAGGTAGTTTGCAAAAAAAGGTCAAGTAGGAGTCAATTTTTGCAATCCTATTAACACCGGGTCAGGGTCATTGAAAGTGCAGCCTGCCTACAGCAGCACAGGGCTTAAAAACTTATCCTGCAAAACTGAAGCATATGGAGAGGTGAGTTGCATCCACCAGTTGTTTGGTACTAGTACCGCATTGGGAAAGTCAGCTTTTATATTACATTTTCACATCTAGGGCTGTACCGTATATTTTTTAAATCACGGAAATGGCAATACTAAGAAAAAAAAAAAAAAAACACACAACAACAACGTTAAAAACTGGGTCGGTCCAGTAAACATAAAACAATTAAATAATGCTTCTAAAATACTAAATTTATATAAAGTAGGCACCATTATATTCCGCAGTGCATTAGGCTGTGTGCACACGCTGCGGATTCATCCGCGCGGATTTTGTACAATCCGCAGGTGAAACCGCAGGTCAAAAGACCTGCGGATTGCTCTGCGGTTTTGCCCTGCGGTTTTTCATCTCCTCAATGGAGGAGATGGCAAACCGCAGGAGAATCCGCAGAAAGAATTGACATGTCAATTCTTTCTGCGGATTGAAAACCGCAGATAATCCGCGCGGAAAATTCCGCACCGTCTGCACTGCACACCGCAGAAAAAACTGCTGCGGGTCCGCAGCGGCCAAAACCGCTGCGGAACCGCAGCAAAATCCGCAGCGTGTGCACACAGCCTTACAGTCTCAATCACTGTCCCCAATGGGGCTCACAAACCATTTCCCCCCATCAGTAAGTTTTTGAGAGCGCGGAGGAAAACCATGCTAACAAGGGGAGAATATACAGACACCCTGTAGATGTTTTCCGTCCTGGCATTTGAACCCAGGACCCCAGTGATGTAAAGCAGTAGTGTTACCCAATGCTGCAGAATGGTAGGCATTATTTTTAGGTGATACCCACTGTCAAGGAAGCGAGACGATCAAGGTTGAAGAGTTTTGGATCGGGCCTGTGCAGGAGTAGGCCCTGCCGATGCCAGCACCCATTTCTCCTGGATATGCGTGCTCGGACACACATTCAGGTGGAATGCATTGGGGTGCAAGGGACTCGCCAGATCCCTGCACTGCAATACACACTGATTAGCTGGCAGAGGCCTGCAGCAAACGTTGGCTTGCCCGTGACCGGCAGTGTATTGCAGTGATGTTATGTGGTACTGTGCCGAACACCAAAGTCAACTACCGGCTATAGAGGACGCCACACATCGTGGGAGTTGGGAAAAGTGTCTTTTTTTTTTTTTTAAATGTGCTGCATAAGAATGATGATTATTGCAAAATAAAAAAAAACAAAAAAAAAAAAAGGGGGGGGGGGGACAAAAAGCGCAATAGAGTCTTATCCACTTTACAAAGGACAGTATATCTTGAAATATGCTCACCTGGTTAGGATGAGATAAGGCATCCACCTCTGAACAGGAATAAACCTCCCCCCCCCCCCCCCCCCCCTTTTTTTTGAAGGTTCGTGTCCACCTGAACAGATGTCCGGCTTCTTTCTTTTTTCCTCTCTTTTTTTCCAGTTTCGTTTCCCCCCCCATGTTAAAATCATGAATTTGACATTATTTTTTTGGAAATGTAAATTTAATCAAAAAATCTTTTAAATACGCATACTTTTGTAATATATCCTAGGTGAACTGTTAACCATGTGGTGTCATTGAACTTTGACACTGCATCATCTGACTTGTTGGCGATCTTTTTTTTTTTAAAATCCAGCGTCCTTTCAAACCTATTTATGTCTGTGATACCTGTATGTATTTTGTGGTATTTCCTGATGAAGGGGGCATAAGACCCCTGAACGCATAGAATAAAACCACTGCAATCATACAGCATTCTCCTGGAATTTGTCTAAAGCGGCAGCGCGGAATATAGCTACGAACTCCCTTTGGATTTAGCATAAGAATGATGGACATTACTGGATGGGGCCCGGGATAAGGAACATTATATCAGGAAGGGTCACAGGATGGAGGGCATTATTACTGGAAGGGACCCAGGATGGAGGACAATATTAAATAAAGGAGAACCAGGTTGGGGGACACTACTACATGATGGAGGCATGTCTTAATAGGCTTTAGAACACTACAAGGGCCCATACATCTGACCAATCTGCAGGTGGGGGTTCAGAGACAAATTTTGCATCAGGGCCACTAGTTACGGTACTGCCCATTACCCAAATGTCTAGTGCATTTTTTCTTAGGGCAATCCTCAGTCCATTTTTCCTTTTAAAGGTATTCTCAAAAGGACAAACAATATTTGGAATATTAGTGTGTGTGGGCAATCTTCCAGATGGGCTTTGTTACTTCTCGATTCTTGTAAATCCATATAGAACTACGGTAAAATATGCAATAAAAAGAAAATGAGAAATGGAAGACATCAGTATAGAATTGCCAATTATGAGGCTGGACGAGTCGGGCCGGTGCCAGCCATTGGCTGTAGGAGATCTGGTGTTGCTACCTTATCCATGCACTATCTGGCAGAGCTGGGACAGGCATAGTCATTGCTAAGTACTGGAGGCCATCATTGCTGCGCTTCCTCCGAGTGGTAAACAAGTGGAGTGATGTCATTAAGAGTTGGCTGACCCACCGATGAACCCTGGGCTGTAAATGAGAAGGTGCCAACTCTCCCTCTCCTGGTATACGCAGACTCACGCAGGGGCTAAAGTGTCACTAACCAAACCATAAGAGTTTCACAAAAAAAAAATCTGAAGACAATGGAGACTGTATAAGCCTTTGATGCTCCTGCACTTTTATAGTCTCATCATTTCATCTGTTTTGCGCACATGGGTATTTGACACAGGATATGTTTTTGGGGAAGTCATAAAAACTGGTGGGAATGACACGTTGAGTTCCTGAAAAGTGGCCTTGGGTGTTAGGAAGGAAGGGAAGCAAATAAAGAAGATATATGGAAAGTCAGCCAAGCTGACTAGGGACAGCTGATAACTTTTTGACTTAGAGGGGTTTTGATATAGAAAACCCCGAAACATTGTGAAATTAAAATTGGAGCTCTAGGAATGGTCAATAGAGGTAAAGGAGTAGGACCTTACGTTGCATCTTCCCTTACCTCGGTGACCTATCCTTGACATTTCAGAATGCTAATAGGGATCATATAAAGTGTACAATTAGGTTTCTTGGGAGCCAAAAATCAGTTAAATATTAATTCTTTACACTTTAGCCAAAATAGAAAATCAAAGTCAACATCACCTACCACTGACCTAGACCTCATCTACATAGCTATAGGCGAAACTTTTTTTTACCCAAGTTGCCATGAAAATACCATCTAAAATTTCAATAATGAAGGAACAAGTTCCTGAATTTTAGACTAAACTATGAAGGGATGAGAGAACTGCAAATATATCATCTACATTTATTGTGGGTCATCATAGATAAGGTGGGAAAAAAAACAAAATAAGATACTGTGTTCTGGAAAATGGAGAACATCCACATTTAGAAGCCAAGTCTTAAAAAACTGCATACAAACATGGCTTCATAATATAGGTCGTCTAAATCCCTTTATCACAAGAATATAAATGTAATCTGTGATTAATAAACCTAGGACACTAAATAATTAGACCCAGTCATGAGCTGTTCCTTTCATCTTCCTCTAGGGAAATTAAGATTGCCTCTAATTCGAGAGGGCTTCTTTTAGACTCTGGAGGAATAATCATTCCTGGAATCGCTCTACAGAATTTGATTACACAAATGATAGAATGAGCACTGTACAAATTGTGGCCTACAGCTAGAAGCTTTCAACATCTCTTCATACCAACAGCTCAAAAAGCTTATTGTGTATTATTTTAACATCGAAGGACTTATCTCAAAGATCAGATTATGGGGGCTTTTCATATCTTCGCTCATGTCATTTAGCAGTGTTACACTGGCTGGGTTCTGCTAACCCTCTGATGTCCAACAATGGGCTAGTACTACTATCTGCCAGATGTCCTTGGAAGCAAATTGGAGACGGGGGGGGGGGGGGGGGGGGGGAGTGCTTCAAGCAATTTACTCCAAAAATTTAGTAAGTCATATGCCAATGAATAAGGATTTCAAGTCCACCTTGACCAAAACCTATATGTTGTATGTACTAAAAAGATTTTGGATTCTGTACAAGTCAACTTATCTGATGCTTATTGGCAAAAGCACCATTATTCTAGGGTCTATCCAGTCATGGTAATGTTAATATGAAGTAGACAGCAGGGAGTAAACACTGAAGATGCCACTTATCAGGGGCATAATGATGGAAATCCAATCCTTCCCAATCTAGGTTCCACTTTGGGAGCAGCTGTTGCATGAAGGTTTAGAAATCCAACTACACTGGAGTGGTCCATGGCTAGCTGCACATTGCATTCATCTGCTTAAGGCCCCCCATTCACATTAAACACAGTTTGGTCTAATCCACAGATATTGGTGAGATCGACCAACAGCCTAATGCACATTGGGGGCCTCCCAACTCTTCCCGCAGAAGATAGAGTCCGGCAGTGGCACTTTTATAGAAAACACGGGAGTGCTTGGCTTTGGCTGAGCCAAACTTTGTCTGCTAGGACTCGGCAGAGAACGGGCTGGTGGTGGGGGGGATTTTAGCTTTAATTCACCTAAACTAGAATCATAGACAACATTTTATGTTTCATGCATGGCTGTATGTTGTATGGTCTGGTCAGTTTACACAATGCTGTTCCCAACTGGTCAAAATGGCTCAATACTCCAAGAGGTTATAACACACAGGAGACAGGGAGCTGGATTCTGTATAAAAGACAGATGAGACAACATCAAAGTCTACTAGCGTTCAAGGCTTCTTTTATAAAACAGTCAGTCAACTCTTCAAATAAGATAAGAGGATAAGCTTTGGGTCTCACCAGCCTAACAAAATCCTTGAAGCTTTTGAAGTCCTTTGATCCGAGGGTGGCTGGGTGATACCTTACCATTAAGACAAAAACTAACCACATGTGCAAGACCAACAGTATGACAAATTCCATATATACATTGTGTGTCACTCAATCATCCAATATATTCCTAAAATATATATTGGCTTTTTAAGTGAGAAGACCAACAATAGGAGTCAGTGGGGTCCATTTTACTGTAAACTGAAGTCTTCAAGAAACCAGTCTGAAGAGTTCATCCCTAATAACAATGACCCATTCACAAAAACTAAGGCGAAACTGTGGGGTGTATTGTGGAGAGGCCATTATTACTATGGATTCTTCATTACCTATTCCAGCCTTTCTTTGTGGTACTGAAAGAAAGTCACCCACCCACTGACTACTGTATAATGGAAGCAAACCTCCTGTGCCTTTACGGGCCAAACAAAGAAATTAGCATCAGAAAAGGTGAAGAAGACTTTAAAAAATAAATTAAACATTTCAAAACCAGACACAACAGGGGTGAAACTCCCACCACAGCAGGGCCCCATATAGTCTGATCACAGATGCAAGATCTCTCAAACTGCAAAACAGCCCTCAAATCTATGTGAGAGCCGCAGAATTGTTCTTCTGGTTCGGCCTAGCACATAAATAAAATGGCCAACAGCTATTACAAGATAAACATGCATGCTCAGATCAGGGGTGCATGCATGTTTACTTTAATGGCGAGAGGGGAATAAGCTGCTGCCAACCTACTCTGGCAGAAGCTCATCTCCCCACCAACTTTTCTTAATGTAGAACCCTCCCCCAATCCATACATAGAAATCAGAAATTGATGAGTCTGGCCAACTTTTTTTAGGCTACTTAAGAGTTGTCCAAGATTTTATAGACATGGCTACCTTCTTTCAGAAAGAGCGTCACCAGTCCCGTATGTACCGAACTGCAACTCAGCCCTAATCACATGAATGGGATGAGCTGTAATACCAGATACAATGCATGGGTAGGCTTGGCACCATTTTTTGGAAGATGGCAGTCACTTTATTTTTAACCCATAAAAATAAATAGCTGAAGTACAAGTCCTAAAAGTATAAAAATGTGACTTTAGCAATAGAAGTCCTAAAACAGAATATTTCTCTCTGGTCCATTCACTTAAACACACCCAGTTACATATACAATTGCCCTTTATTTTTGTTTTTAACCATTTTGTGATATTTAGTGCAATAAAAGTTGCAAATCCTTTAAAAAGTTTGTCTTAAAATGTGCCAAATTAAACTTTGCCAGAAACAGGAATGAGATGCGGTCCCCTAAAAAGAGTAAAATGTTTTAAATTAATTTGAAAGACTTGATACTTTAAATTCTGCGCAATTTATTTTTTGATACAGAGAAGGTGCAAATTCTAAAATAAGATACAAGTTACTCCAGAAAAATGGACAAACAATTTTGATGTTACGGGCCTAGGTGTAGAAGGCCAGTCAAAAGGTTATAATTGAGGCAAAAAAACAAAATGAAGTAGCAAATTACATAATTGGACTTGAAGCTAAAAGAAAACCAAGGTCACAAATCTACGTTGATGTGGTCAAGCGTTATCCGATGCAGATCGCTCCATCTTATCCTACCCACTGGCATTTACAAAGCCATTTCAGGACTAATATCCCTAATGGTATTATTATAGACAAATTGCCCAGCTCCAGCACTTGATAATTCAAACTCAATGTACTGTGAAAAAAACTCAATAGGCTCCATAAATCAGTGGCGAGCTGGAAGCTTCTGTCCTGGGCAGAATGAATTGCAGTCTACTGGATCATAGTTAGAAGTGGAGGTCTTAAATCTTTGACAAAAATGAATATCCTTTTAGAAGGAGATGGATAGAGGGGGGTGGTGGGGGAAAAAGCATCTCATCCTCGTTATCTGAAATTGAGGACAATTATCTGCAATTCTCAAACTATTTGCCATGTAATAGGAGCACAAGGACAAGAAAGGAAGTTAGGAAAATGTTCGACAACTTCAAGGTCTCGAGGGGGAACATTCACGAAACGTTATGTCAGTAACAATTGATGACCATAGGAAGAAAATGTTGGGAGGAAATGAAGGGTAGAAATTGTAAACCGGGGGTCTGCATTTGTCAAATACCATTCACTAATGATATGCTGTCAAAAAAAAAAAAAAAAAAAAAAATGTTACCGATTTCCAAGTAACTCAATCATGTCATTGATCCTACACCTTTGTTGACTTTGGGTTTTTTTTCTGCCAAAACTGGAACCAAAAGACAGCATCTTTTTTAAAGTGCATCCCAATGCAAAAAAAGTTTAAGGCATCTTGCAACTGTTAAAGCGACAGGCTTGGACTGGCCCGCAGGAGAATCCTCCGGTGGGCCTCTGTGGAAAACTGAGCCACCACCCTCTATGAGCAGTACTTGGCACATTATACATGAATCACTATGTACAGACAGAGGCAGCATCTTATTAATTTACCAATCTACTCAGATCATCTTTATATAAGTTTGCGATTGATAAGGTCTCCAGTGGATGAGAGATGGCTGCCGGCTGAATGATCGGCCAAAGCATGCTTCAGGCGACAGCCATCTAATGTGTATGGAGGACTTGTATTCTGTCTAATAATTCAATGCCAATGTTAACTACCTTTACATGGGGTAAAACTTAAAAAAAAAAGTTATTTTTGACAGCGAGTTTCTTCTCCAAGACTTTACACGTGCCGCACCAATTCTTTGGAATGCACTTCCCAGGTCAATACGATTAGTCCCCAATCCCCACAATTTTAAGCATGCCCTGAAAACGCGTTTATTCAGACTGGCCTATCGCCTCAAAACATTAACCTAATCTATCCCTGTGTGACACAGTCAAAAGTTTTACCATAACCAGGTTCCCCGCATCATGTTCCCACATGCTTTATGCATCCATTAGCCCTCTGTGTCTGTACTGTTACACACTTAACATTATGGCTGGTCCATACAATCAGGGCAACTGTTACCACCCAACTTTCGTGTCTACCTCTTTCCTCAGACTGTAAGCTTGCGAGCAGGGCCCTCATTCCTCTTGGTATCCGTTATGATATATGTGATTATTGTTATGCTGTAATGTCTATTGTCTGTACAAATCCCCTCCGAAATGTAAAGTGCTGCGGAATATGTCGGCACTATAGAAATAAAATTTATTATTGGGAAGGCTCCATATCAATAGCTGGGTTCTTCTAGCAGGTCTTGGTCAGACTGGTTTATCTACACTTTTTAGATAAGGGTGCTGTCATAGCGTGCCAGCGTCCGTTCAGTGGCCCTGTAGTAGATCAAGTCTGGGTGCCTGCCCAAAAATGATGCATGGCAGAGCGCACATTTGCTCGGCCAGCACCATTATAGTCAGTGGCCCCATCGGTGTATACGTCTGAATACAGTTTGCGGGGGATTTAGACGCAAGTCCCGATGGGACCACCCAACTGTTGCATTTTATTGTTTTGTAATGGTGGAAGAGGACTGACAAGATCTTTGGTAGCTTTTGATGTCCACCTCCAGATAACAGTTCGGTCATGTCTCACCAAAAAAGTTTCAAAGGGAGTGGGGAACTGATCCACAGGTGATGGCATCTAGTCAACATCACTGTTTTGGAGAATGATCTCCTGGTATCTTGGTAGCGTCTCTAAAGGGCCTGTCACACTAAGCGACATCACTAGCAATATCGCTGTAACATCACTGGTTTTGTGACGCAGCAGCGATATCGCTATGTCTGATACTTACTTCCGACCACTTCCCCGCTGATTATCGCTGATCACGCGAGAACGTCCTGGGCCGTTTCTAGTAGTCAGCTTCCTGTGGCGCCGACGAGCGACGCGTGGACGTCAGGATCGCCTCGTCTGACAGGTAAGTAGCGACCCCTGCTATGCCGCTGGGGAGATCTGCCTGTTTGGCAGCTCACTAGTAACCACCTAGCGATGCACCAGCGATCCTGACCGCGTCATATCGTTGTTGGGATCGCTGGTGCATCGCTAAGTGTGACAGTACCTTTACCCTCAGGTTCAAACTTTTGTGAAGGGCTGTGTTCAACCTGGTAACTGAAGGTCAACTAATAGGGAAATCCAAGCATCCATGACTTAGATCACGTATTCTAGAATGAATCATGGTAACGTTTAAGGGAAGTCACACGACTGTAAATTCACTCATCTGAGCAAATTGGGTCGATTATGCCAATGACTCTCAGTTTTATCCAAGTGTCAGCATAGTGCGGCATGGTGGCTCAGTGGTTAGCACTGCAGCGCTGGAGTCCTGGGTTCAAATCCCACCAATGACAACATTTGCAAGAAGTTTGTATGTTCTCCCTGTGTTTGCGTGGGTTTCCTCCCACATTCCAAAGACATACTGATAGGGAATATGGATGTGAGCCCCATCGGCGACAGTGCCAATAATGTCTGTAAAGCGCTGTGGAACTAATGGTGGTATATGAGTAAATAGTGCGATCTGATATTGTCAGAAGAGAGAATAGTAGCAAAGATGAGGAGAAGATGAACAAGATTTCTCCATCTTCTCTATGCACTGAAGTCAGACGGACTCAGATGTCATCCAAGCGCAGTCTTAGGTTTTTCCCAAACATTCCAACTAGAATGGGTGAGTGGGAACAGATATGCAACATTTCACTGTATGTCGATATAACTGAACCATCTCAACTTCTGAAGTTGGTAAAATTGCACAATTGTTGTTTTTTGCAATTTACCTCTTATTACAATTTCTCTCCATTCTTAAGAACGGAATAATTTTTATTTGTACTATGTACAGCTCCTTGCTTAGGTTACTGGCCACCTCTACAGTAGCAGGTTTCATAGGAAACTAGTGCAGCGCTCACATGTCCTTTGTGGTAGAGCTTGTAAGTGCTGCACCGAAGCTAGCCAGATCTCTGGATCTGTCATCTTTATTGTGAGCAGAACTGAGGTGCAGCCATGCTGTCAGTCTTGAGGAACACACCACCCTCTAGCAAGCCGGGAGCCAGAGGAGCAGTGCACTCCCGAGGATGGAAGAAGAAAATAACCCCCTTTAGATGTGAAAATACGGTCCAGAAGAATCAGGGGCCAATTTGACCCATCAGTACATTTTTGAAGTGTGAGAAACAGGAGTAAACAGAATCAAAGACTGCGCAAAAAATAAAAATCACAACGCCATGTGGATTTTGACATTGCTGGAGTCACACCCAAGATGTCAGCGCAATAAGTCAACAAGGTTTAACCAGAGAGTCAACTTGTTGGTTTAATCTGAAGAGGTCAAATGTCATAGACTTACCATTTCTCTTTATAATCCCAGTTTAAAGAGGACTTTATTCTTTAGTCCGTGCAAAATCCTTCAACGTGGAGGCAGGCTCCATGTGTTCACCAGCTTAAAATAAACTTGGTAGCTGTGAAGACAGACTGTTCACAACTCACTAAGAAGAGTACATTTACGAGGATGACAGGTTAGCCTTCACACATTCAGTTCCCCCCCCAAAAAAAAACGGCGTAGAGGTGCAGTTAAAAATGACACTCAGTACCGGAGACAAGACAGCGACGTGCCCCGGCTACAGAACGCTTGAAGCTGTATGCTACAATTCATTAGCCAGGGAACAAAATCTCAATGGATTCACAAGAACCAAGTTTCAAATAATTGCCTCCACATGCAGTTGACTTGAACAATGCCCCTTTGTGCCAGTGTGAAATTCTGGGGAGCGCAGTCTCCTACATGAGAAATGAGAGGCGTGCTGGTCCATAAAACATGCTTCAGTAAAACAGAGGGGAACGTCCCGAGATTTAGAACCCAAGAGAACTTTATTTACAGCGTTGGTGGAATTTATGGCCAGCAGTTTGGGTTATAGATCATCCAGTTGACCTGGGAAAGATTTTCTTCTTGGGTCTTGTTCCCTTGGCCCACAAAGAAGAAAATGAGAAGTTCTTACATTGAGGGGCCAGTTCAGAGGTTTCAAAAACGAAGCCAGTCATCTGTATCATCGACTCTGTGTATGGTGTCCCCCAACTCACCCCCATAGGGGAGGCATGTTGTATTTTAACACCCCAAATCCTTTGTTCCTTGGGAAGACAAGCAGCTGCCAAAGGAAGTCTGAGTCTTCCTGCCTACTTATTCAATTAAGCGTGCATGTTTACTGGACAGCTCTTGCATGTTATATAGGGGTAACCTTAATGTCCATTTCCACCCGTCAAACATTTTAATGTCAGCAGGTCCCATCAATACTGTCTGTTCAACAAATATCTACTGTACAGTCATTTTCAGCACTGTGCTACATACAAACATCAGCCACACCATACCCATAAAGGGATGACCAGTTATGTGGACAGAGTTGAACCGTATAAGTATCTCCCGAGTCCCAAAGTGTGGGTGCCCCATGAATCAAGAACATCAGTTTCCTTTCTATGATAGAACATGGCAACTTTACTTAGTCTACTCCAGTGTTCCCCCAACTCACGAGTTCTCAAGAGCCAAAACAGGTCATGTGTTTAGGATTTCCTTGGAATTATCACCTGTGCAATACTAAGGAAATCCTAATTATGCAAATTGTCTCTTCAGAGAGGAAGAGGACTAGAACTCTAGTGCCACCTATTGGAAGTAGCAATCCTAAAAGTCAATGTCAACCCTTTCAAAAGCCTTGTTACATGACTTAGGATAAAAGCCAAGCCAGAATCTCAATTTGCAGACACTGTATTTCGGGGTACTGCCCCTCGTCAGTACTTGGCTTTTATCCCAAGTCATGTAACAAGGCTCGTTAAAGGGTCGACATTGACTTTTAGGATTGCTACTTCCAATAGGTGGCACTAGAGTTCTAGTCCTCTTCCTCTCTGAAGAGAAATTTTGTATAATTAGCATATTTCCCAGAGGAGCATTGCAGCTTTAAGTCTCCTCATCTCGACATGCATAGCATGTCATTCTCTGCAAGGAGATCTTGGATAAGGAAATCCTGAAATGTGTAAGATGGAAGTCCTGCCCGTGTACCCCCTTGAAGAGATGTATTGTTATAATGCATTTGAATGTGTATAGTGACATCTGTTATTAGACAGAGTAGTAGTTTGCCCAGCAGCAGGGAGTTAATAGGGACAGTTAAGGCCCCATCTCACATAGCGAGATCGCTGATTCGCCACCGATTTAGTGACGCAACAGCGATCTCGCTACATGTGACAAATAGCGGCAATCGGCCCCCCTGCTGGATATCGCTGATTGTGCTTGAATGTCCTGGGCGACGCAGAACTCAGGGACGCAGGTTGGAATCGTTCAGAATAGCTGCTGTGTGACAACGCAACAGCGATCCTTACCAGGTCGCATCGTTGAAGAGATTTGCCTGTTTGGCAGCTTACTAGCGACCATGTAGCCACGCACCAGCGATCCCTACCAGGTCATATCGTTGTCGGGATCGCTGGTGCGTCGCTATGTGAAATGGGACCCTTAGGGTTTATAGTTGGGACTAGCCCATAGTGGTAGGGGCTAAACTGAAGGGACAGACCATTTCCTATGAGGAAGTCAGATAGGGTCCAGTGTGCAACAGAAGCAGACCTAAGGTCTGACTACTAGTTATCAGCCTGCGTATGGTACCATGGCAGACTTTCTGGAGGGGCTTCCAAATGCGCCTGTTACCAGCTCACTGGGATTTCGGCTCTGCTCTATCCTGCTAACTACACCAAGCATGGAGTGGTAGCTATTGACGAAGTATTCATCTTCCAGACCCCAGCACGCTACATGAAGCTGGGTGTGTGGGCTTTGTCTATGGAGGCACTACGCCCTTACAGGCTACAGGATGCCAGTGATTTCGGCTGGCCAGGATCAGATAGTGTTAAGTTCATTGAGGAAGGCTACCAACCAATCTTTTCCTGAACATCAATTTGGTGATTTTGTACATAGATAGCGGGTGCATAACGTCGCACTTCACTTTGCCAAACTTGGGGCCGTTCTGCTAGGTGTCCTTTCCCAGGACATGTCTCCGCTGCACCACTCACTTTTCCTCTCTCTACTCGGGATCTCACTATCCACTGCCTCGGTCTCCACACACGTCAAGGGCAATAACATCACGCGGCTCTGCTGCCTAGTCAGACCTTAGGACTGCTTCGGTTGCACTCTGACTTCTTGACACTTTACTTGAGCCCCTCCCACTATGGGCTAGTCCCAACTATAAACCCTAAATGTGCCTATTAACTCCCTTCTGCCAGGCAGACTACTACTCTATTCCTAATAACATGTCACGATACACATCACACATTCAAATGCATTATAACAATACACGTGTCTTCAATGGGAAACACGGGCAGGACTTCCATCTTCTTCTTGCATCTCCATGATCTCTTTGAGGACTGGAATTTGGAGGGAAAACTGCTCTGGACACTTATATGGATGAGTCCTAAAGCCGTAACCCAAAATGGAAGAACTGTACAGCACAGCGAAGAACTGCCCTCCTGTAACGTACACTCATGTAGGCCACGGTAAACCTACAATTAGGAAATTGTTATTCATGCAATCCCCCAATATACGATCTTATAGAGTGTCAGAAATGCTCCATGTATAAGAAATGAGGATTTAGGAAATTCACAGGGGTAAGGGGTATGACAGGGGCTCCGGTAGGGTACATAAGGGAATTGACAGGCAAACAGTTTCTTGTGCTACATTATAACATAATGAACTAAGTGCTACAAAGGAAGTAAATATTTATAAAAATTACCAGACAAAATCCTGATATGACATCACCTACAGACAGAAGGTCCCGCTAGAGATGTCAAGAGCTGGCGTCCTGCCAGCGCACCGAGCGCTTACATTGTAGTTACACTAGGGGACGGTCACAAGTAGCTTCTGAAGCTCATAAACCAGACACGATCTAAACACCGCACAACGACCACTTAAGTCACCACTCGTGACGTCCAGGAGAAGGAGGACTACCTTATGGCGCACACTCAACGTGTGCCTGTTTTTAATGAAACCACTACTCATAAACCTGTCATGAAGGTGAACACTTCATCCTCTTTATTGATAATCCACGTACTGAAAAAGCCAACTGGCATCCTTCACGTCACGCGTTTCAGGTCGTACTCAAGCTACAAGTAGGACCAGAAACGCGTGGAGGAAGAACTCCAGTTTACACATTTTTAATAAAGAGGTAAAGTTTTAACCTTCACAGTGCTGAGTGTTATTTTTACTCCTAGATGATCTGCTAAAAAAAAAAAAAAAAAACGCATTGGGTCCCAAGAGTCAGTGCACCCCCTTAGGAGTCCTACATGCCATCTGATCCTTGGAGTACCACATTAGGAAGGGAAGCTGGATCAGTTCTTTACACATCAAGAAGTTGTATAAAAATATCAGAGCTTGTTGGGAGTTGTAGTTTTCCTACTGGGAAGAGTCTGGACTAGTATTGGCCATAAGCCTGCGGCCCAACTGCCAACATGGTGTCCAAACGCCAAGAATTTTGGTCTCCTAACAGGTCACAAAGTGTTATAGGGCATTAGGGTCCGGAGCGGTGCTCTCCAGTCTATGGATCATCATTGTCTGTAAAACAACTACTCCCAGCATGCAGCCATGTCCGCTGATTGAGGTTATGATTAAGCGCAGGCGGTGCATTTTGTAACCTTGTCAACTGTCAAGATGCCAGAGTGCAGGAATATACGGTGTGTGTGTGGAGAGCCAACATTCACTATGGCACAATACCATGCAGTCCCAAAGGGGACAGTGCTCGACTCAACAGCCGGAACGTCCAGGTGTGAAGTTTCATCAATGTCAAAGAATCGACATTGAAAGGGGTTGTCCAGAATTAGAAAACAAAGAAAAAACAAGACATGGTTTCCTTCTCTTTTCCAGAGCCCACGAGCTCGGTCTGATACTGTAGCCCAGCAGTTGCACTAAATTAGGCTGAGCTACAGTTCTGCAAACAAGTGTCCAGTTTTGGACAAACCCTCTTTAGAAAAAGTCCAAGAATACTTTAGGCCAGAAATTAAAGGTTCATTAATGTTCTACTTAGAGTTGATCATTGTCACAGACCCTTTAGGCGTATTTATGACGCTCTATCATCATCATCATCACCACCCTACAAGATGCCCCCCCCCCGGGTACTGACGTATAAAGGACATCCTATTTTGTTATGGCAACACTTGATGTACCTGGGATCTAGAATACATGCCCTGTCCGTCTCCCGGGCAGAGTAATGCACTGTACCAGGAGGTCTTCCCTACAGAAAAACCACAATGAATGAATGATGGAAGGAGGCAACAGAACGTTGTATCTTTTTAAATAGTGGGTTCTCCGCTCTGCCAAGATGTTACGTTCCACCCAGATCTATTTCTGGAGCGGATCATGAGCTTGAACCATCTGACTGCAACAAGCAAGAGGTTTACTCAGAAATCTAACATTTGGGTTCAGAGATCACATCATGTCCCCATTGTGGACCTTGTCCCCAGTCCCTTTCGCAACAACCTGCAAACCAAACGCATTCACCAAGTCAGGACTCAATGTGACTCAGTGCGGAGCTATAACGTGCCCTGGGGAGTCGGGACGCTGGAATTTGGGGCATTTCCAAATGACCTCAACCCGCAGCCACCTCTCCTGCCCAAACCTTGACGCCACTTAAGACAGGCAAGGAAGGTGCAAGTGATCTCAGACCGGCTTGGCTCCTCTTCAACCACACACACGAGAACAAAATAACCCATAAGTTGCCAGACAAGTCTGTGCACTCTGGTATCTGGGCTGGGGGGGTCAATGGACCTGAATCAAGGGATCAGAAAGTCTACAAAGAAGCAAGTCAACTGCTAGGAGGCCAATGACCCCTGGGGTAAAGTGTGCCAGAGGTGGCTTAATGCAGGGTTAGAAATGTTATAATAATGAAGCGATAGATATATTATAGATTATGAATATTTAAACCTGTATGTAATAAAAAGACTCATTTATATATATACTCATATTATTTTTTTTTAAGCCTGTATTTAATAAAAATGTATATTATACACAGGTTTACATATTCATACATATACGCAGATATATATTTTAGGAAAATATAAAATGAAAATTATGTATTTCATAACAAAAACATTATACAATTATGAAGAAAAAAAATTAAAATATAATATATCATGCACCCACTTCTCATTTAGCGCACACAGTATGGCAGAGCACGGTGCCCTTGGTACTGCTTCTCCACCAAGTTCCAGTATGATCAGTGCTCAGCTCATGCCCAGCACAGTATAGGGGGCACTATGGGCAGACGATGCCATCTATGTAGGGGTCGCGGCTTTATAACCGATGCCAGGCATGCCCATGTCATACACATGCCTGGAGAAAGCGCCGATATACCAGCAGGTTAATATTCCCCACATCTGCCATGCTGGGTTTCTTGCCTGGGTGCTGCACAGCCATGCCAACCTCCCTAATGCGGCCATTGTGTGGGGGGCACCGAGACTTCTCTACCATTAGGTGGGCAACCTTGCCAGGCTTCTAGTAAGGTTTGCCACCCCATGCTGGCAGCATGGGAGACTTGGCAGAACACGGATTCCAGGTGGGCACCACTTACCTTCTTAGACCCTTGCTTGGCAAACTCCTTGGCTAGATGCCTGCCTATGCCCCTGCCCCCGCCGGTGATGAGCACAGTGTCCCCTCGCAGGTCTCTCGGCCGGGTGGGCACTACCAGGCAGACTGCCGCCCTGATCACACAGAGGACCATCTGCACCGGCAGGAGTAGCAGCTTGCCCAGGCACCTCCACTCCATGCTGATGCCGCCTCCGTGCCAGTCCGCTGCGAACTTTACCATCCACTTGTGCGAGTCGCCCCCGTCAGCTGTGCCAGCGCCTAGAGCGCAGCGCCCGGCATCGGGTCACTGTCCTGGCTGCGGCAGGCGGCTTTTATACCCCATTAAGCCTGACTGACGGGTGAAGTGTCGGGGATGTCTCACGACTGGTGAGCGGCTGTTGCTTGTAGTTGATCCCCTCCCCCATGAGCACAACACAGGAGACACACACTCCTTCCTCCCCGCTCTCTCCACCCTCCCTCAGGGCTGTCTGCATGAAAGGACTTGCTGGGAGCCACGTTACTTCCAGCTGGGACTCAGCGGGGTGAGGTGGGAGATGCAGCAGAGCCGAGCGTGCAGACAGGAGCGCTCCCCTGGGTCCGGTCACTGGGAAAGCTGGGTGACAGGGTCGGCACTGCTCTCTAGTGATGGGATGGACCCTATAACCATGACTTCTTATATAACCATGTCCATCCAGTGATGGACCCCGTAACCATGTCTAGTATTGCCCTATAACCATGTCTAGTATTGCCCTATAACCATGTCTACAGATGCCCCCATAACTATGTCCATCCAGTGATAGACCCCGTAACCATGTCTAGTATTGCCCTATAACCATGTCTACAGATGCCCCCATAACTATGTCCATCCAGTGATGGACCCCGTTACTATGGCTTCTGGATCAACATGTTAGGGCAGGATATGGGTTGAACTAGATGGACTTTTAGGCTATGTGCACACGCTGCAGATTCACCTGCGGTTTTCCCCTGCGGTTTCACACCTCTACTATGTTAAAGGTGTGAAACCGCCCAAACAATTGACATGCTGCGGAAAAAAACCCGCAGCAAAACCGCACGGAAAAAAACGCAGCTTGAGCACAGCAGTTTTGAAAACCCATAGGGTTACATAGTACTGTACCATGTCTGCGGAACTGCTGCGGTTCCGCAGGGTCAAAACCGCACGGAACCGCAGCAAAAACCGCAGCGTGTGCACATAGCCAACGTCTTCCATCAACCTTAATAACTATGTTACTATGTTATGTTCTTATTACCCTATAACCATATATTATTATGCCCCTGTAACCATGTCTAGTTATTGCCCTATAACCATGTCTACAGATGCCCCCCATAAACATGTCCATTCAGTGATGGACCCTGTTACTGTGTCTGCTTATTGCCCTATAACCATGCCTAGTTATGCCCCCATAACCATGCCTAGCTATGCCCCCATAACCATGCCTAGCTATGCCCCCATAACCATGCCTAGCTATACCCCCATAACCATGCCTAGCTATACCCCCATAACCATGCCTAGTTATGCCCCCATAACCATGCCTAGTTATGCCCCCATAACCATGCCTAGTTATGCCCCCATAACCATGCCTAGTTATGCCCCCATAACCATGTCTAGTTATGCCCCCATAACCATGCCTAGTTATGCCCCCATAACCATGCCTAGTTATGCCCCCATAACCATGCCTAGTTATGCCCCCATAACCATGTCTAGTTATGCCCCCATAACCATGTCTAGTTATGCCCCCATAACCATGCCTAGTTATGCCCCCATAACCATGCCTAGTTATGCCCCCATAACCATGTCTAGTTATGCCCCCATAACCATGCCTAGTTATGCCCCCATAACCATGCCTAGTTATGCCCCCATAACCATGCCTAGTTATGCCCCCATAACCATGCCTAGCTATACCCCCATAACCATGCCTAGTTATACCCCCATAACCATGCCTAGTTATGCCCCCATAACCATGCCTAGTTATACCCCCATAACCATGTCTAGTTATCCCCCCATAACCATGCCTAGTTATACCCCCATAACCATGTCTAGTTATACCCCCATAACCATGCCTAGTATGCCCCCATAACCATGCCTAGTTATACCCCCATAACCATGCTTAGTTATGCCCCCATAACCATGCCTAGTTATCCCCCCATAATCATGTCTAGTTATGCCCCCATAACCATGCCTAGTTATGCCCCCATAACCATGTCTAGTTATACCCCCATAACCATGCCTAGTATGCCCCCATAACCATGCCTAGTTATACCCCCATAACCATGCCTAGTTGTATTCCCATTTTTCTTGTCTTTATTAGTAGAAACAGTTTTGCAGCTCAGGAGTCTGGGAGAGCTGGGTGACTTCCCCTGTAGGCCCCGCTGGGTTATAGCCTGCAGCCTTCAACCACCATAACCTGCTAGAAACTTCGTGACTGCTCATTGGTTTCATATAATCACCCCGGGGGCCCGACCTATTACTGCAGCATTACGTGGTGGTGTTATGTCAGCACTGTATTGCACTATTGTATGGACAGTGTATGGTAATGCTGGAAGTGACATTTAGGAATTCTACAGTAATGTTACATGGGAATTGTTGTCTGGGCATTATATGGCTGGGGATGTTATATGAGCACCGCTGCGCTCCGCAAACGACTTTCGACTAACCTCTGCACTAATCTGTACCTCCCACTCCCAACTCCAAGACTTCTCCCGCGCTGCGCCAAACCTCTGGAATGCTCTACCCCAAGAAATTAGGACTATCTGCAATTTGCATAGTTTCAGTCGCTCCCTCAAAACACATTTGCTCAGAGCGGCCTATCACGTTCACTAATCACAGTCATTCCATGTGTAAGTGTGTGTGTGTAGCCCATTCACTATCTCCATCCATCCCTCACTCCCTCAAGATGGCTGGACCATCATTGTAAATACACCATTGTAAATACACACCTGTACTTTGTATCTCCCCCACCTCATTGTAGATTGTAAGCTCTCACGAGCAGGGGCGGCTTATTTTGCTTTAATTATAGTGCTTTGAAGAAAGCACTATCTTGTAATCCGAACGCTGCTAACTTCTTTTTCTTCATAGGCCTGTTTCACACTTCATTTTTTGTGTGTCAGTCCGCCAAAATGGCGGAAAGCGGATCCGTTGGTTACAGATGCCTCTGGACCGTTTTTTTGACGGATCCGATCAATGAGGAATTTTAAAGGAACCGCAGCCTGGGGAGGAGAGAGAGGGAGAGAATTTTTTCCGTCCGCCAGAAATGATTTCAGGGTTATATTTCCGGCTGACTTCCTTCCTCCGGGCATGCGCACTCTAAAATGCGGATCCTGCAGCAAAAAAAAACGTTGTATGGTCCGTCCAGTATCAGCTCTTAAAGCGAAACCCACAGCACAAATGCAAATCTAGCTTCATCACATGACGCATGCCCCTGAGAGAGAATGTGCGCCAAAGTGGATTTAGAAGCCCAGTGAGCCAAACTAGCTCTTAAAGGGCCGACGCGCCAAAGTGATTCTTAAAGGGCTGGCACACCGAAATGAGTCTTAAAGGACCGGCGCGCCAAATCGAAAGCTGAGTAACCCCAGGCTCCAAATCGGAGGCTGATCAACCCTGGCCTACAAATCGGAGGCTGAGCCACCCTGGCATCCAAATCAGACCCAGAGAGGCCCCGCCCACCAAATCGGACCCTGAGGGGCCCCACAGGCCAAAGTGGCCCCTGAGAGGCACCCACATTTAAAACGGATCCTGAGTTGAAAGTCTTGCAGAGGCAGCAGGCAAGTCTCTCTTAAAGGGGCAGCCCGGGCACCATTTCAAAGCACTATCTGTACTTCCTTCAGGAAATACACATCTAGTTATTATTATGAGCACTGTGGGGCAGTCTTATTGGGAAATTATATAGTAATGTTATACGGTAACTGTTATGTGGAATTATATGGGAATGTTATTTCAGCACTGTATGGCAGTGTTACAGTGGGTGCCGAAAGTATTCAGACCCCTTTACATTTTTCACTCTTTGTTCCATTGCAGCCATTTGGTAAATTCAAAAAAAAGTTCTTTTTTTTTCTCATTAATGTACACTCTGCACCCCATCTTGACTGAAAAAAAGCAGAAATGTAGAAATTTTTGCAAATTTATTAAAAAAGAAAAACTGAAATGTCACATGGTCATAAGTATTCAGACCCTTTGCTCAGACACTCATATTTAAGTCACATGCTGTCCATTTCCTTGTGATCCTCCTTGAGATGGTTCTATTCCTTCATTGGAGTCCAGCTGTGTTTTTAATTAAGCTGATAGGACTTGATTTGTAAAGGCACACACCTGTCTATATAAGACCTCACAGTTCACAGTGCATGTCAGACCTAATGAGAATCATGAGGTCAAAGGAACTGGCCAAGGAGCTCAGAGACAGAATTGTGGCAAGGCACACATCTGGCCAAAGTTACGAAAGAATTTCTGCTGTACTCAAGGTTCCCAAGAGCACAGTGGCCTCCATAATCCTTAAATGGAAGAAGTTTGGGACCACCAGAAGTCTTCCTAGACATGACCATCCAGCCAATCTGAGCAATCATGGGAGAAGAGCCTTGGTGAGAGAGGTAAAGAAGAACCCCAAGATCACTGTGGCTGAGCTCCACAGATGCAGTAGGGAGATGGGATAAAGGTCACAAAGTCAACTATCACTGCAGCCCTCGACCAGTCAGGTTTTTATGGCAGAATGGCCCGACGGAAGCCTCTCCTCAGTGCCAGACATATGAAAGCCTGCATAGAGTTTGCTAAAAAACACATGAAGGACTCCCAGACTATGAGAATTAAGATTCTCTGGTCTGATGAGACGAAGATAGAACTTTCTCGTGATAATTCTAAGCGGTATGTGTGGAGAAAACCAGGCACTGCTCATCACCTGCCCAATACAATCCCAACAGTGAAACATGGTGGTGGCAGCAGCATCATGCTATGGGGGTGTTTTTCAGTTGCAGGGACAGGATGACTGGTTGCCATTGAAGGAAACATGAATGCAGCCAAGTACAGAGATATCCTGGATGAAAACCTCTTCCAGAGTGCTCTGGTCCTCTGACTTGGCCGAAGGTTCACCTTCCAACAAGACAATGACCCTAAGCACACAGATAAAATAACAAAGAAGTGGCTTCAGAACAACTCTGTGACCATTCTTGACTGGCCCAGCCAGAGCCCTGACCTAAACCCAATTGAGCATCTCTGGAGAGACCTGAAAATGGCTGTCCACCAGCATTCACCATCCAACTTGATGGAACTGGAGAGGATCTGCAAGGAAGAATGGCAGAGGATCCCCAAATCCAGGTGTGAAAAACTTGTTACATAATTCCCAAGAAGACTCATGGCTGTACTAGCTCAAAAGGGTGCTTCTACTCAATACTGAGCAAAGGGTCTGAATACTTATGACTAGAGTTGAGCGACTTTGGTCGGATCGGGTTTCATAAAACAAAATTTGTTTCAGATGAAACTGGTCCGACTAGGGCAAAAAAGGTCGGAGTTTCGTCCGAAACCCGACCCCAATGCAAGTCAATGGGGAATAAAAGTCTGCATTGAGTGGATGAATGTCATCCACTCAATGCCGACTTTTATTTCCCATTGACTTGCATTGGGGTCGGGTATCGGACGAAACTCCGACTTTTTTGCCCTAGTCGGACCAGTTTCATCTGAAACAAATTTTGTTTCATGAAACCCAATCCGACCAAAGTCGCTCAACTCTAGTGGTAACATTATATGGGAACTGTAACGGGGTCTACCAAGCTGGGGTACCTCTTTCAGTACCACCCCGTGTTTTTGGAGGTCCGCTCTGCGTTGGCTGGAGTCTGAATGAATCTCGCTGGCTGGAATTCCTTGGTTACATGGGCGCATATAAAAGATCACTGCTTCTCCATGTATTTCCAGTCTGACAACACTTTACTCACAGGACACAGAATATATCACACAGATACAGAGGGCCGGCCAATAGAAAAGCGGCAGGCCAGACATGCATTACAAAAGCCGCAGGTGGCCGGAGCCTGCCGATGTTTACTGTGGAAATTACAAAGGTGGGGGGAGGGCGGACAAAAGGGGAATGCTGATGCATTAGGGACATGCATCTCACATAGAACCTATTATACATACATATAACTGTACAACATATTCTGGGTGCTAAGTGGTTCTGTAACACGTAACAGGAACTATATTGCATTTTTATGTAGAAATTATATGATATTATGTTGGCACTGTATAGCATTATCATTTGGGAATTAAACAGCAGTTTTATTTGGCAACTGTATAGCACTGACATTTGAGAATTGTATGTTGTTCGGACACTATCATACTGTTTTATTGGAATTATATGATAATGGTATTTGGCCATTATATGTCACTATTATTAGTAATTTTATTGCAATGTCATTTGAGCACTGTATAGCAATATTCTTGGGAAAGATATGGCAATGTTATTTGAGCAGTGTAATTAGCAATGATATGCTAATGGGATTTGGACATCATACGACACTATTATTGAGAATTATAAGGTAGTCTTTTTGGGCACTCTGTGACACTATTGTTGGCAATTATATGGTCATATGATTTGGCCAGTATATGACACTAATTGGGAATGAAACGGTAATGTTATTTGACACTATTAGGAAAAACAACTCTGGCAAAAATTAAGAGACCACTGCACAGTTTTATAAAAATCAGCTTCTCTACATGTCTGACAGCCATTCCATTCCATTCCAGTGTCAGTTGAATTCCAACCAGAGTACATCTCATTCTACTTAATGTGCTACAAAGCTACAGACCAGCAGAGGGCGAAAACGACTCTCCACTGACCGGGATGGCCGTCATCTTATTCAAATGTCAGTCAGCAACCGCAGGATGACATCGTGACCTACAAAAGGAAAGGCAAATGGCAGCTGGGGTGACGTGCATGGCGAGAACAGTTCATAACTGGCTCCTAGAGGCAGGGCTCAAGTCATGTAAAACTAGAAGAAAACCTTTCATCAATGATAAGCAAAGGAGAGCCAAGCTGAAGTTTGCCAAAGACCATAAGGATTGGACCATAGAAGACTGGAGTAAGGTAATCTTCTCTGATGAGTCTAATTTTCAGCTTTGCCCAACACCTGGTCGTCTAATGGTTAGACAGAGACCTGGAGAGGCGTACAAGCCACAGTGTCTTGCACCCACTGTGAAATTTTATGGAGGATCGGTGATGATTTGAGGATGCTTCAGCAAGGCTGGAATTGGGCAGGTTAATCTTTGTGAAGGACGTATGAATCAAGCCACATACAAGGTTGTCCTGGAAAAACAGTTGATTCCTTCGGCTCAGGCAATGTTCCCCAACTCTGAGGACTGGTTTTTCCAGCAGGACAATGCACCATGCCACACAGCTAGGTCAATCAATGTGTGGATGAAGGACCACCACATCAAATGTCTATCATGGCCAGCCCAATCTCCAGACCTGAACCCCATTGAAAACCTCTGGAATGTAATCAAGAGGATGATGGATAGTCACAACAAGCCATCAAACAAAGAATAACTGCTTAAATTTTTGTACCAGGAGTGGCATAAGGTCACCCAAATGCAGTGTGAAAGACTGGTGGAAAGCATGCCAAGTCGCATGAAAGCTGTAATTAAAAATCATGGTTATTCCACAAAATATTGATTTCTGAAATCTTCCTGAGTGACTTGTGGTGCCCCCTTTTTCTCATTATACGATTGTACTGTAATGTAGACACATTCAGTTGAAACTAGAAGGTTCCATACACTGTATAAAAAGACATATGCATGTTTTCTTAATATCTGACATGAAATCAGAATTATTATTATTGTTATACATTTTTATAGCAACATTTATTCCAAGGTGCTTTACATGTGAAAAGGGGCAAATATAGACAAGTACAATAAACATGAGCAATACAAGATACACACAAGTACAGAAGGAGTGAGGACCCTGCCCGCAAGGGCTCACAGTCTACAGGGATGGGTGAGGATACACTAGGAGAGGGTAGAGCTGGTAGTGCGGCGGTTCAGTAATAAACCTTTTCCGTTTTAGGTCAATTAGGATTACCATAATTATTAATATTTGCCAAGTGCCAGAATAATGAGAGACAGAGAATGTTTAAGGCATTTTTATTACTGCAAAGTCAAAAGTTTACATACACTAAGATTACTATGTCTTTAAACAATTCTGGACTGCCCATATGATGATGTCATGTTTTTGGCAACATCTGAGTTAATTAGAGACACACCTGTGGATGTATTTTAATGCACACCTGAAACACACTGCTTCTTTGTGTAGCATCATGGGAAAGTTTTTGGCAACATCTGAGTTAGAGACACACCTGTGGATGTATTTTAATGCACACCTGAAACACACTGCTTCTTTGTGTAGCATCATGGGAAAATCTCAAGAAATCAGCCAAGATATCAGGAAGAGAATTGTGGACTTTCCCAAGTCTGGCTCATCCTTGGGTACAATTTCAAGATACCTGAAGGTGCCTCGTTCATCTGTACAAGCAATTTTACGCAAGTACAAACAAGATGGGAATGTCCAGCCATCATACCGCTCAGGAAGGAGATGGGTTCTGTGTCCCAGAGATGAATGTGCTTTGGTCTGATATGTGTATATCAACCAAAAGACAAAAGCAAAAGACCTTGTGAAGATGAAGGCAGAAGCTGGTAAGATTGCGTCAATATCCACAGTGAAACGAGTACTGTATCATCATGGGCTGAAAGGCCACTCTGCCAGGAAGAAGCAATTACACCAAAAGAAACATAAAAAAGCCAGCTTAATGTTTGCAAATGTACACAGGACCAAAGACCTTAACTTTTGGAGACATGTCCTGTGGTCTGATGAAACTAAAATTGCACTTTTTGGACATAATGACCATCGTTATGTTTGGAGGAAAAAGGGAGAAGTTTGGAAGCCTAAGAACACCATCCCAACTGTGAAACACGGGGGTGGCAGCATCATGTTGTAGGGTTGTTTTGCTGCAGGAGCGACTGGTACGCTTCACAAAATAGATGGCATCATGAGAAAAGAAGATTATGTGGCAATACAGAAGCAACATACCAAGACATCAGCCAGGAAGTTAAAGCTTGGGCGGAAATGGGTCTTCCAAATGAACAATGACCCGGTAACCAAGTGGCTTCAGGATAACAAAGTCAATGTTTTGGAGTGGCCATCATAAAACCCTGATCTCAATCCTATTGAAAATTTATGGGCAAAGCTGAAAAGGCCGGTGCGAGCATGGCTACCTACAAACCTGGATCACTTACACCAGTTTTGTCAGGAGGAATGGGCCCAAGTTCCAACCAACTATTATGGGAACATTTGACCCAAGTCATTCAGTTTAAGGGCAATGGAACCAAATACTAATGAAATGTATGTAAACTTTGACTTTGTAGTAAGTAATAAAAATGCCTTAGAACATTCTCTCTCTGTCACGCTCTCTCATTATTCTGGCAGTTGGCAAATATTAATAATTATGGTAATCCTAAATGACCTAAAAAGGGAAAGGTTTATTTTGATTTCATGTCAGCTATTGAGAAAAACCTGCAGGAGACCGGCATGTTTTTATATTTGTTTTTCCATAAAACACCTCCTGCTAATTATCTCCCACATCTTCATTGCTTTCCTTGGGCTGCAAAGTCAAACATTGTGATGAGAAGCAAATATCCCGGACTGAGATGTTTGTCTTCCCAAAGTGCAGGAAACCTGTTGGTTCAAAGGCTGCAGTCTTCTGCTAAATGGATTCCACTGTGTTGGGTACACAGATCAATTAAACCATTAAGCCCCACCATAGACAATAGACTAGGGTCCAGCCAATGCACTGCTATTGGTCAACAGGATACTGTGTATGGGGCCCTCCACTTACCCCCTCCCCCCAACTGATGATGTTGGGGGAGATAAGGATCCGGCCTGTCCAATTTTGGGCAACTGATTCCTTCTTCCTGGCAGAAATGTCTGATGGCGGCTCTCTCATTAAGAACGCAGAAGTAGTGCTGAGCGAAGTGCTGAGTGACTTCGGTGTGTTCAAAAAAGAGATACAAGTCCCTGCGGCGTGGCTGCATGTCTCGTGGCTGTTCGACAGCCGCAACACATGCAGGGATTGTCTGTTTGTTAGGCTAGGTTCACATAGCATTAACACAGCCAGTTCAGCACATAGCGTTGACTGGCTGCGTTAACGCTATAGCATAACACGATATGCGTTATGCTATACCGCTAGTGCTGATGATTCATCAGCGCTAGCGCTGACGGATCCCCAGACGCTGCAGCCCACGTCCGAGGCTCTGTCACTGAATGACGGCACATCGCGAATGCGTGCTGCTTTACGGCATGCGTCGCGATGCGCCCGACAATGGGGCTGAATGGCAGCGTTAACGGACTGCGTTACACTGCGTTGTAACGCTGTCCGTCTAATGGACTGCCTAACATAATGTGAACCCAGTCTTAGGCTATCCATCCATGAGTAAGTAATTTTGAAATTTACAAAAAAATTACTCATTATTAAAATTTGCAGCCGTTTTTAAGATAACACTTCTCTATTGTTTATAACTCGCAGCCTTGGAGACCGACCACCGCTTCTAGACAACAGAACATGTGCAGTGCTTACAAGCTCTTTTCTATTCAGCTTGTAAGCGCTGGCCAGGATCGGTGTAGCCAGCTGTTACCTCCTAATCCTAGCCGCATTCAGTGCAGTGCTTACATTCTAGACAGCAGTGGTGGTTGGTCTCCTAGGCAGCAAGCTGTAAACAAAAGAAAAGTATGAATATCTCAAGAACCTCTGCAAATTTTTATAAGCAGTAAATTGCAAAAGTGCTCGTTTTTACAAGCGCAATCTGACAATATCCGTCTACAAAGATGGGAATAAGTTTTGGTCTGTGTGATCTGAGTTAGAACGATGCACTTTTCTCCAGTAACAGAACCTCTCCTCTCATACTCTATGGGACCGCCGAGCACACCGTGGTCTGGCCGAGCATGTTATGAACCTCTACTCATATTCTATGGGACCGCCGAGCGCATAGTGTACTGTCCGAGCATGTGCAGAACCTCTCCTCATACTCTATGGGACCGCCGAGCACACAGCGTACTGGCCGAGCATGTGCAGAACCTCTCATACTCTATGGGACCGCCAAGTGCACCGTGTACTGGCCGAGCATGCGCCGAACCTCTCCTCTCATAATCTATGGGACCGCCAAGTGCACCGTGTACTGGCCGAGCATGCGCAGAACCTCTCCTCATACTCTATGGGACCGCCAAGTGCACAGTGTACTGGCTGAGCATGTTCAGAACCTCTCCTCTCATACTTAATGGGACCGCCGAGTGCATCGCGTACTGGCAGAGCATGTGCAGAACCTCTCCTCTCATACTCTATGGGGCCGCCGAGCACACAGCGTACTGGCCGAGCATGTGCAGAACCTCTCCTCTCATACTCTATGGGACCGCCGAGTGCACCGTGTACTGGCTGAGCATGTTGAGAACCTCTCCTCTCATTCTACGGGACCGCCGAGCACACAGCTTACTGGCCGAGCATCGTCATTTTTCATAGTCTTCTACTAGGCATTGCTCCTACTAGCCAGTTTCCTACTCCACACTGATGAGGGGCAAATACCCCGAAACAGCTGTCTGTGGATGGATACCATGTTTTGGCATAGGTGGTTTCCTTCATTGGAGACTGCCCTTCCCGTGGTTGTTCCTTCCCGGTGAAAGACCTGGCTAGTCATTGCTTGCGTTGAGAAACGTGATGGTGTCTCCGCGGCTTCTGTTTTGCATGCTTCTGCATATTTCCCATAAGGGATGGGGCAGTGCTCTAGAATCACTGCGTTGAGAAACAGGTGATGGTGTCTCCGCAGTGTCGGATGTTGATCTCCATGAGGTCAATCATCGTCATTTTTCATAGTCTTCTACTAGGCATTGCTCCTACTAGCCAGTTTCCTACTCCACACTGATGAGGGGAAAATACCCCGAAACAGCTGTATGTGGATGGATACCATGTTTTGGCATAGGTGGTTTCCTTCATTGGAGACTGCCCTTCCCGTGGTTGTTCCTTCCCGGTGAAAGACCTGGCTAGTCATTGCTTGCGTTGAGAAACATGTGATGGTGTCTCCGCGGCTTCTGTTTTGCATGCTTCTGCATATTTCCCATAAGGGATGGGGGCAGTGCTCTAGAATCACTGCGTTGAGAAACACGTGATGGTGTCTCCGCAGTGTTGGATGTTGATCTCCATGAGGTCAATCATTGTCATTTTTCATGTGCAGAACCTCTCCTCTCATACTCTATGGGACCGCCGAGTGCACCGTGTACTGGCTGAGCATGTGCAGAGCCTCTCCTCTCATATTCTATGGGACCACTCAGCACACAGCGTACTGGCCGAGCATGTGCAGGGCCTCTACTACCATACTCTATGGGACCGCCAAGTGCACCTTGTACTGGCCGAGCATGTGCAGAACCTCTCCTCTCATACTCTATGGGACCGCAGAGTGCACTGTGTACTGGCCGAGCTTGTGCAGAACCATTCCTCATACTCTATGGGACCACCGAGTGCACCGTGTACTGGCCGAACATGTGCAGAACCTCTCCTCTCATACTCTATGGGACCGCCGAGCGCACCGCGTACTGGCCGAACATGTGCAGAGCCTCTCCTCTCATACTCTATGGGACCGCTGAGGGCACTGTGTACTGGCCGAACATGTGCAGAGCCTCTCCTCTCATACTCTATGGGACCGCTGAGGGCACTGTGTACTGGCCGAACATGTGCAGAGCCTCTCCTCTCATACTCTATGGGACCGCCGAGCGCACCGCGTACTGGCCGAACATGTGCAGAGCCTCTCCTCTCATACTCCATGGGACTGCAGCGCGCACCGTGTACCGGATGAGCATATGCAGAACCTATCCTCTCATACTCTATGGGACCACAGAGCGCAGCATGTACCCCTTTAAATAACTTAGGAAAGTCATTTTCGCCACTCGATCATATTTATTTACTTATTTTTTCTGGGCAGCTGATTTTGCCTGAGAAGTGATGAAAGGTGTTTCCATTGCTAAACATCACAAGTGTAGCCAAAAAGGCAGCATCAGATAATCCTTAATGTATACATCAGTGTTTCCATTACATTAATGTAACAGCTTAAGGGTGTAGTCCGGGCGAAGAGCTGGTTAGAGGGAAAAAACGTGTAAACGTTCTGTCATCTCCACAGACAGAACCAGATTTGTTCTGAGCCAATAATTATTTATTCGAGGGACAAAACACAATACGACTTGGTCTGTGATTGTCACAGTCTACAGACCCCCACTAAGAACTAATGCAGAGGGGTCCTCATTCTTCCCATTGAGTTGTAAAGTGCAAGTGCGCTGCCTCTCCATATACTGTAACTTATCTGAGCTGCACTTGTAGATGAGAAGGAACGTGGTACAAGGCTCCCCTGACTAGTCATTGTAAAGCCCCAGCAATATAACAGTCATCACCCATTTAGTGGAGGAGTCCCCAGGCCCCAATGCTAAGTCTGTAACAAGCCAACCACCGGCCACTTGCGATAAGTTACTCACCTGCCACGTGCAATAAGTTACTCAGTCTCCACGTGCGATAAGTTACACACCTGGCACGTGCAATAAATTACCCACCTGGCACGTGCGATAAGTTACCCACCTGTCACATGATATAAGTTACTCACCTGCCACGTGCAATAAGTTACCCACCTGGCACGTGCAATACGTTACCCACCGGCCATGTGCTATAAATTACCCACCTGGCACGTGCTATAAATTACCCAACTGGCACGTGCTATAAATTACCCACCTGGCACATGATATAAGTTACTCACCTGCCACGTGCAATAAGTTACCCACCTGGCACGTGCTATAAATTACCCACCTGGCACGTGCGATATGTTACCCACCGGCCATGTGCGATACGTTACCCACCTGTCACATGATATAAGTTACTCACCTGCCACGTGCAATAAGTTACCCACCTGGCATGTGCGATACGTTACCCACCGGCCATGTGCTATAAATTACCCACCTGGCACGTGCTATAAATTACCCAACTGGCACGTGCGGTAAGTTACTCACCTGCTACGTGCGATAAGTTACCCACCTGGCATGTGCGATACGTTACCAACCGGCCATGTGCTATAAATTACCCACCTGGCACGTGCGATACGTTACCCACCGGCCATGTGCGATAAGTTACCCACCTGGCACATGATATAAGTTACCCACCTGCCTCGTGAGATAAGTCACCCACTTTCCACGTGCTATAAGTTATTCAAGAATGCATTCGAGTGGACAGACTGTTTTTTGCCAAGACCAAGGGATAAGGCCTAACGTTGAGCCCCCTGTAGCTCTTTATAGATGACGACCTGTCATGTACCATAAATGTGACTTTTGTCCCAGGTGTAAATGCTGCTGTTTCCTTGTATTCTGCAATGTTTTTCTTTTTTTCCTTCTCTTCGCTTCTTACATACAACCTCCTCTTGCCTGTAAGTAAATGTAATCTAGTTTCGAAGAGCGTGCCGTCTTAAAGACCACACCCAGTTGCCTAATAAAATTAGATTTACATACAAGGTAGCGGGGGCCATATCTCAGGAACGGAGAGGAACAGGGCCCAAAGGAAAACATCGCTGGGCTTAGGAGAACAGCAGTACTTAGACTGCATGTAACAATGACATTATGGTGAGTGACAGATCCCCATAAAATGTTCAGCAGGTTCCTAAAAAAAAGGGGGAACCTTGTAGATGATTTGGCAAACCTTTAGGGAGCAGTCAAAGTCGCCCGAAAACCTTACAGAACTCAAGTGCTTCCGGGAGATTTCCTGTGGGTGACACCTGGAAGGCTTGGCATGATGCTATGCCACATCTAGTGGGCAGGAATTAGGGGGGAAGAGGCAGGGGACAATATTAGCCAGTATGATATAGTGACCCCCTACCATCTAAATCCCTATCACTATGTCTTTGGAGTGTGGGAGGAAACCCACCAAACACGGGGAGAACATACAAACTCCTTGCAGATATTGTCCTTGGTGGGATTTGAACCCAGGACCCCATGATACAGTGTTGACCACTGAGCCACCGAGCTGCGCATCTCGCCTTTAGGGAAGGGTTAGACTTGCGAGAAACTCGGACGAGTCTCGCACGTGAATACCCGGCACTGCCACCGGCACTCGGATCGGAGCGTTCAGCTGCATAGAAATACATGTAGCTGAACGCTCCGATCCGACTGCTGGCGGCAGTGCCAGGTATTCACGTGCGAGACTCGTCCGAGTTTCTCGCAAGTCTGACCCCGGCCTTAAGCTGCTTTTTCACCAGTCATGTGAGGAGCAGATTTATCAATACTTTCATGTCATCAGATTGTACTTTGTGGTTTTGGCCAGAAGCCACGTTTATTGGGTATATTGGCACGGCCCTGATAGATTTGCAGAAAACTACTCCCCACCTAGGTCTAGGTCTGACCCAGCACTGTATCTAGGGCTACCCCAGATTCATTACCAGGACATGACCCCACATGCTTTCTATACATCTCTTGTAATTTGGGCAACATTTTTTTTATGGAGTTTTGTGAGCCATTAAAATAAAAAAGTGCCTATTATAAAATTTTAAGGGTCTTTATTTTTTCTTTTTTCTACAAAGGCTTCCTTCCCCAGATGATTTTTTGGGGGATTTTTTTTTTTACGCTGCGTATTTTCAAAATAAATGCGAGTAACGAAATTTACTTAATGGGTGCAGAAAAAAATGCAACATCAAAAGCTCATCATGAAACTTGAAAAAGGCCAGAAAAAAAACCCCCCAATTTAGCTGCATTTGTCCAGACCAGAAAAACAAGTATATATATGTATTTGTTAAAAGGAGCAATGGGATATACATATGAATGGATTGGGGGTCTTTCAGCTCCGGGGGACACGCTTCCTGCAGCTCATGATAAATGCAAGTTCAAGTGTTGCTTGTATCAATGTTTTTTTTTTTTAATCAAATTTGTCCCAGGGGATAAATTGGAAACTAAACACCAATGTGCCCCCCCCCCCCCGGGGATAAATTGGAAACTAAACACCAATGTGCCCCCCCCCCCGTGGATATCAGTAATTAATCAGGTCCACGAGGAGAGGTCAAGGGTCGACACAGATCTCAGGGGTAGGCAGCTTGGCAAGGCGCAGGTGCCAGCTCTGACTCCTACGTCACATTAAATTATAACCCTTGGATTTGAAATAGTAAAATATAATATAAGGTGTCAGCAAAAAAAGGGTTTTTTTTGGTTTGTTTCCAGAAACAGCGCCACCCTTTTCCATGGTTGTGTCTGGTATAGCAGCTGCAGTACCATACATTTTTTTTTTTAGACTCCAACTTCCTGTTGTTTCAAAAAGCAACACTTGAACATTAGCCACAATGAACAGTCTCATTTGTATGAAAGCATCTACTGAGCGGGTGCACAGGTCATTATGAAGGTGAAAAGGAGCAGGGTGAGCTGAGACATCGCATCGTGATTGGCAGGTCTTGTGTTATCAGTTGTGTATACAGATGTTACCTGTCATTATTATCCTGACTCTGATGATAACGAGTCTGCTGAAAACGCTTCCTAAAAGGACAGGAAGTTAGAGTCTAAAAAGTCCCAGTGTGAAAATTAAAAGATAACCAATTTTGTTTTGCGATAAAGATCATGAAAAGAAAAAAAATCATTGTGAAAAAAAAAAATACATGTAACACGAAAAATCTGATTTAAAAATACGTCATTTTCTGATGATAGCTTCATTTTGAGAATATTTACCACCAAATTTTTTAAAAAAAAAAACACAAAAACTAATTGTCAAAGTTTTTTTGTTTTTTTAAACGTCTGTTGCGCATTTCAACCAATCAGAGCTCAGCTCAGCGGATTTGATACTTTTCAGGAGTTTTGGGGATCTGGGTGTCAACGTTTGTTGGAGATGTAATGGCGGACATAGTATTTGTCACCAGATTGCCCAGAAATAGTTATCATTTTGTGGCCGGATATAAAGCAAATCTTAACTCTATATTCTAAAATAAAATTCAAGTTGTTTGAAGTTTGATATTTTGCAAGAAATTGGAGTTATTTCATACGTCACTCTTCATGGCAATGTAGTCAATTCCTGGAAATTAGTTTATACATGATTTACATTTAATATTTTTAGATTAATTTTCCTAATAGCTTGTAATTCCACATCTGAACACTAGGAGGCAAACATGTAGGTATATTGCACTCTCTGTGCTGCTCCTCCCCTCCCTTCTTTCAGTGTTAGTGATAGTAGGAAGAGGAGAAGTTTGTACAAAAATCTGCAGTGGAGAGGGAAGAGAGTATTTTGGAGGGCACAGAAAACAAGTTGTAGACAAGTATGAAAGAACTTGGAGCGGAATATACAGCACTTGTGGTGATACATAAAAGAAAGTAAAAATAGCTGCACACATAATACACACAGATCTCACATTCAGCCTATATTACTGGGAGGGAAACTGCCACAAGAAAATTTGCAGTGGAGAGGGGAGAGAGTATATATGCAAATATGAAAGAACTTGGAGTGGAATATACAGTAGTTGCACTGTGCTGATACATGAAAGAAAGTAAAAATAGCTACACTCCTGATACACACAGATCTCACATTCAGCCTAGAGGGAAACTTCCACCAGAAAAATCTGCAGTGGAGAGGCGAGATAGTATTTTTGATGGCACAGAAAGCAGGTTATAGACAACTATGAAATCACTTGGAGTGGAAAGTACAGTACTTCAGCTGTGCTGAAGAAAGTGAAAACAGCAGCACCCTGGACACACACAGACTTCACATCCAGCCTATATTCCTGGGAGCGACACTCCTACAAGAGAAAAATCTGAAACTTAGATTAGGCTGCAAACTGCATATCAGGAGGTCTGAGAATTAATGAAGGAATGAAGAGTACAGAAATTTATTGCTATTTATCAACTACTCACATGCAGAAATCCGGTTACGTACATCAAACGCGTGCAAAACTAAGCTCTTGACAAATCGCAGATGTCTATTATTTCCTAGCTAGATTTTCTCACATTTCTCTTTGTTTTCAGATTGATCGCTGTCAAAAATAAAAATAGTAGCGCCTCCTAATGTTATAGGTCAGAATAGTTGGAATTTGGGTTTGTGGAGCCCTCTAGTGGTCACGTGCATAAGTAGCAAATAAAGGCTCCATGAATTTGGGAGACTGAAATTGGACAGCATGACTCCTTCCTGTCTGAGCGAAGACGTGTTTTGTGTCATTCTTGATTTTCCAGCTCACCACTTTCATTGCTAATGCATCAAATAATTTATTTGGTCTGTATGATTATAATCCGCCTGATGCTCTCCAGTGGCACATCATCAACGTGACTCAGTGATTAAATGTATACAGACAGAGGTGAGCGTCAATCTATAAATTCTGATTTTACTTATCAATATGTCTTTGGAGCAAACATGAGAACACCTGAAGGAAACCCTCAAAATCATGGGGAAACATACAATCTCAGCAGATTTTGTGAAAATGCTAACCACTGAGCCAGTCATGTGATACGATTCAGCCAATGAAATGGCAAATTCACCAGCGATCCGCTATAATCTATGAGGGATTCCAGCAGTAAGCACCACCATATGAGCAAATAATGCATTGACATGTCGGATCCTCCAGATAAAGAATGACGCTCTGAGGTCCTTAAAAGGAGCTCTCTTTATTGTCCACTTTTGGGGCATTACTTTTTTTTTTTGTTATATAGATGTATTCTGGACTAAAAATAATTTTTGTATTGTGGTTTCATTAAAAACTCACACTGTCTGCTCTCTATAGCATCTGTATTGCACTGTCTATTGCTGGTTGCAGAAAATCCATCAGTGAGCTGCAGAATGAGCTAACTGAAAATCCATCAGTGAGCCCGCGATGGCGGTCTGACTGGGAGTTTGTTCCTCTTTTATCTGACTTTTTCTGAGCTCCTCTCTGCTGAGTTATGACCACATCAAAGTTGTATATGTAGGAAAACGTCCTTGTAAAAGCCAAACCATGCGAAGTTTATAATGAAACCCAATTGCAAAACTTACTTTTATGCATTTAAGTAAAAAAAAAAAACAATGTATATGAAAAAGGAATTAATTCTAGCCCATACAGCCCTGATAATCTCACTCCTTAACTTGTCCTCCGATGCCCCTTGTAATATTAGGAGGTCACGGTCACCACCCTCCTCCAGGAGCTCGCGCCCCTGTGACCCTTTAATAAAGCTTGGATTATTGCTTCCAGTTTTTACTTGTAAGGGATTTTCTTCACGTGTAATTCTTTAGTCTAATGTAAAAAAGTGGAATATTTGCAGCTCTAACATTTACCGATCAGGAGTCAGGGAAAGCTGGATGACAACCATTGTTAGATCTGTCAATAGAGACCATATTAGTTGTCAGCTCCTGGGAAATGACGGCTTTACTACTGGTGCCGCTCAGTGAGATAGCCAATACAAGTCTGATGACCGGATACAATCCGTACACAGAAAATCACTTTTCCACTTAGAGCCCAATACAGACTGAGCATGAAAAACGACCCTTTAATCTTTTGTTTTGTGGGTTTTGGGGCCCTCTAATGGTTGATGGGTAAACTGCAGCCTAAATTATCTGCCGTATGCTATAAAACTAGCCGGTAAAAATGCAAATATTATGCAATTCTTATACCTATAGGGCAAACAAAAATATTTTCTAGGAATGTTAACTTACACAAATGATATACAGATCCAAATAAAGAATTTTCTATTTACGGGCCGAGGAAATATTAAGAAATATGAACATTTCTTTGTTTAGGATGTATATGAGCCGGCAATTTTCAAGATGATCGATGGGAAAAAAAAAAACGCAACTCTCATCATTGGTGTAACACAGGCGATGGAAGCAGTATTTAGAGCGCCCAGAGTTTCCGTTAAACCTTTTTGACCGACCCTTATAGGCCATTATTTTGTACAGTGAGAATCCCTCCTATAGACGACCCGTCACTTGCCATAAATATGTATTTGTTTTTTGTACCTGGTGTAAGTGCTGCTGTTCTCCTGAATCCGGCGCCATTTTTCTTTTGTTCCTGCTCCTCTCCGTTCCTGAGATATGACTCATCTTTCATTTATAACAGTCTAGTGTTTTTAGCCAAGTGGGTGTGGTCCAGAACTCGTCTCTACTAAAGTCTCCCTGAGGACCACACCCAGTTGGATAAAAGACTAGATTTATATACAGGGAAGAGGAGACCATATCTCAGGAACAGAGAGGCGCAGGAACAAAACAAGAACATCCCTGGGTTCAGGAGAACAGCGGCATTTACAACTGGTAAGAAAAATACATACAGTGGGGAAAAAAAGTATTTAGTCAGTCAGCAATAGTGCAAGTTCCACCACTTAAAAAGATGAGAGGCGTCTGTAATTTACATCATAGGTAGACCTCAACTATGGGAGACAAACTGAGAAAAAAAAATCCAGAAAATCACATTGTCTGTTTTGTTTTCATTTTATTTGCATATTATGGTGGAAAATAAGTATTTGGTCAGAAACTAGCAATCAAGATTTCTGGCTCTCACAGACCTGTAACTTCTTCTTTAAGAGTCTCCTCTTTCCTCCACTCATTACCTGTAGTAATGGCACCTGTTTAAACTTGTTATCAGTATAAAAAGACACCTGTGCACACCCTCAAACAGTCTGACTCCAAACTCCGCTATGGTGAAGACCAAAGAGCTGTCAAAGGACACCAGAAACAAAATTGTAGCCCTGCACCAGGCTGGGAAGACTGAATCTGCAATAGCCAACCAGCTTGGAGTGAAGAAATCAACTGTGGGAGCAATAATTAGAAAATGGAAGACATACAAGACCACTGATAATCTCCCTCGATCTGGTGCTCCACGCAAAATCCCACCCCGTGGGGTCAGAATGATCACAAGAACGGTGAGCAAAAATCCCAGAACCACGCGGGGGGACCTAGTGAATGAACTGCAGAGAGCTGGGACCAATGTAACAAGGCCTACCATAAGTAACACACTACGCCACCATGGACTCAGATCCTGCAGTGCCAGACGTGTCCCACTGCTTAAGCCTGTACATGTCCGGGCCCGTCTGAAGTTTGCTAGAGAGCATTTGGATGATCCAGAGGAGTTTTGGGAGAATGTCCTATGGTCTGATGAAACCAAACTGGAACTGTTTGGTAGAAACACAACTTGTCGTGTTTGGAGGAAAAAGAATACTGAGTTGCATCCATCAAACACCATACCTACTGTAAAGCATGGTGGTGGAAACATCATGCTTTGGGGCTGTTTCTCTGCAAAGGGGCCAGGACGACTGATCCGGGTACATGAAAGAATGAATGGGGCCATGTATCGTGAGATTTTGAGTGCAAACCTCCTTCCATCAGCAAGGGTATTGAAGATGAAACGTGGCTGGGTCTTTCAACATGACAATGATCCAAAGCACACCGCCAGGGCAACGAAGGAGTGGCTTCGTAAGAACCATTTCAAGGTCCTGGAGTGGCCTAGCCAGTCACCAGATCTCAACCCTATAGAAAACCTTTGGAGGGAGTTGAAAGTCCGTGTTGCCAAGCGAAAAGCCAAAAACATCACTGCTCTAGAGGAGATCTGCATGGAGGAATGGGCCAACATACCAACAACAGTGTGTGGCAACCTTGTGAAGACTTACAGAAAACGTTTGACCTCTGTCATTGCCAACAAAGGATATATCACAAAGTATTGAGATGAAATTTTGTTTCTGACCAAATACTTATTTTCCACCATAATATGCAAATAAAATGAAAAAAAAACAGACAATGTGATTTTCTGGATTTTTTTTTTTCTCAGTTTGTCTCCCATAGTTGAGGTCTACCTATGATGTAAATTACAGACGCCTCTCATCTTTTTAAGTGGTGGAACTTGCACTATTGCTGACTGACTAAATACTTTTTTTCCCCACTGTATTTACGACAAGTGACAAAATCTTTTTTTAATCTGCCTTTGACAGGTCTCATGCAAGGGAACCATTCTCCTAATATCTGAGCCCTATATGACAAGTTACAAAATAAAACACTTTCTGCTGCCACTAGGGGATCTCAGTACCTATGGATTTATCACAGACTGTAGCTCCCCCTAGTGGTGGATGCAGGAAGTCAGAATTTCATCACAAACACGTAAAGGCTTAATTTTGGACTCACACAGCTCCCTCCAGAGACCCCCGCCGCAGCAGCACAGAGTATGTCAGCGACCCTCTCCACAGCAGCGCAGAGTATGTCAGTGACCCTCTCCACAGCAGCACAGAGTATGTCAGCCACCCCCGCCACAGCAGCACAGAATATGTCAGCGACCCTCTCCACAGCAGGGCAGAGTATGTCAGCAACCCCCACATCTGCAGCACAGAGTAAGTCAGCGACCACCGCCACAGCAGCACAGAGTATGTCAGTGACCCCTGCCACAGCAGCACAGAGTATGTCAGCTATCCCCGACACAGCAGCACAGAGCATGTCAGAATCCCCTGCCACAGCAGCACAGAGTATGTCAGCGACACAGCAGCACAGAGTATGTCAGCGACACAGCAGCACAGAGTATGTCAGCGACACAGCAGCACAGAGTATGTCAGCAACCCCCGCCAAGTAAAAACTAAGTGGCTGCGCCGGTACGCTAACATGATAGCATGTAGTCTCCGCTCACTTCTGCATCATGGTGTCGGCTCCGTCATTCTTTGGATTCCATTGGTGCTCATACATTTCTTTTTGACTTTTAATGAGGTCCTTTAAGGCGCCTGTCATTGTGACAGCAAGAATAGTGCTATAGTAATAGCAAGCGGACTGGGCGCGGCAATCTCTCTATCCATACTGATAGCTTATCGCACTTTGTAGAGTCGTCTTTAAGGGATTTCTCTGTATCATTTGCTTTGAAAATGATTGAGAAAGGTAAATGCAGTCCCATACAGGTATATACAGATAACAGCCTGACCTTCAGGAGTGGAAAGTGTGGAAAAGTTCACTAGCGCCTCAGGTGAATAAACTGTGCTAATGTCTGCCTAAACCAGTGTTACAAACACGCCTTAAAGGGGAAAATTATATTTTGGGAAGAGCAAATCCAATAATAAACATTGGTATAGATAGGGGTTTACTGTCCAGTAATCTTCTGCTGCTCAGAACTAGTGATGTGGGAAAGGTGGTCAGATTAATAAGATTTCTAGTTTTTTCAGTTATTTTCATACTTGTCTTAAAGTCTCCATACACATTAGATAACATTTTTCTAAATTTTGCCCTTGGCCCACTATGTGGCTTCTTCGTGCAGCAGCTCAGGGCCGCGGTTTTGACATCTCAGTTGGTGCCTCTCGTTCCTATGCAGGGTGCAGTGGTGAAGACGAGTTTTTCATTGGCTGCTGCACAGGCAAAGTTCATAGTATGACAAAGTGAGCTTTGTCATCTAGGTTGCTGCCTATGCAGAGTGCAAGAGCCAATGACAAATTCATCTCTACTTCTGCATTCTACAGAATGGTGAGAGAAAATAGAGACCTGCTGAGAGAGATGTTCCAAATTTTAAAAAATATAATTACAAATTAATTAGGAAAAGAAAAAATATAACAACTAGGGTTAGGAGTATGGTTGAGGATAGGACTAGGGTTAGGAGGATGGTTGATGACAGGACTAGGTTTAGGGTTAGCAGTATGGTTGAGGATAGGACTAGGGTTAAGGTTAGGAATATGGTTGAGGATAGGACTAGGGTTAATGTTAGGAATATGGTTGAGGATAGGACTAGGGTTAGGAGGATGGTTGATGATAGGACTAGGGTTAAGGATAGGGTTAGGAGGATGGTTTAGGATAGGACTAGGGTTAGTGTTAAGAGGATGGTTGAGGATAAGACTAGGTTTAGGGTTAGGAGTATGGGTGAGGATAGGATTAGGGTTAGGAGGAATGTTGATAGGACTAGGGTTATGGTTAGGAATATGGTTGAAGATAGGACTAGGTGTTGTGAATTCTCTCTCTGGCTTCCCTCTGGTGATTACTGAAGATAGTGGAGCTGGTCAGATTGAGAGTTCTCTTTCTGGGCTCCCTCTGGTGGTTACTGGAGGTAGTGGAGCTGATCTGATTGACAGAGGCTTGCCACCTGATAATGAGGAAGACGATTGGAGATCTGTGGTTTCTGACTGGGATTTAAGACAGCTGACTCCCTCTATCCCTGCTGGTGATTTTCTTCCTGTTCCTGCTGAGGTCTGATGTCTCCTGCTCTTTCCCTGCATGTTAAGTGGTTCATTTGCTATCCTGTTTGCATTTGATTTGGTTTGGTATGTTTTGTGCGGGTCAGCCAGCTCCGGCTGGGGCTGTGCTGAATCACCGCCCATATGTTACTGCTTGTGCCAGTTTGCTTTGTCTCTTTTTGCTTTGCTTTCAGAATATACCAGAGTGCTGATATAGTGGGGGGCGAAGTCGTGCGACTTCAGTGTTTTTGTGCATCAGACGTGTTCGACTTTTTGCAGGTTTTTTTGCGTGATTGCAGACAGTGTCTTTCCTTTCCTGTCCTGTCTAGTTAGTGTGGGCCCCATCGTTTGCTCAGTCTATTTTTCTGCCTGCATTTGTGTTTTCATCTTGTTTCACCAACAATATGTTTGGGGGCTATCTATTCCTTTGGGGTCTGCTCCGGGGCAGTTTAGATTTCCCCTTTCTTGCTTTAGGTTTAGTTAGCTCTCCGGCTGTGCCGAGGCGTCTAGGATCATCGTAGGTATGCTCCACGGCTACTGCTAGTTGTGTGGACAGGATCAGGGGTCTGCAATCCGCTTAGTTACCAACCTCTATGGTTTTTTGTGGCTTAGCCTGGGTCGGCTATCCTCCTTGGTGACCCATTCATAACAACTAGGGTTAGGGTTAGAAGGATGGTTGATGATAGGACTAGGGTTAGGGCTTTGGTTAAGCCCAGGGTTAGGGGACACATAATTCCTGCCTTGCCCCAGGTGCTTGTAACACATGCTGCTCCATTGCTAATAAAGTTTCTTTTTCTGGAAGACCCAGCTTTTCCTTGCATTGTATGGACAGCCTAATGATTTAAATGAAAATTGCATCATTTTTAATTTTTCCTATGATGGTGCTGCAGGAAAATGAAACACTTAGACCACGACTCATGAAGACCATCGATTTTGATAAGGGGGAGTGTTAAGTCAGGATCTCCTGATTCATTAAGAGACTCTTAATGAATCAGGAGCTTTGAACAACTGACGTGAGCCTCGCCACAAATCTTACTCCAGTTAGAGACTGGAGTAAGGAACATCACAGATAGTCATGAATTAGGCGAGCTGTGGTGTCATTGCTCTGCTGTGCACCAGTTTTACCCATTTTGGGCGAAACTGGCGTGAAAATGTCAAATGTAATCTTTTGTTACCTTTCAAAGCAATTTATGTAAAAATTCTAGTGTTATCGCGTTGACAAATCGGGAACTTACCGTCAGGCTCCTTTTTAACAATATCCAAATCAGTCAGACACTTTAAAAGCATTTAATCTCCTGCATTAAATAATCCAGAAATTCAGATCTCCTCTCGAATCTCATAAATGCAGCAGACAGAACACAGAAAATCCGTTCTAAAATCAAAATGACCCTATATTCGACCCCATTCTCTGTTTGGTTATTCCCTAGGAGGATCTCTTGTAAGCTTTACCTGCTTTTTAATTATAGTCTAGAATATTCGATCATCTTGCGCCCAACTAAATAATTAATGGCGGATTAAAGACGATTGCACCAAGCCAGGGATCTATGGTCGTCTTCTTGCCTACTGCAGCAACATCCTGCGAACACTCGGTGGCGGTGCGCTAATCTCCAGGATGGGATTGTGCCCATATGGAGCACATGTGTAGGAGAGGTCAGCCAGCTTCCTCGCAGAATATCACTGACTTCACTCCTATGAATCAGATTGAGATTGAATGACAATGCTGCGGAGCAGAGAGCCAAATCACAGAGGTGGGATAAGGTTATGTCTGGCCCGGGGCAAAAGCCGAATAGTGATTTCACATTAGGTCTACCAAGTAGAGGAGAAATGTGAAATGCAGACAGATATTAAAAATGCTGCCCTTTATTGCTTATATCATATGTGAAAATGTAAAAACTGTCCTTGTTAGCCAAAATAATGTTTGGATTTTGCCTTGAATAAAATAAAAAATAATTTTATTTGTATAGAGCCAACATACGCTGCAGCACTTCACATAGTTATATTGATTTTTTTTTTTTAATTTAGCATCAAATTCACTTTTGGCACGTTTTTATTACCTTCTATAATGTATTAAATGCAAAAAAAAAGCTGTTTGTGTAATAGGGGCCATTATTTATTAATAATGTCTAAGAAATAAAACAAAAGTTTTACTTTTTCTCTATTTATAATGTACCGGCATACAGCGATATATCTGGCTATATCAGTATAAAAGGTCTGGAAAGGAAAATACTTTTTAGGTTTTTAATTGATGAAAATACACTTTGTAGCCCGTGGCTCACCCACGTTCACACACTATCAGTATTTGGTCAGTGCTTTACATCACTGTTTGTAAGCCAAAACCAGGAGAGGGTGATAAATCCAGAAGTGGTGACGTGTTTCTATTATACTTTTCCTCTGATTGTTCCTCTCCTGGTTTTGGCTTACAGATACTGATGTGAAATACTGACCAAATACTGATCGTGTGAACATGGCTTTATTAAGTTTTAACCTGGTGAAAAGAGAGGGTGTAACAAGGTGGCACGGGGTGGTAGTCATGACCGAGTCTCTTAAAGCAACAGTCCATAAACACCACGGCCCCTTGCACATGAAAAAGACAGATGCGGTCTCAGTCCCACAGCACAGTCAGTTACCTTCTTTTCCACGCTCACTGCAGCAACTGAGAGTCAGGATCCAGCAACAAAACACATCAGGCACAGTTCTGATCCAACAAGGAAAAACTTTACATGAAATAGGGGTTCCTGTTCTGTCCCTGTATCTGCTTTAGGCTGGTCAGCATCAATGGCTCCCCTTCAAACTGGAGAGCCACACAGTCTTTCTGAAGATGGATCTACAGTCCTAGGATCTGTCCACTCTGGCAGATGATAACAGCAGTCTGTGGCAGCCTTTGTTCCCCAGCCAGGGGTCCTTTCTGTTCCAGACAGGGACACATGTCCTGCCTTGGGCAATCCTGCCCAGGCTCAGACCAGAAGCAGGAACTTCCTGCTCCTTACCCACTGGCTGGACCAGCCCCTTTTATTAACTCTTTCTATCCCTACCCCAACAATAAAGCAGAGAGCATATATAACACAGGTTAGACTTTAAAAGAACATATTATGACAATACAAACACAGCACATGAATTCAATACAGATAGATGACATAAAACGTTACAGGAAAACCACCCAGGTACCACACCATGTAAAGAAGAGAGGGGAGGCAAATGAGGGTCCCTGCCACCTCCTTACAAGAGCAGAACTGCAAAAACTCAGAGTGATCTGACGCAGCTTGACTAGTGAATGGCTGAGTAGGCATTTCCATCCGTTTCCCTAGTATCAAGGACTGGATAAGGAAACACAGACTAGAGGAGGTCAGTATTACCAGGAATGGGAGCCGAGGGTAAATATCTCTTCTCTGACACATTTAATGAAAAAGTAACATTTAATGGAAAACACATTTAAAGGGAATCTGTTACCAGGCTTTGCAATGTAATCTGAAAGCAGTATAATGTAGGGGCCGAGACCCTAATTCCAGTGATGTGTCACTTGCTAGGCTGTCTGTTACTGTTTCAATAAAATCAGTGTTTTATCAGCAGGAGATTATCACTACTCGTGCATCTTGCCCTGCAGTTCTGTATAACCTCGCCCCCACCACTGATTGGCAGGTTTCTGTCACTATACAGTGTACACAGAAAACTGCCAATCAGTGGTGTGGGCGAGGTTATACAGGGCTCAGCATTCATAGCACCGCTTGATCTGCAGCAGAGAAAACTGTGATTCTATAAAAGCTACAGCACCCAGTAAACTAAGTTATACATCACTAGAATCAGATTATTAGCCTCTACATCATGCTGATGACAGATTACATAACAGAAAACCACTGATAGATTCCCTTTAATACTAGCTCAATAAAATTATATTTGGATGGGACATGTTGTAAATAGCATTGCGAAAACATATTAGAACATAACCTAAAAAAAAGGATTCCTGGAATAATCATATGGTGTTGGCTTTGCCATTGGTAAATCCTATGAAATATTTTAATGCGTCCTGAGAAACAGACCATACATTGTTATAATCTCTGCACTCGCTCAGGAATTTGCACAAAAAAATAAGTGTAATCGCATTCCTTCACCGGATACTCAACCCACTGCAAACAAGTGCACATTGAAATAAATCAAAGACTATATTCATGTATTTTAACATAACAGGTTAAGCTTTTTAATGCAGTCACCTAGTTCCCATATGACCTGACCCCTAGCACAGCTACAACATCCCAATAACTTCTACTCCTAGTTCCAAACCATCTAGACTTGAAGGCTCTGTGCCCACAATGAATTTTTGGTGATTTTTTGACACTGTGTATTTTCGCTGTGTCTAAAGTGCAAGAAAATTTTACATCAGTATGTGTAAGCCAAAATCAGTAGTGGAACTATCAGAGGAAAAGTATAATAGAAACACGTCACCATTTCTGTATTTATCACCCACTCCTTTTTTTAGGTTACAAATACTGATGTAAAATACTGACCAAATACTGAATGTGTGAAGGTTGCTTTACAGTTCCAGGAAAGTGGAAAACTGGGATTTATAGAAGTCTCGTGTCCACAGTACTTTTTTTTGTACTTAACGTAAACTGACATGCGGTGCATGTTTTAAATTCCCATAGAATTGTATTAGGCTATGTGCCCACGTTCCCAGTGATGCATTGGAAGAATGACCTCTGATGACGTAGCAGTCACGTGACCGTGACGTCACAAAGGTCATTTTGGCGTGAAGCACGCCTGGGAACAAAGCCGCCGCGTGCACCGCTGAGGAACGGAAGGACTCCGGGGGCCGACAGAGTTTGTAAGTATATCCCTATTTTTTATTGCAATTCTATTTTTTACAGGGATATGGTACCCAGGGCATGGAGGAGAGTCTCCTCTCCTCCAGATCCTGGGTACCATCTGCACATGAAACGCTCACTTTAAAATAATAAAATAACAAAAATGTATTTATTTCCATTTTCCCATTAGGGTTGGGGTTAGAGTTGTGGTTAGGGTTAGGATTGGGGCTAAAGTTAGGGTTAGGGTTGGGGCTAAATTTAGGATTACGGTTGGGTTAGGATTAGGGTTGAGATTAGGGTTAGGGTTGGGATTAGGGTTAGGGGTGTGTTAGGGTTAGGTTTGTGGTTAGGGTTATGGTTACTATTATTATTTATTATTATATTTACTATTATAGTGCCATGCATTCCATGGCACTTTACATGTGAGTAGGGGTATAAATAATAAATACAAGTACAGTGATCTTAAACAATGCAAGTCACGACTGGTACAGGAGGAGAGAGGACCCTGCCCACGTGGGCTCACAATTAAGGTTGGGATTAGGGTTAGAGGTGTGTTAGGGTTGTAGTTAGAATTAGGCAGTTTCCATTTTTTAGCCACATTAGGGGCTCTCCAAATGCGACATGTGTCTGATCTCAATTCCAGCCAATTCTGTGTTGAAAAAGTCAAACGGTGCTCCTTCCCTTCCGAGCTCTGCCATGCTACCAAACAGTGGTTTACCCCCACATATGGAGTATCAGCATACTCAGAACAAGTTGCACGACAACTTTTTGGGTCCAATTTCTCCTGTTATCCTTGGGAAAATAAATAATTGGTGTCAAAAAATCATTTTTATGAAATAAATATGATTTTTTTATGTTTACGGCTCTACATTATAAACTTCTGTGAAGCACTTGGGGTTCAAAGTGCTCACCACACATCTAGATAATTTCCTTAGGGATCTACGTTCCAAAATGGTGTCACTTGTGGGGGGTTTCTACTGTTTAGGCACATCAGGGGCTCTCCAAACGTGACATGGCATCCAATCTCAATTCCAGCCAATTTTGCATTGAAAAGTCAAACGGTGCTCCATCCCTTCCGAGCTCTGCTGTGCGCCCAAACAGTAGTTTACCACCACATATGGGGTATCAGCGTACTTAGGACAAATTGTACAACAACTTTTGGGGTCAAATTTCTCCTGTTACCCTTGGTAAAATAAAAAAATTGGATCTGAAGTAATTTTTTTGTAAAAAAAGTTAAATGTTCATTTTTTTAAACATTCCAAAAATTCCTGTGAAGCACCTGAAGGGTTAATAAACTTCTTGAATGTGGTTTTCAAAACCTTGAGGGGTGCAGTTTTTAGAATGGTATCACTTTTGGGCATTTTCTATCATATAGACCCCTCAAAGTGACTTTAAATGTGATGTGGTCCCTAAATAAAAATGTTGTAAAAATGAGAAATCGCTGGTCAACTTTTAACCCTTATAAGTTCCGAACAAAAAAAAATTTGTTTCCAAAATTGTGCTAATGTAAAGTACACATGTGCAAAATGTTATTTATTAAGTATTTTGTATGACATATCTCTGTGACTTAAGGGCATGAAAAATCAAAGTTGGAAAATTGCAAAATTTTAAAATTTTTTGCTAAATTTCCATTTTTTTCACAAATAAACGCAAGTTATGTCAAATAAATTTTATCACTGTCATGAAGTACAGTATGTCACGAGAAAACAATGTCATAATCACCGGGATCCATGGAAGCATTCCAGAGTTATTACCTCATAAAGGGATAGTGGTCAGAATTGTTAAAATTGGCCTGGTCATTAACATGCAAACCACCCTCGGGGGTAGTTCACCAGCAAGTGTGACCACCTCTATAAAAACTGAAGTTTGGGCAGGTTGCTGGTCTGGATCATTCAGGTGTGTATTCACACAATGCCAATGAGGAAAGACCAAAGTGGAGATGGGTGAAGACCAAAGTTTAGATGTTTGGCCATCATGCCCTGCGGCACATTTGGTGAAAACCAAACATGTTGTTCCAGCTGTCAAGTACGCTGGAGGAGGGGTGATAATTTGGACTTATTTTGCAGTCACAGGATCTGGGCACTTTCCTTTTGTTGAGTCGGTCATGAACTCTATATATCAAAGTATTTTAGACACAGATGTAAGGCCATCTACGCAAAAGCTTGGCCGAAACTTGGTCATGCAATGGGACAATTATCCCAAGTACACCTCTAAATCATAATAGTTGATAAAGAACCAAGATGTTGCAGTGGCCCAGTCATAGTCTAGACCTCAACCCAATAGAAATGCTGTGGAGGAACCTTAAGAAAGCAGGACAGAAACAAATGTCCCAAACCTCAAGGAACAGAAGCAACATTATAAAGGAAAATGGCCAAAATTCCATCAGAATGCTGGAAGACAGAAGAAGTCACAGAGAAATTGGTAAAAAAACTATGTTAAGTAATTGCTGCTAAATATGGGTTGTATTTCATTTTTTCATTTTTCACTCACAGCTTCTGCATTTTAGCCTAGTTTTGGTACATACATTGTAATTTGTAATGTGTTATTCATCTAAGGTTGTATTTACTGAATTTTAAGACCTCTGAAGGAGCAGGTTTTTTCGATTTTTTTTTTTTTTTTTTTGTTGTCTTGATACTGTGGTAGATTGACTCACTTGGTTACTCATCAAAGTAGACACATGACAATTGGGTATTTGTGATACCTATGAGATTCCCCGCTCCCCACCAGGGCCACCCAACCAATTTACCCACCGATTACCAATCCCCGGCACAAAATAACAAGCGGACTCTCTTTTGGATAAATTGGCCACAGCAGCCTTTTATTGACAGTTATCATAACAAATAAAACACTTTTAAACCTTTACCAAGGAAGGGACAGTCCTCGAAGCCCTACAATTATAAAATCCTCATGTTAAGACCCAAATCTGGTCCAATACCGAGTCCTGTCTCCAGCCGTTAAGCTCCAGCTCAAAGACATGAAACTAGACTCGATTGGCCAGTATCCGGCACAAACCCACTGGTTCCAATTAAACAACTCTCCTTGTGACCAACACGTTCCCGTCCACTTAATCCACCTGACCTATTGAGATCACCCCCCCTCTTGCCGCCATTTACTGGTATCACCAATTTTTAGGACCTCCCCCCCATGCCAAGCTGCCGTGACAAAATGACAAAGATACAAAAATGTAGACACACCCTCGCTTATACACTAAAAGGAAAACCTCATACTTCTCCTTAAGCTGTATCGCCTGCTCTCGATAAAACCTCATCATCATTATTAACAAGGGATGGGTGGGTGGGAGCTTTTCCTGCTGTATTAGGGGCACCAAAAATGGTTGCCCCTCGTAAGATGATCCCCTTATTTATAGTACCCCGCTCCGGCTCCACCTATCCCCCCACTTACACCACTTGGCTCTGATACCCAGACTAAAGTCCTTCAAATCCATTAACCCCATCCGTGCCACGCCTATTTCCCGTACAGCTCCCTATAGGTCCCCTCAACCCTGTCATGCTGGCCTTTTAGAGGCCTGCGGCCCAGTCCGGCTTTACTTGACAATTGGGTATTCGTGATACCTATGAGATTCCCCGCTCCCCACCAGGGCCACCCAACCAATTTACCCACCGATTACCAATCCCCGGCGCAAAACAAAAAACTGACTCACTTTTGGATAAATTGGCCACAGCAGCCTTTTATTGACAATTAACATAACAAATTAAACACTTTTAAACCTTTATCAAGGAAATCTGGTCCAATACTGAGTCCTGTCTCCAGCCGTTAAACTCCAGCTCAAAGACATGAAACTAGACTCGATTGGCCAGTATCTACCACAAACCCACTGGTTCCAATTTAACAACTCTCCTTGTGACCAACACGTTCCTGTTCACTAAATCCACCTGAGGGGGAGTCCAGGACCTATTGAGATCCCCCCCCTCCGAGCCGCCATTTACTGGTATCACAAACTTCGAGGACCTCCCCCCCCACGCCACCAACATAAATGTTTTGCCCCCCCCTCAAATATTTATGTCCCTCCACACCTTTAAGCTCTTCTCAATGCCCTCTTGTATGGCCAAACACCACATATCCAGACCAATTGCATTCAAATGGACTCCATCCTTTCTCCAAAATTTCCCTACCCCTGACTCTAGGTCCCAATGACGAACCACAATTGCCCCTTTCCTCACCATAAAGCGGGATACGGATCTATTCAATTTGATCCAAGCACTATTGATGCTCTGAACCAATCTCGCCCCGTACCAGACCTTCATAGGAAAACACTACCAATAGTTTGGGGAACATGGACCACAGTCGCAACATGTCAAACGTATTGTCTTTAATTAAATCCCTGCACGGCTGTTTCCCCAAATCGTTTCCACCAAGGTGAATAACTAAAATGTCCAGCGCCAGATCCAAGCGAGCAAACCTATGGAACTCGGGCAACAGGTGATTCCACGTCATTCCCCGATTCCCGATCCACCGCAACACCATCAAAGTCCTCGGCATACCCAATTGTCTCCCGTCCAGACGAACCACTGCCCTTAGCGCCACCCCGAAGACAAAGGAGTGCCCCATAGTCCATGTTAGCAGTTGCCTTGGCTCTGAAATGAAAAAACAAACACATAACAAACCACAAAATTCAAGTATTTGAGCATTTTTACAGCAATAGAAAGGAAACATAACCAAAGAAAAGAAACTTATAGCAAGGACGGGCACACATATGAGTGGAATCTAATTGACTCTCAACGCCCAATCCGTTTTACCACTTCATCCCCCAAACCTCGCTTGGCTGCCTCTGTAGCCGCACCAATACGGAAAGAATGCCCACTGTAATTTTTTGCTGAAATGCCCCCACTTACCAAACACCGCTTGAAAATTGTCACAAATTGAAAACGAGATAGAAACGTCCCATCCTCATGAACTAGCAACGGATAGGACCCAAATCCCCCGCCCCTCAAAAAATTCCTCATGCATTTCACTGGGCATAAAGGAGAGCCAGGCACCTCAAAGAGCACCACTGAACAGCCCTTCCCTTCCGTATCAGTCTTGGACGACCAAAGAAATAATGCCAACCAATCCTCGAATAACTCCGCATCTTGCCTAAGAAGCCCCTCTTTTTTCTTTCTTGAAGGACTAACCAACTCCCCCAAATGAAAAGCCCCAAAAATGCTAGCGAAAAAGCCAATTCAAAAAGCGTTACTTCCAGCTGAGAATAACAAACCTCCCTCAATTTTTTACCTAGAATTAACAATACCTCGTACGATACTGGACGCCTTCCATCCAATGTTTTCCAACCTTTTTTCCAACCTCTCACCGTCTGGAGAACCAAAAATGACTTTGTCACATCCTGCAATCCCCTGAATTTAAACCCGAAAGACAAACCAGACAAAAATTTGTTAAGTTTTGGAATCATCCAACCCGCTTCCCAATGATGACCCAAGAACAATTATAATCTGCTCTCGTTTCCCAGTTCACCACCCCACTGTTTGGCTCAATTCTCCCACATGTTCCATGTCCTGGTGTAATGTGCCCACATGCCAGATGCAGGGCCGCCATCAGGGCATGACAGGCCTTACATGTGTATGGGGCCCGGTGATTAGGGGGGCCCGACCATGCTGGCAGCCCGATCCGCGCTGGGGCCCCCCTACATTTTATACAGGCTTCTGCAGCTTTATTTTAAATTCAGACTCAGCGCCTGCCGGGCCCCCCGGGCCCCTCGGGCAGGCCCCCCCCCGCACCATGGTCCAGCCAGCGCCGAAATCCCCCCCTGCACAATGGTCCAGCCACAGCTCCGCCCTCACCTGACGTCACACACTGCTCTGCTCCTCCACTTCCTCATTCAGTCAGTGTGCCACGTGGGACTAGGAGAGGGAGGGAGCCTCGCCGCTGGAGCACAGCCAAATAACAAGGTAAGAAGAATTTTTTTTTTTTTTTTTGAGAGCGGCTATCCAGGGGGCCTGGGGCAGAATGCTGGACGCTGGGGCAGAATGCTGGGGGCAGAATGCTGGACGCTGGGGGCAGAATGCTGGATGCTGGGGGCAGAATGCTGGACGCTGGGGGCAGAATGCTGGAGGCAGAATGCTGGATGCTGGGGGCAGAATGCTGGACGCTGGGGGCAGAATGCTGGGGGCAGAATGCTGGACATGGGGCAGGAATGCTGGGGGCAGAATGGACATGGGGCAGAATGCTGGACGCTGGGGGCAGAATGCTGGGGGCAGAATGCTGGATGCTGGGGGCAGAATGCAGGACGCTGGGGGCAGAATGCTGGACGTTGGGGGCAGAATGCTGGACGCTGGGGGCAGAATGCTGGGGGCAGAATGCTGGACGCTGGGGGCAGAATGCTGGGGGAAGAATGCTGGATGCTGGGGGCAGAATGCTGGAGGCAGAATGCTGGACGCTGGGGGCAGAATGCGGGGGGCAGAATGCTGGATGCTGGGGGCAGAATGCTGGGGGCAGAATGCTGGACATGGGGCAGGAATGCTGGGGGCAGAATGGACATGGGGCAGAATGCTGGACGCTGGGGCAGAATGCTGGGGGCAGAATGCTGGACGCTGGGGGCAGAATGCTGGGGGCAGAATGCTGGGTGCTGGGGGCAGAATGCTGGACGCTGGGGGCAGAATGCTGGGGGCAGAATGCTGGACGCTGGGGGCAGAATGCTGGGGGCAGAGTGTTGGACGCTGGGGGCAGAATGCTGGGGGCAGAATGCTGGACGCTGGGGGCAGAATGCTGGGGGCAGAATGCTGGACGCTGGGGGCAGAATGCTGGACGCTAGGGGCAGAATGCTGGGAGCAGAATGCTGGACGCTGGGGGCAGAATGCTGGACATGGGGCAGAATGCTGGGGGCAGAATGCTGGACGCTGGGGGCAGAATGCTGGACGCTGGGGGCAGAATGCTGGACGCTGGGGGCAGAATGCTGGGGGCAGAATGCTGGACGCTGGGGGCAGAATGCTGGGGGCAGAATGTTGGACGCTGGGGGCAGAATGCTGGACGCTGGGGGCAGAATGCTGGACGCTAGGGGCAGAATGCTGGGAGCAGAATGCTGAACGCTGGGGGCAGAATGCTGGACATGGGGCAGAATGCTGGGGGCAGAATGGACATGGGGCAGAATGCTGGACGCTGGGGCAGAATGCTGGACATGGGGCATAATGCTGGACACTGGGGGCAGAATGGACATGGGGCAGAATGCTGGACGCTGGGGGCAGAATGCTGGACATGGGGCATAATGCTGGACACTGGGGGCAGAATGGACATGGGGCAGAATACTGGACGCTGGGGACAGAATGCTGGACGCTGGTGGCAGAATGCTGGATATGAGGGCAGACTGTGAGACGGGGCAGAATGCTGGACATGGGGCAGAAGAATGCTGGACGCTGGGGCAGAATTCTGGACATGGGGCAGAATGCTCGAAACTGGGGCAGAATGCTGGAGACTGAGGCAGAATGCTGGACGCTGGGGGCAGAATGCTGGACATGGGGGCAGGCTGTGAGCTGGGGCAGAATGTTGGACGCTGCGGGCAGAATGGTGGACGCTGGGGTAGAATGCAAGACACTGGGGCAGAATGCTGGACATGGGGGCAGAATGTGACAGTGAGACACAGGAGGGGGCAGAATGTGACAGTGAGACACAGAAGGGGGCAGAATGTGACAGTGAGACACAGGAGGGGGCAGAATGTGACAGTGAGACACAGGAGGGGGCAGAATGTGACAGTGAGACACAGGAGGGGGCAGAATGTGACAGTGAGACACAGGAGGGCAGAATGTGACAGTGAGACACAGGAGGGGGCAGAATGTGACAGTGAGACACAGGAGGGGGGCAGAATGTGACAGTGAGACACAGGAGGAGGCAGAATGTGACAGTGAGACACAGGAGGGGGCAGAATGTGACAGTGAGACACAGGAGGGGGCAGAATGTGACAGTGAGACACAGGAGGGGGCAGAATGTGAGACACCGGGCATGATTGGAGATAGATGGAGCAGGGTCATGGGGCAGGATGGATACGATTTAGACAGATTGGTCAGGAGGGAGATCATATGGGGCAGAATGGATACTGATGAGGGTGGGATGGGAGAACATATGGCTGAAGCCAAAAATGAGACACATGGGAGTCAGGATGGGGGATATTATTACCATAGGGGCTAATTAAGGGATATTATTACTGCAGTGATGTATTTTATTTTCTTGAGGATTCTGTTGTAAATGGGGGGGCGGTCCTGTTACTGTGTAGAGTGATACTATGTCGCCTTTGTTTCTTCATGTGGTGTAATGTAAAAGTTGGGAAAAAATAAGTAATGTGTTCTGCAAGCGGAGCTCTAGATAACTGTGTTATTTCCTGCAGAGACAAGTCCTGGCTGGAAGACGTGATGGCGATCTGTGCTGGATGAAAGATGAAAAACAAAGATGAAGGACTTCACCTAGAGACATCACTGGTGAGTTAGTGTGTTACCTGTACACTGACACTATGTACAGAGGTCCTGTGTATAATGTCACCAGTGATCACTGTGTTACCTGTACATTATATACAGAGCTCCTGTGTATAATGTCATTGATCACTATATTACCTGTACACAGACACTGCATACTAAGTACAGATCTTGTGTGTATAATGTCTCTTATGGTCATAGTATTATGTTTTTTTAATTAATGTCAGTATTGTAGTATTCAGTCTCCATGTGGTGGTAATATGTGGTCTGGGCGTGGTGCAGTGGTATTTGTCCCTTGTATATTCTATTATTTGGTCACTTTGTGGGGGTAATTTGCGGTCTGTTCATGGTGCGGTGGTATTTGTTCGTTGTATGTGATATTATTCGGTCACTATGGTAGTAATATGTGGTCTGGTCATGGTATGGCGGTATTTGTTCCTTGTATGTCTTATTATAGGTCACTATGTGGTGGTAATATGTGGTCTGGACATGGTGTAGCGGTATTTGTTCCTTGTATGTGGTGGTAAGTTGTGGTCTGGACATGGTGCGGTGGTATTTGTTCCTTGTATGTGATATTATTGGTCATTTTAAAAAATTGAAAAATAAATAAAAATATACCTAAATTGTATTGCATATTTTAACAAATATTTAATAGGTTACAGTAGAGTAGGGCCTGGCCAAAAGTGTCTACCCTGTTATGGTGGCGACTTAAAACAATCTTTTGGCCAAAGCAAAAGCTGCTGGCTATATGTGTGACCTGGTGATGGGAACTGTTAATGTGTGATAGGTGAGAAGTGGAGTTTATCCAACAGAGAGCGGTGGGACTGTGGACAGTTCGAGTGGTGGAGGCGGGGCTGGATGGAGCCTGGGCGGAGTCTAAAGGGGGCCCCGAAAATTTTGCCAGTATGGGGCCCCGAAATTCCTAGTGGCAGCCCTGGCCAGATGCCAAGGATCTGGTTAGCAAATTTCTCACTGCCCCAATGGTAGGTTCCACAATGCTTCCGGACACGCCATCCGTAAAGATTACGCTTGAGAGGAAAATTCTCGTGCCCGATCCTGCTGTAAACAGAAAAGAGCTTCCATATTAGGGACAATTGCTGTCTGTCCCAACGACGCCGTAATCCAGACATTCAAACTCAAGCCCATCCAAACCAAATGGTGCAACACTCTTAGTACTGCTTGATCCGATGACGACAATGAATTGATAGCCTTTACCGACCCAGCCGTTTCACAGCCAAAACAAATCTTCCTATCCCGAACGCTCCCTGGCCACAACGACAGCGCCACCACGATATGAAAAATCCGATAGCCGATTTCAAATTTTTTGTTGATAACTTCACTGAAACATTCACAAAAGGAATTCTGAACCCATCTCTGAAACCTTCCCTCAATAACGTTGCCGCATCCTTATCAGGGAATTTATTTAGAAACTGCTTCATTTCTTCCAGGTGTACTGGTGTTACTCCTTTTTCCAGTACTGTCTGTACCTTTTTGGCCTCCACCCCTAAAGCATTTTGATAACCCATGTTACCACCGCAGGAGGAACATTCATGTTTAAATTTGCATTTGGCCCCGAATCTACAGGCTCCCTCATTAAACGAGAAGCTCAGCCCTTTTTGCATTGCCACCGAGTGCCCCGGACCCCCGGTGCCCCCATGAGATGACTGCATACCCTGTCCTGGTCTACTTGGGGCGGTCAACCTCATCCATAAAGCAATATTTTTATGAGCCCATCTAATGCTCGGCCGGGCCGCCTTTCGTTGGCGGAATTGCTCATCATATCTGAGCCCACCCTGTTCCCCATACACCCTATAAGCCTCCCCAATTGTATCCATGTAGCAAAAAAGCGCCGAACAGTTCTCTGCAACCAATTATTGAACGTACGAGGAATTAACAGATACCTCCTCCTTTCCTCGTCCTCTTTTTTTTGATTCATTCCTTCTTACCCTGTCCAGATTAAAACATTCAGGGGGTAGCAGGGAAAATATGTCTACATATTCCCCTTTCCAAAACCTGTCTCTTACATCCTGCTTGAGATGCATTCCTAGAGGTCCCTCAAAATAAACATACACCTCACCTCTGGCCGCGTCATCCAGCCGCTGTGCATTATCTTTCCTGTCATTCGACTGAGACACACACTCAGGCAACTCACCCTCGACTGCTGACGACATGCTGACATTAGCCGAACTCCCCGTCGTCAAATCTACTACTGCATTGGGTGAACCTGCAGCCCCACTACCAGCCATAAGTTCAACACCTGGGTTACCTAGCCATGCACATATTCCCCTTTCCAAAACCTGTCTCTTACATCCTGCTTGAGATGCATTCCTAGAGGTCCCTCAAAATAAACATACACCTCACCTCTGGCCGCGTCATCCAGCCTCTGTGCATTATCTTTCCTGTCATTCGACTGAGACACACACTCAGGCAACTCACCCTCGACTGCTGACGACATGCTGACATTAGCCGAACTCCCCGTCGTCAAATCTACTACTGCGTTGGGTGAACCTGCAGCCCCACTACCAGCCATAAGTTCAACACCTGGGTTACCTAGCCATGCAGATAAAGGTGAAGACTCACCCCAACCCACTCCAGATTCCCACAGCTTCCACAACTCACTCAAACCCTGCAAAATTACACCCATACCGGCACCAGCGCCCCTTGCGAATGCACCCCCACTCCCACTCCCATCCGCTAGCACCGGTTGAACAGTAATTAATGGTCCAGCCTCACCTGACTGACTGGGCGCTGTGATCCCAGCAGCCGCGAATCCGGGATCCAGATGCCGATGAACCCTGCCATGCTCCGTGGTGTCCTGGAGACCCGTGGTATTCGAGGATCCATACAGCCGGACTCTCTGGTCCGCTGCGATGCTTGCTGGAGTTGCGGTCCCCCGATGTGCAGGCTGCAAGGCTGCAGTGCTGGAGCCGGCTGAATGCTGCCCATGGCCCTGATAACTGCCGACACCTCCCCCCAGGCTAAAATCATTTTGGACCCCAGAACCCAAGGTGGACCCCCACCCATTCATGCCCCCCTCCCCCCTCCCCTGCCACTATTTCTGCATGGCCCCGCATATCGCTCCTGAGATAGTTGACAGGAGCTTAAGAGTGGGCGGAGCTAACCGGTATATGCTCACCAGCCGCTCCGTGCCTTGCAGCCTGCTACGCTGTGTCTCTCCTGGTCCCCGTGATTTGCTGAGTGGTGGACCGTTGCGGTGATGCCTCAGCTGCACCCAAGCCCGGGTTTGAAATTGCCGCCGCTGGCGGGTGGGCAGAGCCAACACACCGGGTCCATTGCGAAGGCGCCCAGCCTGCTGGCCCCCATGCTGCCCGACTCCCTTCCTGCTGCCGCCGAATGAGGCTCTCTCCCAGCTGAGCACCAGCTGCAACACTGCCCGGATCCATACCTCCCGCAGCCGCCTCTGATGAGGGGAGAGCCGACACTTCCCTCCACTGCAGGTCCCGCTGTGGTTGCGGATTCCTCCCGCCTCTGGAACAGCATGCCCTCGGCCTGTGGCCCGCGTTTCCTGCCGGAGGGTCCCCGGAGGGGCTCCTCATTCTGCGCCGGGCCTTGGGACTCAGGCGCTCCGGAGGCCTAGATCTCCGAGGCTGGCGTCCCTCTTGTGCGTGCACATGCCCTGTTCCCCCACCTTGTAGCAGGCCCTGGATGTGTGGCGCCCCCAGGAGTATGGTCACCACAATGGCATTACCTTCCTCCAGGGAGGGTGATGTCATGCTTGGAAGCAAGGAAGGGTCTCTCTAGCAGTTAATCATGTCATGCAACACAGTTCCCACTCCAGGCCAGCAGAGGGAGCTCTGAACCAAGATTGGGGGAGGAGCGCACTCTGAGGGCCAGGAGGGGAAATTAGTTAGTGTGAGGAGGGCAACGAGTGTAGATGTGGAGAGAGAAGCTGGAGGTTGAGCTGAGGATAGAGAGCTCCCTCCCAGTGAGAGTGCATGATCTGGAGCCTGGTCTCCACGGTTGTATGGATACTGAAGGTCCTGCAACAGAAACCAGAGGAATAGGAAGCTGTAAATGCTCTATTCCCAATTAAGACTCGGAGGCACAACAGCGACGGGTGAGCCAAGAGAGATAGAGGGCTACAGCTGTCTGCCATACGAGGTAGTTCTAAGAGAAGATAAGAAGGAGGAACTTCAGAGTAACACTGTACTGCAAGTACCTCAAGCCAGTGCTAGGAAGGAGACTACACAACCCATCTGATAGAGAGATACCTGAGTTGCTTCCAGGCTAGCCTGCTCCTGTGCCATCTGTAACCAGGACCCTGGACTGTGTTTGCCAAGTAAAGGTAAAGAAACTGCACCCTGTTGTGTCCTTGCCTCCTTCCCGCAACATCCTCCGCACCGCTACATCTCTGGGCCAAACACTGCACCATCTTCCTAACCCTTTATCTACACTGCCCTGGGACTACAGCCCTGCCTGTGGAGGGCTACAACATCATAGCTGCACTACACCATCAGTCCCAGAGGATCTACATGCAGGGTCGGCTTAACACCTCCCTTGCCGAACACCACAGGTGGCGTCACGAATCAGTCATCTATAAACTTTATTCCCAACTCAACCCCTTATACATGGGTGCCCAAGGCCACGGACCGGGTCACCGCTGCTGTGACATTCCCCATCTGAGAGACCGGCCCGGTACCGAGTACCCCACAGTCCTGGGAGGGCGACCCAGATGGATGCCTGCAGCCAGCCAGCATCCCTTGAATCAGCAGCCTCACGTAGCTGTTGTAAGACTGCCTCGACCTCCATCGTAAGGTACGTACAGCTTTTCGTGCTCTAGTAGGGGCACCTAAAATGGTTGCCCCTTGAAAGATGATCCCCTTATTTATAGTACCCCGCTCCGGCTCCACCTATCCCACCCACCTACACCACTCGGCTCTGATTTCCACCCTAAAGTCCTTCAAATCCATTAACCCCATCCGCGTACAGCTCCCTATAGGTCCCCTCAACCCTGTCATGTTGGCCTCCCTTTTAGAGGCCTGTGGTCCAGTCCGGCATTACTGGAACGCTGTGTCTTTAAATTTTTCACTGGTTCATTTAGGTACAGCATAAACTAGGGCAGCATTAGCAAGATAAATAAGGCCCTTCTGGCCTGATGGGAAACAAACAACAAAACAAATGGCACAGTCCGTGTTGCTGCGGAAATCCGTCCACTATGGAAACAAACATTAAAAAGGTTCAACTTCCCTTATCTTCACACACAGCTCTGGAGCTCACATCTCCAGGCACACCCAACACTGAATGACTCCCGATTAACCCCTCTCCGCACTTACTGTGCTGGAGCATTTTTCTAGGTTCATATTATTGAAGCTAATAACCGCAGGGATGCATATCTCTGCTCCAGCACTTTGCCAGTGACTTTGTCACAACACACAAAATCATAGAATTTAAAGAGGTGTACTCAGTTTTTTTCATGACTTTATTTAATGAGAAGATAAGAAAGTTCTAGCTTTGAGGACATAGTCCATATTAATGGATAACCTGTAGTGACCGCTAACACAGAATATCTAGACAGTAGACTTTTTATCAGTGTAAATTGAAATTTGCTGGATTATTAAATGTTCTGGATTATCAGATGGGCATAGAAAGTAAATAAATCTGACTTGAAAGTATGCAGAAGAAATCACATGAATTAATGGTCAAGTCAAAATGTGCTGCAAACACAGGCATCGGATTATCCACAAAATCTGATATTCTGCCATTTGTTTTTAATGCGCTACTCCCTTCTGCATGGTGCAATGAGCGACGCTGGATTACCCCTGTAGATAGATGCTAAAAACAGATTTGTTCTGCACTTCTTTAATCTGAAAAATGATAGAGGATGAGCAGGGGCAGAGGTTTGCAATGCACACAGGCCCTGGAGTCCGGAGGGTCCAAAAAGTCTGTGCCCTGAAAGTGGAGGCCAATGCTATGCATGTGGCTCTGGTGCCGATTCTGGATTGGGACCCAAGGAGCTTCATGTTCTGCCTTTTTGATGATGAGATTGGTAATGGCTCTACTTTCAAGCGCCTTTCCCCTTCTTCAGCACTTTGCCCAATTTTGTCAAATGCCATCACCCACAAGACCTCATCTAACCAGTTCTTCTATTTTGCTGATGTAAAAACATTGTCATGTCACCCATAGCAACCAATCAAAAAGCCCAGCTTTTATTTCCTAAAATTGAGCTTGAATAGGTTGCTATGAGCAACTAGGCCATTTTTTTTGCTGCTAGTTGCTATGGATACAGTATATGTTATATACACATCCTTAGCAACATGTCTGTCTCTATCTCCTCCCATACTTCTCCCATAAAACCGCCTAAAAATTAGACTCCAGCTGAAAATGGAATACATTAAAAGACAACTTTATTTAAAAAAATGACAATATGACAATATTAGATTGGTGTAAAATAGTAATTCCGTATTTCCAAGTGACCATGTCATCATTTATTTTCAATTAATTTTTAATGCATAAGTATACATATTTACCCACATCTATATGAACCATGTGAAAAAGTCACTGCCCCCTGTTAGATTGCTGTCACAGCGGCTCCTGATATTACTGGCCTTTTGTTAGTCGGGGTCTTGTTTGGCCTGACATTCCCATTGCATGCAGGGCAGATATACTATTGTCAGCGAATTTCAACTTTTAGGGGTTGTGTGGCCTCAGGCTACAAGTCTGCAGTCACGCTACTCACATAGCGCACTGTAAGGATTCTCCGGTGCCGCAGCTGGGAGAGGGTGGTCATGTGACCAAAAATATGTGCTTTCCATACTTCCGGCCACATTCCGACTAGACTAGGCTCAATACACTTGCATTGAGTGAGCCCGCACTTGTCTAATTGGCACGTGACCACATGTATGCAAATGAAATACTTGCAGTAACGTACGTGTCCGTCGCTCTTGGTGCTGGCACCGGAGAATACTCACAGCACACAGTGAAATTTGTGAGGATTCACAAGTCTGCAGTCACAAGTCTAGACAACCCATTTAACAAAAAATACACCACATTTTGTGCCACTCATCTAATTTTTAATTGATTTATTATGTAATTAAAACATTCTTAGCATCTGACTCTAAAAGTAGGCATGACTTTGCGGAGAGGGCTTAGTTAGGAAGGGTGTGGGCTATGCTGCACTAACGAGCCACATTTTTGCTCACTTTTGCTACATTTTAAGGTCATTATTTTTTTAGATTATTTATTTAAACAGTGAAGCTTTTAGGTGTCATTTCTTTCCACGCCATCTCTCATGTTTTATATGAAACTAGAAAAGCGCATGAAAAAAAGTCTTATAAATTGTCAGTACAAAACGTCATGCCCAAAGATGCGCAAAAAAAACCCAAAAACTGCAAAAATATTATATATGTAGAAATGATATAAACCCTATAGTAAGTGGTTACAATTTTGTATAAGGCCTCATGGTATGAAGCTGAAATCCATAATTTGATGCAGAACATATAAAATCTCACGTGATCTCAAACGCAAATTACCACGCAAAGGTCTCAAAGATTTTTAATAAAAGAAACAACATTATCCATAGCCAGCTTTCCAGATATCACTTCAGGTTGACCAAAGAAGCTGACAATCGCATGGAAGCCATCTTTAACATGATACCATGTGACTGGGACTCCATTGTCCTCCAGTCGTTTCTTGTAGAGTATCCCATCATCACGGACAATATCAAACTCACATGTTAGTATGTAGGCCTGTGGTAGTTGTCGGATCACAGCATCATCAGAGAATAATGGAGAACATGGAAAGTCGAGAGCTTTCTTAACATTTACATAAATGTCTTTATTAAAGGGTGCCATGATGTGAGGTTTGTAGCCTTTGACCTTAAATTCTTCAGAACTCAACCACTTGCTTAATTTCTGTCTTAGCTCAGGAGGAACATGGCTGCCCTTTATCAATTCTTTCGACAAAGACAAATCACCACCTATGTATGTCAATGTGGAGTGTAACGCAAGTGATCGGAGGTACAAAGGGACCATCTTGTTCTGTTGATATGAGGGTAAATTGAAGTCCGCCATCTGAATCACTGGGTATATCATCACCTGGGCAAGAGGTTTTGGAAGATCTGATCTACCTACAAGAGCTTGACAAACGCTAGCTGTAAGATTGCCCCCGGCACTGTCTCCACATATGATAATAGAAGAAGGATCGACTTCATGATCTTCTGCTGTCTTTAGGAAGTGAACTGTAGCCTTGAGACAGTCATCAAATGCAGTCGGGCATCTGTGGTTTGGTGCCAGGCGGTAACTAAAATTAATAAAAAATGTATCATTGGGGTTGTGATATAGAAAGATTCAATATCTGGATAATAAAGGTTCCCCATATAAATTGTTTCCAGCCGCCACCAAGTTTTCTAAATTTGGAGGTAATTTGCATAAGGTATTATTAATTACCCTTGAAATTAACCATGAAAAAGAGCTATGGTCAGGCTAAGTCCTCAAGATTAAGAGCCGCTGTTTGTAGCTACTCCAAGCCCTAAGTGCTAAAGTTTAGTCCTGAGTTGGTGAAATCCTTCTGTTACTTCAAAACACTTTAAAAGGGTATGTGGTAGAGTTTGTCTTACATAAACCACACTTTTTAATAACATTACTTGTGAGAATATTTAAGGAAATTCAAATTAGCTTTACTATGGAAGCCATTCATGTTCCAGGCTTGGACAAGCCTTCGACTACTACAGACAAAAAGTGGAGCAGTTGTCGAAAACAACTGGTCATGCCATCTTTTATCCATACTAGTGGTCACACAATACCTACAAACTGATTCCCCTCTCATCCTCACTACTGTGATGACATAAGGAACTTATGACACCTTACCCAACAGAGACCACCACGGCACCAGAATTTTTAGTGATGTGTAGACAGTAAAGGTCATAGCGATCTAAAACCAAATAAACAAGACATTAGTTCCTGCTATTCTTCCATCAATTCTACAAAAAGGTCTATAATATCAGAACACAGTAAAAATATAAAAATACTCTATTGCCCACAGCTACGAACCATATTCAGAGACAGAGAAGAATCTATATGCTGTAAGTGATAATGTAGCAAGCCAAACAATGGATATTTATAATAAAAAATTAACAGAAAATCAAGCATATTGTTGTTTTAAAGATTAAGTTGTTCTGAGCTCGTTTTCCAGCAGGCCTATGAAAAATGATCGCTAATATGATCATTCTGTCCCCATACAGAATTGTGTTATTGGCAGCACATAATCTAAGGGGTGATGCACTGCCAATAGCAATGATTTTTTTTTACCATTGAAAACAATCTGTTCACCTGATCAAGTACAGTATTTTATTAGATTCAAAGATAAGGAAAGATGGATTCTGAAAATATTTTTGAGTTGCAGTTTGAAGGACCCGGCAAAGTCGAGGGTTAAGTCAGGGCATCGGACCTCCTGTACAGGTGAAAGGATGATGTAATGTATTATTTATTGTGTTAGATCAGTTAGCAGAATTGGGTGAGATGGGGAAAGATAATGAGTTCAGTTTAGTCCACATTTAGCTTCACAAAGTGTGATGAGAAGCAGTACATGGCTGATAGACTCTCTTGGATTCTCGACAGCAGAGAAGTGACATTTGGGCAGAGAGGTAAATCTGAGTATCATCAGCATATAGGTTGTAATATAAGTCATGGGACTTTATGACTTGTCCCAGGCCAAAGGTATAGATTGAGAAGAGTATTGCGGGATATGGAGATAATGTGGGAGTGGGTGACACTAAATATGTGCTTGGAAAGGTAGGAGATCCAGAAGAGAGCTAGGTCATTGATGCCAAGGGAAGAGAGGATTTGTAGTAGGCGGTAGTGGTCGACTGTGTTGAAGGCAGAGGACAGGTCTAGAAGGAGGCAAATAGAGAATTGCATGTTATCTTTGGCAGTAAGTCAATAGTAGTTGTGGTCAGGGGAGTTTCAGTGGACTGATGGGGACAGAAGCTGGATTGAAGATCAGAGAATGAGTTAGATGAGAGATGGGAGGAAAGTTCAGAACGGACATGCTGTTTGAGGAGTTTGGATGCAAACAGGAGAAGAGATATGGGGCGATAGCTGGATGTAAAGGTTGGCTTAAAGGATGGCTTCTTCAAGATAGGCATGATTATGGCATGTTTGAAAACAGACGGAAAGGTAGCAGAAGTTAGCAATAGGTTGAAGAAGTGGGTTAGAGCATGATGGTGAACAGGGCCGAACTGGGACAAAAAAGCAGCCCTGCCACACAAACCCCACCAGCCCACATACTATAATGCTCCCAGAACACCCGATCAGTGGATTTTGCTATACTTTGTCGTGCCCTTCAACACTCCTCTTAAAGGCGTTATTTGAAGAGCCATGTGTGAATGGCGCCGCAGTGCGCATGATAGATCTCTTCTTTAGAGTGTTAGTTCTCAGGATCATGGGGGTCCCAGCGGTCGTACCCCAGCAACTACATAGGTCTCGGAATAGTGGATTACTGTCACGTGGACCCGTCCTGTGTGACGCGACCAGCAGGCCGGTAACTAGTACAACAGGACGCGGCACGTGATACTGTCCTGTGTGACACGGCTCGCAGTCCGGTAACTAAAACAACAAGACAAAGGGAAGGGAAACAGTTACAATGGTGGGCCCTGTGATAGGGAAAGGGGATGTGGAGACCTCCTGCACTCCCCTGAGTCAGTGTCCCTAACGCTCCTAATGTTCCTTATGCCGGCTCCGCACCGGGCGCCGATCAGAAACCTGTCGCCCTAGCACACCCTACACCTATCCCTTGCTAGGGAGCTGGGTGGCACAGGCACTGGCCCCACCGCTGTACTAATACACACTAAGGAAAAAAACAAACAGGGAAACACAACTTAGCTTTACTCTGCTGCACTTGCTCCTGGCAACAGAGTCCACCACCAGCATGCAGCTCTCCTCCTGAATCTCTGCCACCAAGCTCTATCAGAGCTACAAGAAAATCCCCTATGACTCCTTTAACACAAGGGCTAAGACAGTGCTGCAAGGAACGCTCTCCAGCTCCTTCCGCGACCAACACTGATTGCAACACCTGTGACTCTTTTATAGCAGAGCCAGCAATCACACCTGCATTATAATCATGTACACTTAACTAAAGAAACTAGAGTGCAATGACGCTCACCACCACCGGGGACAAGCTTAGAAAAAACGACACCATAGTGCAATACTCCTAATGGCCACCGGGGGCAAAAACCAAACTTAAGCACAGCTTAGGAAAAAAAAGGTTACTTTGTGCATTTATCTGTCAGATCCAACCTGAATCATGACAATTACTTGGCATAATCCATTTAAATGGGTTTTCCAATATATAAACCGTATTTTTCAAACTATAAGACGCACGTAGGTTTTAGAGGGGGAAATTAGGGGGAAAAAAAACCTGAAGCAAAAAATGTGGTAAATTCTGTACTTAATATTCCCTATCCTGGAAAATATGGTCTCCGCATCCTGATACCTATGGCTCCCTCATCCCCATCTTGGTATGCATGGCCCTCATCCCCATCATGGTATACATGTCTCCTCATCCCTATACTGGTATGCAGGGTCCCCATCTCATCCTAGCATGCAGAGCCCCATCCCTATCCTGGTATGCAAGGCCCCATCTCATCCTAGTATGCATAGCTCCTCATCCCTCTCCTGGTAGGAATGGTCCACCTCATCCTTATTCTGGCAGGAATGATCGCCCTCATCCCTATACTGGTATGCAGGATCCTCATCTCATCCAAGTATGCATGGTCCTATCCCTATCCTGATATGCAGGGCTCCATCCTTTAAGTGTTATGATTGTCCCCATCCCAGTCCGAGTGTGCATGGCCCCATCCTTATCCTGATATGATTGGTTCCATCCTTTCCTTATCCTGATATACATGGCCCCATCAGAAAAGATTACAAAAAACAAACCAATAAACTTACCTACCTGGCTCTCCCTCGCAGCATCTTGTTCTGATGCTAGCAGCTGCTTTATGCTTGTAAGCAGCTCATGGCAGTGATGTCATGTGCTGCTTGCAAGATGAAAGTCAGCTGCCGGAATACTCAGTGCTCTCTGCACGCCGGGACTGTTCATCGAGAGAGCAGTGAGTATTCATAGTCTCCCGTCCCCTCCCCCACTTCATCATGTGCAGTCCCCCTCTCCCCACTTCATCATGTGCAGTACCCTTTACTCCTTCCCCGTCATCATGTGCAGACCCCCTTTAACCCCCCTTCGCATATCATCATGTTCAGTCCCCCTTTAACCCCCCAGATCGTCATGTGCAGTCCCCCTTTAACCCCCATCATCATGTGCAATCCCCTTTACTCCCTCCCTTGTCATCATGTGCAGTCCCCCTTACTCCTTCCCCCATCATCTGCAGTCCCCCTTTAACCCCCATCATCATGTGCAGTCCCCCTTACTCCTTCTCCATCATCATGTGCAATCTCCCTTTAACCACCCCCACATCTTCATGTACAGTCCCCCTTTAACCCCCCAAATCATCATGTGCAGTCCCCTTTAACCCCCATCATCATGTGCAGTCCCCCTTTAACCCCCCTCCCCACCTCATCATGAGCAGTCCTCCTTTAACCCCCACATCATGTACAGTTCCTTAGCCCCTCAAAATCATCATGTGCATCATGTGCAGTTCCCCTTTAACCCCCACATCATCATGCGCAGTCCCCCTTACTTCTTCCCCATCATCATGTACAGTTCCTCCACCTCCCCCCTCACCCATCAATTTGTAAGGAACAAAATGAAGCTTTGTATACTTACCTCACAGTCGCTCCTCAGCAGCGCGGCTCTGCCTCCAGCATCCAGTCCGGTACCTGTCAGGCGTCCTGTGCACTCGGCGGGCTTTTCAAACTTCTTCACAGGCCCTGGTGCGCACTCTCCTGCTTACCGCACTGACGAGGGCCGTGCTCACAAGCTGACGGATTTAAGTGGGGCCCTGGGCAAAGTTTAAAATGGGGCCCCAAATGCTAACATATTGCTTCCTGGCCTCTTTCCACCGTCTGAGAAAGAATGATGGGGACAGGACACTCACTAATGGATCAATCTGTCCTCATACAGTATCATGTTATCAGCAGCACATCTACAGTGCACACCCCACAGTCCTCCATATAAGATAATGTGCCCCATAGTCCTCCATATAGTATAATACACTCCTCATAACCCTTCATATATTAAAATACACTAAGTCCTCTATATAATATAATACACTGCTCCGTCTTCCATATAGTATAATACACTCCTCATAGTGCTTCATATATTATAATACACCGCCAGTCATCCATGTAGTACAATTCATTTCCCATAGTATAATGCACCCCATAGTTCTTCACATAGTATAATGTATTCCCCATAGTCCTCGATGCAGTATTATGCAACCCACATATAGTATAATGCAGCCGCCCCATAGAACATAATGCAGCCACCCCACAAAGTATAATGCAACCCCGCCATACAATATAATGCAGCCCCCCTCTTATAGTATAATGTAGCCACCCCTCAGAATATAATGTAACCACCTATAGAATATAATGCAGCCCCTCCATAGAATATATGGCAGCCCCCTCAGAGTATAATGTAGCCCCCATAGAATATAATGCACGCCACATAGAATACAATGTAGCCCCCTCATAGAGTATGATGCAATCATCCCTGTTGTGAACTCATTTTCTGCTCCACCAGTTGAGAGTTCTCCTTCCGTTCTCCCACTGGTGGTGACAGGAGGTAGTGAGGTTGGTTTAATTGGTAGTGATCTGCCACCTGATGATGAGGATAATGATTGGATCTCTGGAGTATCAGACTTGATATAAGACAGCCGACGCCCTATCCTGGTGCTGGTGATTCAGTCTGCTTCTCAGGTCTTGGACTTCAGCTCTGTTCCAGTCTTCTCAAGCTAAGTTTTTTTGCTAATGTTCACACTTGCTTTTGTTGGTCTATTCAGTTTTTTGTGTGGTCAGCCAGCCCCGGCTGGGGCTGTGCTGAATTTCCACTCTTATTTATCTGTATTTGCCAATTTGCCTTTTTTGTCCCGTATTAGATTGGCCTCTTTTTGCTCTGTCTCAGAATATTTCAGAGTGCTGATATAGAGGGAGAAGTCTAGTGACTTCAGGGTTAATTTTGCTATCAGAAGTGTTGGACATTATTTTTGTAGGGTTTTTGGCAGATTGCAGACAGTGTCTTTCCTTTCCTGTCCTTTGTAGTTAGTTTGGCCCCATCGTTTGCTCAGCCTATTGTCCTGCCTGTGTTTGTGTTTTCATCTTGTTTCACCGTCAATACATGTGTGGGGGCTGTCTTTCCTTTGGGGTCTGCTCTGGGGCAGCTAGTTTTCCCCTTTTCTTGCTTTAGGCTTATGTAGTCCTCTGGTTGTGATGAGGCATCTAGATTCATCGTAGGTACGCTCCACGACTGCTGCTAGTTGTGTGGTTAGGATCAGGGATCTGCAATCTGCATAGTTACCAACCTCTCTGGTTTTCTGAGACTTAGTTTGTGTTGTTTTTTCTCCTTGGTGACCCATTCATAACACCCCCCCATAGAATATAATAGATATAATACAGCCCCCCATAGAATATAATGTAGCCCCGAATAGAATATAATACAGCCCACCTTCCCATAAAATATAATGTTGCCCCCCATATTATATAACAGAGCCTCCCCATATAATGTAATGTATAATGTACCCCCCATGGTATATAACACTGTCACATAGTATATACACAGCCCACATAGTATATAGCACAGCCACATAGTATACAACACAGCCCACATAGTATATAGCACAGACCCACATGGTATACAGCACAGCCCCACATGGTATACAGCACAGCACAGCCCCACATGGTAACAGCACAGCCCCACATGTTATACAGCACAGCCCAGCACAGCCCCACATGTTAAACAGCACAGCCCAGCACAGCCCCACATGGTATACAGCACAGCCCCACATGGTATACAGCACAGCCCCCATGGTATACAGTACAGCCCCGCATTGTATACAGCACAGCCCCCCCGAGAATGGCCCCATAGTCCAGACAGTACTCACTTTTGCATAAAAAAACACACTATCCTCACCTCTCCTTGTGCCCGCGCTGTTCCTGTCTCCTGCTCTGCCTGGTATACAGTGAGTGCGCGATGACATCCTCAAGCACCCGCTGTGTGTCAGAGGCAGAGTGGGGAATGATGGGAGAGGGAGTGTAAGCTGACGCTCTCTCTTCCATCATTGCTTTGAACTGTACTGGCGTCTATGACGCCGATACAGTTTAATGCAGCCGCGGGGGGAGTCGGCGCTGGGGGCAGGCGGGCCTCTGCCTCACAGGGGCCCTATAGCCCCATAGTCTGTGGCCCTGATCAGCGCATGCACCAGGGCCTGTGCAGAAGATTAAAGGGCCGGCGGCCCATTTTGAAGCTCAGAGCCGCCGGCCCAGCGGGCATCTAATCAATCCGGGCCTGGTGGTGAAGTTGCTGAGGGGGTGGGACAGGAAAGGCTGGAGAGCTCAAGTGGTGAGGTACAATTCGGAGAGAAGATGAGTAAGCTCTCTTTCAGTGATAGTGGGGAGGAAGGTTATGAGGAAGTGACCTGTTATACGTAGGGGTTGTGGTGAATGGGCAGTAAAGATATTTCTTGTTTGGAATGTCTTATTTTTGAAATATGCAGCAAAGTCTTCTGCAGAGAGATTAAAGGGATCAGAAGGGGCAGTGGAGGCAGGGGAGGGAGTTAAATGTGTTGAATAACTGTTTGGGGTTGTAGGATAAAAAAGTTATAAGGGTGGTGAAGTAGTCTTGTTTATTTCAGGTGAGGGCCGACTTGAATGTGAAATTTGCTTGTTTGAATGTGGTGAAGTCTTCCTGTGACTACGAGAATGCACATTACTTTGGAACCGGCAAACCTACAGAATCGGACGGATCACGTGACTGCTTCCTGACTATTCTGAGAATTTTAACAATCGGTTCTCCCAAATCGGAGGGAGAAACCTCAATCCCACCCCTAGTGTGTGTGAATCATTCTACAACAAAGTTAAAGTAAACTCCTTATGTACCCCAACTTCTGAATGACACATGTAAAAAGTGAAATGAACTGTATCATTGAAATTAAAATACAATATCAGCCAAGCTGAGCATTCTGATCAAGAACGTGGAATTAAGTTTTGGTTGAAAGAGTCATTGGCCAACAGCTGTCCCTTATGCTGTCTTTAGCATTTTTAGGATTATGGTTCATGCACCTTACAGAACCTTGTGCATGCGACTTGTAAAACGGTGCGTGGATTCCCTGATGACTTATTCCTCATTATCTCTGTTATAGAGCCTTCCAAATAGAGCCCTAAGATCTGAAAGCTATCAACATCGCGGATGACATTACGAAATCTCATCTTCATCCTGCCGAGAAAATCCGCAGCATAAATTGTCCATTGTTGCAGCTATGACATTCACTGCATCTCAATTTATGCTGCAGAAATTTGACCACGGATTTCACCTTTTCTGCAACATTTCTAAATTCTGCAGCAAAATCCACAGTGGATTCTGTGGAAATTTTGTTGCTGCCGAAACTACACAGGAGATAAATCCTCTGTGGACGTAATCAAGTGCAACAGCCACTCAACAAATGACTAGACAAATTCTTCTCAAAATATATCAATCTTTAAACCACAGCTTTGATTTTCTTACCAATACTTCCAGACAAAAATCCTCCTCCATGAAAGAACATGACTCCTTTTCTGCCACCAAGTGAAGGAGATCGGGGCTGGTAGAATCTCACCGGGACGCCTCCAAATTGTAAGTCTTTCTTGAAGACTTCTGGATCATCCTTCACCGTAGATACAAATGTTTTTTGGAGAAAACGAAAAAAATTTTCAAAGCTACATACTCCAAGTTTATCAAGAGTTGTTGCCTACAGGGTAGAAAAAAATAATCTTAAAGGGATTTTCCATACTGTAGGTCCTACAAGAGTCTGTTATTGACAAGCAAGTGGTGATTAAATGCACTTATAAAAATCGGTGTGCAGCGTTTGAATATTAATGTATACTAATGTGCAAAAGTTTTAGTCAGGGGTGGAAACAATGCTGCAAGGTAAGAATGCTATAAAAAAAAGAAGCGTTAATAGTAGAGTTGAGCGACTTTTGGTTTTTTAGGGTCGCGTTTCGTTTCGTGAAACCCGACTTTTCCAAAAGTCGGGTCGAGCAAGATCGTCCGATTATAGGGAAAAGTCGGGGTCGTCCCGAAACACGAAACCCAATGTAAGTCAATGGGGAATAAAAGTCGGCAGTGAGAGGAGGACAGGAAACACACCTACAGTGCCCATTTGAATGCCAAAAGCATCAATTCTTCTTACTTAAGCTTGTCAACCTTAATTAACTTCATAATACAAGTTACGCACTGAAAAATGGGGGTTATTTGGCTATAAACTGTGGGGGGGGAGGGCTGGCTCCAGGTTTTCATGTGCCCTGGGCGAAAGAGCGCCCCTTTAACACATACCACAACTCATCATGCTCCGATACGGCAGAGAAATAGCGGTATAGTACAATGAAAAATACCTCACTTTTTACATCTCATGACGAGGCCCATCTATTTCTCCATACAGAATCATTGGTCCCATATAATGTTTGAAACAGTATATGATGAGCTCCACATAATGCTACAGTATATGTTGGTCCCCATGGATGAAGCTCCACTGTCTTATGGGCCCAAATAATGCTCCAAACATAATGGGCCCCATTTCTAATGCTCTAGTGTATAATGGGCCCTGTAAATGCTGCTCCAGTGTCTGATGTCCACCTTTGGAATGTTCCAGTGTATGGTGGGCCCCATCTATCATTCTCCAGAGTATAGTGCTCCCCAAAAATTGCTGTCCCAACATTGAAAACAATCAAATAAGTCTCCTCGCTAGGGAATCCCTGTACTTGTCTGGTCAGGTGCTGTAGCTTGCTTAACAGCTCGCCAGCCGTTCTCATGCCCAGTATGGATTACACGTGATTGCACAAAGGTGAGAAAGGGTACCGTATCCCCAGATAACATGTATGGATAGCGTACACATTCAAAATATATGTCTCAGGAGGCAGGCTCAGACGGTGTTAGGCCCAGTATGGATTGCACGTGATTGCACAAAGGTTAGAAAGGGTACCGTATCCCCGGATAACATGTATGGATAGCGTACAAATTCAAAATATATGTCTATACAGCATGAGGCAGGCTCAGACGGTGTTAGGCCCAGTATGGATTGCACGTGATTGCACAAAGGTTAGAAAGGGTACCGTATCCCCGGATAACATGTATGGATAGCGTACAAATTCAAAATATATGTCTATACAGCATGAGGCAGGCTCAGACGGTGTTAGGCCCAGTATGGATTGCACGTGATTGCACAAAGGTTAGAAAGGGTACCGTATCCCTGGATAACATGTATGGATAGCGTACACATTCAAAATATATGTCTATACAGCATGAGGCAGGCTCAGACGGTGTTAGGCCCAGTATGGATTGCACGTGATTGCACAAAGGTTAGAAAGGGTACCGTATCCCTGGATAACATGTATGGATAGCGTACACATTCAAAATATATGTCTCAGGAGGCAGGCTCAGACGGTGTTAGGCCCAGTATGGATTGCACGTGATTGCACAAAGGTTAGAAAGGGTACCGTATCCCCGGATAACATGTATGGATAGCGTACACATTCAAAATATATGTCTATACAGCATGAGGCAGGCTCAGACGGTGTTAGGCCCAGTATGGATTGCACGTGATTGCACAAAGGTTAGAAAGGGTACCGTATCCCTGGATAACATGTATGGATAGCGTACACATTCAAAATATATGTCTATACAGCATGAGGCAGGCTCAGACGGTGTTAGGCCCAGTATGGATTGCACATGATTGCACAAAGGTTAGAAAGGGTACCGTATCCCTGGATAACATGTATGGATAGCGTACACATTCAAAATATATGTCTCAGGAGGCAGGCTCAGACGGTGTTAGGCCCAGTATGGATCGCACGTGATTGCACAAAGGTTAGAAAGGGTACCGTATCCCTGGATAACAAGTATGGATAGCGTACACATTCAAAATATATGTCTCAGGAGGCAGGCTCAGACGGTGTTAGGCCCAGTATGGATTGCACGTGATTGCACAAAGGTTAGAAAGGGTACCGTATCCCTGGATGACATGTATGGATAGCGTACACATTCAAAATATATGTCTCAGGAGGCAGGCTCAGACGGTGTTAGGCCCAGTATGGATCGCACGTGATTGCACAAAGGTTAGAAAGGGTACCGTATCCCTGGATAACAAGTATGGATAGCGTACACATTCAAAATATATGTCTCAGGAGGCAGGCTCAGACGGTGTTAGGCCCAGTATGGATTGCACGTGATTGCACAAAGGTTAGAAAGGGTACCGCATCCCTGGATAACATGTATGGATGGCGTACACATTCAAAATATATGTCTCAGGATTCAGGCTCAGACGGTGTTAGGCCCAGTATGGATTGCACGTGATTGCACAAAGGTTAGAAAGGGTACCGTATCCCTGGATAACATGTATGGATAGCGTACACATTCAAAATATATGTCTCAGGATTCAGGCTCAGACGGTGTTAGGCCCAGTATGGATTGCACGTGATTGCACAAAGGTTAGAAAGGGTACCGTATCCCTGGATAACATGTATGGATAGCGTACACATTCAAAATATATGTCTCAGGATTCAGGCTCAGACGGTGTTAGGCCCAGTATGGATTGCACGTGATTGCACAAAGGTTAGAAAGGGTACCGTATCCCTGGATAACATGTATGGATAGCGTACACATTCAAAATATATGTCTATACAGCATGAGGCAGGCTCAGACGGTGTTAGGCCCAGTATGGATTGCACGTGATTGCACAAAGGTTAGAAAGGGTACCGTATCCCCGGATAACATGTATGGATAGCGTACACATTCAAAATATATGTCTATACAGCATGAGGCAGGCTCAGACGGTGTTAGGCCCAGTATGGATTGCACGTGATTGCACAAAGGTTAGAAAGGGTACCGTATCCCTGGATAACATGTATGGATAGCGTACACATTCAAAATTTATGTCTATACAGCATGAGGCAGGCTCAGACGGTGTTAGGCCCAGTATGGATTGCACGTGATTGCACAAAGGTTAGAAAGGGTACCGTATCCCTGGATAACATGTATGGATAGCGTACACATTCAAAATATATGTTTCAGGAGGCAGGCTCAGACGGTGTCAGGCACAGTATGGATTTGACGGCCCAGATTACACAGCGGAGGAGCAGGGAGAGGTAAAGATTGCAAATGCTGGGGCCCTGCCCAAGCAAGGGGGGCCCACTCGTGGGCGTCGGTACTGGCACTGGGCCCCTCATAGTACAGCCGTGTGTCTGACGGCGGGTGTGCACCACCACCGTCAGAGACACTTGATTGCACTATGAGGGACCCTGTGCCAGTGCCCGCGCCCAAGAGTCGGCCTACCCACCTGTCCAGGGCAACGGCACTCGCACGGTGTCGTGCGGTAGGTGGTGACCCCGGCCATGGGGGGGGAGGCAGCACAGTTAGGGAGTTTTAGAAAGTGGCATATGTTGATGTTGGACATTCAGCTGATGCAAAAGGCGAAATAGGTGAAGTACCAGGGAGAGGTGGACCAAAGCAAGCCATTTTTCTGTCACCCTATGTGTCATCAGGGGAAGGTGGGACAAAATCCTTGGAAACCCATGCGTGGTTCATTTTAATGAAGGTTAGATCATCCACATTTTGGGTTGACAGACGGGTCCTTTTTTCTGTCAGGATTGATCCAGCTGCACTGAAGACTCTTTCCGATAGCACACTTGCAGCTGGGCAAGCGAGCTCCTGTAAGGCATATTGTGCCAATTCAGGCCAGGTGTCCAGTTTAGCGGCCCAATAGTCAAAGGGGAATGACCTGTGTGGGAGAACATCGATATGGGAGGAAAAGTAGTTTGTTACCATAGTTGACAACTGCTGTCTCCTGTCACTTTCCATCGATGCAGTATTACCAGTTGTGTGAGCGGTATTTGAAAAATCAGTCCACAACATTGTCATGAAACCCCTGTCTCCAACGCCACTTCTGCTGTGTGCACCACGAACACCTCTGCCAAGCTGCCCCCGGCCCGTACGGCTCGTGTGAGAACCATCACCGCTGCTGTGTGCTGGGAATGCCTCAAGCAACCGATTTACCAGAGTTGCTTGTTTATTAGCCAATATTAGGTCAAGGTTCTCCTGTGGCATGATGTTTTGTAATTTGCCTTTATAGCGTGGATCCAGGATGCTGGCCAACCAGTAGTCGTCATCGTTCATCATTTTGGCAATGCGGGGGTCCCTTTTTAGGATCTGCAAGGCATAATCTGACATGTGGGCCAATGTTCCCGGTGTCAATGATGCACTGCGAGTGCTGGGTGGAGGAGCACTTTCTGGCAAATCCACATCCCTCCAGTCACGCACAAACCCTGTACCAGACCTTGCCACGCCAACATTTTCACTTGCCCCACGAGATGCATCCTCCTCCCCTAAGTAATCATCCCCATCATCCTCCTCCTCCTCCTCTTCTTCCTCCACCTCGTCCAGGAGAGGTCCCTGAGCAGACAATGGCTGAATGTCATCAAGGATTCCCTCCTCCTCTTCCTCCTCATCAACATTGGCTGCAGACGCCTGCTCCTTAAGGTGCGTCAAAGTTTGCATGAGCAGACGCATAAGTGGGATGCTCATGCTTAGGATGGCGTCGTCTGCGCTTACCAGCCGTGTGCATTCCTCAAAACACTGAAGGACTTTACAAAGGTCTTTCAGCTTCGACCACTGCACACCTGTCAACTCCATGTCTGCTCTCAACGTGCCTGGCCGTGTATCCTCCCACAAATGCATTATGGCCTTCCTCTGCTCGCACAGCCGCTCCACCATGTGCAGGGTGGAGTTCCACCTTGTTGCAATGTCGATAATGAGGCGGTGGTTGGGAAGGTGGAGCAATCGCTGCAGCTTCTGCATACGAACGGAGTGTACAGGCGACCGGCGGATGTGCGCGCACAGTCTTCGCACCTTCTGGAGCAGGGCTGTTAACTCCGGATAATTTTTGAGGAAGCACTGCACCACCAGGTTCAAGGTGTGAGCCAAGCAAGGTATGTGGCTGAGTTTTGAAAGGGCTATGGCTGCCACAAAATTACGGCCGTTATCACTAACTACCTTGCCTGCCTCAAGATGTACACTGCCCAGCCATGACTCAGTTTGTCGCTTCAAGTACTCGGCCAGCACCTCGGCGGTGTGTCTGTCGCCCAAACACATCATCTGCAACACAGCCTGCTGACGCTTTTCACTAGCTGCTCGATAGGGGGACACATCGTGTGCAACAGTGGCAGCTGCAGATGGAGTGCTCGTACGACTGCGCTCTGTGGACGAGCTTTCGCTTCTGGAGGAGGTGGAGGAGGAGGGTCGAACGCCTACAGCCAACTGTTTCCTATACCGTGGGTAGGCAGCACTGTCCCACCACCGCTGTCCCCGGTGGACCCTGCATCCACCACATTAACCCAGTGCGCAGTGATGGACACGTAACGGCCCTGGCCATGCCGACTGGACCATGCATCAGTTGTGAGGTGCACCTTTCCGCTCACTGACTGCTTGAGTGCATGGACAATGCAGTCTTTCACATGATGGTGTAGGGCTGGGATGGCTTTGCGAGAGAAGAAGTGGCGACTGGGTAGGTCATAGCGTGGTACTGCATAGGCCATGAGTTCGCGGAAAGCTGTGCTTTCCACCAACCGAAAGGGCATCATCTCAAACGAGATTAGTTTGGCAATGTGGGTGTTCAAACCCAGTGTACACGGATGAGAGACTGAGTACTTTCTTGACCTACTCATAGTGTCTGGGAGGGTGAGCTGGACTTGAGAGCTGCATATGGTGGAAGTAGCGGTGGACAGGGCGGACTGAGAGAGGGTTGATGATGGTGATGGAGTTGGTGTTCTTTCTGATGGCCTAGAATCAGTCTTTCGTTGATATAACAGTGGGATTCCCTGACTGCTGTGGCCTTGCAACGACACCTCAACATTTGCTGCTGTGCTAACCGGTGGGCTTACAGTGGGGGAAACAATGTAGCGTTGCTGACTACCTTCGTTGTGATCAGTTGCACATGTGGCACTTGAGGTTTGGTGTTGTGTCCACGCTTGCAAGTGCATGCTGGTTAAATGTCTAAGCATGCAACTGGTATTCAAATTTTTCAGATTTTTCCCTCGGCTAAAGGTCTTTGCGCACTTCTTACAGATAACCTTTCCCTGATCATGAGGATTTTGTTCAAAAAAGTGCCACACTGCACTCTTCCTACTTTGGCAGACATTTTGCGGCCTAGCACGCTGTGATCTTTTGACCCTCTGGACAAGCTGTCCAGCAACTCTTTTGATGTTTGGAACCTGTCTTTGGAGTGCTCCGGGCCTGCCAGATAACAGCTGTTGCGATGTCGATGTCTGCTGTGGATGCTCCTCATCTGAGATATTGGAAGCAGCACCCTCTTCCCCCAATGGATGCCAATCTGGGTCAACAACTGGGTCATCCATCACCTTCTCTTCTATGTCATGTGCACCTTCCTCTGTGTCACCGTGTATGGTGGTATAGTGTGCGGGAAGGGGCACCTGAGTCTCATCAGGGTCAGAATCTGGCTCTGTACACTGCGAGGACAATGTAGTGCTCTGAGTGAATGTACCAGCAGAATCATCCATCAGCGGCTGTGCATCAGTGCACTCCATGTCAGATTCATCTTGGCCTGGGTAATTCACCATTTCACTTGATAATCCAGGCATGGTATGTGAAAACAGCTCCATGGAGTAATCAGTAGTATGGCCTGCGTCATCCTTCAATCTTGGTTGGGGTGAAGGACACAAGGAAAGGTGTGGTTCATGAACATGAGCCTCCAATGACGACTCAGTGCTTTTACTTTTTACAACTGAAGAAGAGGAGGCGATAGAGCTGGAGGCTGAGTCAGCAATGTAAGACAAAACTTTTTCCTGATGCTCTGGCTTTAAAAGCGGTTTGCCAACTCCTAGAAAACTAAGCGTTCGAGGCCTTATGTAGCCAGACGATGACGCAGGCTCAACACCTCCTGCATTCGGTCCTATTTTGCTCTTGCCACTACCATCAGATCCACCACCAACACCATCATTACCAGCTGCCAACCCCCGCCCAATTCCACGGCCTCTTCCACCAGCCTTCCTCATTTTTGGTAGAAATGTAGACAAAATCCAACAAACTATATAGTATGTAAAACAAGGTGTCTATAGGACAGGGGAGATTTTGAATTTCTGCACACACTTTTGGACACTGGACACTTTTGGATTGTGTGAGGCCCACTGATATCTGAGCGCTATGTGACAGGCTCGATGGCACAGCTGTGACCTAAGTGACTAGAGAATAAGTGAAATTTTGAATCTCTGCACACACTTTTGGACACTGGACACTTTTGGATTGTGTGAGGCCCACTGATATCTGAGCGCTATGTGACAGGCTCGATGGCACAGCTGTGACCTAAGTGACTAGAGAATAAGTGAGATTTTGAATCTCTGCACACACTTTTGGACACTGGACACTTTTGGATTGTGTGAGGCCCAATGAATATCTGAGCGCTATGTGACAAGCTCGATGGCACAGCTGTGACCTAAGTGACTAGAGGATAAGTGAGAGTTTGAATCTCTGCACACACTTTTGGACACTGGACACTTTTGGATTGTGTGAGGCCCAATGAATATCTGAGCGCTATGTGACAAGCTCGATGGCACAGCTGTGACCTAAGTGACTAGAGGATAAGTGAGATTTTGAATCTCTGCACACACTTTTGGACACTGGACACTTTTGGATTGTGTGAGGCCCACTGATATCTGAGCGCTATGTGACAGGCTCGATGGCACAGCTGTGACCTAAGTGACTAGAGAATAAGTGAGATTTTGAATCTCTGCACACACTTTTGGACACTGGACACTTTTGGATTGTGTGAGGCCCACTGATATCTGAGCGCTATGTGACAGGCTCGATGGCACAGCTGTGACCTAAGTGACTAGAGAATAAGTGAGATTTTGAATCTCTGCACACACTTTTGGACACTGGATACTTTTGGATTGTGTGAGGCCCAATGAATATCTGAGCGCTATGTGACAAGCTCAATGGCACAGCTGTGACCTAAGTGACTAGAGGATAAGTGAGAGTTTGAATCTCTGCACACACTTTTGGACACTGGACACTTTTGGATTGTGTGAGGCCCAATGAATATCTGAGCGCTATGTGACAAGCTCGATGGCACAGCTGTGACCTAAGTGACTAGAGGATAAGTGAGAGTTTGAATCTCTGCACACACTTTTGGACACTGGACACTTTTGGATTGTGTGAGGCCCAATGAATATCTGAGCGCTATGTGACAAGCTCGATGGCACAGCTGTGACCTAAGTGACTAGAGGATAAGTGAGAGTTTGAATCTCTGCACACACTTTTGGACACTGGACACTTTTGGATTGTGTGAGGCCCAATGAATATCTGAGCGCTATGTGACAAGCTCGATGGCACAGCTGTGACCTAAGTGACTAGAGGATAAGTGAGAGTTTGAATCTCTGCACACACTTTTGGACACTGGACACTTTTGGATTGTGTGAGGCCCAATGAATATCTGAGCGCTATGTGACAAGCTCGATGGCACAGCTGTGACCTAAGTTACTAGAGAATAAGTGAGATTTTGAATCTCTGCACACACTTTTGGACACTGGACACTTTTGGATTGTGTGAGGCCCAATGAATATCTGAGCGCTATGTGACAAGCTCGATGGCACAGCTGTGACCTAAGTGACTAGAGGATAAGTGAGAGTTTGAATCTCTGCACACACTTTTGGACACTGGACACTTTGGATTGTGTGAGGCCCAATGAATATCTGAGCGCTATGTGACAAGCTCGATGGCACAGCTGTGACCTAAGTGACTAGAGGATAAGTGAGAGTTTGAATCTCTGCACACACTTTTGGACACTGGACACTTTTGGATTGTGTGAGGCCCAATGAATATCTGAGCGCTATGTGACAAGCTCGATGGCACAGCTGTGACCTAAGTGACTAGAGGATAAGTGAGAGTTTGAATCTCTGCACACACTTTTGGACACTGGACACTTTTGGATTGTGTGAGGCCCAATGAATATCTGAGCGCTATGTGACAAGCTCGATGGCACAGCTGTGACCTAAGTGACTAGAGAATAAGTGAGATTTTGAATCTCTGCACACACTTTTGGACACTGGACACTTTTGGATTGTGTGAGGCCCAATGAATATCTGAGCGCTATGTGACAGGCTCGATGGCACAGCTGTGACCTAAGTGACTAGAGAATAAGTGAGATTTTGAATCTCTGCACACACTTTTGGACACTGGACACTTTTGGATTGTGTGAGGCCCAATGAATATCTGAGCGCTATGTGACAAGCTCGATGGCACAGCTGTGACCTAAGTGACTAGAGGATAAGTGAGAGTTTGAATCTCTGCACACACTTTTGGACACTGGACACTTTTGGATTGTGTGAGGCCCAATGAATATCTGAGCGCTATGTGACAAGTTCGATGGCACAGCTGTGACCTAAGTGACTAGAGAATAAGTGAGATTTTGAATCTCTGCACACACTTTTGGACACTGGACACTTTTGGATTGTGTGAGGCCCAATGAATATCTGAGCGCTATGTGACAAGCTCGATGGCACAGCTGTGACCTAAGTGACTAGAGGATAAGTGAGAGTTTGAATCTCTGCACACACTTTTGGACACTGGACACTTTTGGATTGTGTGAGGCCCAATGAATATCTGAGCGCTATGTGACAAGCTCGATGGCACAGCTGTGACCTAAGTGACTAGAGGATAAGTGAGAGTTTGAATCTCTGCACACACTTTTGGACACTGGACACTTTTGGATTGTGTGAGGCCCAATGAATATCTGAGCGCTATGTGACAAGCTCGATGGCACAGCTGTGACCTAAGTGACTAGAGAATAAGTGAGATTTTGAATCTCTGCACACACTTTTGGACACTGTACACTTTTGGATTGTGTGAGGCCCAATGAATATCTGAGCGCTATGTGACAGGCTCGATGGCACAGCTGTGACCTAAGTGACTAGAGAATAAGTGAGATTTTGAATCTCTGCACACACTTTTGGACACTGGACACTTTTGGATTGTGTGAGGCCCAATGAATATCTGAGCGCTATGTGACAAGCTCGATGGCACAGCTGTGACCTAAGTGACTAGAGGATAAGTGAGAGTTTGAATCTCTGCACACACTTTTGGACACTGGACACTTTTGGATTGTGTGAGGCCCAATGAATATCTGAGCGCTATGTGACAAGCTCGATGGCACAGCTGTGACCTAAGTGACTAGAGGATAAGGGAGATTGGATTGCTTTTAAAAAAGCAGTTTTCGGAGCAGTGGGTAAACAGCAATGCCAGCCTGTCAGGAAGCCTTAAAAGGCAGCCCAACAACCAACACCACTGATACACCACTATATAGCCTCCCCTTGCACTGCACACAGTGACTGGTGTGTTGTGCAGGCCAAATTGCTATCAGCAGCAGAAGCAGTTTTTTTTTCTTCTCAGCAGGACAAAAAAAAAAAATTGGGATTGCTTTTAAAAAAGCAGTTTGAGGCCCAATGAATATCTGAGCGCTATGTGACAGGCTCGATGGCACAGCTGTGACCAAAGTGACTAGAGGATAAGGGAGATTGGATTGCTTTTAAAAAAGCAGTTTGTGGAGCAGTGGGTAAACAGCAATGCCAGCCTGTCAGGAAGCCTTAGAAGGCAGCCCAACAACCAACACCACTGATACACCACTATATAGCCTCCCCTTGCACTGCACACACAGTGACTGGTGTGTTGTGCAGGCCAAATCGCTAGCAGCAGAAGCAGTTTTTTGGTCTTCTTCCCTGCCTAACGCTCTCCCTACAGAATCAGCAGCAACCTCTCCCTATACTGAGATCGGCAGAAGTAAGATGGCGGTCGGCGTGCACGCCCTTTTATACCCCCTGTGACGCCCACCAAAGCAAGCCAATCACTTGCATGCCCTTCTGAAAGATGGTGGTGACCCGTGCCTATGTCATCACGTTGCCCACAGTGTCCGTGGATCCTGATTGGCTGAAAAAGAGCGCAAAACAAACTTTTGAAACGCGACTTTGGCGCGTAAGTCGCCGACCTCGTGGCCGACCTCATCCTAGGGTCGGGTTTCGTTTCATGAAACCCGACTTTGCCAAAAGTCGGCGACTTTTGAATTTTTTCGACCCGTTTCGCTCAACTCTAGTTAATAGTTTTTTCTATATAAAGTAACAAATTGCAAAATGAACGCACAAAAGATAAATATTATTCACATCAATATTGTTAGGCGTCAGATTTCTGTCGCTGCACAGCGAGAATCCAGAGCCTTACTTCCGGCGGTCTCCTATTCCTCTCCAGCTACAGAGGAGCTTGCTCAGCAAACTCGTCGGTCCTGGCGCTCTGCCTAGACCAGCACTGTGGGTTTGCTTACTGTTGCCACCTCTGGCACAGCTATGGCAATACATGCTGCTCAGCAGCAAGATTCTCCAGGGACTAAGTCCTCATGTCGGACCACTGAGCATGCCCGTGGTGTGATCTCCCATTTGAGATCGAAGGTCACGTGCTCAGGTGCTGCTCGTGTTCGGATTGGCCCATCCGAGAAGCCAGGAAGGTCCCGGACACTCGCGACTATAAAAGGTTCGCATGACCGCTCTGCCATGCGCTAGGATAGCCAGTATTTTCTGACTATAAGGATTGAGTGATGGATGCACGTATGAAAGTATCTGGTGACTGACTCATTATGAAACCCCTACCCTTGGTACGCATGTGTTGTGCAGCCTAGCCTGCTAGCGCCCAGGCTTAGGCATAGGTAGGACAGAGTTGAGTCAGATATTAGTCACTATCAGTGACTCGGCACACCTCAGAGCAAGTGCTCTGCACCCCTTAGCTAGTGTCTATAGCGGCGTTTGTGGCAGCAACGCCGCGTGCTCAGTGGCCTAGAAGGACTCTAACCCCATGCCTTGGCTGTGGCTGTTTGCTGTGCACTCTGTGGCTGGGCTCTGTGAGCTAAACAGGCTCCGGCATTCACTTTCAAGCGGCTGTGCGGTTCTGTGAAGTAACAGAATCCGCTCCTGTTCACACTGGGTGACGTAACCCACGTGTGACTGTTTTCACGCCGCTCTTCCCTTCCGCCATTACCTAGCAGCAGTGTACCACCTCTGCACGGTGGACCCCAGGCTGCGAACGCACTCTCTACTATTTTATAATCTGGTGCGTTCCGCCAGCCCTAACATTATCCTAGCGCCAGGGTCTGGCTAGTAATGGTGGACGAACAGCGACTGCTTAGATACATCCAGCAGCTGGAGGGTAGGTTGGCAGCGCTAGAGCGTTCCACCTCAGCTGCGGATGTTACTTCGGTCGCCGTCCAAGCAGCTACAGAGGCTGTCGCCCATGTCTCCACGGCCAGTCCTGCCCCGACCTTGTCCCGCCTCCCGCTGCCTGAGAAGTTCTCGGGCGATAGTGCTTCATGCAGGGGTTTCGTGAGTCAGTGCTCCATTCACCTGGAGTTGCTGGCCACATGATTTCCCTCCGAGCGGGCCAAGGTGGGGTTTATCATCTCCCTCCTGTTGGGCAGGGCCCTGGAGTGGGCCACCCCGCTGTGGGAGCGCGGGGATCCCCTGGTACAGAGTGCCACCCATTTCCTGGTCACTCTGAAGCAGGTGTTACTGGGTACTCAGGTCACGCACGACACTGCACTTCAGTTGCTGGCTCTGACCGAGGGTGCGTCTTTGGTCAGCCAGTATGCCATCCTCTTCAGAACTCTGGTCTCGGAGTTGGAGTGGCCAGATAATGTTCTCATACCCATATTCTGGAGAGGCCTGGCTGATCACATCAAAGACGCCCTGGCCACCAGGGAGGTGCCCACCACTTTAGAGGAGCTCATTACGGTCGCTACCCGAATAGACATTCGCTTCACGGAGCGAGGGCTGGAGCGTTCCAGGTCCCGCCAACGTTATAAGTTGGCTCCAAATTTCTCGAGACCTCTGGAACCTTCCGGTCAGTCTCCCGAGCCTCCAGAGGCCATGGAGGTGTCCCGCACGGGGTCCAGGACCCGGTCTGCGCGGGTACCTCCAGTCTGCTTCCGCTGTCGGCAGACTGGGCATCTTGCTAACCAGTGCCCACAGCGCTCGGGAAACGCTCCCGTCTAGTGGTTATCGGAGGGGGCCTACTAGACACCGCGACTTTCTCCTCCAAGCTTCTGTTTAAAGGGGTATTAGAATTTACTTCCTCCACTCTGATGGTGGAGGTTTTTGTGGACTCAGGGGAGGAGGGCAATTTCACGTCATCTGCCTTCGCTCAACAACACGCAGTCCCCCTGGTCTTGCTACCTCAACCAGTCACCTTCAGAATGGTGAATGGGGCGACACTCCCATCCCAAATCACTCACCAGACAGCTCCACTGAGACTCTCTTTGTCTCTTTCTCATCAGGAGATGCTGTCTCTCCTTGTTATGCCCGAAGGGATCGACCAGGTCGTCCTAGGGGTTCCCTGGTTGCGATCTCACTCTCCCCATATAGAGTGGTCTTCGGGAAAATTCCTCAGTTGGAGCAAGGCCTGTGAGGGTAGGTGTCTGAAGGACTGCGTACAGGTCACCACTTCTGAGGTTCCTGCAGATCTCTCCTCACTTCCCAAGCTATATCGACAGTATGCAGACGTATTCTCCAAGAAGGCGGCAGAGATCCTTCCACCGCACCGCCCATACGACTGTCCTATTGACCTCTTGCTCGGTGCTGAGCCTCCCCGGGGTCGAGTATATCCACTATCTCTCCCAGAGACAGAGGCCATGTCTCAGTATATCAGGGAGAATCTGGCAAGAGGATTCATTAGGAAATCAGTGTCTCCGGTGGGTGCGGAATTCTTCTTTGTCCAAAAGAAGAATGGAGAATTACGTCCATGCATCGATTACAGGGGTCTTAACGCTATAACCGTTAAGAACAAGTATCCTTTGCCCCTGATAATGGAACTGTTTGATAGGCTACGGGGAGCGAGAGTGTTTACTAAGCTCGATCTGCGGGGAGCATATAACCTGATTCGCATCCGTGAGGGGGACAAATGGAAGACGGCTTTTAACACCAGAGACAGGCACTAAGAATACCTAGTGATGCCCTTCGGGCTATGTAACGCGCCAGCTGTCTTCCAAGACTTTGTGAACATCAGATTTCGGAATAAATTCTTGGACTTCTGTGCGCTAACAGATAAAATCACTAATCCAGTATTTTGGAGAAAGATTAATCCATTTATTTCCCAACGCGTTTCGAAATGTATACCATTTCTTCTTCAGGGGATGACATATATGATCAGACAGAACAGTCACGGATTATATAGAACAGAAGTTCAAAAAAAGATTCAAAAAACGGCGCCAAAAGGTCACATGTCATCTGGTACAAATGTCAGAGTTCAAAATGTCATAGTTAAATTAGTGTATTAGTTAAATTTAAAATCATTAAAAACATATTACTTTTATTATTCTATAGATAAAAGAAAGAAAAGAAAAGGGGAATTGGAAGATAAAAAAGAACAAAAAAGAACAAGAAAGGGAAGACCCGTGTAAAACGAACTCCTGACATCAAGAGATAAAGAAATAGGCACAGTGGTAGTCTCAGACCACTGAGCCAGGCTTGGTTATACCTAACTCAAAAAGAAAAAGAAAAAGGCTCCAAAAATTGTATTTTTGTATATATAAACGAATTTTAATTAAAAATGATCTTTATGACAGTAAGATTCTTTCTTTTTATTAAAATTGTGTGTAAAAAAATGTATATAAGAAATTTGAAATATAAAAAATGTATATGAGAGATTAAAAAATTAAAAAATCAGTACGATTAATTCCAAATCACCTGAGAGGGGAGGGATAATTTTATTCATAGATCCTTGGAGTATTTGTAACAGAATGAACAATTACAGAGAGCTCTCACAGCATTCAAAAAACAGGATCGCCTCCTGTGCTATCTTAGAATAAAGATCAATCAGTAGATCGATCACACAAGGGGGAGACCTCAATTTCATCCGTGAATCCTCACGGTGTTTTATAGGGAAAAGAGCAGAGACACCGACTATGAAGAAATCATACAGCAGTGAATAAGAGTAAAATATGATATATTAATTCAGGAGGGTAAGAATATGAACATCTTTAACAAAAAGGAATTAAAATTTCTTACTGTTCAAAATCCACGAATTCCTTTTTTCTATCATTTACCAAAAATTCATAAAGATTTATCAAACCCCCCAGGAAGACCGATTATCTCAGGTATAGGTTCACTAACGAGTAACCTATCCCATTACATTGATAGAATTATGGTTACTAATGTTCCGCTCCTAAATAGCTACATTAGAGATTCCACTCATCTTATTCAATTTTTACAGCAAATTCAATGGAAATCTGACTATTTATTACTCACTATGGATGTGTCTTCATTATATTCAAATATACAACACAATTTGGGTCTAGCCTGTTTTAATAAAATTTTAACTAAAGACAGTAGGTTGTCCAAAGAACAAAAAAAGTTTTTATTAAAAGGTATGGATTTCATTCTGAGGAATAATTATTTTACATTTGATGGACATTTATACCATCAGAAACTCGGGACTGCGATGGGCTCAAAGGTCGCACCAACGTATGCAAATATTTTTATGGGGGTGTTCGAAGAATTTTATATTTTTAATACCAAGTGGTGTAATAATTTAATCATGTATAAAAGATTCATTGATGACCTTTTCTTCATTTGGGACAATTCTGACAATAATGTTAATAATTTTATTCATGATATTAATAACAATAACTGGGGTTTATCATTTTCCGCAGTTTATGATCAGAATAGTATCAATTTTTTAGATATAACCATTTTTATTAGGGAAAATACTATTTTAACAAAAACCTTTTTTAAAAATGTGGACATTAATAGTTATATTCCTTTTAATAGTGGACATTATGGCAAATGGCTAAGAAATATCCCAGAGAATCAGTTTAGGAGAATCAGAAAAAATTGTTCTAACTTTGAAGACTTTAAGGACCAAGCCGATATTCTAAAAAATAGGTTCATGGACAAAAAATACCCCAATAAACTAATTAATAGTGCCTATAATAGGTGTGTCAATATATCACAAGACACTCTTATTAATGGAGATAAAATAGCCAAACTAGATAATAATAAAAAATTTATGACTAATTTTACCACTCAATATTGTGCAGAACATACGAGAATACGCAAAATTTTATATGATAACTGGTATATACTTTTAAGCGATCCCATTTTACAAAAATTTTTACCTAATAATCCAGGAATAACCTTTAGAAGGGCACCAACCATTAAGGGATTGGTGGCCCCTAGTCGACAAAAAACTATATCTGCATTCCCTATTCATGCCACCTTAAAAGGGATTTATAAGTGTGGCAAGAAAAATTGTCTCTGTTGTAAGATTATTACACACAAAGAAAAAACTATAAAATCATCTATCACTAATGAAATCTTTCCTATAAAAAACTACCTGAATTGCACTACGGATTTTGTAATATATCTAATTGAATGTGGATGTAAAAAACAATACGTTGGAAGGACAACCCAACCCCTACATCTAAGGGTTAATTCACATAGATACAATATTAAGAGGGGTTTCTTACAACATGGTCTGTCAAGACATTTTACTATTAAACATAATAAGGACCCGAGTGGACTAAGAATCAGTCCAATCGAACATATTCCTGCTGATAATCCTGACAGAATAGGGCAATTGAATAGAAAAGAAGTGTTTTGGATCTACAGGCTAAATACACTCAAGCCGTATGGATTAAACGAAATTACTGAGGTCTTTCTTTAAAATTTGATAATTTTAATGAATTTCATTTTTTATAATTTTTAATTATGCAACCACATATTATTCCTAATGAGTTTTATAATATTTTGTATGATTAACCCCCTTTTTTATATGCGACTTTTTATTTCTGTAGTGTTTTTTCATATGTGACTTTTCTCTGTAACGTTATATTTCTCATATGTTTCTCTCATATAATTATATATTTTAATAAGAAAATAATGCCATTTCTTTATATTGGTGGCATACAGTCTCTTTTTCTTCCTTCTTCCAAATTCCTCCTTTTGCACTGGGACATCGCGGTTTGCGATCCTGGTTTCTTCATTCACTGCTGTATGATTTCTTCATAGTCGGTGTCTCTGCTCTTTTCCCTATAAAACACCGTGAGGATTCACGGATGAAATTGAGGTCTCCCCCTTGTGTGATCGATCTACTGATTGATCTTTATTCTAAGATAGCACAGGAGGCGATCCTGTTTTTTTGAATGCTGTGAGAGCTCTCTGTAATTGTTCATTCTGTTACAAATACTCCAAGGATCTATGAATAAAATTATCCCTCCCCTCTCAGGTGATTTGGAATTAATCGTACTGATTTTTTAATTTTTTAATCTCTCATATACATTTTTTATATTTCAAATTTCTTATATACATTTTTTTACACACAATTTTAATAAAAAGAAAGAATCTTACTGTCATAAAGATCATTTTTAATTAAAATTCGTTTATATATACAAAAATACAATTTTTGGAGCCTTTTTCTTTTTCTTTTTGAGTTAGGTATAACCAAGCCTGGCTCAGTGGTCTGAGACTACCACTGTGCCTATTTCTTGATGTCAGGAGTTCGTTTTACACGGGTCTTCCCTTTCTTGTTCTTTTTTGTTCTTTTTTATCTTCCAATTCCCCTTTTCTTTTCTTTCTTTTATCTATAGAATAATAAAAGTAATATGTTTTTAATGATTTTAAATTTAACTAATACACTAATTTAACTATGACATTTTGAACTCTGACATTTTTACCAGATGACATGTGACCTTTTGGCGCCGTTTTTTGAATCTTTTTTTGAACTTCTGTTCTATATAATCCGTGACTGTTCTGTCTGATCATATATGTCATCCCCTGAAGAAGAAATGGTATACATTTCGAAACGCGTTGGGAAATAAATGGATTAATCTTTCTCCAAAATACTGGATTAGTGATTTTATCTGTTAGCGCACAGAAGTCCAAGAATTTATTCCGAAATCTGATGTTGAAGCGGCCACAGAGTTGACCTTTGGACGTGCAGCAAGCAGATTACTGATCCTACATGCCTTAATCTCTCCTAAAAAGGGTGAGTAAATTTTAATTTACTTTTTCTACAATAACCCGGATAAGACCCTATTGCGCTTTTTCTGTTCCTTCAGCTATATCACATAAGACTTTGTGAACGACATCTTCCGGGATATGCTTACCACCTCGATAGTAGTCTATCTGGATGATATTCTCATTTACTCTCCAGATATTGACTCCCACCGGAGAGATGTTCGCAAAGTTTTCGATCTCCTGCGGGCCAACTCTCTTTATGCCAAATTGGAGAAATGTGTGTTTGAGCAGGAGTCCTTGCCTTTCCTGGGCTACATCATCTCAGCCCAGGGTTTGGCCATGGATCCTGCCAAGCTACGGGCAGTGATGGATTGGCAGGAACCCCATTCTCTCAAAGCGGTGCAGCGCTTTATGGGGTTCATAAATTACTATCGCCAATTCATTCCCATTTCTCAACTTTGGTCGCGCCCTTGGTTTCCCTCACCAAGAAGGGTGCAAATCCCATACTGTGGTCGGAGACTGTCTCCAAGGCCTTCACCTCCATTAAGTCCCACTTCGCTAGCGCTCCCATTCTACATCGCCCTGATGTAGATAAGCCCTTCATCCTGGAGGTGGAGCGTTCCTTTTTCAGAAGGACTTGCAAGGTCGGAAGCACCCATGCTTCTTCTTCTCTAAGACCTTCACACCGGCGGAGAGGAATTATTCCATCGGGGACAGGGAGTTGCTAGCAATGAAGCTGGCCTTCTCAGAGTGGAGACACCTCCTGGAGGGGGCTCGCCACCCATTCCAGGTGTTCACCGACCACAAAAATTTGGTCTTTTTACAGACAGCCCAGCGGCTGAATTCTCGCCAGGCCAGATGGTCCTTGTTCTTCTCCCGATTCCATTTCACGCTGCATTTTCTCTCCGGAGAGAAGAACGTCCGGGCCGATGCTCTTTCCCGCTCCGTGGTGTCATCGGAGGAGGAGCCTCGGTTGATAGTCCCATCAGAGAGCCTGAGGACCGTGGCTCCGGTTGCTCTCGAGTCTGTACCTCTGGGCAAGACTTTAGTTCCTGCCCATCTGCGACCGGAGGTCCTCTCTTGGGCCCATTCGTCCAGGGTGGGTGACCATTTTGGGATCAAACGGACCTCTGAACTCCTGGCGAGGACGTGCTGGTGGCCACATATGGCCCGTGACGTTAGGGACTATATTCAGGCGTGCATCTCTTGCGCCCAGAATCGGTCCTCTCTGCAGCGGCACGCTGGGTTACTCTATCCTCTGCCGGTTGCGGACAGGCCCTGGGAGATGGTCGGTATGGACTTTGTGGTGGGTCTGCCCAAGTCCAGCGGCAGCACTGTCATTTGGGTGGTCACCGATCATTTCTCCAAGATGGTGCATCTGGTACCACTCTCTCGGCTACCATCGGCACGGGGTCTAGCAGCATTGTTTATGAAACATGTTTTCCGCCTGCACGGCATGCCAGATAAAATTGTCAGCGACCGGGGTCCTCAGTTTGCGTCTCGGTTCTGGAGAGAGCTTTGTTCTCTGCTCAGCATTGAGCTAAATCTCTCCTCGGCCTATCATCCCGAGACGAATGGGTTGGTTGAGAGAGCCAACCAGACACTGGTTACATATCTGCGACATTTTGTCTCGGCCAGGCAGGATGATTGGGCATCCTTGCTGCCATGGGCGGAGTTCGCCTTAAACAATGCTGTGGCTGACTCCACCAGTCAGACCCCATTCCTCATAAATTACGGTCAGCATCTGCGCGTCCCCGTGCCCATGCCCGTGACATTTGGGATCACACGCAGGATGCTATCCGGGCCTCCAAGGAGAGAATGAGGTCCTCCGCTGATTCTCGCCGGCGCCCTGCTCTGACCTTCGCTCCTGGCGACTTAGTGTGGCTCTCCGCTCGAAACATCAGGCTGCGGGTGGAATCCGCTAAGTTCACACTGCGCTATATTGGCCCTTTCAAGGTCCTTGAGCAGGTTAACGTTTCATGTGTCTCTCCTTAAGCCGGTTCACATGTCCCGGTTTTCTGAGCCATCTGCCAGGACATCAGACCTGTCGTCTGACGAGTTTGAGGTCAATGCCATCGTGGGATGCAAGGTGATGCGGGGCAAAAAGTTTTACTTGGTGGATTGGAAGGATCATGGTCCAGAGGCTCGGACCTGGGAGCCAGTGGAGAACATCCACGCTCCTCTTCTCATTGCAGAGTTTGAACGGAGTGAGGCTCAGAGAGTAGTGGGGGTAATGTTAGGCGTCAGATTTCTGTCGCTGCACAGCGAGAATCCCGAGCCTTACTTCCGGCGGTCTCCCATTCCTCTCCAGCCGCAGAGGAGCTTGCTCAGCAAACTTGTCGGTCCCTGCGCTCTGCCCAGACCAGCTTCATGGTTTTGCTTGCTGCTACCACCTCTGGCACAGCTATGGCAATGCATGCTGCTCAGCAGCGAGATTCTCCAGGGAATAAGTCCTCATGTCGGGCCACTGAGCATGCCCGTGGTGTGATCTCCCATTGGAGATCGAAGGTCACGTGCTCAGGTCCTGCTCGTGTTCGGATTGGCCCATCTGAGAAGCCAGGAAGGTCCCGGACGCTCGTGGCTATAAAAGGTTTGCATGGCCGCTCGGCCATGCGCTAGGATAGCCAGTGTTTTCTGACTATAAGGAGTGAGTGATGGATGCACGTATGAATGTCTCTGGTGACTGACTCATTATGAAACCCCTACTCTTGGTACGCATGTGTTGTGCAGCCTAGCCTGCTAGCGCCCAGGCTTAGGCGTAGGTAGGACAGAGTTGAGTCAGATATTAGTCACTATCAGTGACTCGGCACGCCTCAGAGCAAGTGCTCCTCACCCCTTAGCTAGTGTCTATAGCGGCGTTCGTGGCAGCGACGCAGTGCGCTCAGTGGCCTAGAAGGACTCTAACCCCGTGCCTTGGGGTGGAGTTCTGTGGCTGTTTGCTGTGCGCTTTGTGGCTGGGCTCTGTGAGCTAAACAGGCTCCGGCATTCACTTTCAAGCGGCTGTGCGGTTCTGTGAAGTAACAGAATCCGCTCCTGTTCACACTGGGTGATGTAACCAACGTGTGACTGTTTTCACGCCGCTCTTCCCTTCCGCTATTACCTAGCAGCAGTGTACCACCTCTGCACGGTGGACCCCGGGCTGCGAATGCACTCTCTACTATTTTACAATCTGGTGCGTTCCGCCAGCCCTAACAAATATTAGCTGACCGATCTTTGCTTTCAAAATAGTGTAAAATCATCAAATTCTTCTAGATACATGTCACCTGTACACAGTTTTTGGAGGAACTCGGTAGGAGGTTGTTACAAATATCTTGGAGAACTAACCAAAGATCTTCTGTGAATGTTGGCGTGCTCAAATCCTTCTGTGTCTCCATATAATCCCAAATATACACTTGTGCTCAATAGTTTACATACCCCAGCAGAATTTTTGCTGTCTTGGCCTTTTTTCAGAGAATATGAATGATAACACCAAACCTTTTTCTCCACTCATGGTTAATGGTTGGGTGAAGCCATTATCAAACTACTTTGCTTTCCCTTTTTAAATCATAATGACAACCCAAAACATCCAAATGATCCTGATCAAAAGTTTCCATACCATGGTGATTTTGGCCTGATAACATGCACAGAACTTAACACAAGTGGGATTGAATGGCTACTAAAGGTAGTAGCCTCACCTGTGACCTGTTTGCTTGTAATCTGTATGTGTGTATAAAAGTTGAGTAAGTTTTTGGGATCCAGACAGACTCTTGCATCTTTCATCCAGCCACTGACATTTCTGGATTGTGAGTCATGGGGAAGGCAAAAGAGTTGTCATCGGATCTATGGGAACAGGTAGTTGAACTGTATAAAACATGAAAGTTATACAAACCGATATCCAAGGAATTGATAATGGAACAAATCGAAAATAAGGGGCTCTGTAAAAACAAAACCACGATCAGGTAGACCAACAATTATTTCGTCTACAACTGCCAGGAAAATTGGTTGGGATGCAAAGAAAAACCCACAAATAACATCAGCTGAAATACTGGACTCTCTGAAAACTAGTGGTGTGGCTGTTTCAAGATGCACAATAATGAGGCACTTGAAGAAAAATGGTCTTCATGATCAAATGATCAAGTCGCCAGAAGAAAGCCATTACTGCGCAAATGCCACAAAGTATCTCGCCTACAATACGCAAAACAGCACAGAGACAAGCCTACAAACTTCTGGAACATGGCAATTTGGAGTGATGAGACTAAAATGTAACTTTTTGGCCACAACCATAAACCATACATTTGGAGAGATGTTAACAAGGCCTATGATGAAAGGAACACCATTCCTACGGTAAAGCACGGAGGTGGATCACTGATGTTTTGAGGATGTGTGAGGTACAAAGGAACAGGAAACTTGGTCAAAGTTGAAGGAAAGATGAATGCAGCAAGTTATCAGCAAATACTGGAGGCAAATTTGCAATCCTCAGCCCAGAAGCTGCACATAGGATGTACTTGGACGTTCCAACATGACAATGATCCAAAACACAAGGCCAGGTCCACCTGTCATTGGTTACAGCAGAACAAAGTGAAGGTTTTGGAATGGTCATCTCTGTCTCCTGACCACAATATCATTGAGCCACTCTGGGAAGCACACAGTTCATGTTAGACAGCCCAGGAATTTACAGGAACTGGAGGCTTTTTGCTAAGAAGAGTGGGCAGCTTTACCATCTGAGAAAATAAAGATCCTCATGCACAACTACCACGAAAGACTTCAAGCTGTCATTGATGTTAAAAGCACCAATACACGGTATTAAGAAATGGGTTATGTGAACTTTCAATCAGGGTCATTTGAATGTTTGGGTTGTCATTATGATTTAAAAAGAGAAAACAGTAGTTTGACAATAAATGGCTTCCCCCAACTACTAACCATGAATGAAGTAAGAGTTTTGGTGCTTTCATTCATATTCTCTAAAAAAAGGCCAAGAAAATAAAAATTCTGCTGGGGTATGTAAACTTTTGAGCACAGCTGTACTGGATGATGCTGAGATCAGGGCTCTGTGAGATCATATCCTCACTGTCAGGACTCCTTGTTCTAACTGCATTTTTCTGCAGTCCAGTTCCTGAGTTTTCTTGCCTAGTTGACCGCTTGGTTTTGATTGCATGTAGAAGGTATGGCTTTTGGATGCAATTCTTCCATGAAGACCACTTCTGGCCAGACTTCTCTGAACAGTAGTTGGGTATAGCTAGGTCTCACTGGTTGCTGCCAATTCTCAGCTGATGCAGAAAAATGGCAGCTAGTGCTCTGGACTGATGAGTCAAAATGTGAAATATCTTGAAGCATGTTGAAGGTTACCTGCAAGTGTGGGATGACATTTTAGCAAATGGAGTTGAGGATTTAGTCAGGATTAATAGTGTTGTCAATGCTAAGAAATATAGGCATATACTTATCCATCATGGAATACCATTGGCCGGCACGGAAATTCTCACTCTCCTGACTGCCACTGATTGCGACTAACCCTATTGAGTCTCGCTCTGAAAACAAGGATCAATAGGGTTACTTGCTGTCAGGAGGGTGACAATTTCCATGCCTGCCGCTGACCGCAAGTGAACTATGAAGTCTCGTTCTGAGTACTTTCTCACAACGAGACTCCATAGGATTCAATGGGTTTCATGGGACATTTCACTATCGGATTACCATCTGAACTTCCTGGATTTATTTCAAATTAATAAATGGGTAAATGAGGTAGTGTGGGGGAGTTTTTATTCAAATAAAATATTTTTTTCCTGTGTGTCTGTGCTTTTTTAACTATTCAATTACCCGGTTAGTAATAAGGGTGTCTGATAGATGCCGCCCCATTAGTAACCTCTGGGCTTGATGTCAGTGGACATTACACAGCTAACATCAAACTCAAATATTACCCCACTTGCCAATGCACCAGGGCAAGTGGGAATAGCTTTTCAAAGTGCCAAAATTGGCTGTGCCTTTTTTGGGGCAGCTGCAGGCTGGTATTTTTCAGGCTAGGGAAAGCCAAATATCCATGGACCTTCTCAGCCTAAAAATAAGAGCCTCCAGCTGTCTGTTTCACCTTAGCTGGTTATCAAAAATGGGGGGAACCAACACCTTTTTTTAAATTATTATTTTAAAATTATTATTATTTTTTTTAACCCCTTCCTGACATCAGACGTACTATCCCGTCCATGGGACCCGGGCCCCTATGCCCATGGACGGGATAGTACGTCTAGCGCGATCAGCGGCGCCCACGTGGTGAGCGCCGCTGATCGCGGCCGGGTGTCAGCTGATTATCACAGCTGACACCCGGCACTATGTGTCAGGGGCGGTCACGGACCGCCCCCGACACGTTAACCCCTTGCACACCGTGATCAAACATGATCGCGGTGTACCGGGAGTTAAAGGGAAGCATCGGCAGGGAGGGGGCTCCCTTCCGTGCTTCCCTGAGCCCCCCACAGCAGCGCAATGTGCAGCGCTGCTGCGGGGGACTCCTTTCCTCCAGGCCCCCGGATCCAAGATGGCAACGGGGGCCTTCGGGGGCCTGGAGGAAGCTGGCTTCCTCAGTGCCTGCAAAGCGCAGGCATGAGGAAGCCTTGTGCACTGCCTGTGACAGATTGCTGATCTGTCACAGTGATCTGTGATGTGACAGATCAGCGATCTGTCACAGGACAGTGATGTCCCACCTGGGACTATGTAATAAAGTAAAAAAAATAAAAAAAGTGTAAAAATAATTTTAAAAAAATCGCCAAATAAATTAGTAAAAAAAAAAAAAAATATTCCCCAATAAATTCATTTTTTGAAAATAAAAAAACCCCAAAACAATAAAAGTACACATATTAGGTATCACCGCGTCCATAACGACCCGCCCTATAAAACTGTCCCATTAGTTAACCCCTTTAGCGAACCCCTTAAAAAATAAAAATAAAAAACGAAGCAAAAAATAATGATTTATTATCATACCGCCAAGCAAAAAGGGTAATAACGCGCGATCAAAAAGACGCATATAAATATCCATGGTACCGCTGAAAACATCATCTTGTCCCGCAAAAAACGAGCTGCCACACAGCATCATCAGCGAAAAAATAAAAAAGTTATAGCTCGCAGGATAAAGAGATGCAAAAATAATTATTTTTTATATAAAATAGTTTTCATTGCATAAAACCGACAAAACATAAAAAAACGACCTAAATGAGGTATCGCTGTAACCGTACCGACCCGAAGAATAAAACCACATTATCAATTTTACCGCACGCGGAACGGTGTAAACGCACTCCCCCAAAAGAAATTCATGAAACGCTGGTTTTTGTTTATTCTGCGTCCCAAAAATCAGAATAAAAAGCGGTCAAAAAATGTCACATGCCCGAAAATGGTACCAATAAAAACGTCAACTCGTCCCGCAAAAAATAAGACCTCACATGACTCAGTGGGTCAAAATACGGAAAAATTATAGCTCTCAATATGTGGTGATGCAAAAACTATTTTTACAATAAAAAGCGTCTTTTAGCGTGCGACAGCTGTCAAAAATAAAAACCGCCATAAATAGTAAATCAAACCCCCCGTTATCACCCCCTTAGTTAGGGAAAAATAATAAAATAAAAAAATGTATTTATTTCCATTTTTCCATTAGGGCTAGGGTTAGGGCTAGGGTTAGGGCTAGGGTTAGGGTTAGGGTTAGGGCTAGGGTTAGGGCTAGGGTTAGGGTTAGGGCTAGGGTTAGGGTTAGGGCTAGGGTTAGGGCTTGGGTTAGGGCTGAGATTAGGGTTAGGGGTGTGTTGGGGTTCGGGTTGGAGTTAGAATTGGGGGTTTCCACTGTTTGGGCACATCAGGGGCTCTCCAAATGCAACATGGCGTCTGATCTCAATTCCAGCCAATTCTGAGTTGAAAAAGTCAAATGGTGCTCCTTCTCTTCCAAGCTCTGCCATGCGCCCAAACAGTGTTTTACCCCCACATGTAGGGTATCAGCCTACTCAGGACAAATTGCAAAACAATTTTTGGGGTCCAATTTCTCCTGTTACCCTTAGGAAAATAAAAAATTGGGGGCAAAAATATCATTTTTGTGGAAAAAAAAATGATTTTTTTATTTTCACGTCCGAGCGTTATAAACTTCTGTGAAGCACTTGGGGGTTCAAAGTGCTCACCACACATCTAGATAAGTTCCGTGGGGGGGTCTAGTGTCCAAAATGGGGTCACTTGTTGGGAGTTTCAATAGTTTAGGTACATCAGGGGCTCTCCAAACGCACATGACACCCGCAGACCATTCCATCAAAGTCTGCATTCCAAAATGGCACTGCTTCCCTTCCGAGCCCCGACGTGTGTCCATACAGTAGTTTTCTCCCACATATGGGGTGTCAGCGTACTCAGGACAAATTGGAAAACAACTTTTGGGGTTCAATTTCTCCTGTTACCCTTGGGAAAATAAAAAAATTGGGGACTAATTGATCATGTTTGTGGGAAAAATACGATTTTTTTATTTTCATGCCCTGGCATCATAAACTTCTGTGAAGCCCTTGGGGGTTCAAAGTGCTCACCTCACATCTAGATAAGTTCCTTAGGGGGTCTAGTTTTCAAAATGGGGTCATTTGTGGGGGGTTTCCACTGTTTAGGTACATTAGGGGCTCTCCAAAGGCAACATGACACCCGCAGACCATTCCATCAATGTCTGCATTCGTCACTACGTCACTACTTCCCTTCCGAGCCCTGACGTGTGTCCATACAGTAGTTTTCTCCCACATATGGGGTGTCAGATTACTCAGGACAAATTGGACAACAACTTTTGGGGTTCAATTTCTCCTGTTACCCTTGGGAAAATAAAAAAATTGGGGAATAATTGATCATGTTTGTGGAAAAAATACGATTTTTTTATTTTCATGCCCTGGCATTATAAACTTCTGTGAAGCCCTTGGGGGTTCAAAGTGCTCACCTCACATCTACATAAGTTCCTTAGGGGGTCTAGTTTTCAAAATGGGGTCATTTGTGGGGAGTTTCCACTGTTTAGGTACATTAGGGGCTCTCCAAAGGCAACATGACACCCGCAGACCATTCCATCAATGTCTGCATTCCAAAACGTCACTACTTCCCTTCCGATCCCCGACGTGTTCCCATACAGTAGTTTTCTCCCACATATGGGGTATCAGCATACTCAGGACAAATTGGACAACAACTTTTGGGGTCCAATTTCTCCTGTTACCCTTGGGAAAATAAAAAAAATGGTGACTAAAAATCATGTTTGTGGAAAAAATACGAATTTTTTATTTTCACGCCCAGGCGTTATAAACTTCTGTGAAGCACTGGGGGGTTCAAAGTGCTCACTACACATCTAGATAAGTTCCTTGGGGGGTCTAGTTTCCAAAATGGTGTCATTTGTGGGGGGTTTCCACTGTTTAGGTACATCAGGGGTTTTCCAATCGCGACATGGTGTCCGATCTCAATTCCAGCCAAAAACGTCAAATGGCGCTGCTTCCCTTCCGAGCTTTGCCATGCGCCCAAATAGTGGTTTACCCCCACATGTGGGGTATCATCGTACTCAGGACAAATTGTACAATAACTTTTAGGGTGCTGTTACCCTTGGAAAAATAAGAATTGAGGGTGAAAAGATCATTTTTGTGGAAAAAATATGATTTTTTAATTGTACGGCTTTATGTTATAAACTTCTGTGAAGCCCTTGGGGGTTCAAAGTTCTCACCACACATCTAGATAAGTTCCTTAGGGGTCTAGTTTCCAAAATGGTGTCATTTGTGGGGGGTTTCCACTGTTTAGGTACATCAGGGGTTTTCCAATCGCGACATGGTGTCCGATCTCAATTCCAGCCAAAAACGTCAAATGGCGCTGCTTCCCTTCCGAGCTCTGCCATGCGCCCAAATAGTGGTTTACCCCCACATGTGGGGTATCAGCGTACTCAGGACAAATTGCACAATAACTTTTAGGGTGCTGTTACCCTTGGAAAAATAAGAATTGAGGGTGAAAACATCATTTTTGTGGAAAAAATATGATTTTTTAATTGTACGGCTTTATGTTATAAACTTCTGTGAAGCCCTTGGGGGTTCAAAGTTCTCACCACACATCTAGATAAGTTCCTTAGGGGGTCTAGTTTCCAAAATGGTGTCATTTGTGGGGGGTTTCCACTGTTTTGGTACATCAGGGGTTTTCCAATCGCAACATGATGTCCGATCTCAATTCCAGCCAAAAACGTCAAATGGCGCTGCTTCCCTTCCGAGCTCTGCCATGCGCCCAAATAGTGGTTTACCCCCACATGTGGGGTATCAGCATACTCAGGACAAATTGCACAATAACTTTTAGTGTCCTGTTACCCTTGGGAAAATAAAAATTGGGGTGAAAAGATCATTTTTGTGGAAAAAATATGATTTTTTAATTGTACCGCTGTACGTTATAAACTTCTGTAAAGCCCTTGTGGGTTCAAAGTTCTCACCACATATCTAGATAAGTTCCTTGGGGGGTCTAGTTTCCAAAATGGGGTCACTTGTAGGGGGTTTCCACTGTTTAGGTACATCAGGGACTCTCCAAACGTGACATGGCGTCCGATCTGAATTCCAGCCAATTTTGCATTGAAAAAGTTAAACGGCGCTCCTTCCATTCTGAGCTCTGCCATGCGCCGAAACAGTCGTTCCCCCCCACAAATCAGGTATCAGCGTACTCAGGACAAATTGCACAATAACTTTTGCAGTCCAATTTCTCCTGTTACCCTTGGTAAAATAAAAAAAATTGAACCTGAAGTATTTTTTTTGTGAAAAAAAGTTAGATGTTCATTTTTTTTTAAATATTCAAAAAAATTCCTGTGACGCACCTAAAGGGTTAATAAACGTCTTGAATGTGGTTTTGAGCACCTTAAGAGGTGCAGTTTTTAGAATGGTGTCACTTTTGGGTATTTTCTATCATATAGACCCCTCAAAGTGGCTTCAAATGTGATGTGGTCCTAAAAATAAAATGGTGTTGTAAAAATGAGAAATCGCTGGTCAACTTTTAACCCTTATAACTTCCTAACAAAAAAAAATTTTGGTTCCAAAATTGTGCTGATGTAAAGTAAACATGTGGGAAATGTTAGTTATCAAGTTTTTTGTGTGCCGTATCTCTGTGATTTAAGGGCATAAAAATTCAAAGTTGGAAAATTGCAAAATTTTCAAAATTTTTGCCAAATTTCCGTTTTTTTCACAAATAAACGCAAGTTATTTGAATGAAATGTTACCACTAACATGAAGTACAATATGTCACGAGAAAACAATCTCAGAATCACCGGGATCCATAGAAGCGTTCCAGAGTTATGACCTCATAAAGGTACAGTGGTCAGAATTGTAAAAATTGGCCCGGTCATGAACGTGCAAACCACCCTTGGGGGTGAAGGGGTTAAAAATGGCATGGGGTCCCCTCTAATTTTGATAACCAGCCAAGATAAAGCAGACAGCTGAGGGCTACAGCCTGCAGGTGTTAGCTTAACCTGCGCTTATTATAAAAAATAGTCAGTATTCCATGTCTTTTTTTAATTATTTTTTTTCTAACATGGTGCATCGGTTGATCACAGTCATGCCAATACTTGGTGCCAGAAGTTCCCACACCGGAAAAGCTTGCTGATTGATTGCGCCTTTCAGCAAACTTTATTAGTCTTGCAAACCCAAACAGTAAACCGGATGTATACACTGTGTTCCAAATTATTAAGCAAATGATATTTTTCTCTGATTTTCCTAAATAGTCGGTACAAATGACAGTCAGTCTAATAAAGGTCATCACCGGGTAGAGTATACATCAAATTTTATTGAAGAAACCTCCCAATGATAACAGTATAATCTCCAAAATGAATAAAAACTCAAATTGCACTGTTCCAAATTATTAGGCACATTAGAATTTCTAAACATTTGATATGTTTTAAAGAACTGAAAATGCTCATTTGTGGAATTTGCAGCATTAGGAGGTCACATTCACTGAACAAAAAAGCTATTTAACTCCAAAACATCCTAACAGGCCAAGTTACATGTTAACATAGGAACCCTTCTTTGATATCACCTTCATAATTCTTGCATCCATTGAAATTGTGAGTTTTTGGAGAGTTTCTACTTGTATTTCTTTGCATGAAGTCAGAATAGCCTCCCAGAGCTGCTGTCTTGATGTGAACTGCCTCCCACCCTCATAGATCTTTTGCTTGATGATACTCCAAATGTTCTCTATAGGGTTGAGGTCAGGGGAAGATGGTGGCCACACCATGAGTTTATCTCCTTTTATGCCCATAGCAAACAATGGCTCAGAGGTATTCTTTGCAGCATGAGATGGTGCATTGTCATGCATGAAGATGATTTTGTTCCTGAAGGTACGTTTCTGCTTTTTATACCATGGAAGACAGCTGTCAGTCAGAAACTCTATATACTTTGCAGAGGTCATTTTCACACCTTCAGGAACCTTAAAGGGCCCTACCAGCTGTTTCCCCATGATTCCAGCCCAAAACATGACTCCTCCACCTCCTTGCTGACGTCGCAGCCTTGTTGGGACATGGTGGCCATCCACCAACCATCCACTACTCCATCCATCTGGACCATCCAGGGTTGCTCGACACTCATCAGTAAGCAAGACTGTTTGAAAATTAGTCTTCATGTATGTCTGGGCACACTGCAACCATTTCTGCTTGTGAACACTGTTTAGGGGTGGCCGAATAGTAGGTTTATGCACCACAGCAAGCCTTTGAAGGATCCTACACCTTAAGGCTCGAGGGACTCCAGAGGCACCAGCAGCTTTAAATATCTGTTTGCTGGTTTGTAATGGCTTTTTAGCAGCCAGTCTCTTAATCCGATGAACTTGCCTGGCAGAAACCTTCCTCATTCTACCTTTATCAGCACAAACATGTCTGTGCTCAGAATCAGCCACAAATCTCTTAACAGTACGATGATCACGTTTAAGTTTTTGGGAAATATCTAATGTTTTCATCTCTTGACCAAGGCATTGCACTATTTGATGCTTTTCAGCAGCAGAGAGATCCTTTTTCTTTCCTAAATTCCTTGAAACCTGTGCCCTGCTTAATAATGTGGAACATCATTCTTAAGTAGTTTTCCTTTAATTGGGCTCACCTGGTAAACTAATTATCACAGGCATTTGAGATTGATTTCAGTGATCCAAAGAGCCCTGATACACAATACCATCTACGAGTTTATTTGAAAAACAAAAAATTACATCTTTAGGACACTTAAATCCAATTTGCATAATAATTTGGAACACAGTGTAGTAAGGGTATGTGCACACGTAGTGAAATCTGCTGCGTTTCCGCAGCGGTTTTGGCTCTGCGGAAATGCAGCAGATTCTGCTGCGATGTACAGTAACTTTATTTTCTATGGAAAAAAAAAACGCAGTGCACATGCTGCGGATTTTTCCGTGCGGTTTTGCTGCAGTTTACAATCCGCAGCATGTCAATTGTTTGGTGCAGAAACGCTGCAGTTTTACACCTCATCCATTATGAGGTGTAAAACCGAAGGCAAAACCGCAGATAAACCGCAGCACTTTTGTCCTGCGGATTTACCTGCGGTTTTCTCTCCAAAATCCGCACACCCAAAAAACTACGTGTGCACATACCCTAAGAAATCCATGCTCGGGGTTCAGTACCAGACACTAACTGTCTGGGATGGACCCTTAACTTTACAGTTCGGGCTCACTCATCCCTATTCCTGTTGTTTCTTCTGACTTCTGCGAACTCCTCATCATTTGAGCAGGTTAACTCATTCCTTGCCTTATGCGTCTTGAACTATGATTGAAGTCTGTTGGCAATACCTGCACCTGTTGCATCTTAGCTCATTACCTTCTGTGAACATCCTGAATTGTTATTGAAGACTATTGACATTACCTACACACCTGTTTCTGTTTTAGACCATCCGTCTTCCTACTTCTGTCCTTCTGCCTCTGTGGTTTCCAGCGTGTCCTGCATTGCCAGTTTGTCTGCTCTTTGCATTGCCAGTTATCCGAGTCCTCATTGTACTACATGCTTGACAGCTGGCTATGCCAATGCCCGGAGTCCGTTTGTCTACCCTGACCTCCGGCTTCATGGAGCCACCCCCACCAAGTGACCTTAACAGGCCCTCACAGAGCCCTATTCTCAACATCATTGAGTCTGAGAGGGATTACATGAAGAGAGACAGAAGGTTTTGTGCAAACCTCCATCCACAGAAGATCTGTGGTTTGTTCACCAAGATATTTGGAACAACCTCCCTGCTTGCTTTACAAAAGTTTTGTGGGGAAAATGTTGCAAAGTACTGTATATTAAAGGGAACTTGTCACGTCGGATAACACTGTTTACCTGCACATATAAGAGTAATCTGCAGATAAATAGAATTACAATGCACAAAGAGGCTACAGAGGAAAATGTTGCTGTCATTGTAACATTCTCAGTAAGACTGAAAAAAAAAAAACCTAAACATGACAGACTTAAAGAGGTTGTCTACTACTTTTACATTGATAGCCTATCCTCAGGATAGGTCATCAAAGTCTGATTGGCCTGGGTCCGACACCCGGCACCCCCTTCTATCAGCTGTTATCGGTGGCGGCGGCAGTAAGTACTCACTTACCAAGATGCTCCGCCTACTTGTAGTAGCCGCCACAGTGTACTTGCTACACATCCGCCTCCTATTGATTTGATTAGGAGGCCGATGTGCAGTACCAAGACCTGGCCACTACAAGTAGACAGAGCAGCTCGGTAAGTGAGCACTTCTGGCCGTCGCCACCGACAATGATAACAGCTGATCGGTGGGGGTGCCAGGTGCTGGACCTCAGCCGATCAGACATTCATGACCGATCCTAATTATTGGTCATCAATGTAAAAGTAGTGGACAACCTCTGGTATACTCTAGTTCAAAAATGTGCTGGAGGCCCCCATCTTACCTTTTGAACCACGAATATCTAGCTCCTCTCAGATTGGCTGACCGATGCGTATGCATGTGACCCCACCACAACAGACATACATTTGGGATAACTGCGTCTGTTACTTCCTGTACAATAAAGCTAATATTTAGAACTAACTAAACAAACCATCACACAGCATTGCAAAAAAATATTATGGATCTCAGAATGTGGCAAGCAAAACAAAAAAATCAATTTTAAAAGTACTGCTTTGTGCACAAGTAAAATAAAGTACATGATGTGGTGTAGTGACCACTGTGTCCGCTAGGGGGCGCTGTGTGGGTGTCCCAAGACAGGCGTATAAGCATTTCCAGTGTCCTGATAGGAGTAGGATGCTGAATGATCCTAATAAATTTAATTAAAAATGTTTTTCACTACTGCAGATCTTGCAGTACCCAAATGCTGAGCTCTGTATAACCCCACCCACTCCACTGATTGGCTGCTTTCTATGTACACTGTGCATAAGCAGAAAGCAGCCAGTCAGTGGTTGGGGTGGAGTTGGACTGTATGGCAGTAGGTTTACTAACCCTCTACTAATCATCTCCTGCTGATAAAACTGATATTATAAAACTGTAGCAATGAAAGTAATTCTATTTGTACTCCAAAATGGTGGCAATGGGAATATAGCTACATAAAAGGTAAAACAAAAAGATATATCTCTTGTAATATCACAATAAAAAAATCTTAAAGTTCCAAAATAGTCTTGTCCTGAAGAGGCCAACAGTGACTAGTAAGAGTGTAAAAATGTTAGATTCGATAGACGCCCCACCTTCCCTGACACCGTGCCTACAGTATACCCCATTACCCTGTATCTTGACTGAAACCCATTAAAGAATGAGCTGTGGACTCCTCCGAATACAATTTCAGGGCAGCAACAAATTACACTATTTCCGTATCGTAAAAAAATCCTCAAAGATAGCAAAAAATTAAAAAGAAATATGATTTTGCCTTAGGAACAGTACAGTAGGGGTTATGTAACAGGTGCCTTTACCTGCCCCATTGGATTACTATATGATTGTCGCTTTTACTTGCAATTTTTAATGACAAACATTTTCTCTACTTAATAGTAAAAATGCTAAATAATAAAAAAAAAAAAGCACAAAATGTCCTGGAAACTGAAATGGAATTTCATAAAATCCTCAACATCTTTTTGCAACAGGAAACTGCATGTAACGAGCATTCTGAGATATGTGGAATTACAGATTGCGGAGAGAACAAGTTCAAATAAGTCCAAGTGCAAAGCAAATAATAAACTCACCACGATCAATGCGGCAGTGGCACATCTATGCAGTGTCCGAAGAAATGTAGGATTTGCAATCCCCGGGGGGTACTCTGCTTTTGAGGATTCATACCAAGTTATTCCTAAAAGTATCAGAAGACACAAAACAAGGAAACTACAGATTACACAAAGCGGAGAAGCAAATATTCCCAACATTCCGGCAGCTTTTCCTTGTTTGTTTCTTCTTCCACTTCCGGTTTCCTCTCGATAGTCATTGCCAAGGATATCGGGCTCCTAAAGGAGCAGCACCGTACAATCTGTAGACTAATATCATCTGCTCTGTTTCAGTTCAAGTTATCAAATGTTGAAGTGTCGAGAAGAACTTCTATGTATGAGCTCTCCGGAAAATATTTCTTGCCTCAGGCATCTCGCACACGTAATTAACCCCTTAAGTGCTCCATACCAGGGGAAAATATGTGCTATGTCGTAACCAAATCAAAGCTTCTAATAAAAAAAACGCAATACAACTTATGTTAAGAAATTTTCCACAGTATAATTTATAATAAGAGTTGTTAAATAGATGACAATAAACCACCTAACGGCTTAAGCGGATAACCAGTAAATAATTTCTTAAATTGACTTAGCCCTGCTTTACAGCAGTGCTTCATGTCACACACAAATGCTTCAATACTGTAAAAAAGTTATATATCATTCAGTATATTCTTAGGAGCCAGGACTTGAGTGACAGGGTGTCGCTTTCCTAAGGCTGCGCCACATCCTGAAATCACTTTTCAGGGACACGTGATTTGTATCCTCTATTCGAGGATGGGATTGAACCCAGTCACCTGCACTGTCTACTTCCTGCAGCTCATGGGCTGCTCTCTATTGCTCATTGCTCCTTGGGGGCTGGACAATTAAAAAAAACAGATATGCTGATTAAAGTTTCCCTCTGCTTCTCTTTCTGAACAATGTTCCGCATTTCCGTCTGCTTTTCATAAGTTTACATCCGGTTTAACATCCTTGGACAGCAGAGTTAACACCAGCAGCACGAGTGAAGATAATATTCCCAGGCCAAGGGGTTGTTATACCAGAGTTTCCTGCTTCGCCCTCTTTGGACACCAATCTGGAAAAATCTTGACTTGAGCGGGATGATGTCTCTAAGGTAATCCAAATCTTCATGGTGTGCTCATGCCATATGACATGACTAGTGGTGAACAACCCCTTCTTAAGTCTATATTTCTCAATATAAAAGTTGGACACTTAAGAAAACTTTCCAAAGTATCCGTTTCTTGGAACAGATACAAGTAACAGCGATTGAAGAACCTATCACTGGAAAAGTTGGGTAATTGGAAAAGCTAGCGAAAGATTGTATTCACCTAAAAGAAACATGTCTGCTCATCATACAAAAAAAGATGATCTCACACAGAAGAAATGTGGAAAAATAAAAATGTAACTAGTCTCAGAAAATGGCAACAAATACCTTTTTTTTCCTCCAAAATTCGGAACAACAACTTTGATATTGCCATCCTTATAACAAGTCCTGAAGAATCCTTGTTATCAGGTCATTTTTACCATACAATATACAATTAACCCAAAAAATTCACTGTTTATATAACCTTAGACAGCCGGTACAGTTCTCCATTATTGAGAAAATAGTGTTTGAATAAATATGTAAAAGAAGATGAAAAGCTATGGAACATCTAAAGCCTCTGTCACTCCAGCTCTATTCCCCGCATCCTCCTGCTTTTACACTTACCAACATACTTCCTGCTATCCTCTCACAGTGTCAGCCTATAAGGTCTATTCATATCAAAACTTACTCTGTGGGATGGATTACCAGATGACAGTGTACGAGTTGGCAGTCTGCTGTAAAAGGGTGTGATGATCATCGTGAGACTCTGGATACACTGCCTCCAGCAGGGCAAATTTAAATAATATAACATGCAGCTGGATACTCCGCCTCCAGCAGGCGAATTTCAGAATTACACGTATAACTGGATACACCGCCTCCAGAAGGGCGAATTTAAATAATAAAAGGAAACACCAGGGAAACTGATACAATGGAGGGCCCTGCGATAGGGAACCGGGACGTGGAGGACTACTGCACTCCACTGAGTCAGTGTCTCTACACTCCTAACGATCTCTAGGCCGGTTCCGCACGGGTGCCGATTAGGAACCTAAAAACCCTAGCTCACCCTGCACCAACCCCTTTCTAGTGAAGTGGACAGTGCAGAAACTAATCCCACCACTGCACTGAAACACACAAAAGGAAAGTTACAAAACAGGGGTAACACCACTTAGCTTTGCTCTGTTGCTCTTGCTCCCAGCAACAGAGTCCACCACCAGAATTCAGCTTCCACCTGAAGCTACTACACCAGAGCTCTGCCTGAGCTGCAAGGAACTCCTCTCTGCAGTTCCTTCCTCTACCAGACTTGGTTGGAAATGAGCAATATCACCAACAGTGATTGCAACACCTGACACTCTTTTATAGCAGAGCCAGAGCAATCACACCTGCTTTATAATCACGTGCACTAAACTAAAGTAACCAGAGTGCAATGACCCGGCCACCGGGGATAAAACTAGAACTGAAACCACCACAGTGCAATGACCCTAATGGCCACCGGGGGCAAAACTATCTTTAAGCACACAGCTTAAGGAAAAAAAAAGGTTACTAGTGCTTTTATCTGTCATGATCCAGCATGGATCATGACAAAGGGTTGTGTATTGTCACAGCACTCACCAAAATTGCACAAAAAGCCACCTAAAAAAGGATATAAACAAATTCATTGCTCTCACAAAATTAAACAAAAACCGCTGAAAAAGGGACCTTATTGTGAAGGAAGCCTCCAAGATGATATAGACTTTTGATGAAATGTTACAATTTTATAATAAACTTCATAACATAATGTGAGATCTTCCAATTTCTGGAATTATAACACCAATGCGCATTTTTTTTACTTATATGAGGTCTCAAAGGTCTTCAATGTAAGCTATAATATTATCCAATGCCATCTTTCCAGACACAACATCAGGGTGATGGAAGAAGCTAGCAATTCCATGGAAGCCATCTTTAACATGTGACCGGGACTCCATTGTCCTCCAGCTTTTTCTTGTAGAGTATCCTTTCATTGCGAAGAACATCAAACTCACATGTATGGATGGGCGAACTCCTAGATGTTTGGGTCCTGTGGGTTAAGCAGAACAGTTGAAAAAAATTTGAGTTCGGGTACCAGAACAGTACCTGGACCCGAACCCAGACCCCATTCACTTGAATGGGGGGCCCGAACATCCAGTATTTGTCACGCTATCATGTGCATGACAAGGTGGCAAACTCTGCTTCTGATCAGTGGTAAAATCATTACCGCTGGTCAGAGAGCCGCTGTTCCTACGCTGTCAAATGAGAGCGTGAGCTCGCAGCTGTGATCTGAGGTAAAAGTTTACCTCTGCCCACTGATGTCGGCTGATGAGACTTACTATCCCCATCAGCCTACGCCTGCTGCTGCTAATAACTGTGAAAGCAGGCGGCGGCTGATGAGAGTATTCATCAGCTGACGCCTGGGCTCTAAATAACTAATTTAAAAAATAACAGCGTTAGTTCCCATGTATTTTTGATAACCAGCCAGGCAAAACTGGCAGTTGGGGGCAGCAACCCTCAGCTGTCAGCTTTAGCCAGGCTGATAATAAAGAATAGAGGGGTTACCATGCCGCTTTTTAAAATTATTTAAATAAATAATAAAAAAAAAAACGGTGTGGGGTCCTCCCCATTTTTGACAACCAGCCAAGCTAAAGCAGACAGCTTGGGACTGGTATTCTCAGGCTGAGAACCACTGAGAAATGAGCTGCTGCGAGCGCAGTGTCAGTGACTAGCGGTGACATTATCAACATTACCGCAAGTCACTGAGGCTGTGCTCCTAGCCGGGTCGATGAACTGCGGTGACCTCGGTGAGTGAGATCACTGCTTGCACAGTGAGAAAATTTCTCACGGTGAACTGAGCGCTGAACCGTGAGTCTTTTTCTCATTGTGCCAGCAGTGATCACCGTAGTTGAGGGGCCCGTTCGTTGCAGCTCTTTCTTTCTTACTTCTCAACATGAATGGTCGCATGATGCCATCATTCATGCTGAAGAGCATGTCGCACAGATAGATTACGGCATTGGACACACTGGATTCCAGCCATCACTCCATCCATCTCTCATCCATCCTTCCAGCCATCCCTCTTCCATCCATCTCTCATTCATACATACATCACTCCATCCAGCAACCCCTCCATCCATCATCCATCTCTCATCCATCCATCCCTCCAGCCATCCCTCATCCATCCATCTCTCATTCATACATACATCACTCCATCCAGCAACTCCTCCATCCATCATCCATCTCTCATCCATCCATCCATCCATCCCTCCAGCCATCCCTCATCCAACCATCCCTTATTCATCCATACATCCATCCCTCATCCATCTATCCCCATCCATCCAGCCATCCCTCCATCTATTCATCCATCCCTCCTTCCATCTCTCATCCATTCATCCCTCATCCATCCATCCATTTCTCATCCATCCATCCTTCATCCATCCATCCTTCATCCATCCAGCCATCCCTCATGCATCCATCCCTCATCCATCCATACATTAATCCCTCATCCATCCATCTCTCATCCATTCTTCCCTCCATCTATCCATCCATCCCTCATCCATACATCCAGTCATACCTCCATCCTTCTCTCATCCATCAATCTCTCATCCAGACATCCCTCCTTCCCTTATCCATCCCTTCATACATCCCTCATGCATCCATCCAGCCATCCCTTGCAGTCTCAGTGACTGGAGATAACCTTGATGATGTCACCGCTAGTCACTGACGCTGCACTTGCAGCAGCTCATTCTCCCAGTGGTTCTCAGCTTGAACTGTTACATCCTGTCACCATCCAGATTGAAAACTGCTTATCCCCAGACATGGATTACGACATGGGACAGAGCACGGTGGCTCAGTGGTTAGCACTGCAGCCTTACAGCACTGGGGTCATGGGTTCAAATCTCACCAAGGACAACATCTGCCAGGAGTTTGTATGTTCTCCCCGTATTTGCATAGGTATCCTCCAGGTACTCCGGTTTCCTCCCACATTCCAAAGACATACTGATAGGGAATTTAGATTGTGAGACCCATTGGGGACTGTGCCAATAATGTCTATAAAGCTCAGTGGAATTAATGGCGCTATATAAATGAGTAAAATAAATAAACAATAGACAGGTGAGGGATATGGTTGTATTTTATTTTTGTTTTATTACAGGAAATGAGGGCTTCGGTGGAATGGGCGTTAGGTTAGTATAACTGTGATTGTTATTTTAAATTAAAATAGGAAAAGTGTGCTTTGTTTTTATTTCAAATAAAGGACTTTATTCTGTGTTTATTTACCATTTCAACTATAGGATTAGTAATGGATGAGTGTTTTCTAGACACCTCTCCATTACTAAGCCATGTACTTGATGTCACTGGACAATACAAAAGTGACATCAACACCACAAATATGAACCCCACTTGCCACTGCTACAGGGCAAGATTGAAGAGCCAGGCAAAGCGCCAGAATTGGCGCATCTAATATATGCGCCTTTTCTGAGTTTCTGTGGGCTTCTATTTTTAGACTGGGAGGGAGGCAATATCAATGTCCCCTTACCAGCTTGAGAATACCAGTTCCCAGCTGTCTGCTTTATTTTGGCTGGTTGTCAAAAATGGGGGAATTCAACTCCATTTTTTTAAATTATTTATTTAAATAATTAAAAAAAACAACAACATGGGGACAATGCTATTCTTAATAACCAACCTTGCTAAAGTGACAGTTGTGGGTTGCAGACCGCAACTGTCAGTTTTGTATGGCTGGTTGTCAAAAATAATGGGGGACCCACACTGTTTTTTACATGAGAACTAACGCTGTTATTTTTTTAATTATTTAGAGCGCAGGTGCTGGCTGTTGAATACTCCGATCAGCTGCTGCCTTCTCTGTTATTTGCAGCAGCAGATGTAGGCTGAAGGGAGCAGTAGTCCAATCAGCCAGCACCTTTTATTGGAGGTAAATTTTATACCTCCAATCACAGCTGTGGGCTCACACAGTCATTTGATAGCATAGGAACTGCAGATCTTTGACCAGTAGTAATGATTTTACTGTTGATCAGAAGCAGTGTTTGCCGCGCTGCCATGCACATGACAGAGCAAGAAACACCCGGTGTTTGGGGGGCCAAACCCGAACAGTAACACGGACTTCCAGGTTAAGTTCGTGCCCGAACAGTAGGTGTTCGCAGGGACGCACCTATAATGAGTCAAGTTGAGCATGTTGCCTCAGGCGGCAGGCAGCTGCTGTGCAGAGGGGGTGTTTTACAGCAGCTATTTAGGGCCACCTGACCACTTGCTGCTTTAGTAGTACTGCACCTTTAAATTCTGCAGTTAGGACGCTGGGACATCTTATCAGGCAGTGGCTGGTGAGGAGGATTCCCGGTCTCCTTCTCTTCCCTGCAGCCAGGACATGTGCGGTGCTCAGTGCTGGCTCAGCTGCCTTCAGGGTCTCCTCCTCCTGCTGCACACAGCAGCCCCTGGACGGGAAATAATGGTAAGATGCAAATAGCATCTAATAGTCTGAGTACAGTGAGGGAAGTTTGTGTGGTACAGTGGTAACAGGTGTCCGTGTGTGCATTACTGTGCACTGTGGTGGGCTGGGTGAAGGGCTATAATAATGGTCTGCTAACATGTATATAATGAGTTGATGATGTATGTTATAAGGGCTCATACTCACTTGCGAGAGTCTCTCGCATGAAAACCTGGCACTGCCGCCGGCACTTGAACCGGAGCGTGCGGCTGCAGAGCAGACTAAGAAGCAGGGGCGTGCGCATGCAGCGTTCATTACCTGAACCGCGGCATCGTGTCAGTCACTTGCGCCCGTCGTCACCGGTGTATGACATCAGTGCGCCGACCTGCAGAGAGGTGGAGGACGATGTCGCCCAGCACACAGAGCACAGGAAGGCAAGCGGAATCTTTTTTTTTTTTTCCCTCTCTCTCTCCATGAAACCAGGATAAGGAGTCAGGATGGACATATGGGGGGCAGGAAAAAAGGACCAGGATGGATATAAGGGGGCGGCAGGATGGATATATGGGGGGGTGTAATGTATAATTTTTTGCCTTGTTTTCTGTTTTTTTCTCACTTTTCTTTTTCTTCTTTTCGCATTGTTAATATTTTTTTGAGGTTGCTAGTATGTAAAAAAAAAAAAAAGAAGAAAGAGGGATGATGTAATGTATAATGATTTGACCTGTCTCTTTAAGAAAGGAAATCTTGAGACTAGAAGGTTATAGACAGGAAGTGGGTTCGGAGAGTTTCCGTTTAGCCTGAGGAGAGAAATGTTATGCCGTGTGCTGGAGGAAGAAGGAGAAGAATAAAATACAGTTAAAACGTTCTCTCTTGAATTCTTTATTCGTGAGAACATTACAACTGGTGACGAGGATGGGATACAATCACCTGCTGCTGTGAGTACTAACCCCTGCTTTACCGCTTCACACACCAGCGCCACTGAGAGACTCCATCATGGCTGACTACTTGCACACATTCCCACAGTTTGATATGACTGATGTCATTAATCTCTCTCATAACTGGAGAAAATGGCTAAACCGGTTTGAGAATTTCCTGGAAGCTATGGACATAAAAGAGGAGAAAAGAAAGAGAGCCGTGCTCTTGCACTGCGCGGGCACAGGAGTCTATGACATATACAGCACGTTACCTGCAGCAGAGACAGACACATACAGCAACTGCACCAAAGCTCTCACTGACTACTTCAACCCCAAACAGAACATCAAATATGAGAGATACATGTACAGGATTGCTATGCAGCTTCCAGAAGAGTCCATAGACACTTATGTCACACGGCTGAAAGAGTTAGCCCATGGATGTGCATTTATGGATGTAGATGATGAAATTCTAACTCAAGTAATTGTCACCTGCTCGTCTAATAACATAAGGCGCAAGGCTCTGCAGCAGGATCTCTCACTGCATGATTTACTCAAGATGGCCCGTGCTATAGAGATAGCAGATCATCAGGCCACTGCAATGGAGATTGAGATTATGCACATGTAAATTATCCCCAGACACAAAAGTGCACAAGACAAGCAAGCCCCGAAACAGAAGAAATGCTATAGATGTGGACAAGATTTCCCTCCCCACCTGAACAAATGTCCAGCTATAGGACAAACATGCAGTAAATGTGGAAAAGGGAACCATTTTGCAGCTGTCTGCAAGTCAGCGCACAATAAGTCTCCTCTGTCTATGAAAAAAGCCCGCAAATATAAAAATGGTAAATCAGAATGCAGAAGAAATGTCTGTGGCTGAGAACTATGTGTTCACTACCTCTGTCACTGGCTCAGTGCAGTCTCCCTGTATCATGCTCACCATCTGCGACACGGATATCACCTTTAGGCTGGAGTCACACACAACCATTAAAAAATCGGTTTGATTTTTACTGTACAAAATCGCACAAAGATTTCTTGTCCAGGGATCCGTCTGTCATCCGAATTTCCGGCGATGAACCGATTTTATTCGCATCTAAGCATCCGTTTGACATCCAATGCCTGATGCTCTTTCCTGTTGACCAGGAGAAGTCTTGCGATTTTATCGCAAGTCACACTTGTGGTCCGTTTGTAATCTGATTTTTAATCGCATCCATAGACTTGCATTGGCGAGTCCGATCCGAAAATCGGTGACAATCGCAGCATGCTGCGATTGTCTCGGTCCGAGGAAACGTTCCAAAAAAAAATTGGATGATGGGAGCTGCCCCATAGAATAACATTGGGACGAATGCAATGCGATTTTTTATAGCATTGCATTCGTCCGATTTTATCGCTAGTGTGACTCCGGCCTTACAATAGATACGGGAGCTTCAGTGGATATCATAGACAGCAATGCATATGAACAATTGAAAACAAAGTCAGTCTTACAGCAAGTGCTTACTAAAATCTTTCCATATGGATCTAAAACCCCTCTAGTTACAATGGGACAATTTGACACTGAACTTAGCTATAAAGTAAAAAACCAGAAAACCACTTTTCACACATTACAAGGATCGGGAGGCTGTCGGATCGGGAGGCTGTCGGATCGGGAGGCTGTCTTCTCAGCTATCACACTGCCCTGAATCTAGGACTCATCCAGATTATTCATACTATAACAGACCCAGCGCATCTGGATGTACAGGCCATGGTGAACAGCTTTCCCTCTTTATTTAGTGGTTTGGGAAAACTAAAGAACTCTCAAGTGCATCTTCATGTGGATGACAGTATTCGTCCAGTAGCCCAGGCTCACAGGCGTATTCCATTTCACCTGAGAAAGAAGGTAGAAAAGGAACTCCAATTGCTCATGGATGAGGACGTTATTGAAACTGTTACTGGTCCCAGTCCATCGGTCTCTCCACTTGTGGTAGTTCCAAAACCAAAGACTCCAGAGCAGGTGAGACTATGTGTTGACATGCGCCTACCCAACACCGCTATCCAGAGGGAAAGACATATCTCACCTACAATTGATGACATCATTCATTTATTAAATGGAGCAACCGATTTTTCAAAGCTTGACCACAATAAGGGCTATCATCAATTAGAATTGAGTCCTGAATCCAGATACTTGACAACATTTTCCACTCATGTGGGTCTCAGAAGATACAAAAGATTGACTTTTGGGGTCTGATCAGCAGCGGACATTTTTCAAGACACGATAAGGAGCGTCATTCAACACATTCCAAATGCCTTTAATTATAGTGATGATGGATTGCCCGCCAGGGCCGTGGGGTACTCGGAGCCGGGCCCGTTGATTTCAATGGGAAGTGTCACCCAGTCCGTGGCCCTGCGCGTCCATGTAAAAGGAATAGTGTGGCTGATGATTAAAGTTTATAAGTGGATGATTCGTGACGCCACCTGTGGTGTTCGGCAATGAAGATGTTAAGCCAATGTTGCAGACAGTTCCTCTGGGACAGATGGTGTGGTGCAGCAATGATATTGTGGCCCTCCACAGGTAGGGCTGTAGTCCCAGGGCACTGTAGATGGAGAGGTAGTGAGGAGAGGAGAACGGTGTAGTGTTAAGCACAGAGATGTAGCAGTGCTGAGTGGGATGGCGCAGGAATAAGCGGAGGACACTAGGGCATGTAGTTCCAAAGCTTTACTCACAGTCTGTTGGGCACACAGGTGCCCGCCTCGGTGCTGTGTCCTCCAGGTCAGGGGCTCAGCCAACCTCCAGGCAAGATGAAGTACTCCGTTCCATCACTCCGCCAACATATGCCTTCTCTAAACGTCTCCTTTCTAGCGCTTGTAATGAAGTACTTGTGGTTGTGTGTTAAACCCAAGTTCCTCCTTTAAGATGTTCCTTTGAACTCTACTTGTATGGCAGACAGCTGTAGCCTGCTTCGGGGACTCCTTACTACCAAGTCCCGGCTCACTCTCGTTGCTGTTGTGCCCCCAAGTCTTGTGTGGGAATAAAGTGGTGACAACTTCTATTCCTCCGGTGTCTGCTGCAGGATCATTAGTATCCATACAACCTCGTGGACCGGACCCAGGCCATGCGCTTAGAACTTGAGGAAGGGCTCTGCTCTGGACCCTCGTCCTTAGTTCTCCTCTTCTCCTTTCGTTCCGTACAAATTTTCCTTCCTTCCTTTCCTTCCTGGAGAATCAGGCTTTCTATATCTCTTTCCAGTGCCAGCAGCTCCAGGTCACAGGAGACTGCAGCAGCACCTCCCTCCATCCATCCCACTCAGGGGATCTTCTCTCACAGACTGGCTTAGTCCTAATAATTTCCCGCTCTCTTGTGCAGACTAAGTTCCACCCACCTCCCAGCACTCTTCGTGTTCCAAGCAGGGAGCCACCAAAGGTGCTTTGCTACACTACTATGTTGTGTGGGATGCAGGTGTTGGAGCGTGGTCAGGTGTCTCCACCTTACCTGGATGGTGGGGCACCACACCTCAGGAGGAGGTGCAGTACCTCTGTGGCGACTCAACCCTCAGGGGCACCACATACCCCCCCGTTAAACACAGCATGTCCATGGGCTGCAAGTGAAACAAAGATGAAACAAAATAAGGAACATACAACATTTTTAAAATGCTTAATAAACAGTTCTTAAACTAAACTTCCCAATATGGGAGGCATTGACTCTTGAACGTTGCAGAACAATTTAACAGACTATCTATAACTTAACATATTACCTAATTTTAAAGTGCGATTGGATAATAATAATTACTAAGAAATTTACTGCTAATTCAAGTACCATCATCAACACATTTTTCTTCTTTTTGTCTTTCACATTTTCCACATTTTACTGTCTCTACTAGACCATGGGTGACAACCGCTGACTCCTGGTTCGTCACCGGAATTCAAACCTTTATTCAATATTTTTATTCAGAGTTTCAAATCTTTATTAGAACATCACTATGAGGCTAAACTCTTTAGAAAACATTCACTCCTAATCAGATACCTAAACATTGCTACCAGCTAAATTCTGTAGAAAATCTGTTTTATTGCTATCAATATTTTTTTTTTATAAAGGACTATCACTATAACCTATTCTTATAAAAGAAATGCTTTCACTATAAAATACTAAACATTATTTATCAAGACATTAAGTGCAATCATTATTAAGTGGTATAAATGCTGGTCCAGCCAGGGTTTCTTGCAGTGTCTATAGGATTGGAGCAGTACTCCAGGGTTGAGGTAGTTCTTTTTTCTAAAGAAGACTTATGTAAAACCAAGAGAGGGCACCTTAAATGGTGCAACTATTTTCAACAAAGTTTTTGGATCAGTCATTGTCCATGATCTCTTAGTTCAATAAAAACTGGTGCCAACTGGGGGAAAAACACAAATGAGGGCACAACGGTGCCCATACCCTCCTGGGTAACAGTTTAAACGATTATTGTAGCTTGTTCTTTATTGGTGATCCCCTCCTGGGGTGGTGGAAGCTGGTTTCTTTTGCTTCCAGGGAAGACTGTCTGTTTTTCCACCTTCTGGTGGGTTTACAAATTGTTGGTATTCCTTCTCCAAAGGAGCTAGGTTGGTGGCTGCCTGTGTAGATGAGGTGGCAGCTGGTTGAACTGCTGCCTGTGGTACAGCAGGGGTGGCAACTTGTACCTGGGGATGTTGTACCTCAGCTTCAGGTGGTGTCTCTGCTGCCTTGGCTTTTGGTCGGACCGCGGGTGAAACTTTTGCCTGTGGCTGCTTGTAGGGTGAAACGCGGGGATCATGAATCTCTGGAAGGGGGAACCCATGATGCATAGTAACACCCATCAGCTGCTCAGACTTCTCTGCTGAGATCAGAAGATGTCGAATGGGATGCGCCTGCTCCAGCCTTGCTCTTTTTAGCAGAGCCTTCTTCCAATTCCCCATCGCGGTCAGCTTAGTGCCTTGGAATTGAGAACACAGCTCTTCCATTTGTCCCATGCGGGGTACCGGCCCATTGCACGCAGTGTACGGGAACACGGGGCAACCCGGTTGCAGGGGTGGCGGTCATACCTGATGCTTCCCGGTGATGTCTTGGCTCTGGTGCCGATACTGGACAGCAGCCGGTGGCAGCGGTGGTTACTGGAGCTGCCTGGTCAGAGGCCGCGGACGGTGGTGGAGTGGATGGCGTCTCTGGGTCCGCAGGGGCCTCCAGCGGGACCTACGCGGCCGCGCTAGGTCCAGGAAGGAGCACAGCTTCTTCCTCCTCAGCTCCCAGGCCCTCAGGTAACTCCTCCTGGCAGGCAGCGCTCAGTGACGGTTGCAGCGTGGAGGTGGTACTAGGTGCTGCCGATGGCATCGCAGCAGCCGCAGGTTCCACAGGTGCTGCCTGAGGGAGAACCGGTGCAGCGGCGGTGGGTACCGGTGATGAAGGTACCGTTGGTGTAGGCCCCTCCTGGGCACGCTGCAAGTTCAGAATCCACAAAGCCTCCTGCTTCTGCCGCAGACAGTGCGTCAGCAGGGCAATTTCGTCCTCCAGCTGACGTAGGAATGACGCAGGAGGATCTGCTAATAAGGCTCTTCCTCCCGGGACCTGCTTTCACCCACTGTTGAGAAGGGTAGATCATCAAGAAGTTCTCTTCTGGAAGCTGCCCAAGTCAACAGCTTCCAGTACCCCAGGAGGGGACAACTAGTCATAACCTGCAAAATAACTAACTTTGTTACCCAGTAGGGTATTTGCACCGTTGTGCCTTCTTCTATTTTGTTCATCATGTTTTTCTGTTTCCAGTTTTGTTGCCCAGTTTGATTGGCAGCGCTTCTTCATTTGGAACTGTGGAGATCATGAACGCTGAATGATCCAGGACTGTTTGTAAATAGTTTGCACCTCTTTAGGTGCCCTCTCTTGGTTTTACATAGACACTTTGCGAAGATAAGGTCTACCTCATCTGGAGCATGGCTCCAATCAAAGGACATTGCAAGAGATCCTGGCTGGGAGTGGTGTCCAGCACTTATAAGAATTATTGATGTTTTAATGTGAAGTATTTGATAATGTGTCTTATAATAGCTTTTATATAGGATTTAGGAATGTTTTAATAAAGAGATGAGAGATTTGAATAAAGAATGAAGATTTGGAAGATGCAGGTGATGAACCAGGTATCAGTGGTTGTCACTTTAAGCTAATGATAGAAAAAGTAGAAAATGTGAACAAGAAAGGTGATGAAGAAATGTGTTGATGATGAAAGTTGCACTTTTGAATTAAGACTTTAGATAGTTAATTAAGAATTGTTGCAACGTTCAAGAATGAGTGCCTCTCACATTGAGAAGATTAGATAAGAACTGTTTACTAAGCATTGCAAAAATTTTGTATGTTCCTGTGTTTGTCAACTTTGTTTGCCTTGCAGCCTGCGGACGTGCTGTGTTTAACGGGGGGGTATGTGGTGCCCCTGAGGCTCAGTGGCCACAGAGGTACTGCACCTCCACTTGAGGTGTGGTATCCCACCATTCAGGTAAGGTGGAGACTCCTGACCACGCTCCAACACCTGCACCCCACAACACAAAGTAGTGTAGCAAAGCACCTTCGGCGACTCCCTGCTTGGAGTATAGCAAAGCACCCCTTGGTGGCTCCCTGCTTGGAACACAAAACGTGCTGGGAGGTGGGTAGAGTTAGATTACATTTCAAGGAGCGGGAAGAGTTTAAGTGAGTCAGTCAGTAGTTGGTTGGGGAGAGAAGAAGATCCCTAGAGAGAGGGATAGATGGATGGAAGTGCTGCAGCAGATCCCAGTGACCTGGGTCTGCTGGCACAGGAAAGGGACAAAGAGAGCAACATAGACTGAAAGCCTGGCTCTCCATAGAAAGAAAGGATTTGTACAGAACGTGAGGAGAAAAGGAGAACAGAGGACGCGGGTGAGAAGAGAACCCTTCCTAGAAGTTCTAAGCGCAAGGCTGGGGCCCGGTCCCCGAGGTTGTATGGATACTAATGGTCCTGCAGCAGACACCGGAGGAATAGAAGTAGTGACCACTTTATTCCCACATAAGGCTTGGGGGCACAACAGAAACTGGATAGTGAGCCGGGACTCAGTAGCAAGGAGTTCCCGAAGCAGGCTGCAGCTGTCTGCCATACAAGTAGAGTTCATAGGAACATCAGACGAGAGGAATTCCAGTGTAACTCAGTACTAGGAGTACTTCTTCTAAAGGCGACGTTCAGAAAAGCACAAGTTGGCGGAGTGTTGGAAAGGAGTGCTTCATCTTGCCTGGAGGTTGACTGACTCCCAGACCCAGAGGACACGGCACGGAGGCAGGCACCTGTTTGTACAACAGACTGTGAGTAAAGCTTTGGTGTCCTCCACTTATTCCTGCGTCAACCTGCCCGGCACTGCTACATCCCCTGCGCCTGACACTACACCACCTAAGTGTCACCATACCTACTCTGCCCTGGGACAACAGCCCTCCCTGTGGAGGGCTATACCATCACTGCTGCACCACACCATCTGTCCCAGAGGATCTGTCTGCAGCGTCAGCCTAACTTCTACATTGCCGAACACCACAGGTGGCGTCACGATTTACACATTGACACTGAACATTTACAATGGGCGCCCAGGGCCACGGACCGGGCCACAGCTACCATGACAACTCCCATTGAGATACACTGGGCCCGGTACCGAGTACCCCACAGCCCTGGGTGTGAGGGCGACCCATTAAGCACAGAGATGTAGCAGTGCTGAGTGGGTTGGTGCAGGAATAAGCGGAGGACACCAGGGTATGTAGTTCCAAAGCTTTATTCACAGTCTGTTGTGCATACAGGTGCCCACCTCGGTGCTGTGTCCTCCAGGTCAGGGGCTCAGCCAACCTCCAGGCAAGATGAAGTACTCTGTTCCAACACTCCGCCAACATATGCCTTCTCTGAACGTCTCCTTTCTAGCGCTTGTAATGAAGTACTTGTGGTTGTGTGTTAAACCCAAGTTCCTCCTTTAAGATGTTCCTTTGAACTCTACTTGTACGGCAGACAGCTGTAGCCTGCTTCGGGGACTCCTTACTACCAAGTCCCGGCTCACTCTCGTTGCTGTTGTGCCCCCAAGTCTTGTGTGGGAATAAAGTGGTGACAACTTCTATTCCTCCGGTGTCTGCTGCAGGACCATTAGTATCCATACAACCTCGGGGACCGGACCCCGGCCACGCGCTTCGAACTTGAGGAAGGGCTCTGCTCTGATCCTAGTCCTTAGTTCTCCTCTTCTCCTTACGTTCCGTACAAATCTTTCTTCCTTATGGAGAATCAGGCTTTCTATATCTCTTTCCAGTGCTAGCAGCTCCAGGTCACAGGAGACTGCAGCAGCACCTCCCTCCATCCATCCCACTCAGGGGATCTTCTCTCACAGACTGACTTAAGGGGGTTTTACACATAGCGATATCGCCAGCGATATCACTATAACGTCACTGATTTTGTGACGTTATAGCGATATCACTAACGATATCGCTATGTGTGATACTTACCTCTGACTGGCTCCCCCGCTTTCCATCGCTGATCGCGCGAGAATGTCCGGCTCCATTTCTCGTCGTCAGCTTCCTGCTGGGGCTTCCTGCTGTGACGACGAGCGACGCGTGGAGGCGGGCGGGAGGACGTCAGGATCGTTGTGTGTGAAAGGTGAGTATCGTGCGCTGCGTCGCTGCTGCATCGCTGTGAGGTCTGCCTGTGTGACAGCTCACTAGCGATCATTTAGCGATGCACCAGCGATCCTGACCGGGTCGGATCGCTGGTGCATCGCTAAATGTAAAAGGGCCTTTAGTCCTAATAATCTCCCGCTCTCTTGTGCAGACTAGGCACCACCCACCTCCCAGCACTCTTCGTGTTTCAAGCAGGGAGCCACCAAAGTTGCTTTGCTACACTACTATGTTGTGTGGGATGCAGGTGTTGGAGCGTGGTCAGGTGTCTCCACCTTACCTGGATGGTGGGGCACCACACCTCAGGAGGAGGTGCAGTACCTCTGTGCCGACTGAACCCTCAGGGACGCCACAATGACATAATTGTTTTTGGGATAACTCAAGCTGAACACAATCGTGCTCTATGTGCTATCTTCGAATTCCTGCTCTCTGCTGGACTCACTTTAAACAAAGAGAAATGTGAATTTGAGGAAAGATCATTGGAGTTCTATGGTCACATCTTCTCGGCAGAAGGAGTACGACCTGATACCAAGAAAGTGGAATCCATCAGGGCAGCCTCAATTCCACAGAATGCCAGTGAGGTGCGCTCTTTTCTTGGGATGGCCAGCTACTGTGCTAGATACATTCCAAATTTTTCAACAATCAGCAGTCCATTAAGAGAACTTGCAAAACAAAGTTGTGTCTTTCATTGGTCCCAGGACTGTCAGGCCTCTTTTGAAACAATTAAAAATGAACTCTGCTCAACAACCACCATGGCCTATTTTGATCCAGCTCTTTGAACTGAACTGATTGTGGATGCCAGTCCTGTGGGACTGGGTGCTATTTTAGCGCAATACCAGGATGACAACCAAAGTCCCCACATCATTTACTATGCAAGCAAAAGCCTAACAAGCACTGAATGAAAATATTCACAACCTGAAAAAGAAAGCTTGGCAGTTGTCTGGGGATGTGAACACTTTCACTTATTTCTCTATGGAGCTCCCTTTACCATTGTCACGGATCATCAAGCTCTCCTTACAATTTTTGGAAATCCCCGAGCTAAAATGCCTACATGGATCGAACGATGGGGTCTACGTCTACAGGACTACAATTACAAAATTGTTCACAAACCTGGAAAATATAGCAATCTGGCTGATTATCTCTCAAGGAATCCTGTGAACAGGGCTGGCATTTGGACCAGGCAGACCAGGAAGATGCCTGGGGCCCCCACCTACTAAGGGGGCCCCCTGCATCTGCAGTCCATTTATGAAGTGTCCAGAGGGTGTACAGGAGTGAATAATGCTGAGCATTGCTCTGTAGTCCGGAGCGTCTCTCTCGCAAAGCCCCTTGAGCCCCCCTGTCTCTTTCTCCCTGCAGTCAGGTTAAAAGTTGAGAGTGAGGGGGAGGGGCACAGTGACAGTGCAGGAGGATGCCTGCAGCTCTGTCTCCTCCTGATTCCTGATCATGGCTGCTCCTAGCACTGTCCTGCGAATGGATAGGCCTAAGGGCCCCGTCACACGTAGCGATCTCGCTAGTTTTGTGATGCAGCAGCGATCTCACTAGCGAGATCGCTGTGTGTGACAGCGATCAGCGACCGGCCCCTCTGCCGGTATCGCTGATTGCTCTAGGAAAGCCCTGGACATTTATTTGATCGCTGGTCTCCCACTGGCCCTCATGCATCGCTGCGTGTGACAGGCGGGAGACCAGCGATCAGATGGTAACTAAGGTAAACGCAGGGTTTCTAAGCACCGTGCGGTGCCTAGAAAACCTCTATGTACATTAGTTACCAGCGCGCTGATGCAGGGAGCTGGTAACCAAGGTGCACGTCAGGTTTCTAAGAGACGCACGTCCCTTAGAAACCCGATGTGTACCTTAGTTACCAGCTCCCTGCATCAGCGCACTGGTAACTAAAGTACACAGTGACGCCGGGCGCTCGGTGTCGCTGGTGCTGATCGCTGGTGAAGCTGTCTGTGTGACAGCTCACCAGCGATCACATAGCGACTCACCAGCGATCCTGACACGTTGATATCGTTGTCGGGATCACTGGTGAGTCGCTATGTGTGACGTTACCCTAAGTGAAGCCACAGAACCTGGTAAGAGCAGCAATAACAGGTCATAGTGCAGTGATTTACTCACTGTGGTCCCAGAGCTCTGTGCTGATTGCTGTAGGATCAGGATCACAGCCACAAACAGCAGCAATCAGCATCAGCTCTGACCACAGTCACTAATCACTGCTTGTAATGTGACAGGGCGACCTCCTGTCACTACTGTCTGGGTGACACAAGACAGGGATATTGTCTGCTGAATCAGGAGATTTATGATATAGAAATAAATGAATTCCCATGTGAAATAATATGGATAATCCATACATATATATAGTATTAGCAGGGCCGTATTTAGAGTTTGTGCTGCCCTAGGCACTTTTCGTGCTGCCTCCCCCCATTGGTGAGAATGACTAATGCAGACACTGTCGGCAGTGACATAGGCTTCTTTCACATCAGCGATTTTCGCCATTCATGGCAGATCCGGCAGCTTTTTCCGCATCTGTCACGTAACGGATCACTTATGGCAACGCTGCATTCGGCCGCATTCATTCCCTATGGGACTTGCGGACATGTGCGGCACTTGCAGTTTTGCCGTGATCCCACAAATGCGGTACTTGCAGCAATGGAAAAAAACGCTGCTAGCTGTGTTTTTTTTGTCTCACCGCAAGTGCAAAACCGCAAGCGCCGAACATGTTCGCAAGTCCCATAGGGAATGAGTAAGCGGTCCGAATCTATGTGTATGCCCATGTAGCTCTTTCAAAGACAATTCCAGTAATATTTTTACATGTTCAGTCTATTCATCTGAAATCAGTTTGCATCCATATGCAAATGAGGGAGTAGATCTGTTACTCCAGCTCTATACTCGCTGCCACCTCTTCCAGCTCTTTTTTTCCAGAAGGAAGCACATCATAGAGGCTGTCAGTGAAGGAGGTGGCACTCTGTGGGAAATAGAGCTGGAGTGATAGAGGGGTAAGATCCACCATAGTCGGTAGGCATTATTTATATGTCAATTGAAATGCTGATTTCTCAGTACAGCAGAACGGATCTGGTTCACAGATCAGTTTTTTCACGGATTTGTACAGATCCGTCTCCATAGACATCCATGTTATTTGACTCAGAAAGCTACAGATCCACGTCTGTCCATTTGTGTCGGCGTTTTTCAAGGCAGCTCAAAACCAGAGCAGTCTCCGATTCTGGGTGCATGAAAAAACCTGACACAAATGGATCAGAGAAAATGAATAGAATAAAATGAATAACAAAGAATAGACACGGATCAGAAATTTAGCAGTGTGAAAGCCGCTAAGATGTTTTTGATTGAAAAAGCATTTGAATTCAGTAAATGTGGCCTCAGACTGGAGACACAAGGTGTGAGATGCAGTCGAGATACTTGTACGAGTCTTGCGTGACTCAGCTGGGACGGTTGCATGAGGGAGCACGTCGGCTGTATGAGTTTCTATGCAGCTGACACACTCACGCCCAGAGAGCCTGCCGCTGTCCCGGGTGAGTCATGCGACACTCATGCGAGTATCTTGTATGCCTCTCGGTCCGTGTTTCCAGCCTTAATGCTGCGAAATCAACAAATGACCATTGGAACCTACTGTATAAGTATGGTAAAATAGCAGTTATTATTCCATGAAGCGCTACAACGCCTTCAGGCAACTGATCAGTGCTGGTGTCAATATTGATGGCCTATTATAAGGATAGGATATCAATATTACATCCACAAATAAATCAATAAAAACAGATGTGTAGTGCATATGATGAGCACACAAAGAACTAATACACAATGCTGCCAGCAAAAATATTCTTGCATAGCTATTATGGCAGCACGGTGGCTCAGTGGTTAGCACTGTACGCGGTGGCTCTGTGGTTAGAACTGTATGTGGTGGCTTAGTGCTTAGCACTGTATATAGTGGCTCAGTAGTCAGCACAACAGCTTGTAGCACTGGGGTTCAAATCCCAACAAGGATGACATCTGCAAAGAGTTTATATGTTCTTCCCGTGTTTGTGTTTGTTTCCTACCACATTCACAAGACCTACAAATAGGATGTTTAGATTGTAAGCCCCAATGGGGACAGTGTTGATGATGTATGTAAAGCGCTGTGGATTTAATAGCGCAATATCAATGAATAAATATTATTCTTAATATTATGTCACAATACCAGGATCTGAGGATCTTCTGTTTCGAGGTCACGAGCTCTCTGATGCGATGTTGCTGCCTGTTTCGCTGTATTCCTCTTTTGACACTGCAGTGTGGTGGACAAGAAAACATTAACTGGTTAACAGCAAGAAGTTTGGTGTCTGTACTAACTGAACTATAAACTATCCCCATACCATGTCCAGCAGACATTGGAGGATTACCCGTATATACTTGTGTATAAGCCGACCCCCTTAATTTTGCCACAAAAAACTGGGAAAACTTACTGACTCGCGTATAAGCCTAGGGTGGAAAATGCAGCAGCTACTGGTAAATTTCAAAAATAAAAATAGATACCAATAAAAGTAAAATTAATTGAGACATCAGTAGGTTAAATGTTTTTGAATATTCATATTGAATCTGGAGCCCCATATAATGATCCATACAGTTCATGATGGGCCACATAAGATTCTCCATACAAAATACACCCCATATAATGCTGCACAAAGGTTAATAATGACCCCATAAGATGCTCCATATAATAATATGCCCCATATGCTGCTCCATAAAGGTTATGGCCCCATAAGACGTTCCATAGATTGTGCCCCATATGCTGCCTCATAAAATGCTCCATAGAATAGGCTCCATAAGATGCCCCATAGATTATGCCTGATATGCTGCCCCATAAGATGCTCCATTGAATGTACCCCCATATGCTGCCCCCATAAGATGCTCCATTGAATATGCTTCCATTGCTGCCTCCATAAGATGGTCCACTGAATATGCCCCAATATGCTGTCCTCATAAGATGCTCCACTGAATATGCCCCCAAATGCTGCCCCCATAAGATGCTCCACTTAATATGCCCCATATGCTGCCCCCATAAGATGCTCCACTGAATATGCCCCCATATGCTGCCTCCATAAGATGCTACACTGAATATGCCCCCATATGCTGCTCCCATAAGATGCTCCACTGAATATGCCCCCATATGCTGCCCCCATAAGATGTTCCACTGAATATGCCCCCATAAGATGATCCACTGAATATGCCCCCATATGCTGCCCCCATAAGATGCTCCATTGAATATGCCCCCCTATGCTGCCCTCCATAAGATGCTCCATTGAATATGCCCCCATAAGATGCTCCATTGAATATGCCCCATATGCTGCCCCCATAAGATGCTCCAGTGAATATGCTCCCAGAAGATGCTCCATTGAATATGCCCCCATAAGATGCTCCATTGAATATGCCCCCATATGCTGCCCCCATAAGATGCTCCATAGACTATGCCCCCATATGCTGCCCACATAAGATGCCCCATATATTATGCCTCATATGCTGCCCACATAAGATGCCCCATAGATTATGCCCCCATATGCTGCCCACATAAGATGCCCCATAGATTATGCCCCTATATATTGCTGCTGCCGCCTGCCGCTACTGCAGGTATTAAAAAAAAGCTGCTCAGTCTCCCCCCGGTCCCCATTCTCCCCCTGGCACTCATTAAAACCCCCCTGCTCATTCCTCTGCCCACTGCTCAGTCTCCCCCCCGGCCCTCATTCTCCCCCTGGCACTCATTTCCCCCCTCATTCTTCTCCCCGCTGCTTAGTCTCCCCCCAGCCCCCATTCTCCCCCTGGCTCATTGCCCCACCCCGGCGCTCATTCCCCCCGCGCTCATCTCCCCCCTGCGCTCAGTCTTCCCCCGGCCCCCATTCTCCCCCTGGCACTAATTTCCCCGCCCAATTCCTCTCCCCGCTGCTCAGTCTCCCCCCCGGCCCCCATTCTCCCCCTGGCTCATTGCCCCACCCCGGCGCTCATTCCCCCCGCGCTCATCTCCCCCTGCTCATTGCCCCCCGGCGCTCAGTCTTCCCCCGGCCCCATTCTCCCCCTGGCACTCATTTCTCCCCCTCATTCCTCTCCCCGCTGCTCAGTCTCCCCCCGACCCCATTCTCCCCCTGGCTCATTGCCCTCCCCTTCAGCTCATTCCTCTCCCCGGCCCCTATTCTCCCCCAGGCTCATTGCCCCTCCTCCTGGCACTCATTCCCCCCTGCCCCGCTCATTCCTCTCCCTGCTGCTCAGTCTCCCCCCGGACCCAATTCTCCCCCTGGCTGAGCTGGCTCATTCTCCATGCAGCTCACCTGAGTGGTGGCACGGTCTCGTCCCTGCTTCAGCTGCTGTAGCTGCATCATCATGTGATTCTTCTCTTGTCATCTAGCCAGGCACCCCGGCGCCAGTAAACTTCTTCCTGCTTGTGAGTCAGTGTGCGGTCACGTGGTACCGCTCATTAAAGTTCATGAATATGGGTGCCATGCCTGGAAATGGCAGCACTTTGGACGCAGCAGACATGTGCTCCATCTAAAGTGCTGCCATCTTTTGAACGCAGGTGATTCCGCATATGTTCATTGAACTGTGCGGAATCACCACATCCTATACATTGTACGGGTGAGATTTCTCTTGCGGAGACTCGCATCAATGCAAGATAAATTGACATGCTGCAGTCTGGAGTGTCGTGCTGCATGTCTGTCTCTGCAGGTGAGGTGCGGGCGTATGTGCATGCATAGTGGACATGGAATTTCTAGAAATCCCATCCGCTGTGCTGTAACATCTGGCCGCTGCGGGTTGGATGCTGCGGATGTACGCAGCGTCCATAGTTTACTGATTGTGGACACATACACTTAGAGTTTTTGCTGGTTTTTTTTGTATAGTATTCATTTTGTCTACAGTACATGTTTAATAAAGTTTGTTTTATTCACCAAAAACACAGCAAAAAAACAACATTGCGACATTTGCAGCTTTTCTAAAACTTTTTCATTGCTTTCTACAGGTGAAAAAAATTGCTGAAAGAAGTGAGACGCTGCAGATTTAAAAAACGCTGCAGTTGTGAAATTCAGTCAGGAGAAAATAAAGGGTGTGCGGGAGATCTCTGAAAATCTCATGACATGAGGGTACTCGTGATTCAAATGAGCTTGGATTAAGCCCCATATTTACCCTGAATGATTGCCCCACACCAGTTATTACAAAAGACACCCCCCATTAAATACACTAGACATATAATGGATTTAATGGCCACAGCAGCCTTTTATTAACAAATATTACAAACATTTTTTAACATTTTAAAGCCAAACATTTTACCATATGAGGTGGTCCTCGAAGCCCCAAAGTTTGAAAGCCACAACTGCTCAAAAATTCCACCTTGGCCCCAGGTTGAGTTGCAGGGGTCTCTTTCCCTGCAGGTCCCTGATCCAATATGGCGACAGGGACCTTTGGGGGCTGCAGGGAGCTGGCTTCCTCAGTGCCTGCAAAGCGCAGGCATGAGGAAGTCTGCGTCTATGCCTGTGACAGATCACTGATCTGTCACAGTGATCTGTGATGTGACAGATCAGCGATCTGTCACAGGACAGTGATGTCCCCCCTGGGACAATGTAATAAAGTTAAAAAAAAAGTGTAAAAATAATTTTAAAAAAATCGCTAAATAAATTAAAAAAAAAAATATTCCCAAATAAATTCATTTTTTGGAAATAAAAAAAACAAAACAATAAAAGTACACATATTTGGTATCGCCGCGTCCGTAACAACCCACCCTATAAAACTGTCCCATTAGTTAACCCCTTTAGCGAACCCCTTAAAAAATAAAAAATGAAGCCAAAAATAATAATTTATTATCATACCGCCGAACAAAAAGTGCAATAACGCGCGATCAAAAAGACGCATATAAATATCCATGGTACCGCTGAAAACGTCATCTTGTCCCGCAAAAAACGAGCCACCATACAGCATCATCAGAGAAAAAATAAAAAAGTTATAGCTCACAGAATAAAGCGATGCAAAAATAATTATTTTTTATATAAAATTGTTTTCATTGCATAAAAGCGCCAAAACATAAAAAAAGACCTAAATGAGGTATCACTGTAACCGTACCGACCTGAAGAATAAAACCGTTTTATCAATTTTACCGCACGCAGAACGGTGTAAACGGACCCCCCAAAAGAAATTCATGAAACGCTGTTTTTTGTTCATTCTGCTTCCCAAAAATCAGAATAAAAAGCGATAAAAAAAAGTCACGTGCCCGATCATGATGCCAATAAAAACGTCAACTCGTCCCGCAAAAAATAAGACCCCACATGACTTAGTGGGTCAAAATCTGAAAAAATTATAGCACTCAAAATGTGGTGATGCAAAAACTATTTTTACAATAAAAAGCGTCTTTTAGCGTGTGACAGCTGCCAAACATAAAAACCACCATAAATAGTAAATCAAACCCCCCGTTATCACCCCCTTAATTAGGGAAAAATAATAATATTAAAAGAAAATGTATTTATTTCCATTTTTCCATTAGGGCTAGGGTTAGGGCTGAGATTAGGGTTAGGGGTGTGTTGGGGTTAGGGTTGGAGTTAGAATTGGGGGGTTTCCACTGTTTGGGCACATCAGGTGCTCTCCAAATGCAACATGGCATCTGATCTCAATTCCAGCCAATTCTGTGTTGAAAAAGTCAAATGGTACTCCTTCCCTTCCAAGCTCTGCCATGCGCCTAAACAGTGTTTTACCCCCACATATGGGGTATCAGCCTACTCAGGACAAATTGCAAAACAACTTTTGGGGTCCAATTTCTCCTGTTACCCTTAGAAAAAAAAAAAATTGGGGGCAAAAATATCATTTTTGTGGAAATTTTTTTTTTATTTTCACGCCCGGGCGTTATAAACTTCTGTGAAGCACTTGGGGGTTCAAAGTGCTCACCACACATCTAGATAAGTTCCTTAGGGGGTCTAATTTCCAAAATGGGGTCATTTGTGGGGGGTTTCCACTGTTTAGGTACATTAGGGGCTCTCCATAGGCAACATGAATGACACCCGCAGACCATTCCATCAAAGTCTGCATTCCAAAACGTCACTACTTCCCTTCCGAGCCCCGACGTGTGCCCATACAGTAGTTTTCTCCCACATATGGGGTATCAGCGTACTCAGGACAAATTGGACAACAACTTTTGGGGTCCAATTTCTCCTGTTACCCTTGGGAAAATGAAAAAAATGGGGACTAAAAGATCATGTTTGTTGAAAAAATATGATTTTTTTATTTTCACACCCGGTCGTTATAAACTTCTGTGAAGCACTGTTGGTTCAAAGTGCTCACTACACATCTAGATAAGTTCCTTAGGGGGTCTAGTTTCCAAAATGGGGTCACTTGTGGGGGTTTTCACTGTTTAGGTACATCAGGGGCTCTCCAAACGCGACATGGTGTCCGATCTCAATTCCAGCCAAAAACTGCTTCCCTTCCGAGCTCTGCCATGCGCCCAAATAGAGGTTTACCCCCACATATGGGGTATCAGCGTACTCAGGACAAATTGCACAATAACTTTTAGGGTCCTGTTACCCTTGGAAAAATAAGAATTGAGGGTGAAAAGGTTATTTTTGTGGAAAAAATATGATTTTTTTAATTGTACGGCTGTACGTTATAAACTTCTGTGAAGCCCTTGGGGGTTCAAAGTTCTCACCACATATCTAGATAAGTTCCTTGGAGGGGTCTAGTTTCCAAAATGGGGTCACTTGTGGGGGTTTCCACTGTTTAGGTACATCAGGGGCTCTCCAAACGTGACATGGCATCCGATCTGAATTCCAGCCAATTTTGCATTGAAAAAGTCAAATGGCGCTCCTTCCCTTCTGAGCTCTGCCATGCGCCGAAACAGTGGTTCCACCCCACATATCAGATAACAGCGCACTCAGGACAAACTGCACAATAACTTTTGCAGTCCAATTTCTCCTGTTACCCTTGGTAAAATAAAAAAAATTGAACCTGAAGTATTTTTTTTGTGAAAAAAAGTTAAATGTTCATTTTTTTTCTTTAAATATTCAAAAAAATTCCTGTGACGCACCTGAAGGGTTAATAAACTTCTTGAATGTGGTTTTGAGCACCTTGAGGGGTTCAGTTTTTAGAATGGTGTCACTTTTGGGTATTTTCTATCATATAGACCCCTCAAAGTGGCTTCAAATGTGATGTGGTCCGTAAAAATAAAATGGTGTTGCAAAAATGAGAAATCACTGGTCAACTTTTAACCCTTATAACTTCCTAACAAAAAAAATTTTTGGTTCCAAAATTGTGCTGATGTTAAATAAACATGTGGGAAATGTTACTTATTAAGTTTTTTGTGTGCTGTATCTCTGTGATTTAAGGGCATAAAAATTCAAAGTTGGAAAATTGCGAAATTTTAAAAATTTTCGCCAAATTTCCATTTTTTTCACAAATAAACGCAAGTTATTTGAATGAAATTTTACCACTAACATGAAGTACAATATGTCCTGAGAAAACAGTGTCAGAATCACCACGATCCATGGAAGCGTTTCAGAGTTATTACCTCATAAAGGGACAGTGGTCAGAATTGTAAAAATTCTTTATACCGTGTGGACATTACAGGGGGCAGAAAAAAGGACCAGGATGGATATAAGGGGGCGGCAGGATGTACATATGGGGGCAGGAAAAAAGGACCAGGATACATAAATGGGGTCAGGAAAAAAGGACCAGCATGGATATATGGGGAGCAGTAAAAAAGGACCAGGATGGATATATGAGGGGCAGGAAAAAAGAACCAGGATGGATATAATGGGGGAGGCAGGATGGATATATTTGGGGCAGGACAAAGGACCACGATGGATACATATGAGAGGCCAGGATGGACACATATGGGTTACGGGGAGCCAAGATGGATACATATGGAAATGCCAGGATATATATATTGGGGGCCAGGACAAAGGACCAGGATGCATATATATAGGGGGGAGCCAGTATACATATATATGGGGAGCCAGGGTGGCTTTATGGTAGAGCCAGGATGCATATTTATGGGAGTAGAGAATGGATATATATGGGGGGCCAGGAGGATATATGGGGGGCAGGCCAAGGATGGATATATATGAGGGAGCCAGGATGGATATGTATGATGGAGCCAGGATGCATATATATGGGGTCCTAGATGGATATATGTTAGAACCAAGATGCATATATATGGGGGGTAGGATGAATTTATGGGGGGGGTAGGGCAACGGACCAGGATGAATATATATATGGGGGGTCCAGGATGCATATATGTGGGATCATGTTGGATATATGGGGGGAGCAAGGATGGATTTATGGGGGATGCCAGGACAATAGACCATGTTGGATATATGGGGGTCCAGGAGAGATATATGGGGGGGCAGGACAAGGGATATATGGCGGCCAGTATGGATAGCTGAGGGACAGGATGGCTATCTGGGGGCCAGACTGCACAAAGGACATAAGAGGCCAGGCTGGGGCATATTATAAAATAAAGGGGGCCAGGCTTGGTGAGATTATTAAATAAAGGGGGCCAGGATGAGGGACTTAATTACTATTTGGGGGCCAGAATGAGGAACATGCTATATTAGTTTATGGTGACAAATGGGGAGCATATTTTCTTCAGGGTAAGTGCAAACATTGCGGATATTGCTGCAGATTTTTCCGCGTGGATTTGGCAAAATCCGCGGGTATATCTGCAGGTCAAAAGACCTGCTTTTTATCTGCGGATTAGCCTGCGGTTTTCCCCTGCGGTTTGACACCTGTACAATTGAGCAGGTGTAAAACCACTGCGGATTCCGCACAAAGAATTGACATGCTGCGGTTTTGAAACTGCAGCAAATCCGCACGGAAAAATCCGCAGCATGTGCACTCCGGTTTTCAATTTCCATAGAAAATAAAGGTACTGTACAATGCGGCAGAAACTGCTGCGGATCCGCAACAGAATCTGCAGCGTGTGCACAAACCCTTAGGGTCCAATTAGGGACATTACTACTACTGTAATATAATTTACTTTTCAGGAAACTGTTTTCCATTGTCCATGGAGGGAACAAGAGGGAGGTCCTGTTACTGTGCATGGCAGCACTACGTCTCTTTTTTTTCTTCATCTGACGTAGTGTAGAAGTCAGGGGAAAAGTGGGGAAAGTGCTCTGGAAGCGATCAGCTATTGATGACTGTGTGTTATTTTTTGCAGAGATGAGTCCTGGCTGGAAGAAGTGATGGCAGTCTGTACTGGCTGGAGAAGAAAAGCGAAGAGGAAGAACTTCAACTATAGACGTCACCGGGGAGTCAGTGTATTACATGTACACGCACACTATAGACTGTGTACAGAGTTCCTGTGTATAATGTCACTGGTGATCACTGTATTACCTGTACACTGACACTATATACAGAGTTCCTGTGTATAATGTCACTGGTGATCCCTGTATTACCTGTACACAGACGCTATATACAGAGCTCCTATATATGTCACTGGTAATCACTGTATTAGCTATACACTGACACTATATACAGATCTTGTGTATAATGTCACTGGTGATCACTGTATTACCTGTACACTGACACTATATACAGAGCTCCTGTGTACAAGGTGGGCCATTTATATGGATACACCTAAATGAATTGGGAATGTTTGGTGATATCAACTTCCTATTTGTGGAACATTAGTGTGTCAAGAGTGAGAGAAAAGGTTTGCATTGACAATCCAACACAATAGGCAGCACTTTGAACACATTTTATAAGTGGTCATAAACTTGTAAATAACTCATGAAAGAATAAAGTTACATTAAAACCAAGCACACCATTGCGTTTCTTGTGAAATTCTCAATAAGTTTGATGTGTCACATGATCCTCTTCCCACTGAAAAAAATAGAGTTGGATCCAAAATGGCCACCATGGTCACCACCCATCTTGAAAAGTTTTCCCCCTCCTATATACTAATGTGCCACAAACAGGAAGTTGATATCACCAACCATTCCCAATTTATTTAGGTGTATCCATATAAATGGCCCACTCTGTATATAATGTCACTGGTGATCACTGTGTTACCTGCGCACTATACACTGTATACAAAGCTCCTATGTATAATGTCACTGGTGGTCACTGTATTACCTGTACACTAAATACAGAGCTCATATGTATAAGGTCATTGCTGATCACTGTATTACCTGTACACTGACACTATATACAGAGCTCCTGTGCATAATGTCATTGGTGATCATTGTATTACCTGTACACTGATACTACAGTATATACAAGGCTCCTGTGTATAATGTCACTGGTGATCACTGTATTACCTGTACACTGACACTAGATACAGAATTCCTGTACATAATGTCACTATAGTGATCCCTGTATTACCTGTACACTGACAGTATATACAGAGCTCTTGTGTATAATGTCACTGGTGGTAATAACAGTGTTGTTAGTATTGTGGTTTGTATTCATGATCAATACTGTAGTATTCAGTCACTGTGATGGTGATATGTGGTCAGGTCATGGTGTGGTGGTATTATTTGGTGACTATGTGGCGTTAATTTATGGTCTGGTCATGGTATGGCGGTATTTATCTCCTATATGTGGTATTATTCGCTCACCATGTGGTGGAATATGTAGTGTAGTTATGATGTGGTGGTATTTCTCCTTGTATGTAGTATTATTTGGTGCCTATATGCTGGTAATATGTAGTAGTATTCGGTCACTATGTGATCTGTTCATGGTGTGGTGGTATTTCCTCGCTGTATGGGGTATTATTAGTCTTGGTGAAGTTGATTGTGTTGTGTATGGCAGTCATCTGTATTCTCTGATATTAATTAGGAGAAAATTCTTTATTTCCATTAGAGATTAGATACTTGGATCACAACGTCAGAGATGCTACAGGGGTTCTCCTGTGAAAAAAGTAATCACCTCTCCACAGCATTATTGATAAAGAATTGATTGGTGGTGGTGGGAGGGTCTGACTACTGGGACCCAGTCGGCAAAATGTTGAATTTTTATCCCCATTAGACTGGAGCGGTATGTCCGACTTGACCACTGATCCATTCATTCCCTGAGTGGCTGCTCTTGTTTTTTTCTGGAAGCCCCAAAGAGAATGAATGGAACTGCAGTCAGACATCTGAACTGCTGCTGCATTTTAAAATGGGGATAAGTGTCCTATCAGGGATAAAACTTCCCCATTCTTCCAATCGGTGCAGTTTCTAATGTTCGGACCTAAGTGATCACCTATCCTGTGTAGTCCATGGATCGGTGATAACTTGTTTTAACCATAGAACCTTTAATGTAAAATACCGTAAGGCTGGGGTCACACTAACCGACGAGAAATACGGTCCGTATTTTACATGCGTAATACGGAGAAATGTCCCCTAAATAGTGCTCTGTATGTCATCCGTAATCAGGTGTGGTCATGTATTGTGCGCATGTAAGCATCCGTATGTAATCCGTATGGCATCCGTATGGCGAGATTTTCTCGCAGACTTGCAAAAAGGACATATAATGGATGCCTATGACAGGTTAAAACCCAAATGAAAGAATAGATATACTGTATATACATAGAATACATATATATATATATATATATATATATACACACACACATGTCATTGAGACACATATATATATTTACATTTCATAGAGTTCTACATAGTAGAATAGCCGCAAATTCAATTGCCGGCTTCTGTAAAATCATTCCAAAACCCGACATGAAATGACACATGGTTTACATACAGTAAACCATTTTATTTCATGTATTTTTTATATGTCCCTGACTAATAATTAAATTAGGGATTGTGTGTAAAATTTGGGACGTCTAGGTGTTAAATTAAGGGGTTAATTCGTTGGAAAAAAATGCGTGGGCTCCCGCGGCAAAATCGCAACCAGAGAGGTAAAGCAGGTGAGTGAGGGAAGATTTTAATAGCCTTGAGAGAGACCATTGTTTTTGCACCCCCCCCGGCTACAAAAATCTGCCCCCAGACACTCCAGAAAAGGCGCATCTATTAGATAGATACCCATGTATCTACAGGGTGATTTTGGTAGTGTAGTTTATGTGAATAGTTTGTGACGCCACCTGTGGTGTTTGGCAAGTAAGATGTTAAGCCAACGCTGCTTGCAGATCCGCTGGTACTGATGGTGTGATGCCGCAAAGATGGTGTAGCTCCCCACAGGTGGAGCTGTAGTCCCAGGACAGTGTAAGTGCAATGGATCTGGAGAAGTGCAGGATGGGGTGGATGCTGGTACCCAGATGTAGCTGTGCTGAAGGTGTTAGCACACAAATCAATGGAGGACACAGGAGCTTGCAGTTTCAAAGCTTTACTCACAGTTCATGGTACACACTGGTGCCTGCATCCGTGCCATGTCCTCCGGGGTAGAGACTCAATCAACCTCCCGGGCAAGTCAGGGCTCTCCTCTCCAACTCTCTGCCAACATGTACCTTTCCCGAACGACTCCTCCAATGCGCCTTGTGGTGTGAAGCACTCCAGTACTTAGTTACCCTGGAATACCTCCTTTCTAGATGTTCCTAGAACTCTACTTGTATGACAGACAGCTGTAGCCTGCTCGGGGATTCTCCTGGATCCCGGCTCTCTATCCGTGTTGCTGTTGTGTCCCAAGTCTTGGATGGGAGTAGTGCATTTACAGCCAACTACTCCACCGGTGTCTGCTGCAGAACCATAAGTGTCCATACAACCTTGGGGACCGGGCCCCGGCCTTGCGCTGAGAACCTATAGGCAGGGTTCCTATCCAACCCAATCCTCTTCTCTGTTCTCTACTTCTTTGTTCCGTACTTGTCTCTCCTTCGTATGGATGCTTAGGTTACAGGTCTACATCTTTCCACCTTTCTTACTTTCCCATGCCAGCTGGCTCAGGTCACTGAGGCAGCTGCAGCACTCCTTCCTTCATCCCTTCTTCCAGGGATCCTCACTCCTCACTCTGAGTGACTTCCTACTCCGCCGACCTTCTGTCAGACGGCCCCCTAAGGGACTGACCTGTAATTCTAAACCTTCCCAACATTTTATATGAAACTAAACTCCACCCACCTCCCAACACATCCAATGTTCCAAGCAGGGAACCATCAGAGGTGCTCCTAATATATAGGAGGAGAAAGGACCTCAATGTGATGTGCAGAACTACCCTGTTGTGTGGGGTGCGAGTGTTGGAGTGTGGAAAGGAGCTCCCAACTTACCAGAATGGTGGGGCACTACACCTTAGGTGAAGGTGCAGTACCTCTGTGGCGACTGAGCCTCAGGGGCACCACATACCCCCCCGTTAAACACAGCACGTCCATGGGCTGCAAGGTAAACACAGCAAACAGCAGAGAAACATACAAAATTTTTTGCAATGCATAACAAACTTTTCTTATACTAAACTTCCTAGTATAGGAGGTACTCATCTTGAACGTTACAAACAATTCTATCTAAAATTTTTAATTCTAAGTGCAATTCTCAATTCAAAGTGCTATTCTCTACAACACATTTTCCTTAGTATTTTTCTTTTCTTTCTCTTTCTCTTCTGACGCAAGACGCTGACCGCACATACCTGGTCCGTCACCTGTCACTTTAATTCTTTATTCAAATTACTCATCTCTATATCAGACATTCCTAATTCTTCTATAAAAGCTATCTCTCAATTATTAATACTCTTATAAAACACATTATCAAGTACTTTACAGTAAAACATTCAACAGTTACTCTTGTAAGTGCTGGACACCACTCCCAGCCGGGATTTCTTGCAGTGTCCTTTGAGGTAGACATTATCTTCGAAAAGTGTCCATGCAGAACATCATCTTCGCAAAGTGTCTCTTATGTAAAACCAAGAAAGGGCACCTAAAGAGGTGCAAACTATTTACAAGAAAGTTTTGGATCATACAGCTTCCATGATCTCCTCAGTTCCATTGCAAAGGCTGCCAATCAAAAACTAGACAACAATTTTTGCTACCAGCAAAAATAGAACATGATGAACCAAAAGGTACAACTGGTGCAAACTAACCCTCCTGGGTAATGAGATTTGAAAAGGAAATTTTCTAATTGTGGTCTCCTCTTGGGGTTCTGGAAGCTGAACCGGAACTGCTACCAGTGGAAAGGTATTCATTAGCAATCTTTAGGTATTGTTCCTCCCATGGTGTCAAATTGGAAAACTTTAGCCTAGGCTGCCGGGTTGGTGTTGGTACTGGGGCAGCTGGTTTCTCGGGAACTGGTACAGGAACAGTCTGGATGGCAACTGTGGATGGAGGGGCAGCAACAGGTCGCTTCGGCTTGTACCTTTCAATCAGCTCTGCTGGAATACGGCGTACATTCAGGGCATACCATCCCCTGAGCCCCTCATGCCTGGTAAATGTCACATACTCTCCAGGCCGCAGATCTCTGTCAGGCTGTCCCTTCCTCAGATGCGACTCGACATCCCTCCTGCTGAATAACAAGTCACTGATTCTCTTGGGGTCTGCTATGAATCCAAAACCCCTCTCCCGGTTCACATTCAGGACTTGTCCCCATCCAGCTGCATCCCGGGGACCAAAGTGACCAGCACGGGCTCTCTCTTTGCGGTCTATATCAGGGCCCAGCACCGACATCTTCCTCTGCTCCCTCTCCCGGTATTCAGCTGCCAGCTGCCAGCTGCCATAGGGTAGCCTGACAATGGGCCTCGGTCTCTTCTTCCTCCACCTGGGACCTGCTCTCACCCACTGGGGCCTGCAGTACCACCATAAGGGGTTCAGATGTCTCCCCCTTGGGACTAGCATCCCGGTCCCAGACGAGGTCCAACACGACTTGTCCCGCCGCCACTACGGGCGCGCACCGCAGGGCCTTCCCAAGTGCAGGGGCTGCAGTCATACCTGTGACCTCCTGGCAGTGCTCTGGCTCCAGTACAGGCCCGATGCAGCAGGGCTTTGCGGGGACCTCCACCGGAACGGCGGGTCCGGGTCCTGGCGGTGGCGGAGCAGATGGCTTCTCCGGATCCGCATGGGCTTCAGTAGGGACCTGCGCGGCCGCGACAGGTCTGGGAGGGAGCACAGTCTCAGCTCCCGGGGTCTTTGATGGCTTTTCCGGGCGAGCGACACTCAGCTGCACGGACAGCGTGGAGGTGTAAACCAACGCTGCCTGAGGACAGTCCGGTGCAGCGGTAGCAGGTACTGGTGGAGCAGGTAACGCAGGCATAGGCCCTGCCGGGGCACACTGCCATCTCAGCTTCTCCAAGGCCTCCTGCCTCAGCTGCAGACGGGTTGTCAGTTCAGCAATTTTGTCTTCTAGTTGCTGGCGGTTCATTCCGGAGTCAGGTTGGAGCCGTCAGCCATGGCACCGGGGATATACACTTCCCCGCGCTCCACAGGCCTCCTTCCCTCTCTTTCCAAAATGGCATTCTGGCGTTCTTCTTCCTGCCTCGGCCCCTTTCCCGCCACTGGCTTCTCCTGCCCCTCCTTCCGGGGGCGGCGTCTTCTTCCAGCGCCTCCATACCAAGCCAGTATACGAACCCCTCGGGGGGTGGGCCATGTAGCTGTCACATAGTAATCCAGGCAGGGGAGGCCCAAGACTCTTCGGTCTTTTCCTAAGACCTCCCATCTCTTCATGCCCTTTTTCTCCGCGCTAGCGGCCAGTTCTAATGTCCTTTTTACAGTCTATCAAATCAGGTCTTCTGCACATTTTCAAAAGCGTAAAGTCCAATAAATCTCAGGCACACAGAACCCGATGGCATCGGGTCTCGTCATCCTGTTCGTGACGCCAAGTTGGGCCGCCCTCCCAGGGCCGTGGGGTACTCGGTACCGGGCCGGTGTCAGGGGGATGTGTCACAGCAGTGGTGACCTGGTCCGTCGCTCTGGGCACCCAAATCAAGGGTGATTTTGGTAGTGTAGTTTATGTGAATAGTTCGTGACGCCACCTGTGGTGTTTGGCAAGTAAGATGTTAAGCCAACGCTGCTTGCAGGTCCGCTGGAACTGATGGTGTGATGCAGCAAAGATGGTGTAGCTCCCCACAGGTGGAGCTGTAGTCCCAGGGCAGTGTAAGTGCAATGGATCTGGAGAAGTGAAGGATGGGGTGGATGCTGGTACCCAGATGTAGCGGTGCTGAAGGTGTTAGCGCACAAATCAATGGAGGACACCAGAGCTTGCAGTTTCAAAGCTTTACTCACAGTTTGTGGTACACACTGGTGCCTGCCTCCGTGCCGTGTCCTACGGGGTAGAGACTCAATCAACCTCCCGGGCAAGTCAGAGCTCTCCTCTCCAACACTCTGCCAACATGTTCCTTTCCTGAACGACTCCTCCAATGCGCCTTGTGGTGTGAAGCACTCCAGTACTTAGTTACCCTGGAATACCTCCTTTCTAGATGTTCCTAGAACTCTACTTGTATGACAGACAGCTGTAGCCTGCTCGGGGATTCTCCTGGATCCCGGCTCTCTATCCGTGTTGCTGTTGTGTCCCAAGTCTTGGATGGGAGTAGTGCATTTACAGCCAACTACTCCACCGGTGTCTGCTGCAGAACCATAAGTGTCCATACAACCTCGGGGACCGGGCCCCAGCCTTGCGCTGAGAACCTATAAGCAGGGTTCCTAACCAACCCTCTCCTCCTCTCTGTTCTCTACTCCTTCATTCCGTACTTGTCTCTCCTTCGTATGGATGCTTAGGTTACAGGTCTACATCTTTCCACCTTTCTTACTTTCCCATGCCAGCTGGCTCAGGTCACTGAGGCAGCTGCAGCACTCCTTCCTTCATCCCTTCTTCCAGGGATCCTCACTCCTCACTCTGAGTGACTTCTTACTCTGCTGACCTTCTGTCAGACGGCCCCCTAAGGGACTGACCTGTAATTCTAAACCTTCCCAACCTTTTATATGAATCTAATCTCCACCCACCTCCCAACACATCCAGTGTTCCAAGCAGGGAACCACCAGAGGTACTCCTATATATAGGAGGAGAAAGGACCTCAATATGATGTGCAGAACTACCCTGTTGTGTGGGATGCGAGTGTTGGAGTGTGGAAAGGAGCTCCCAACTTACCAGGATGGTGGGGCACTACACCTTAGGAGAAGGTGCAGTACCTCTGTGGCGACTGAGCCTCAGGGGCGCCACATGTATCTATTCCTATCCTGTGTGATACTGACTGCTGAGCTGTGTATCTAATCCTATCCTGTCTGATACTGACTGCTGAGCCATGTGTCTAATCCTCTCCTGTGTGATACTGACTGCTAAGCTGTGTATCTAATACTATCCAGTGTGATACCATCTGCTGAGCCGTGTATCTAACCCGATCCTGTGTGATACTGACTGCTGAGCCGTGTATCTAATACTATTCTGTGTGATACTGTGTGCTGAGCTGTGTATCTAATCCTATCCTGTGTGATACTGTCTGCTGAGCCATGTATCTATTCCTATCCTGTGTGATACTGACTGCTGAGCTGTGTATCTAATCCTATCCTGTGTGATACTGACAGCTGAGCTGTGTATCTAATCATATCATGTGTGATACTGACTGCTGAGCCATGTGTCTAATCCTCTCCTGTGTGATACTGACTGCTGAGCTGTGTATCTAATCCTATCCTGTGTGATACTGACTGCTGAGCTGTGTATCTAATCCTATCCTGTGTGATACTGGGCTCCCCCTGCAGTCTGTGTCAGAGGGTGGTCTGCGTTGGCACGGTAATAAATTGTGTTATTTGCAGCTTTACAGAAGGACTACAATATAACACCATAGAAATGATAAGAATAATAGGCCAAATTGTTTGGTTAATTGAAATATGCAGGGTTAAAATTTCGCCTCACAACATAGCCTATGACAATCTTGGGGTCCAAACAGGTGACTGTACAAAATTTTGTGGCTGTAGCTGCGACGGTGCAGATGCCAATCCCGGACATACACACATACATACATACATACATACATACATACATACATACATACACTTTTTCCCCATTATGTACCTAGGGGCAAAATTGTTTGGTGAATTGGAACACGCAGGGTTAAAATTTCACCTTACAACATAGCCTATGACGCTCTCGGGGTCCAGACGTGTGACTATGCAAAATTTTGTGGCTGTAGCTGCGACGGTGCAGATGCCAATCTCGGACATACAAACATACATACACACACACACACATTGAGCTTTACATATTAGATGTATTCTATGTGTATATATCTATTCTTTCGTTTCTTTATTAAACCTGTCAGTGTGATTTTACTGTATCGCGCACTGAATTGCCAGCTTTTGTTAAAGGACACCGGGTGCGTATTTCTCGCAAGTCACACATCTGGTCCGTGTGTAATGCCTTTTTTTTGGGCACCCATAGACTTGCATTGGCGTATTTTGGCCGGAATATGCTGACAATCGCAGCATGCTGCGATTGGCACGGACTGTGAAATACGCACGAGAAATATACGGTTGATGGGAGCTACCCCATAGAGAATCATTGGTCCGTGTGCAATACGTGGTTTTTACACCTCTCACTCATCCATAATTCTCTCTAGTGTGACCCCGGCCTAATTGTATATCCCAGTTATGGGGCTACAGTAGATGTGCAGGAGATCCCTGTGATTTACAGTAGATGCTCCACTATATCAGGGATAATGGGGATAATGACTGACAGATATTTGCATATAGTTGTAGGGTGGGCCCCTAGAGTCCATTCCCTTGGTGGATCCCAGACACCCCAGTCCGACACTGGCTGGGGGTGTTACACTGTACACTGTGTGTCAGGAGCTCTGTGGATTTCACCTGAGCAAATAAGAAGTTTGTGGATCTGAATGAAAGCATGGCTATAAGGGTGGTCTGCATCAACATTTCACCCTAAATGTCTATTTAAAGTGGTTCAAGCAAAAAAGGAAGCACACTGTAGCGCCAAATCATGCAAACATGAAAAATGAATTGCATTACTGCATTAGAAGTATGAAAAATTGAGAAAGTTTAGCACCTAAAATGGCCAAGGCATTTCTCGTTTTCCAGGTCCCTGTCTATGCCAATCCTCACTAAGACTGAAGTCTCCATCTGAATGGGAGCCTATGAAAAATCCTCTGTTTAGACTGAAGTCTATATCTCTGTGGAGGGGAAATGGCCCTGGTTTGATTAAAAACGCCTGCAGCTAACAGGTGGAGTGCTCAGTCAGAAGGTTAATGAATACAAATTTCAAAAACTGACCGTCACATCCAAGCATAAACATTGTGTGAACAGGTGCTTAACCTAGAGTCACCAACTCATATACATTCAAGCAAAAAAGGAAGCACACTGTAGCGCCAAACCATGCAAACATGAAAAATGAATTGCATTACTGCATTAGAACGTACCTCAGAGAGAAACGAACTGGACAATCCGGCCATAGAAGTTCCTCTAGGCCGAAGGATCCAGCTCGCGCCCCATGATCCAGTACCTACGCCTTCTGCTCAGGGTAAGAGATCTTCGTGAATGTGCCCTGATGCAGTGTTCCCCTTATGTTTTCCTCCTATAGGGGAAGAAATGCGCTGACAAGACAAAAAACAGGGAGTGCGCCCTTTGCAAATGCCCCTTGCCGGACGCCTACCCTAAAAGGCTGTGCCAGTCATGTATACGGCAGACGGTTAAAAAAAAAAAAAGGGGGAGTAGTCCCAAAAAATTACCATAATACTTCCTTACCCTGTCCCCCTCCTGTAGGTGGCGGAAGAAACCCCTGACTTCGCTACAAGTCTAAGGGAAATTATCAGGATGGAACTTAAAGCCCTAAAGTCCGGCGGCACGGTGGCTCAGTGGTTAGCACTGCAGCCTTGCAGCGCTGGGGTCCTGGGTTCGAATCCCACCAAGGACAACATCTGCAAGGAGTTTGTATGATCTCCCCGTGTTTGCGTGGGTTTCCTCCGGGCACTCCGGTTTCCTCCCACATTCTAAAGACATACTAATAGGGAATTTAGATTGTGAGCCCCATCGGGGACAGTGATGATGATGTGTGCAAACTGTAAAGCGCTGCGGAATATGTTAGCGCTATATAAAAATAAAGATTTATTTTTATTTTTACCCCAGGGGGAGTCATCTAGGAAAAGAAAGAGAGCAAGTTTCTCAGGGTCAGGCTCTTCAGCTGACCCTAGAGGAAATGAAGACTCCTCAGAGCCCTCCACCTCCGCGTCTGCATCCTCTTCAGAGGAAGACGCCAGTCATTTCTGCCTGGGTCTGGAACAAGTGGACAAACTAGTCAAGGCAGTCAGGGCTACCATTGGGGTAACAGACACAAAACCAGAACGGTCAGCACAGGACCTAATGTTAGGGGGTTTAGACCCCAGGAAACGTAAGTCGTTCCCGTTAAACGACAACGTCCAAAATTTGATCAATAGGGAATGGAGGAAACCAGAAAGGAAAGGCTCCCTACCACCAGCTTTTAAACGGCGATATCCCTTTGAGGACCCCGTGGTGAACAAATGGGACAAAGCCCCGAAATTGGACGCAGCAGTGGCTAAGGCATCTAAAAAATCCACTATCCCCTTTGATGACATGGTCTCTTTAAAGGATCCACTAGATAAAAAGGCGGACTCCTACTTGAAATGGACATGGGAAATGTCAGCTGGCGCCCTGAGACCGGCAGTAGCAGCTACCTGCACAGCCAGATCTAAGATGGTCTGCCTGGACCAGCTGGAAACACAGTTAGAGGACAGAGCCTCTAGGGAGTCTATCTTGAAAACTCTACCTACCATCCAGGATGCGGCAGCCTTTTTAGCCGACGCCTCGGCAGATTCCGCAAGGATGGCGGCCAAAGCCGCAGGGCTATCAAATGCAGCCTGACGGGCTATATGGCTGAAATGCTGGCCCAGGGACATCCAGGCCAGATCCCGGCTTTGCTCCATCCTGTGTGAGGGGGAATATCTATTCGACCAGTCCTAGATGAACTCCTGGAGAAAACTGGCGACGATAAAAAGAAATTCCCTTCCCTGCCCACCCCTTCCTATAGGCTTCCCTTTGCTAGGAAGAGATTTTTCCGTAGGAGATCATCCAGGGACCGGGGCAGATGGGAAGATAAAAAGAAAAGAGGTACCGGATTTATGTTTGGAGGGGGATGCCAGGAAATATCCCGTGAGACCAAGAAACCTCCCCAATGACTAGAGGCCCCGGTAGGAGGTAGACTATCGGACTTCTACCAAGCCTGGTCGCAGATCTCAAACAGTGACTGCATCCGGGGGTTGGTAGCCTCAGGCTAGAATTTGCCTGTGTCCCCCGGAACAGTTTTAGGGTCACCCCGCTCAGGTCTTCCCTGGCGGAAAAGGCTGCCCTAGAGACTGAAATTCTTGACCTATGCCATAAGGGAGTACTGATAAAGGTACCAGAGGCAGAGAAAGGCGAAGGCTTTTACTCCCCCCTATTTTTGGTCCGTTGGCTACAGGTTCTACACTAGGGATGGGTTGCACCTCAATGGGGAGGGTGCAGCTGTGCTGGGGGAGAAAATGGCTAGAAGGTTGGAGGAGTGTTTAAACTAGTGACGGGGGGAGGGTATTCCTTTTATAGGAGAGGAAGACAGTGCAGATGGAGACCTGGGCACAAATAATGAAATTGGGGGTGGGGGTGGCATGGGGGGTGGGGTTAGAACAGTTAATAATTTAAGAAAGAATAGAGGTACAGAGAGATACATAAAATGCATGTACACTAATGCCAGAAGCCTCGCCAACAAAATGGAGGAATTGGAGTTAATGTTGTTGGAACATAATTATGACATGGTGGGGATATCTGAGACATGGCTGGATGAGAGCCATGACTGGGCGGTTAATTTACAGGGCTATAGTCTGTTCAGAAATGACCGTACAAATAAACGAGGGGGAGGCGTGTTTATATGTAAAATCATCCTTAAAACCCATCCTTCGTGATAATATATCTGAATCTAATGAAAATGTAGAGTCCCTGTGGGTAGAGATAAGGGGAGGGGGGGAAAATAATAAATAGGGGTTTGTTATAAGTCTCCAAAAATAATGGAAGCAACAGAGAATATCCTCATAAAGCAAATAGATGAAGCAGCGACTCAAGGAAAAGTCATTATTATGGGGGACTTCAACTACCCTGAAATACATTGGGGAACCGAAACCTGCAGTTCCAGCAAAGGTAATAGGTTTTTGACAACTATGAGAGACAATTACCTTTCACAACTGGTTCAGGACCCAACAAGAGGGGGGGGCACTGCTAGACCTAATATTAACCAACAGGCCAGACCGCATATCAAATGTAAGGGTTGAGGGTCACTTGGGTAATAGTGATCACAAATTAATAAGTTTTCATGTATCCTTTAATAAGATGTGTAGTAGAGGGGTTACAAGGACACTAAACTTCAGGAAGGCAAATTTCCAACGGATGAGAGATGATCTTGGTGCAATTAACTGGGACGATATCCTGAGACATAAAAATACACAAAGAAAATGGGAGACGTTTATTAGCATCCTCAATAGGACCTGTGCGCAATATATACTATATGGGAATAAACATGCTAGAAATAGGAGGAAACCACTATGGCTAAATAGAGCTGTAAGGGGTGCAATAAGAGATAAAAATAAAGCATTTAGAGAATTAAAGTAAGTAGGTAGTGGTGAGGCATTAAATAAATACAGAAAATTAAATAAATTCTGTAAAAAGCAAATCAAGACAGCAAAGATTGAGACAGAGAGACTCATTGCCAGAGAAAGTAAAAATAATCCCAAAATATTCTTTAACTACATAACTAGTAAGAAGCTAAAAAATGATAGTGTTGGCCCCCTTAAAAATAGTCTGGGTGAAATGGTGGATGAGGATGAGGAAAAAGCTAATATGCTAAATGACTTTTTTTCAACAGTATTTACACAAGAAAATCCCATGACGGATAACATGATCAGGGATAAAAATTCTCCATTAAATGTCACCTGCTTAACCCATGAAGTACGGCGGCGTCTTAAAATCACTAAAATTGACAAATCCCCGGGCCCGGATGGGATACACCCCCGAGTACTGCCGGAATTAAGCACAGTCATAGATAGACCATTATTTTTAATCTTTAAAGATTCCTTAATAACAGGGTCTGTACCACAGGACTGGCGTATAGCAAATGTGGTGCCAATATTCAAAAAGGGGACAAAAACTGAACTTGGAAATTATAGGCCAGTAAGTTTAACCTCAACTGTGTGTAAAATCCTGGAGGGTTTTCTAAGAGATACTATACTGGAGTATCTGGAGAAGAATAACCTCATGACCCAATATCAACATGGGTTTACAAGGGACCGTTCCTGTCAGGCTAATCTGATAAGCTTTTATGAAGAGGTAAGTTCAGGACTGGACCAAGGGAATGCAGTGGATGTGGTGTACATGGACTTTTCAAAAGCTTTTGATACGGTGCCACACAAAAGCTTGATACATAAAATGAGAACAATGGGGATAGGGGAAAATATGTGTAGGTGGGTTAAGAGCTAGCTCAGGGATAGGAAACAAAGGGTGGTTATCAATGGAGCACACTCGGACTGGGTCACTGTTAGCAGTGGGGTACCACAGGGGTCAGTTTTAGGCCTGCTTCTTTTTAACATATTTATTAATGACCTTGTAGGGGGCATAGAGAGTAGAATTTCAATATTTGCAGATGACACTTAACTCTGCAGGGAAATCAATACAGAGGAGGACAATTTTATATTACAGGAGGAGTTATGTAAACTAGAAGCTTGGGCTGATAAATGGCAAATGAGCTTTAGTGGGGATAAATGTGAGGTCATGCACTTGGGTAGAACGAACAAGATGTATAATTATGTGCTTAATTGTAAAACACTGGGCAAAACTCACTGAAAAAGACCTGGGTGTATGGGTGGATGACAAATTCACATTTAGTGGCCAGTGTCAGGCAGCTGCTGCAAAGGCAAATAAAATAATGGGATGCATTAAAAGAGGCATAGATGCTCATGAGGAGAACATAATTTTACCTCTATATAAGTCACTAGTGCGACCACACTTAGAATACTGTGTACAGTTCTGGTCTCCGGTGTATAAGAAAGACATAGCTGAACTGGAGCGGGTGCAGAGAAGAGCGACCAAGGTTATTAGGGAACTAGGGGGTCTGCAATACCAAGACAGGTTATTACACTTGGGGTTTGTAAAATATCAGTATTTCTATAATAAAAAATATATGGATTAATTCTCTCATACAGAATCTAGCTAACAGGCTTTGCTTACTTTGGAGAAGTGACTGAGTTATTCTGAGTTCCTTGGCTCACACAGCTGTCTCTCTTGTCAAATGTATAGGTCAAGATAGTCAAAGCTGTCAAAATGTGACTATTTAGAGATAATGAATGGTTCTAAAGATCTCAGACTTTAGGCTTAAATATCTCAGACTAAGGTAATGCATAAATAACTGTATGCATATTGTTAAAATAACTACGGTTCACTTAATATGGAAGAACTTCTGAACATAGTGGCAAGCCACCATATGTGGTTGTAGTTTATAGTATATAAAGCCGGTCTAACTCTTGTTCAGGAGATCTCATATCCCTTGAGACTCTCGAACACCCGGACAGCTGCTCATGACTATATGTAAGATAATGCTCGTTTTCTCTTCAAATAATTACTGCATGTCATGAACTTACTTTTCTTCATTTTTGTAATCACTTTTTGAAATGAATAATTAAAACAAGATTTATTTTATCCTCAATTCAACATTGCCTTTACTTTTGATTCTCAACCGTGCAAGAAGATATATATATATATTTTTTTACATTTTGGCGAGCCGTAGCCAGCCTGATCTTTTGTGCTAATTTTGGTTGGCATTCCTTCCTCGATTGTACAAGGGGGGAGCACGAACTCTGCTAAAAAACCACCTGTTGTACAAGCTTCCTCAGGAATTCTACTATTTCACGGCACAAAGATCACACTGAACCTGAAGACGACGGGTGAGGATCGTAAAGAGCTGCATGCGTCTCATCCAGACGGAGATCTGAGGATTGCATAAGGACACAGAGGACCATCCATTGACGGGAAAGACTCTCAATAGGTGAGAAAAAATATAATGGATTTTATACATGATTATGCTAAGAAAAGTAACATAGATTTCAAGTTTGTTCATAATCATACGGATGCCCAATTATGGTCTAGTTTGTATAATCAATGTGAGGCAGAAAATGTTAAAATTGACAAAAGGTTTTTCTCAGTTAGAAAATTACAAAGGAAATTTCAAAATGTTATGCAGCTAGTTCATGTGTATAATAGCCTAGTCTTTGAGAAAACTGAACCTAACACCTATAAAACATGCATTGTCACACAAGACATTAATCACACTGACACACCAGGTGACACACAAGAGTCTGACGGGGATTACTTTGATTGTCCAAATTGTTTGATTTTGTCAGAACATATAGAACAATTGGAAGATCAAATAGATACCAGGACAGAGTTATTGTCTAAATTACGACAAGATATAAAGAGGGTTTCTGTTAACACAAGATCAACAGGTAAACAGGAGGACGATGTTGCCTCTTCATTTGTACCAAATATGCAAAATCCAGATGATTCAGTAGAGGAATTAGAGGCAGTAGAATTACAACGGAAAAAATTACATGACAGAGCAGCACGCATTAATCTGAAAATACACGATCAGCTAATGAAAATTGTAAAAGACATTCCAAATTACAATGATAAAATGGATGCCTTTTATAATGCGGACACTTTTGAATCAAACACAGACAAATACAATCTGAATGATGAGCAAAAGAATAAAATATTCAAAGTTTGGTTACCTTCACATATGGGAAAAAGATTACAGACCACACCCAGATTAAATGATGAGAATGAAATGGCACATAGTACAAAAGAAGACAGACTTAGACAATTAGTATTGTTTACAACTGGAGAAGACATGCCTACAGTTGATATTTTAGGGAGTTTACAAACAAATATTTCTGAAGACCCATTCTCTTTTTTGGTAAAGTTTGAACAGGCCTATAGGATGGTAATGGATCTCAGGCCTCATGAAGAGCCAGCATCCATGATCAAATTTTTTGTAAAGAAGTTCAAGTACTTAGATCCTGCCTCAGTGCAATTGGCTAACACTCAGCCATCATTGCAAGAAGCAACAGTTTTTATTGACAGAATAAGGAGATCCATGAAACAAAATCAGCTCAAGGCTAAAATAGCGGTAGTTCATGAGAAGGAAGACAGTCAGCTGAAACCTAGAGCCACAGTAATCTCCAAGAGCAGGGATTACATTGAGCATAGAGGTAAAAATACTACACAAAGGAACAATATCCATTGTTATTTTTGTGGTATACCTGGACACTTGAAGTGGCAGTGCAGGAAATTTTTGAGAGCAGAATCAGAGATGGGTACACAAGGAACAGGTAAGCTTGGAAGGGAAAACGGACTCATGCCAAAATCATACAACACACCTTCCGCACCTGCATTACAATTATCTGCACCTGCTCATACTACCAACAGACAAACACAGTCACCATATGCACCATTAATCAGACAGATCAGAGAAATGACAGTGAAGGAAACAGAGTCAAGGGATAGAATTCCAAGGTCTTTTAAAAAGGACACTGGTCTTCTCCCATCTCCTTCATCTTTCTGACAATCACAGACTATTCCTGTACCACATCCATTGGAATTTGTGACTCGAGTTACATTGGATGACTGTGGAAGACCATTTATCAAAGTAAGTTTAGCAGGACAGAATGTTGTATTTCTTATTGACACAGGAGCTCAGTTAAGTGTTACAAACCTTGATTTGAAGCTAAACCCAGATTCACCAGTTTGTACAATTGTCGGTTTCAGTGGAAAAGGTGGAACTAAAGCAACCTTAGTTCCCAATGTGATTTTGGAAATACCTAGTTCTTTCAAAACAGAAATTGACATCTGGTATTGTCGTGATTCTGAAAATATACTTGGCACAGATTTTATGCAGAAATTCGGATGGGTAGTTGACCTAGGAAATCAAGTGATCTGGAAAGATTCCAATGGTTGTAAACCGGTAGTCATTGATCCTAATGATTATAGCCATGTTGGAAGTATTTGCTTGAATGATGTGGTGTCATCTGACCATTTGTGGCCTGACACTAATGATGACAAGGTATTGACAGAAATTGTACAGCTTTTTCCTTCTCTTTGGGCTCAGTTCAGGAATCAGGTTGGAACAATGAAAGACGTTATCGTGAATGTAGAGGGGCGTGATCCCCCGCCACAGCGTCAGTATAAATTGCCTCCAGAATCAATTGACTCTATGTCAAAGATCATACAGGAATTGTTAGATCAAGGTGTTATCCGAAAGGCTAATTCTGTAAGTAACAATCCTTTGTGGTGTGTTTTGAAATCTGATGGTTCTTATCGAATGATATTGGATTTACGGATGTTCAATAAGCATACACCCAATGTCGCACCAATTGTGGCAGATACTCATGACATGATGGCAAGGTTAAATGCAAAGGCCAAATACTTTTCTGTACTGGACATTAGCAATGGTTTTTTCAGTATACCTCTTGAAAAGAGTTGTCAGTATAAGTTTGCATTTACTTTCTTGGACGAGCAATATCTGTTTTGCAGGTTACCTCAAGGAGCACATTTGTCACCTAGTGTTTTTCATCAGGCATTGGCAAAGGTATTATCCAGATTTTCGAGGCCTGATTGCATTCTGCAATATGTGGATGATATTTTATTGTCTACAGAGGATAAAGAGACACATGTTTCTCTTCTGACAGAATTGTTTGAGTTGCTGCATGATGCAGGGTTGAAATTGAACACCAAAAAGGTCAAATTGATGCAGACTGAGGTCAGATTTTTAGGAGTGCTGTTGAGTCCAGGAAAAAGACAGCCACTGCAGGAAAGAATTGAGGCAATTGCTTCCCTACCAATTCCGACATCACACAAGGCATTGAGACATTTTTTAGGTCTTATGAATTATTCAAGGGATTTCATTGAGAATTTTGCAGATAAGGCCAGATCTTTATATGATCTTTTGAAAGGTGAAAACAGTGATTACTTTGGTCCTTGGGGTGATGAACAGCAAACCTCATTTGAACAATTGAAAATGAATTTACAAAATGCACCTGCTTTGTCCACAGTAGATCCTTCGGCTCCATTTGCTTTGCAAGTGCATACATCAGGAACATCTGTTTCTGCTGTATTACTGCAATTACAGGGAGAAGAGTGGAGAATTTTGGGCTATTTTTCAAAACTTCTCTCACCTGTTGAAAAAGGTTTTGAGACCTGTGCAAGACACTTGGTAGGTGTGTACTTTGCAGTCAAAGCAACCGAACATATTGTCGGGTTCAACAAAATCATTTTGCAAACTCCTCACTCTACACTAAAACTTCTCTTTGAGAATAATATCCCAGGTGTGTCACATCAGAGATTTGCTCATTGGTTATTGTCATTGTCTCCCAAACAAATTGAGGTAGATTACAAGGCCAAATATGTTCTTCCTCAGCTGATGCAATATGAAGGACAAACTCATGATTGTTTACAGTCTTTTCAGGATCCAAGTCCATCACTTTTCAGACGGAAAGCAGAGGTAACAGACGAACCAATTTTTGTAGATGGTTCCAGATTCTATTCAGATGGGCACTATTATTCAGGATATGCCATTTTTTATCCCAAAAGAGGACAGGTTGTGAAGCACAAATTACCGAGTCATTTTTCAGCTCAAAGAGCAGAGCTAGAAGCAGTAAAAATGGTACTACAGCTGAATGAAGCAGATGATCAGTGTCCCATTGTGATCTACAGCGATAGCTCTTATGTTGTAAGATCACTGACAGATTACTTGTCAGTTTGGGAAAAAAGAGGCTATGTAGATTCATCTAATAAGACTCTTGTTCACAGTGACACACTGAAGACAATTTTCAGGATAGCATCAAAAAACCCTAATGGTTTTGCTATTGTCAAGGTTCCGGCCCATAAAAAATCTGATGATGAATTATCTGTTGGAAATGCAACCGCAGATATGCTAGCCAAAGAGGCAGCCCTGACAGGAGAAGAGGTGTTTGAACCTGAACCTCTCGAGGTTTCAGCAGTTCAAAGAACAGACACGCATATCCCTTCTTTTGCGGAAGAACAAGAAAAAGACTCATCTCTTGTTGCTTCCCGGGTTGATCCAAAACCTCCCTTTGTTTGTGAAAACGGGGTTTTGTGTCATGACTTAAACGGGGAGTTGCGTCCTGTTGTCCCAAGACATCTACAGGTTGAGTTCACAAAATACAATCATGAAAGTTTGGGTCATTTGGGCCAACAAAAATTGTTAGGCATTCTCAGAGAGAAATTTTACTGGGAAAAGATGGAAGAGACAGTGCAAAGTGTTGTTCAATCATGTCTCATTTGTGCCCAAATTAATCCAAGACCAAAAGGACAGAAACCGCCACTACTCCGAATCGCACCTGCAGATGGTCCATGGTCTACGTTGCAAATCGACTACATTGGACCGTTACCATCAGGTAAAAATGGTCTCAGGTATGCATTGGTTGTGGTAGATGTTTTTTCTAAGTGGGTTGAAATTTTACCTGTCAGGAAAGATGATGCTTTGTCTACAGCTAGAGCATTAGTTAATCATGTCTTTTGTACTTGGGGGATCCCAAGAATGATCACCTCTGATCGAGGAAGTCACTTTACAGGAAAAATCATGCAAGCCGTTTGTGCTATTCTAGGGGTACGACAACAGTTTCATGTACCCTACCATCCACAGTCTGCTGGTATTGTGGAAAGGATGAATAGAACAATAAAATCCAGAATTGCCAAGATGTTATTGGACAAAGGCAATACTTGGGTTGATGCAGTACCTTTTGTACTGTTGAGTGTAAGAGGAACAACCTCTGCCACAACTCAGTTTACTCCTTTTGAACTGATGACAGGAAGAAAAATGCCATTGATTTTTCCTCATGAACCATTTTTGTCTACACCACAAAAAGATGCTGTTGCAAGGTCCAAATGGTTGCAATTGTTACAGGAAAATTTGAAAACGATTCTTCCACATGCTGCATCAAGAATGCAGAGAATGGAGCCACCATATGTATCCAAATTCAAGAAAGGGGCTCTAGTGATGATTAAAACTTTCAGGAAGAATGGACCTTGGGAAAGTAATTGGGAAGGTCCCTTTGAAATTATCGAAACCATGGGACAAGTGATGATACTTGTGCAACGAGCATCTAAGGTGGTTAAAAATACCCGCAGACAACAAAAATTGTGGGTACATGTTGATCAATGCAAACTGTATATTGCAAAATAATGATACTGCATTTCTTTTAGGAAGAAATGGATTCCAATAAGAACTGGAATATGAAACTCCACGTCTTTGACGAAAGGGATTCAACACCAATCCTTCAGGAGAAAAAGACGTTGCCCAGGAAAAGCTACTATCTGATGGGAATCACATTTCTGCTGTTTTGTACTGTTTCAACTGTGATCTACGCTGAAGATATTTCACACCATGGAACAAATACTAGTGAAGTGAAGGAACTTTTCAAAGGAACTTTACATCCAAGGAAACCAAGAGGAACGAATCTACAAAGCTTAATAGATGAAGACATACCGGACGATTCAGTAGATATTACTGGAAACATTTGCATGGGTTTTGGTGCAAAATGCTGTATTGAGCTACACTTCATACATGACACTGACATAATATTACACGCAGCCACAGGACCAAAGACGAAGTTCACACAGTTACAAGGAGATTATATACACAATAATAAGACAGGCACATGGGAATGTAGTCCTACAGATGTGTTATTCTGGAATATAGAGATAAGAGGTGAAGAGAAAGCTGTGTGGTCAGGCGACATTACAAATGATATGATCGCAAAAGGGAAAGTTGAAACATCCAAAACAGATGCTTGGTTAAGGACACAACTATTTGGGAAAGTTTTAGATCCTGCATTTCTTTCTATTACAGAAGGAGACGAGGATTGGGTAAAAACATGGAATTTTCAGATAACCAGAGAACCAGTACAAGTACAGGTATCTGTAGTTTTTACAGTTTCAAATACTATAGCTCCAGAAGTGAGGGTTACACCACAAGCAGTATATAGTCAAGAAAATATGTCTCCTTTATTACTAAAATGCAGCACGAGGTTAGAGCTACCTTCAGAATCTTTGTTAATATGGACCAAAGATAAATCATTTTTGGGAAGTTTTTCAAATGGTCCAACAAATGTTATACACAGAGGTCAATCCGGTAACGTGAGATGGTTAAATAAGGATTTTATTTTTTCTGTAGATAATCCATCTCCTAAGGATTCTGGACTTTATCAATGTTGCATTTTAACGAAATATAACTACAAACAATGTAGAGATGTAAAGGTAAATATATGGTCAGCAGTAGATAATGTATGCACACAGACAAGATTTCAACCATCTACTCCTTTTCAGATCAATCAGTTCCAAACTAAACCTCTGTTACGAGATGGAGTGTTTCTAACCATGGTATGGACCTTTAACATGTCTAACTGGAAAATCTCTTCTAGATATCCCCAGTGTCAACCACATCTCACTAACATGGAGATGGGAATAGAACAATGGTTTGGGAAAAGAACTTCAACACAGGTTAGAAGTAAAAGGGGAGTGTTTGAAGGTATTTTGGGGGGATTAGGAACAGTAGGAAGTTTAATTAACACTATGGACATTCATACACTTAAATCAGATCTGGAAAATATTGGGTATATTGGAGGAAAAGGGGTAAAGATTCAGAAAAGCTTGAATCAAGTCCTTGAAAAGATGGTTTTGAACACTGCTACTGTATTGGGGTCTTCTGTATCACATCTTCAAGATGCTACTTTAGCTTTAATGGAAAGTGAACAGGAATCTCAAGTGGCCAAAACATGTCTAGAAATTCAGATTGAATATTCCATCAATCTGAAAATGATTGCACAAGCCTTACAAAGTGGAATTACCCCTTTAGGGCTAATAAGAAATTTGCCCATAGAATATAACTTTGCGTTAAACCATACAGATTTGTGGGTAAATAAGTGGTTAGGATGTGAACAGAACATTTGTGTAGGAACATCACTGATTCCAGTGTCAGGAAGAGAAGAAACCCTGGTTCCTATAGGTGTTCTGGGGATTCCTGTCAGCCCTACACAATTGTTATATTATCAATTACAGTACACAGATTTTGCATTTGATGGTACAAACATTGAACAATTAGACATTTCGTCATGCTTAAATTTTGTTTCCAAGGTAATGTGCCTACCTGGACAGGATAAAGTCATTTATCATTCATGTTTCCATAATCATACCTCATGTCATGCCAGAGTTGAGAATGTCCACACGATACATGACTTGGTGACACCAGTAAGCGCTAACAAAACTTGTTTCCAAGTCATGTCAGGAAAAGAAGCAGTTTCTGCATTCTTCTCATCTTGTGTACATGTCGAAAATCTGACAATGGGTTTATATTGTATTGAGGGAAATGTTAAAACTCTCACAAAGAAGGAAGGAAGTATTAATATTACGTCAATAGGCTCAAGACGTCTGAAAATCCTTCCGATCCAGTTCAATTTGTCACAAGTCAATAAATTCCCTTGGGATTTGTGGACAAATGAAATAAAGAAAGACAAGGGTTTATTAAATCTGCTGACAAAACAATTAAAAGAAGCTGAAATTGTATTTAGACATGAACAAGGTAATCTAAATGATATTGAACATGAATGGACGAGTATGTCAGGCTCATCTTGGTGGAGAAATTTAGGAAAATCTGTAACTAGTTGGTCACAGTCTTCAGCGAAAATGGCAGCAGGGAATGTATTGTCTAATCCGATCGTTATTTTATTTATCATAGTTTTGCTGTGTATAATATATCAAATAATTATTATGTGTAAAATTAGGAGAATTTATAAGAATATAAAGATAGAAATGAAAAAGGAAGATGATATTTTAAGAGAGATGTTAAAACGAAAAAAAATTATAACTCTCTGATCTAATTTTTGTTTTTACAATAGGTTTGAAAATTCAGATGACATTCAGGGCAGATGTTGATACAAGGTTTTCAGAATAAAGAATGAATGTGATACGAATGGTGAGAGAATGAGTTAGGATTGATTATGATATTTCTCAAATCATAATCAGGGGGGACTGTAAAATATCAGTATTTCTATAATAAAAAATATATGGATTAATTCTCTCATACAGAATCTAGCTAACAGGCTTTGCTTACTTTGGAGAAGTGACTGAGTTATTCTGAGTTCCTTGGCTCACACAGCTGTCTCTCTTGTCAAATGTATAGGTCAAGATAGTCAAAGCTGTCAAAATGTGACTATTTAGAGATAATGAATGGTTCTAAAGATCTCAGACTTTAGGCTTAAATATCTCAGACTAAGGTAATGCATAAATAACTGTATGCATATTGTTAAAATAACTACGGTTCACTTAATATGGAAGAACTTCTGAACATAGTGGCAAGCCACCATATGTGGTTGTAGTTTATAGTATATAAAGCCGGTCTAACTCTTGTTCAGGAGATCTCATATCCCTTGAGACTCTCGAACACCCGGACAGCTGCTCATGACTATATGTAAGATAATGCTCGTTTTCTCTTCAAATAATTACTGCATGTCATGAACTTACTTTTCTTCATTTTTGTAATCACTTTTTGAAATGAATAATTAAAACAAGATTTATTTTATCCTCAATTCAACATTGCCTTTACTTTTGATTCTCAACCGTGCAAGAAGATATATATATATATTTTTTTACAGGGTTATTTAGTTTGGAAAATCGAAGGCTTAGGGGTGATCTTATTACAATGTATAAATATATGCGGGGACAATACAAAGACCTTTCTAATGATCTTTTTACTCTTGGACCTGTGACGGGGACAAGGAGGCATTCTCTACGTCTGGAGGAAAGAAGGTTTAAGCATACTCACAGACGTGGATTCTTTACTGTAAGAGCAGTGAGACTAGGGAACTCTCTGCCATATGATTTTGTAATGAGTGATTCCCTAATAAAATTTAAGAAGGGTCTGGATGTATTTCTTGAAAAGTATAATATTACAGGGTATATACACTAGTTTCCTTAATATTGCGTTGATCCAGGGAGCTAGTCTGATTGCCGTATGTGGAGTCGGGAAGGAATTTTTTTCCCCAATGTGAAGCTTACTGTTTGCCACATGGGTTTTTTTTGCCTTCCTCTGGATCAACATGTTAGGGCAAGTTAGGATAGGATATGGGTTGAACTAGATGGACTTAAAGTCTTCCTTCAACCTTAATAACTATGTTACTATGTAATTCTTACAGGACCATAATCAACCTGAGGGCACTCAACAAATACTTGGTCATTCGACCTTTTAAAATGGAAACGATCAATTCCACAATAAAATTACTGTTTGAGAATTGTTTTATGGCGGTGTTGGATTTAAAAGACGCTTATTACCATATACCCATCTATGCGTCTCATCAGCGTTTCCTTAGAGTGGCGGTTCATTTAGAGGGGTCGTTACAGCATTTTCAATATGTCTCCCTTCCCTTTGGTATAGCAGTCGCCCCCCGGGTGTTCACTAAGGTTATAGCGGAAGTTATGGCCCATCTGCGGGAAGTAGACATCCTAGTAATCCCCTACCTGGGTGACTTCCTTATTGTAGGCAAAACAGCAGACCATTGTCTGGATCAATTGCAAAAAGCAAAATCAGCTTTGGAACGGTTAGGGTGGCTATTAAACATTAAAAAGTCCCATCTACAGCCCATGAAAGTCCAGCAGTTCTTGGGCTTAACCCTAGATTCTAAGAATCAGGAGTGTCGTCTTCCACCCGAAAAATTAGTTCGCCTACGTCAGCAGGTCCTGAACGCCTCCAATAGCCCTACCATGTCTCTTAGGAAGGCAATATCCCTCCTGGGTTCTCTCTCATCCTGCATCCCCGCGGTCCGGTGGGCCCAGGTCCATACAAGGGGGCTACAGGGCGAGGTTTTACGCCATCAAAAGATCCTGGGCGGTTATCTAGAACAGGGTTTCCCAACTCCAGTCCTCAAGGCACACCAACAGATCATGTTTTCAGGATTTCCTTAGTATTGCTCAGGTGATAATTGCTTCACCTGTGCAATACAAAGGAAATCCTGAAAACATGATCTGTTGGTGTGCCTTGAGGACTGGAGTTGGGAAACCCTGATCTAGAAGGCCAGCTGACTCTGTCCCAACATACTTTGAAATCCCTGGAGTGGTGGCTAGATGAAAACAATCTAGCCAGAGGGGTGCCCTGGGAATATAACGTAACCCAGGTAGTCACCACGGATGCAAGCCCTATGGGTTGGGGGGCCCACATGGGGGAAATCTTGATCCAGGACCTGTGGGAATACCATCAGTTGGAAATGTCCTCCAACCTGAAAGAGCTAACAGCCGTAGAGCAGGCAGTCAAAAACCTTTTCGTGTACCTACAGGGTCACCATGTTCGAATATTCTCCGACAATCAGGTCACCGTGGCTTACATCAACCACCAAGGTGGGACTCGTTCCAGGACCCTGATGGAGGTAGCAGAGCGACTGTTCCAATGGGCAGAGCAACATCTCCGGTCTTTAACAGCTCTGCACATAAAAGGGAAAGAAAACACCGCAGCAGACTACCTAAGCCGCAACATTCTAAAGCAAGGGGAATGGTCCTTAAATACCTCCATCTTCGACCCTTTTCGTAAAAAAATGGGGGAAGCCAGAAGTGGACCTCTTCGCCACCAGAGAGAACAGGAAGGTGCCTCAGTTCTGCTCTCTAAATCCCAGGGAGAACTCTCTGGCAGTAGATGCCCTTCTGATCAAATGGGACTTCGGGCTAGCATACGCCTTCCCTCCCCTGTCTCTACTACCCCTGGTGATGAGGAAAATCAGGAAGGACAAGGCGAGGATTATAGTGATCGCCCCGTTTTGGCCCAGGAGGGCATGGTTTTCATGCCTCAGGACCATGTCGGTGTCCGACCCTTGGGTCCTGCCAAACATCCCAGACCTCCTATCCCAGGGCCCAGTTTACCATCCTCAGGTAGCTGGCCTACATCTGACGGCGTGGATTTTGAACGGGCACTACTAAAGGAGAAAGGTTTCTCCCCAGCCCTAATTAACACCCTGCTCAAAAGCAGAAAGCCAATTACAACTAAAATCTACGTCAGGATTTGGAAAAGATTCCTTCAGGGATTAGGGGTAGCAGCTGGGCAGTCCACTCCCATAGCACAGATCTTAGAGTTCTTACAAAGAGGTCTGGACATGGGACTCTCCACCAGCACCCTTAAAGTACAGGTGTCGGCTTTAGAGGCACTTTTCAACTGCAACATCGCCAATAACTATTGGATCAATAGGTTTATTAAGGCAACAGGCAGGTCCAGACCAGTAGTAAAAAATAAATTTATGCCGTGGGATCTAAACCTAGTCCTCACGGCCATGACGGAGGCCCCGTTTGAAGCTATCTCATCAGCCTCCACAAAAATCCTGTCTCTTAAAGTAGCTCTTCTGCTAGCGTTGACATCAGCCCGTAGAGTAAGTGACATCCAGGCGCTATCTAGACTTCCTCCCTACATACAATTCAGGGACGACAGGGTAATTCTTACACCCGATCCAGCATACCTGCCTAAAGTAGCCTCCAGTTTCCATAGAACTCAGGAGATAGTCCTTCCATCCTTCCTCCCTAATCCCACGAATGATAAGGAAAGGAAACTACACACTCTAGACGTTAGGAGATGTCTCCTAGAGTACCTGGCGGTTACCGAACCCTGGAAAAAGGATAATGCCTTGTTTATCTCCTAACTGGGCACCAGAAAGGGCCTTAGGGCTTCAAAAAGCTCGCTAGCGAGGTGGTTTAGGGAGGCCATTTCATTAACATACACCTCAAAGGGCAAACCGGCTCCTGGCAAGCTGAGGGCGCATTCCACCAGGGCCATGGCAACCTCGTGGGCAGAGAGATCGGAGGTCTCGATCGACCAAATATGTAAGGCAGCTACCTGGTCCTCTCCGAGCACCTTTTATAACCATTATAGACTAGACCTGGGTGCTTCCTCAGACCTCTCCTTTGTTGTCAGGGTTCTGCAGGCTGTAGTCCCTCCCTAAAGTAATTATTACTCTCTGTAATTCTCTCAGCTGGTGCTGTCATGGACGACCGAATAAAGTCGTAGTTACTCACCGGTTAACGGTATTTTTCGGAGTCCATGACAGCACCCGTATATTCCCTCCCTTTAGTTTAATTTGGGTGTGCACTTCTTCCTCTTCATGTACACGGGTAATTAATAGTCGTGTAGAGTATTGTATATAAATTGTGCTATTAACTTCGGTGGTCCTCTTGTGCTCTGTAAACCAACTGATGCGTGGGAGAGGTGCCGCCCTTATGTATCTGTAGGATTTCCTGTTCCTGGAGGGCGGATCCCCTCTCTCAGGTGGTGCTGTAATGGACTCCCAAAAATACCGTTAACCGGTGAGTAACTACGACTTTCTCAATTTTTCATACTTCTAATGCAGTAATGCAATTCATTTTTCATTTTTCATGTTTGCATGGTTTGGCGCTACAGTGTGCTTCCTTTTTTGCTTGAATGTATATGAGTTGGTGACTCTAGTTTATGCACCTGTTCACACAATGTTTATGCTTGGATGTGACGGTCAGTTTTTGAAATTTGTATTTAAAGGGGTTGACTGGCCTTAGAGTGACTGCAGACTTGTAACTTATATTACAGCAGACTAGTGAATCCTCCCATTGCGCACACTGCACGTCATGATGATTCTCCGGAGCCAGGAGCTGTGGGCAAATGACTGACAGTATGTATCATTTTCATACATGTGGTCACATGCCGACTAGATGGTCGCAGCTTAACTCAATGCCAGTGTACTGAGCAAGGCCGGAAACAGGCTAGCTGGAATGTGGTCTGAAGTATGTAAATCACATACTTGCAGACATGTGTCTGCGGCTTCTGGCTCCAGAGAATCCTCACAGTGTGTGGTGCACCCAATGTGAAGATTCACAAGTCTGCAGTCTCATAGAGAGTATGAGAGAGATCCGCATCAAAATCCGCAACGTGTGCACATAGCCTAAGGGTTTGCAAATTTATTGTCTTCAGAATGGAAGTAGAAAAAAAAGAAGGGTTACAGTAGAGAGGGAGCCATAGGACATTGTTACCTAAAATATTTTAGAAAAGTGATTAAGTGATTACATTAAAACTTTAGGATGAACTTCAAATTTGGTTTCAGACCACCCCTTTTTACCCCTTCAACCGAGGGTCCATTTTCCGTTTTCATTTTTTACTCTCCTTTTTCCAAGAGCCATAATTTTCTTATTTTTCATCAATATAGCTGTATGAGGGCTTGTTTTTTTGCAGGACGAGTTGTACTTTTGAATGGCACCATTTATTTTACCATATAGTGTACTGGAAAATAAATAAAAAAAATTCCAACTGCAGCGAAATTGCAAAAAAAAATTGTTTATTGGGTGTTTTTATGTACCATGTCTACTATATGGTAATACTGAAGAAAAAAACAGAAAACTGAGCCGGAGTATAACTTGAGAACATGCAGTGATGTAAAGGCATGTTCCCACTGGCCATAGAAACAAGCAAAATCAAAGAAAAGACAATGTGTGCATATACCCTTACGCAGCAATACCAAATATGTGCATTTTTGTGTTAAATTATTTTATTGTCAGTGGGGCAAAAGCGTTTTGGTAGAAGGAGGCGTGGTCTGTTGGGGAAGACGCATCATTTCACCAGCTTAGTGCAGTGTCGGCTTGTTGATGGTCAGACTCCAGATCATTGTATGTGGTGTGTGGACAGTGTTGCATGGTGGACATGTCTGACTGGTCAGTGCCTGGCAGCAACCACATTGGAGCTGCCCAGAGTTTTGTAGACGTGTGCCAGAGATAATAGGTTATGCAAAAAAAAACCCTGTTTGGGAGAGAACAGACAAATTCTGCGCCCTAAGTGCGCAAACACAATATATGATAGTCTTTGATGGGTGCACAACTTCTTGCACTCACCTGATGGAAGACCACAGTATATACTCATGTATAAGCCGACCCGAGTATAAGCCGACCCCCCTAATTTTGCCACAAAAATCTGGGAAAACTTATTGACTTGCGTATAAGCCTAGGGTGGAAAATGCAGCAGCTACTGGTAAATTTCACAAATAAAAATAGATACCAATAAAAGGAAAATTAATTGAGACATCAGTAGGTTAAATGTTTTTAAATATCCATATTGAATCCGGAGCCCCATATAATGCTTCATACAGTTCATGATGGGCCCCATAAGATGCTCCATACAAAATACACCCCATATAATGCTGCACAAAGGTTAATAATGGCCCCATAAGATGCTCCATAGAATATGCCCCAAATGCTGCCCCATAAATGCTCCATAGATTATGCCCCATATGCTGCCCCATAAAATACTCCATAGATTATGCCCCATAAGATGCCCCATATGATGCTCCATAGACTATGCCCCATATGCTGCCCCATAAAATGCTCTATTGATTATGCCTCATAAGATGCTCTATAGAATATGCCCCATAAGCTGCTCCATAGATTATGCCCCCATAAGATGCTCCATAAAGGTTATGGCCCCATAAGATGATCCATATATTATGCCCCCATATGCTGCCATTGCTGCTGCAAATAAAAAAAAAAGATATACTCACCTCTTGTCATGGGGGGCCAGGTGCCGATGTCCTGAGCATTTACTATGGGGGTCGCCATTTTGCCGTTGCCTCACGCAGCAGAGGGGCTAAGTTCACCCCTGGGTGTTCGGTACGGACGCAAAACTTTACTGTTCGGGTTTGCCTATTTCTACTCACGTGTTTGCATGTAGGTCTGTGGTAGCTGCATCATGTGAGAGCACGGGAAAACATGGAAGGTTAAAAGCTTTATTAACTTTCTCATAAACATCTTTATTAACGGGCGCCATGATGTGGGCTTTATAGCCTTTGACCTTAAACTCCTCAGAGCTTAAAAATGTACTTAACATTTTGTCTCTTCCCCACTATCCCATAGAATGTAAGTCCGCAAGGACAGGGTCCTCTCCCCTCTGTACTAGTCTGTCATTGTAAATTTGTTTACTGTTAACGATATCTATAACTTTGTATGTAACCCCCTTCTCATGTACAGCACCATGGAATTAATGGCGCTATATAAATAAATAATAATAATCTCAGGAGGAACATGGATGCCTTTTATCATTTCCTACATACAGTGAGTACGGAAAGTATTCAGGCCCTTTTAAATTTTTCACTCTTTGTTTCATTGCAGCCATTTGGTAAATTCAAAAAAGTTATTTTTTTTCTCATTAATGTACACTGCACCCCATCTTGACTGAAAAACAGAAATGTAGAAATTTTTGCAAATTAATTAAAAAAAGGAAAACTGAAATATCACATGGTCATAAGTATTCAGACCGTTTGCTCAGCATTGAGTAGAAGCACGCTTTTGAGCTAGCCATGACTATTCTTGGGAATGATGCAACAAGTTTTCAAACCTGGATTTGGGGATCCTCTGCCATTCTTTCTTGCAGAACCTCTCTAGTTCCATCAGATTGGATGGTGAACGTTGGTGGACAGCAATTTTCAGGTCTCTCCAGAGATGCTCAATTGGGTTTAGGTCAGGGCTCTGGCTGGGTCAGACAAGAATGGTCACATAGTTGTTCTGAAGCCACTCCTTTGTTATTTTAGCTGTGTGCTTAGGGTCATTGTCTTGTTGGAAGGTGAACCTTCGGCCAAGTCGGAGGTCCAGAGCACTCTGGAAGAGGTTTTCATCCAGGATATCTCTGCACTTGGCCGAATTTATGTTTCCTTCAATTGCAACCAGTCATCCTGTCCCTGCAGCTGAAAAACACCCCCATAGCATGATGCTGCCACCACTATGTTTCACTGTTGGGATTGTATTAGGCAGGTGACGAGCAGTGCCTGGTTTTCTCCACACATACTGCTTAGAATTATCACCAAAAAGTTCTATCTTCGTCTGATCAGATCAGAAAATCTTATTGCTCATAGTCTGGGAGTCCGTCATGTTTTTTTTAGCAAACTCTATGCGGTCTTTCATATGTCTGGCACTGAGGAGAGGCTTCCGTCAGGCCACTCTGCCATACAGGCCCAACTAGTGGAGGGCTGCTGTGATAGTTGACTTTGTGGAACTTTATCCCATCTCCCTTCTGCATGTTTGGAGCTCAGCCACAGTTATTTTTGGGTTCTTGTTTACCTCTCTCACCAAGGCTTTTCTCCCACGATTGCTCAGTTTGGCTGGACGGCCAAGTCTAGGAAGACTTCTGGTGGTCCCAAACTTCTTCCATTTAAGGATTATGGAGGCCACTGTGCTCTTAGGAACCTTGAGTACTGCAGAAATTCTTTTGTAACCTTGGCCAGATTTGTGCCTTGCCACAATTCTGTCTCTGAGCAACTTGGTCAGTTCCTTTGACCTCATGATTCTCATTTGGTCTGAAATGCATGGCAGGTGTGTGCCTTTACAAATCAAGTCCTATCAGTTTAATTAAAGACAGCTGGACTCCAATGAAGGAGAAGAACCATCTCAAGGAGGATCACAAGGAAATGGACAGCATGCGACTTAAAGATGAATGTCTGAGCAAAGGGTCTGAATACTTATGACCATGTGACATTTCAGTTTTTGTTTTTTAATAAATGAGCAAAATTTCTACATTTCTGTTTTTTTCAGTCATGATGGGGTGCAGATTGTATATTAATGAGAAAAAAATGAACTTTTTTGAATTTACCAAATGGCTGCAATGAAACAAAGAGTGAAAAGTTTAAAGGGGTCTGAATGCTTTCTGTACCCACTGTAGGTAATTAAGAAGTATAGAGCATTTTCGCGAAGAAATAATGGGATTATTTTGTTTTGTTGGTACAAGAGTAAATTGAAGTATGCCATCTGGACCACTAGATATATCATTACCTGTGCAAGAGGCTTTGGAATATCTGATCTACTTACAAGAGCTTGACAAACCTCAGCTGTGAGATTGCCCTCAGCAATGTCTCTACATATTATAACAGAAGAATGATCGACTCCATGTTTTTGTGCCGACTTCAGATATACAGGCGCATCTCACAAAATTAGAATATCATCAAAAAGTTAATTTATTTCAGTTCTTAAATACAAAAAGTGAAACTCATATATTATATAGAGTCATTACAAAGAGAGTGATCTATTTCAAGTGTTTATTTCTGTTTATGTTGATGATTATGGCTTACAGCCAATGAAAACCCAAAAGTCATTTTCTCAATAAATTAGAATACTTTATAACACCATCTTGAAAATAATGATTTTAAAATCAGAAATGCTGGCCTACTGAAATGTATGTTCAGAAAATGCACTCTTTACTTGTGTAGGGAGATGGACCAGGCTAGTGGTACCTTTCTCATATCAGGGCCGGAACTATTGGGGCTGTCACCATTGTTGCCGGGGGGAGCACTTTCCGACCTGGACAGACCTTTGCACTTGACTACAGCGGGTCAAAGATAAAAGGGACGAATGCACCAAAACAGTCTCTTTGTACAGCAAGCAACAGCACATGTGAAAAAGATTTGGGTATACTAATAGATCACAGACTGAATATGAGTCAACATTGTGATGCAGCAGCAAAAAAGGCAAATGCAATTCTAGGATTTATTAACAGAAGCATACAGTCTAGATCACGTGAAGTCATTATTGCCCTCTACTCCTCTTTGGTCAGACCTCATCTGGAATACTGTGTCCAGTTTTGGGCGCCACATTTTAAAAAAGACATCAACAAACTGGAGCAAGTTCAGAAAAGAGCGACCAGAATGGTGACCGGTCTGCAAACCCTGTCTTATGAGGAAAGGTTGCAGAATTTGGGAATGTTTAGCTTGCAAAAGAGAAAACTGAGAGGAGACTTAATAGCTGTCTACAAATATCTCAAGGGCTGTCACATTGTAGAAGGATCTTCTTTATTCTCTTTTGCACAAGGAAAGACTAGAAGCAATGGGATGAAACTGATTGGGAGGTGACACAGATTAAATATTAGAAAAAACATTTTGACAGAGTGATCAATGAGTGGAACAGGCTGCCACGAGAGGTGGTGAGCTCTTCTTCAATAGAAGTCTTCAAACAGAGGCTGGACAGACCTCTGTCTGGAATGATTTAGTTAATCCTGCTTTGAGCAGGGGGTTGGACCAGATGGCCCAGGAGGTCCCTTCCAACTCTACGATTCTATAATTCTATGATTCTATGACAGCGTGCGCAGCAGGAGAAGGTTGACTCACTCTCTGCAGCACAACGCCAGGAGACCAGGCCATGTTTCCGACGAACGACACATGAGCAGCGAGACTGCGAGCAGCGCGTGACTGTGGGCTCTCACCTCCGACACTGGGGAGACGTCCCATACCGCTGTCTGCCACGGTGCACGCTGTAGGCCTGACTGGGGTAAACATGCAGAGACTGCCAGAATATTCCCGATCCCCACCACTGACCTCCATCCTTCTGCACCGGCACCATAGACTGTTGTGAGTTCATTTTCCCCTTCGTCACTGAGGTCTGGTGAACTCCCTATTCTGGTAAAGGAAGGTAATGAGCCTGATTATCAGGCACCTGAGACTAATGATGATGACTGGCTGAGTGGAGTCACTGACTGGATATAAGGCTGCCGACGCCCTTCTGCCCTGCGGGTGATTTCTCTGTGGACTTCTAGGACACCAGTCTGATTCCTGCTCCTCTAAAGCTAAGTTTTCTGCTTTGCCTTTTTGCATTCGTGTTTTGTTTTTTGTTTGCCTTGCTTTTCTGGATTCTGCCATTCCCTGCTGGGGTGAGCTGAATCTCCTTTTGCCTGTTGCTCTGTCTTCAGAATACTCCAGAGTACTGACATAGTCTTTTTGAAGCCTAGCATCTTCAGGGCCTTTTTCACTGTCAGTCTGTTGGCTCTTATTTTCATAGGGTTTTTCACGGATTGCAGACAGCAGCCTTCCTGTCCTTTCCTATCTAGTTAGCTTGGGCCCCGTCTTTGCTCAGTCTATCTTTCTGTCTGTGTTGTGTTCTTTCTTCTTGCTTCACCGTCAGTATTTGTGGGGGGCTGCCTTTTGCTTTGGGGTCTGCTCTGGGGCAGTTTAGATTTCCCTTTCTGTCTTTAGGCTATCTAGTCCTCCGGCTGTGATCGAGGGGTCTAGGGCATCGTAGGAACCCCCCACGGCTACTGCTAGTTGTGTTGATAGGTTCAGGGGTCTGCAATCCGATAGCTGCCAACCTCTCTGGTTTTCTGGACTTAGCTTGCATTTCTGTTTTTGCCTCCTACGGTGACTCAATCATAACAGAATCACCCGCCATACCGCAGATCCTAGGGTACTGTACTCAATAGCAGGAAAGAATTGTGTTTAAAAAAAAAAAAAAAAAGAGTGTGTATATTCTTTCCTCTATATCTCTGAGGCCGTAGGGGGAATTTTTTTTTCTCTCAATGGAGATAAAGCAATTGTCTGATCGTGTGGAGCAGCTCGCTCTGGAAGTGCGGGGAATTTCTGCCTACCTTGCTCGTTCACATGCTGTTGAACCAAAGATCCCTATACCTAATGTATTTTTTGGGGATCGATCTAAATTTTTGAGTTTCAAAAATAATTGTAAATTATTTTTTGCCTTGAAGCCTAACTCGTCAGGGAACTCCGCGCAGCAGGTTAAAATTGTCATCTCTTTGCTGCGTGGCGATCCCCAGGATTGGGCGTTTTCTTTGAAACCAGATGATCCTATTCTGACTAATGTGAACGCATTCTTTCAAGCCTTGGGATTGTTGTATGACGAACCTAATGCTGTTGATCAGGCTGAAAAGACCCTGTTGGCATTGAACCAGGGTCGAGATTCTGCAGAGTTGTACTGTCAAAAGTTCCGAAAGTGGGCGGTCCTTACTACCTGGAATGATAATGCCTTGGCTGCTCTCTTTCGGAAGGGTTTGTCAGAAGCTGTAAAAGATACTATGGTGGGATTTCCTGTTCCCTCTGGTCTGGACGATTCTATGTCATTAGCCATTCAGGTTGATCGGCGTTTACGTGAACGCAGGATTGCACGAGAGGTGTTGCCACCAGTTGAACAGACGTCTGAACCTATGCAATGTGATAGAGTTTTGTCTAAGGCGCAACGTCAGGAGTTCAGAAGGCGTAATAAGCTGTGCTTTTTCTGTGGAGATGCCTCGCATATTATTTCTGTTTGTCCTAAACGAGAGAAACGCTTTGCACACACGTTTTCTGTTGGTGGTGTTCAACCTAAGTTTCTTCTGGCAATTACTCTGATCTGCTCCCTGTCCACATTTTCCGAAAAGGCTTTTTTGGATTCGGGAGCAGCTCTAAACCTAATGGACTTGGATTTTGCTAAACGTTGTGGATTTCCGATGACACCTCTGCAGACGCCTATCCCTTTGAGGGGGATTGATGCTACTCCTTTGGCGAAAAATAAACCTCAGTTTTGGACCCAGGTGGTCATGCGGGTCGCCCCAGACCACCAAGAAAATTGCAGATTTTTGGTGTTGCATGGTCTGCATGATGCCGTTGTTCTGGGGTTTCCCTGGTTGCAAATTCATAATCCAGTTTTGTATTGGAAATCTGTGTCTGTGGTGAGTTGGGGTTGTCGTTGTGCCTTTAGTGAGGCTCCGGTTTTTTCCACCTCTCCTCAGTTGCATGATGTTCCTGACTATTTGGCGGACTTTTATGATGTATTTAGTGAGAATGAGTCTGCGTCCTTGCCTCCTCATAGGAGTTATGACTGTGCAATTGAACTGAGCCCGGGGTGTAAATTTCCTAAGGGTCGGCTCTTCAATTTATCTGTACCCGAGCATGAGGCTATGCGGTCCTATATTAAAGAGGCGTTGGAGAAGGGTCATATTATACCATCCTCTTCACCCTTAGGTGCCGGTTTTTTTTTGTAGCCAAAAAGGATGGTTCTTTAAGGCCTTGTATTGATTATCGTGCCCTCAACAAAATTACTATTAAATATCAGTATCCGTTACCCCTGATTTCGGATCTATTCTCTAGAGTTAGAGTGCTTGCTGGTTTACCAAGCTTGACCTCAGGGGGGCGTATAATCTTATCCGCATTAAGCAGGGGGATGAATGGAAGACGGCGTTTAATACTCCGGAGGGACATTTTGAGTACCTGGTGATGCCTTTTGGGCTCACTAAGGCTGGTTTCACATTAGCGCTTTTTAAGCGCACGCACGGCCGGGGGTAGCTCCGCCCCCGAGCCGGCTCTCTGCCCGGCGTGCCCGCCCCTTGCTTGTAGCGCCGCCTCCTAGCGCACAGCGGCGCCTGCGATCGGCGCACCCTATCTTTAGCATAGGGTGCGCAGACCGTGCGCAGGCCGTGCGCTAGTTGCGCTTTGACCTGCGCTGCGCACTTTTGACGGTGCGCCGTGCGCGCCAAAATCCGAAAAGTTCGATTTTGGTGTGCACGGCGCACCGTCAAAAGTGCGCAGCGCAGGTCAAAGCGCAACTAGCGCACGGCCTGCGCACGATCTGCGCACCCTATGCTAAAGATAGGGTGCGCCGATCGCAGGCGCCGCTGTGCGCTAGGAGGCGGCGCTACAAGCAAGGGGTGGGGACGCCGGGCAGAGAGCCGGCTCGGGGGCGGAGCTACCCCCGGCTGTGCGTGCGCTTAAAAAGCGCTAATGTGAAACCAGCCTAATGCCCCTTCTGTCTTCCAGTGCTTCATGAACGATATTTTCCAAGACTTTGTCGATAAATTTTTGATTATCTATCTGGATGATATTTTGATCTTGTCCAAGGATTGGGATTCTCATATGGAACATATTCCTACTGTGTTCCGGATCTTGAGGGAGAATTCCCTGTATGTCAAAGGATCGAAATGCCTTTTTGGAGTACAGAGGATTTCATTTTTGGGATTTATTTTGTCTCCGTCAACTATTGAAATGGATCCAGCCAAGGTACAGGCCATTTATGATTGGGTTCAGCTCACTTCTTTGAAGGCCCTCCAGAAGTTTTTGGGTTTTGCTAATTTTTATCGGAAATTTATAGCAAAATTTTCTAGTATTGCCAAGCCATTGACTGATCTGACTAAGAAGGGTGCTGATGTGTTGAATTGGTCTCCGGAGGCTGTTGCTTCCTTTCAGGAGCTGAAGCAAAGATTTACCTCCGCCCCGGTTTTGCGGCAACCTGATGTCTCACTCCCGTTCCAGGTAGAGGTGGATGCTTCTGAGATTGGTGCAGGAGCTGTTTTGTCCCAAAAGGATCCTGTAACATTTAAAATGAATCCCTGTGCTTTCTTTTCCCGAAAGTTCTCTCCATCTGAACATAACTATGATGTGGGGAATCGGGAACTGTTGGCCATGAAATGGGCATTTGAGGAGTGGAGACATTGGTTGGAGGGAGCTAAACATCAAGTTGTGGTCCTCACTGACCACAAGAATTTGATTTATCTAGAGTCAGCTAAACGCTTGAACCCTAGACAGGCTAGGTGGGCCTTGTTTTTTACACGTTTTGATTTTGTGGTCTCTTTTCTTCCTGGAACTAAGAATGTCAAAGCAGACGCCCTCTCTAGGAGCTTCTGTGCTGATTCTCCTGTGGTGACCAAGCCTGCTACCATCTTAGGCGAAGGGGTAGTTCTTTCTGCCATCTCGCCCGATTTGAGACTTGCTCTGCAAGAGTTCCAGGAGGACAAACCTGAGCGTTGTCCCAGTGGGAAGTTGTATGTTCCTGACCAGTGGAAGAAGAGAGTGATGTCTGAAGTTCATTGCTCTGCATTGGCTGGTCATCCAGGTATTTTTGGTACTAGAGATCTGGTGAGTCGCTCTTTTTGGTGGCCCACCTTGTCTCATGATGTCAGGAATTTTGTGCAGTCCTGTGGGACGTGCTCCCGGTCTAAATCTTGCTCTCGCTCTAGTGGGTTGTTGATGCCTTTGCCGGTCCCCAGGAGGCCATGGACCCATATTTCAATGGATTTCATCTCTGATATGCCGGTCTCTCAAAGAATGACTGTTATTTGGGTGATTTGTGATAGGTTCTCTAAGATGGTTCATCTTGTACCACTCCCTAAGTTCCCGTCTTCCTCTGAGTTGGTGCCCCTGTTTTTGCAACAGGTGGTTCGCTTGCACGGGATTCCTGAGAACATTGTATCTGACAGAGGAGTTCAGTTTGTGTCTAGATTTTGGAGGACTTTCTGTTCCAAGCTGGGAATTCAGTTGTCCTTCTCCTCTGCTTTTCACCCTCAGACCAATGGGCAGACAGAGAGAACAAACCAGACCTTGGAGTCGTATTTGAGATGTTTTATTTCCGCTGATCAGGATGATTGGGTTTCATTTTTGCCCTTGGCCGAATTTGCTTTAAATAATAGAGCTAGTTCTGCCACTTTGATGTCACCTTTTTTTTGTAACTTTGGGTTTCATCCTCGATTTTCTTCAGGGCAGGTGGAGCCTTCTGCCTGCCCAGGTGTTGACACTGTGGTGGAGAGAATGCACCAGATCTGGGACCAAGTGGTGGATAAGTTATCTCTCTCCCAGGAAAAGGCCCAGTGGTTTTCCAATCAACATAGGACCATTGGTCCCCAGTTTAAGATTGGTGATATGGTGTGGTTATCATCAAAAAATATTGCTATGAAGGTGACTTCTCCTAAGTTTAAGCCTAGATTTATTGGACCTTACAAGATTTTGGAGATTATTAATCCGGTCTCTTTTCGTTTGGCTCTTCCTGTCACATTTAAAATCCATAATGTGTTCCATGTCCTTGTTGAAGAGGTTTGTTGAACCAGTTGTTCCTGTGGTGGCACCTCCGGACCCTGTATTGGTTGAAGGTAACATGGAATATGAGGTAGAGAAAATACTGGATTCCCGTCTGGCTAGACGGAGACTCCAGTATTTAGTTAAGTGGAAGGGTTATGGTCAGGAGGATAATTCCTGGGTCTCTGCCTCTGATATTCATGCCAAAAGATTGGTGCGTGCCTTTCATCGGGCTCACCCTGATCGCCCTGGTGGCGTGGTTGAGGGTTCGGTGACCCCTCCTCAAGGGGGAGGTACTGTTGTGAGTTCATTTTCCCCTTCGTCACTGAGGTCTGGTGAACTCCCTATTCTGGTAAAGGAAGGTAATGAGCCTGATTATCAGGCACCTGAGACTAATGATGATGACTGGCTGAGTGGAGTCACTGACTGGATATAAGGCTGCCGACGCCCTTCTGCCCTGCGGGTGATTTCTCTGTGGACTTCGAGGACACCAGTCTGATTCCTGCTCCTCTAAAGCTAAGTTTTCTGCTTTGCCTTTTTGCATTTGTGTTTTGTTTTTTGTTTGCCTTGCTTTTCTGGATTCTGCCATTCCCTGCTGGGGTGAGCTGAATCTCCTTTTGCCTGTTGCTCTGTCTTCAGAATACTCCAGAGTACTGACATAGTCTTTTTGAAGCCTAGCGTCTTCAGGGCCTTTTTCACTATCGGTCTGTTGGCTCTTATTTTCATAGGGTTTTTCACGGATTGCAGACAGCAGCCTTCCTGTCCTTTCCTATCTAGTTAGCTTGGGCCCCGTCTTTGCTCAGTCTATCTTTCTGTCTGTGTTGTGTTCTTTCTTCTTGCTTCACCGTCAGTATTTGTGGGGGGCTGCCTTTTGCTTTGGGGTCTGCTCTGGGGCAGTTTAGATTTCCCTTTCTGTCTTTAGGCTATCTAGTCCTCCGGCTGTGATCGAGGGGTCTAGGGATTCGTAGGAACCCCCCCACGGCTACTGCTAGTTGTGTTGATAGGTTCAGGGGTCTGCAATCCGATAGCTGCCAACCTCTCTGGTTTTCTGGACTTAGCTTGCATTTCTGTTTTTGCCTCCTACGGTGACTCAATCATAACCACAGACGCCTCCTCCATGGACACTTTGCCCTGGTACCGCAAGGCTGCGCCTAAGAGAGCCATGATACGTCACGGCTGTCAGGAGACAGTGCTTCACATTCCTCCAGGACCAGACCAGAGACTTCACGCATCTTCTACCATGCCACCGCGGGATTTCCAAGCCTCCATCCTCTGGAATCATCAGACTAATAAGTTTACTCGTTATTTGAACACTTATTCTCATCCTGAACCTTAACCCCCCATTCCTCCTTTATACTCTCCCTGCATGGAGCATTCCCTGTATTAAAGACCAGTTAACTCTTGATCTGTCTCCTGCTCGTCACTGCTTCCCACGTTCCTGCTTAACCTTACACTTGGTCGGGGCTCCTTTGGCATCAATTACTGCATCAATGCAGCATAGCATGGAGGCGATCAGCCTGTAGCACTGCTGAGGTGTTAAGGAAGCCCAGGTTGCTTTAATAGCAACCTTCAGTTCTTCTGCATTGTTGGGTCTGGTGTCTCTCATCTTCCTCTTGACAATACCGCAGAGATTCTCTATGGGGTTAAGGTCAGGCGAGTTTGATGGTCAATGAAGCACAGTGATACTGTTGTTTGTAAACCAGGTATTGGTAGTTTTAACAGCGTGGAAAGGTGCCAAGTCCTGCTGGAGAATGAAATTTCCATCTCCAAAAAGCTTGTCGGCAGAGGGAAGCATGAAGTGCTCTAAAATTTCCTGGTAGACAGCTGCGCTGACTTTGGTCTTGATAAAACACAGTGGACTTACACCAGCAGATGACATGGCTCCTGAAACCATCATTGATTGTGGATACTTCACACTAGACCTTGAAAATATAGTCTGTAAGGCTAGTTTCACACTAACGTATCTTCACGCAGCGCACGGCGCCGCTAAGCCCCGCCCCTGCCACGCCCCCTCCGCTCATCTCCTCCTACTATCGCACAGCGCTGCGTGCGATCTCCGCACCCTATCTTTAGCATAGGAAAGAAAAAAGAAGTTCCAGCGCCAGGAATGGAAAATTAAAAATCCATTTTATTGTGCCATTGCATATTAAAATTCCAGCAGGTACAGCATATCTGTCGGATGACTACAGAACAACGCGTTTCGACGCCTCAGGTCTTAATCATGATTAAGGCGCTGGAACTTCTTTTTTCTTTCCTATTATTGATTGACTGCCTAGTCAAATCCGTGCGCAGGATCTGGATCCTACCAGCAAGGCAGTGCGGTGAGCTGGATTAATTTCTCTTTTTTTATCTTTAGCATAGGGTGCGCAGACCGTTCGCTGACCGTGCGCTAGTAGGATTTTTGCATGCACTGCGCACTTTTTGAAGGTGCGCCGTGCGCACCACAATGCAACATGGTTCGTTCGGCGCACATCAGCGCACCTTCAAAAGTGCGCAGCGCACGCAAAAATTCTACTAGCGCACGGTCAGCGCACCCTATGCTAAAGATAGGGTGCGCAGATCGCATGCAGCGCTGCACGATAGTAGGGAGGAGATGACCGGAGGGGGCGCGGCAGGGGGCGGGGCCTAGCGGCGCCGTGCGCTGCGTGAAGATACGCTAGTGTGAAACTAGCCTAAGAGGGTTAATAAAATTATATTACACTTAGGCTGCGTTCAGATTTGCGTTATTTGTGTACCAGTGCTATCCAAGGTTTTCACAGATAGCCCTCGTAACTATGACAGTCTATGGGGCCATTTACATGTCCGTGATTTTTGGTGGACCGTACGATAGGTGGAAAATCTAGGAGACGTGTCAAATTTTGATCTGAAGGTGAAATCAAAATCGACAAAGCAAGTCTATGGGTTCATGAAAAAATTGGGCAGATGCCATATGAGTGCGGTCCGATATTTACAGACTGTCAGAATGAAGAAGGCGGAGAAAGTTTTTTTCTCCAGGTACGAGAAAAACGATGGTACTCAAACCAAACTCTGATCAAACTCTGATCAAATTGTGATCCAAAAAAATCAGTCAATTTTTCTCGTATGTGGAAAAATTAGAAGCTTGATTTAGGCCTTACTTTCTACAAAGAAGTGAAATGGACTTGGATATTACATGGAGGCCATTCTTATGTTTTGGACCTTGACATCCTCTATTGGCTGCTGTAGGTCCCATTGATGTTGCCTTCTTTTTACCCCAAAAATACTGACCCAAGAATAAAAAAGGGACATGATTTTAGTGTCATGGTGTCACACATTATGAATTAACACTTCAATCTGTAATTAAATTATTGTCAAGATAATTTAGTTGCTTTACATATTGGGTCTCCTCTAATTCCTCCTAAAATATTTATCCAGTTTAAGGTCAAATTCAGACTTCTAGAAAATATGGCAGATGTACACATGGAATGTCCGCGGATCTCCAACCTGAACTCAACAGCCTCATATATGTCTATGAAGCTGTGAAATTTGTGTCAGGTGACCTGTGGCCAGTCCACGTATCATAGTCTGTACACACGCCTAATTTCATGGACTTCTGAATTCACCCTACAAAAGTATACAAACCTGAGGCAACCAAAAGGATGTATACAGCACACCAACACTGCAAAGTGCATTGTGAAACCATCAGTGCGTAAACTTTGCTTTCTATTCACAAGGCTGCATACAGTGTGCTGTTGTGGTCGCTGTTGCGGTCTCTGTCACTGTGTAAGGGGGTGAACCGGAATAGTGTCAGAAAAAAGAAATATGCTCTGGAGCTGGAACTATCGGGGCCGTCACTGCTGTTGCAGGGGGGTGACTTGCCTGATGTCCCTGACTTGCCTGGGCGGGAAGAGCGTGAGCACCTGACTGAAGGGGTGTGGGGGGCTTAAAAGGAGCGGAGTGTGGGAAGGAGACGGACTTGGCGGGAAGGCGTCTGCAGAGCATGACGAAGGTTGACTACCTCTCCTCAACTACCGCCACTGACGCCAACCCTTTTCAGACTGTTTCCCCCTCAAGCACTTTATCCAGTGCCTCCCCACATACGAGACCCATAACGGGTAGTGCAGCAGACTTACCGACCCTTCCTGGATTCTGTACGAAGCCTTGTAATACCTGAGGCCTGTACGACTTTGTGCTTCCGGCGTGTTGCGTCACACTTCAACAACCCACAGCAGGAACTGTATCCCAAATTCAACGGACCCAAGTTCAGCAGACCCAAGTTTAACGACCCCAAGATCGACGGATCGGGATACTTCGGCACGGTCAGGAGACAGTGCATCTCGTTTTTACGCCACAGAGCCAAAGACTCTGTTTACAGACTGCAATGCCGTCGGGAACTGTTCCAACCGTTCTCCAATAAGATCTTCAATCGATATGTATTTTTCTTCTCTTTCACTGTTTATTGTGTTGTATTGTATATTTCACTGCCTGTCTCAACACCTCCCTGCGTGGAAGGTTTCCTTGAATACATATTCAATAATTGCTTTAGTAAACTTTGTTAACCCCTTCTCTGCCTCCTGCTGTTCACTGCATCCGACAAACCTTTACAACTGTCTCTCTGCAGATTTGTCCATAACAATTCCTGGTACCAATTCTCCAGTTCATCTAGTCCGGACACAGCTGACATTTATAAGAAGTTGCAGTTTAGCAAAAGAGTAATTATTCATATAGTAAGTGCCTTGACCGCCACACGCCATTTTATATTAAAAATATACCATCAGTTGTAATTATTTTGCAAGTCTCCAAGCAGAAATACCAGTTGTGCCAATAATTTACCAGGAAGGGGTGAACATTGTTATAATTGACCTTCTTGTGATTTAAATACCACCTCGCTACCAAAGTTCTATCATTAATGTGTCTATGTCATAATGATGTTATGTTGTATAATGTTAGCTAGGCTGCGTGCCACCCGTACCACCCTGCGTGCCACCTGTAGGTATGTCCTTTACAGGAACACAATGTTGATGTGTGACTATAATAAAGTTGTAATAAAATTATATTGTTCTATTAAAACTTTATTAGCATAATAGCGCAACAGAATTGAGACTCATTGAGTTATGTGGGTGAATACTAACATCAATAGAATTTGCAAGTGAAATACGCCCTAAGAATCTCCTTTGCAGGTTATTGCTGGATGGTGGGTTAAGGGTCTGAAGTTCCGCCAGGAGTGGGTGAGTATTTTGCACTGTGTCGTAATAGTTAGAATTACATTAGGCTGCAAATGAGATGGCCGGTCATGGGTCAACATGGGGTTGACCCCTAACATCCCCTGTAGAGTCTGAGGGAGCATAGAAAAGGACTTTTCTGCCAGTAGGGGTCAGACTCAGATGGCACAGACAGGTACAGGATGAGGTTGTGTTAGGCTAGTTTCACACTAGCATTCAGGAGGGCTGCGGATGGCAGCCGCTTCCTCCTTTCTTCCTCTGTGAAGCTCCGCCCACGCTCTGCCTACTGCCTGATGCGTGCATTGTTTCCCTGCGTACCTATCTTTAACATTGGGTATGCAGGGACATGCGTTGTATGCGGATGCGTCCATATGCAGTGAATTGACGTGTGCGGCTGCACACATTTAAATCGCCGCATACGAACGCATTTGCATACAACGCATGTCCCTGCGTACCTGTAAGGAGAAGGCTCGGACCATGGCTACCTACTCTGTGACGGATCCGGAACTGTCGGGGCTGTCACCCAGGTTTCATGGGGGAAAGCTTAAAGCCCTGGACCGACCTCTGCACATAGGAGTAGGGGGTGTGGCTAAGATAAAAGGGCCACAGTGCGCGGCAAATCAGTTAGTTGCCCTGGGAATGTGCATCGTGCAGGAGGGCAGTGTCAGGGCTTCTGCGGGGGGAGGGGGGGCAACTGCCAGAGCGGGCAAAAACCAGCAGAGGCTCAAAGCTGTTAACAGAGACTGCAGACAACGATGTACCTGGTCCCTGCTGAGATCGCTGACCATGACTGACAGGACGCCCAGTCAGGACATAAGCCTGAGCACCCACCTATGGGAGAATTGGGACACCCGCTGTGAGTGGTTTCCCTTTGTACCTGAATTGAGTTGCTCATTGTCCCTGTACGCTGACAGGGGAAAGACTGTGCTCTGCTGGGTCATCATTTCCTGATACACCGATCACCGACTGGACCACAAGGAATCACCGTCGCCGCAAGAAGTCAAGACGTCATCTTTTCCAGGACTACATTGGACCATGAGGAATCACCGCCGCTGCCAGGATCCAGGACGCCATCTTTTCCAGGACCATACCAGACCCCTTATGCACCACTGCTTTGGCGCCAACGTCCACATCCTGAACTAACTGCATTCTGAAGTCATCAGACTGATAAGTTTGCTATCCTTGATCTTCCTACCCTATGCTTCACACCCGCATCCCCTGAGTTACATCCCCTGTGTTCCTTTATACTGTTTTATCTGTTTTCTCCCTGCGAAGCGTATACCTGTTAAATTATACCCCACCTTAACGCTTGCTCTGCCTCCGACCTGCTACTGCATCTTCCTACCTGCTCACATACCCAATGTTAAAGATAGGTACACAGGGAAATGCTGAACGCATGCGGCAGTAGGCGGAGCGTGGGCGGAGCTTCACAGAGGAAGAAAGGAGCAAGTTGCTGCCATCCACAGCCCTCCTGAACGCTAGTGTGAAACTAGCCTAAGGCTGCCTTCACACATCTTTTTTTCATGTCCACATGCGGTCTTTTTAAGGACCCCAAATATGGTCATACGAGTTGTATTCAATGGTGGTGCGCAGTTTTCAGGTTTTTTACACAGACCGTACACGGGCACGGATCTCACCAGTACTGGTTTTTCCTGTACAGGAATCACTAGGACGTGTGAAAGAGGCTTTAAGTAAAAGCCTGCACCATAGTTAGTTAGCAGTGGGAATTAGTAATCATTGGCTATTAAGCTGCACCACCCTAGGGTTTAGATGGGAACACTGAGGAGCTATAAAACCTGAGCTGTAATCATGTGATATTTGTCCCAAATTGAAGAAACCAGCTCTCCTGCCACCGCAGACTGGAGCAATGAGGATTAGTCTTGTTTGTATATACTGTGCATCCTGTATAAATACGAGATAGACAGCCAAAAAAGTAAATTCATTTATTGACTGACATATACTGTGTGCAAGTAGACAATAATGTTAAATATATTGTAGGGTGCGCCAGACCAAGCAATAGAGGATAGTACAACGTAAGCACAAAATAAATACGGTATATCTAGAAATTGAATATACTATTAAACCAATAAAATAATGCATAAATGCCATGAGGAAGTCATTAAAACCATCAGTCCACAAAGAGTATAATGAAATAAAAATTGAGAAGTTACTTGGTTATAAATGATTTGCAGTATACGAATTAGCAACAAACACTGAATTACCATGGTGAAACGAGAAATCTATGTCCGGGCTAAAGAGAGAACTAAAAGTTAGCAAAGTGGCAAACACGGCAAGGAATAATAGGTGTATGACTGACTACATATCAAACAGTATCTGTCTTCTACTGCTGGAGTGATGCCGAACTCCGACATACATTTCGGCAGATACTGTTTGGTGTGTAGGAAGCACGCTTAGCTGCCAGCACCTCTCTCATCTCCCCTGACCACCACTGTACAAGGTAAGACCATCAGTTTGATGTTATAGCTGCAGCTCATTACGCGGAGGTCCGTGCAGCAATGCAAAATCACATTAGCTTGTTCTCTGATGTTTCAGCAGTGTGGTAAAAGGTATTTCAAAATGTTCGAAATCACTTGAAATGGCAAATTTCTGGAAATTCTACTCAAACTCGATACTGCACAGACCGAACCACTAATCTTAACATAAAGCCAAAAAATGGAAGATCTCAAAAATTTTCACTGCACAAGGTTTCAAAGGTTTTTAATGTAACTTATAACATTATCCAAAGCCAGCTTTCCAGACACCATGCCAGGTTCATTAAAAGAGGTGACAATCCCATGAAAGCCATCTTTAACAAGATACCATGTGACCGGGACACCATTGTCCTCCAGCCGTTTTTTGTATAGTATCCCATCATCACGAAGAACATCAAACTCACATGTTAGTATGTAGGCCTGTGGTAGTTGCCGGACTACTGCATCATCGGACAACAATGGGGAACATGGAAGATCAAGAGTTATCTTAACTTTCTCATAAATCTTTTTATTAAAGGGCGCCATGATGTGAGGTTTGTAGCCTTTGACCTTAAATTCCTCAGAACTCAACCACTTACTTAAATTTTGTCTTATTTCAGGAGGAACATGGCTGCCCTTTATCATTTCTTTCGATAAAGAAGGATCACCACCTATATAGGTAATTAAGTAGTATAGAACATCTTCTTGGAGTAACAATGGGACCATCTTGTTTTGTTGGTACGATGATAAATTCAGATCTGCCATCTGGAGCACTGGGTACATCATCACCTGGGCAAGAGGCTTTGGGATATCTGTCCTGCTCAGGAGAACTTGACAGACCCCAGCTGTAAGATTGCCCCCGGCACTGTCTCCACATATTATAACAGAAGAAGGATCGACTCCTTGCTCTTGTGCAGTCTTCAGAAAGTGAACTGTAGCCAAGACACAGTCATCCAATGCAGCCGGGCATCTGTGTTCTGGTGCCAGACGGTACCTAAAATATTAAACAACAAAAAACATTTTATATTGGACCTTTGTTGTTTAGTAAACAAGTGTCAATATCTGGATAATAAAGACCACCATATGCATTGTTTACCACTTCTACCAATTTCATATAGTTTGTAGTCATCTTGCATAAGGTATTATTAATTATTCCCGAAGTATGACCCAATGAAAACGAGCCATGGTCAAGCTAAGTCCCTCAGATGGAGAGATCAAATTTCAACTATGATCAGCTGTAATCAGATTTGTTGCTTTAGACAACTTACTTTTATCCACACTAATTATCAACATTACTGCAAATTGAAGTTATACAAATCCCAAATCATCATCACTACATCTTTGCATTAGCTAAAACATCAGAAAATGTTACAGGAATGTTGTCACCTTACCCAACAGAGACAACCACGGCTCCGGAATTCTTGGTTAGGTATCGGCATAAACTTTCATAGGTGTCTAACCCAAATAAACAGGAGATTAGTAATTAGGATCCATTCTACTATCAATGTCATAGAAATTCTTAGGAGCCATTCTATCAAAAACCAAAATCAATGTACTGAAATATAAGTTGATGTGCATGGAGTTTGCATGTGCATGATAACACTGCCACTAAACAGACAAAACCCAAGACAAAAAGAAAATGAACAAATTCCCTCATTAAATAAATGAATAGCAATAGTGCATAATTAATATACGGTACTTGGCTAACATAAATTTGATAAAAAAAAGTAAGAGACATCACACATTAAATTTAAAAAGTTCCCCACTGCTGGGTGTTCATTAGTCGGGGCCACGATCCTTCTCAACACTTATTCACATGTATGTCAATAGACACATGGTAATTTTTTAATACTGGTGGTTAGTACTGTCCCGAAAAGGGTCACCATGACGTGGTGGGGTGGCCTTTATGTTTTTTTGCTCAAAATTATGTTAACCAAGTATCCTATATTATTTTCTTGCATTATTGCTATTTATTTATTTGCTGCCGTGAATTTGCTTATTTTATTTTTGTCTTGGGTTTTGTCTGTTCTATCGGGACCTGTTAAAAAATGGCCATTATCGGGAAATGTATAAATTTTGAGAATATTAAATCAAATTGCCAAGAGATATATCACTCCATAGCTTTTGGCTCCGGTTAGGAACTTGCAGCTCTCTGGCACCCCCCTTACCCTCAGGTCATTCAGTGAACTGTGCCTTGGATAAGAAGTCGCCAGAAAGGCTGACGTGTCACGTACTGCTATCGGGCACTCTGCAGTGAGGGCGGAATGTATATCACCAGTCCCAGGCAGGGAATACATACATAACCTCCAATTCGTCACTGCCAGGGTTCCCCAATACCACCAACGCACTAAGCTGCCAACAATTCCTCGTTTGACATCAAAACCTATATAGGGCCAGGAACCAACCCAAAAGGTAGCGTGTTTTGCCATGGCGTACGTGTCGGTTCGATCATAGAGCAAAAGAACAAACCTAGTAAATTTATATGTTTACTCCAGAAAATATAGGCAGTGTTTACAAAAATATAAAAGATATTATGAAAGGAGACAAAATACAGTGTGTAAAAACAGTTACAAATAAAAGGGATTAAACTGAGAAACTTACTACATCTGTACATAATGTCTGTACTGTTACACACTTAACATTATGGCTGGTCCAAACAATCAGGGCAATTGTTACCACCCACCTTTTGTGTCTACCTTTTTTCCTCATAGATTGTAAGCATGTGAGCAGGGCCCTCATTCCTCTTGGTATCTGTTATGATCTATGTGATTACTGTTATGCTATAATGTCTATTGTCTGTACAAGTCCCCTCTGAAATGTAAAGTGCTGCAGAATATGTCGGCGCTATAGAAATAAAATTTATTATTATTATTATTATTATTATATCTCAGTCTCTGGTATGACGTGTCGATGAGGGGAGGGGGGTTCCCAAAGAACAGATTCAGACCACCGCATGAATGTTAGCTGTCTTCCCCCAGGTTCTGAACACTCTCAAAATGGTTGACCCGGTTTTATGGTTTTGGCCATAAACTTAGGAACTCCCACCTTTGTTAACCTCACAAATGGACTGTTCCCGGGAGGACCTCCCATTTTGAGAAGTTAGGGCAAGGAGAAGCTTTCACAATCTTCGGCTGAGAAGCTCAAAGGGTGACGGCAAGGGCATTTTACCTTTCGTTTGATGCCAAACACGCCATGTCTGCGTGTTACTGGGTGGCAGAAACTATTTCCCCAGCTTCAGATGTCCGTACCGGCTGCAAAACGTTGCCGTGCATAGCTTTAATTATACTGATTCTGGAAATATATATTTTTCCTGTCTCTAGGATTATCGTGGGTTATTAAATTCGACGTAGAATAGACAAAAGAACTCTTGGAGGGAAAATCTGCCTTTAACTGGCCAGGGTAATAAAAGTGACCATACTGCTGATGGGAGGTGGGGTGCAGCTGCGAGGCAGATGCTTGCTGTGTGGATGCGTTTGAAGCTAAGGATTACACCGCACAAAACAAATGGGGGTGGGGCAGCAGGGGCTCTGTGTGAGTACTTAGGCTATTATGAAATAACTCATATTTTCCTAACAGCCATAATAAATTGATCACATTTTCTTAAGGGTGTCTTCTAGTCTATTCGCCCGATTTTTATGCTATTTTTTTAAATTTTTTTGTGTGGAGGAAGTATAAGGATTTTGGGGATAGTGTATTTTACAGTATATTTACACATGTTTTCCAAATGCTTGCAAATTTTTATATCATGAAAAGAGTATAAATAAGTACTGTAAAAATTCAGTGAAGCGTCAAGGAAAACAAAATGGTGGTGAACGGTGGCCATGATGCCAGCTATTGTACTTGTCTGAAACAAAAAAAACGAACAGATTCTTAAGTATTATGATTGCCGCTATCTCTGGTAGCAGAATAAAAATAAAATATTTGAAAATTAAAAAAATGGCATCATGCTGAAAATTGAGTATCGATTTTTGCCACTTTTTAGCATCAATGGAGGCCTGTCAAAATTACAAAAAAAAAAAAGATTTCAACTTGATTCTGGTACAGGAGATAAGCAATTGTATACGGAAAATGTGTGCATAAGCCCAACTCATCTGACCAATTGGTTCTGGATATATTGTGGCCGCTGAATTGAAAAAAGTAGTTTCGACAAAAACGTATTCAAGTTTTTCATATTATTACACAGACACATTTACTAACGATCAGCTATTCCAGAAACATAGAGTGATCCTTCCTCGTGCTCATAAAATTTCTGCAGAGCTGCTCTTTTCTGAGATGAGATCGGTCATCTTGAGTCAGACAAAGGCCGCTCCGACCGACTGTAGCAAGCCTCGTCCCGAGTATGCGAGTACATCTCTGCTTGCTGTTTTGTAGTCATTCCCATAACATCCATTGCTTTTAGAATTCCACATTAAAGATAATTATTGTCAAAAGCGTAGCTATGTTCACAATCTTTGCATACAAATGCAGATATTTCGGAGCAAGAGTCCAAGTGAGTGAGTTGAGCGATTTGTTTTTATTTTGCTTTTCTGCTCCAACACAACGTTCCAGCTAATCATCATCCTACTAGATTTCTGATCAGTGTAAGGTGATTGCTAAGGGTCATAACACCAAGGACTTTTTTTTTTTTTAAATGGTGCCCAAAAATCAACCATCTATTGGGCAATAGAAAAACAAAAAAGTCAGCTCACCCATCAGTTGTTACTGGACTCCGAGGACGGAAACTGTAATGCAACAGGAAAAGCAATGGTCCAAGGTATAATCCAACTTAAACAAGTCTGTTAAAAAATTCCAAAAATTTTTATTGAAAAAATATTTTTCACAAAACAATGGTCAAACAGTGTAAAAAATCACAACCCCCATGTGGGAATAGTAGCGTGGGCAGATGCGTTTCGAACAATAGTTCTTAGTCTGCAAAGCCAACAACACTGATGATAGTTGTCATCACTATCCGACGCCTGTGAATAGCCGTAACTTTACTGCTATTCGCAGACGATGAAGTTGAATGTGAAGGATGTGGACTACGACGCAAAAGCTTTGTGGGAACTTTTTTTTGGGAACAAGGGATGTGTGGGGGACTCTTTATGCAAATAAAGTATTTTTTCTACTTGAAAGAAGAAAATGCCAAAGAATGCTCAGGTCACGTTTTTTAGCCGCTTGGCATCTTAAGAAACCTCAGTTGGTTAAAAGACGCTCAAAAGCTTCAACATATGAACAGAATGTCGTTTTTATATTGTGAGAATCATGTGGGAATAGTGGATGAGGGCAGGTATATCTCGCCCAGATTCCTTTCCTATGTGGCCTAGTCTGGTCAGTATCGCACCTGCTTACTAATGGATAATGGGAGGTGGATATAAAAGGATGCCAGGTCGTTGTGTGAGTGTCTCAGCCTGGGAACACAGAGAGCCTGTCTGTGTGAGAGACACACGTGAGTGGAAGCAGTGCCCACTGCAACTGTGGTTTGGCTGGACGGGAGAAGCCCGCCAGTTGGTAGTTAGGTTGTCCATTGTTTAGTTAGTGCCGGACAGGCAAGGATTTGTTTTATGTTTTATTTCCTTTTGCATTGCTTTCACCGTTAATAAACCTGACCCAGGGTCAGTTATACACGAATCCCAGCTCTGCGCCTGAGTTTCTTGCTGAACGCACGTGACCTTTGACCCCAGCAAAGGCGATCCCGGAGTGTTTTATCACATTGTGGTGGAGAAACGCGGGCATCACGTTGCAAGCATGAGCATGGAGGACGTGGTGAAAGCGCTGGTACAGTCCACCGCCGTCCAGCAAGAAGCTAATCGGGTGATGATGGCCCAGCTGAAGGAGTTGGTGGACATGACAGCTACCGATCGTTCGCTTCTCCAGCAGGTGGCGCAGCGCCTGGCAAGCCTACAGGAGGTTAACCTGGAAGCCGAGTCGAGAGTGATTCACGTGAGTCGGTACTGGCAGAAGATGACGACCGAAGATGACGTCGAGGCATACCTGACCACGTTTGAACGGACGGCGGTGCGAGAAAAATGGCCGAAGGCACGATGGGCTGGCCTGATTGCCCCGTTTCTTTCCAGTGAGGCCCAAAAGGCTTATTATGACTTAGAGCCTGAAGCCGCGCAGGACTTTGACAAACTGAAAGCCGAGATCTTGGCCCGGCTGGGAGTGACGACCGCTGTCCGTGCACAGAGAGTGCATCAATGGACTTATCAGCCGGATAAACCACCGCGGTCACAGATGTTCGACCTGATCCACGTGACGAAGAAGTGGCTACAACCCGAGGTGCTGACAGCGCCAGAGATAATCCAGAGAGTCGTCATGGACAAGTACCTGAGAGCTCTACCGCCAGCCCTGAGGAAGTGGGTAAGCCATGGAAATCCTACGACGGCAGATCAACTGGTGGATCTGGTTGAACGTTACTCCGTGGCGGAAGGACTCCGAGACGACGCTACACCACCTCGTTCTTCATCATCTCCACGGGGAACCGGTAAGACTGTTCCAGGGAGTAGGGGAGATGGAAAAATCCCTAAGACAGTGGGGGAGGAAAACTGGACTGCCCGCACTGCGAGGCCGAGAGTAACGAACTATGGTCTAAGCAAGGGGCCCGTTAGGTGTTTCCGCTGCCAAGAGATGGGACATATTGCTGCGAACTGTCCGGTCACTACTGAACCCATGCAGTGCGACGTCACAGACTCTAAAAACCGCATGTCTATGGTGGCACGGGTAGTGTGAATGCCGGTCAAAAAGATGTGGAAAAACATTTGTGTGATTTAACTGTTGATGGCAAAAGTGTGGTGGCATTGTTAGACTCGGGAAGTGTGGTGACTCTGGTGAAGGCCAGTCTGGTGTCAGCCCCGACTGGACCATCAGACAAATTTTTGGTAACGTGTGTGCATGGAGACACCTGTTCGTACCTCACCGCGGTCATATGCATTACTACTTCCTATGGGTCTGTGCAACATAAAGTGGGACTCATCCCGGCGTTATTGCATGATGTTATCCTGGGCTGGGATTTTCCCCACTTCTGGCAATTGTGGGAGAATCAGATGATGCCCTCGGGTAATAGTGTACATGATTCTTCTCCCAGGGAGTGTGTGGGTCCCGAACCCCTGGAAGAGGTCTCCCCGGAAGACTCGGGGGAAGAGTCTGCGGGAAATGACCTGCAGTTCCCGATTTCAGTCATGGCGGGTGATAATGAGGAGACCGGGGAAGAGGAGGAGGCTGACAGCCGTCCACCTCCCCGTTTGCCGGATTTAGAAGTTCAGAAAGATGACTTCCAAAGCGAGCAAATAAAGGATCCTACCCTTTCTCAGGCTAGGACAAATGTGAAAGTGATAAATGGGGTACCCGTAGAACCTGGCTCTAGGCTGGCATATCCTTACATGGTTCTGGAGAATGAATTACTCTATCAGATAGAGAAAAAGGGGGAAGATACGGTGCAACTATTAGTCGTGCCAAAACCCTACCAGCGGCAGGTGCTGGACCTGGCCCACGGACATGTGATGGGAGGTCACCTGGGAGTCCAGAAAACCACCGAAAGGATATTACACTGTTTTGTTTGGCCAGGCATGCATCACGATATTCGTGTATATTGCGAGTCTTGTCCTGACTGCCAAGCCTCTGCACCTAAGCCCCGGTTCTGTAGCCCTTTGGTACCCCTACCTATTATTGAAGTCCCGTTTGAGAGGATTGGGATGGATTTAGTAGGGCCCCTTCCACGGTCTGCACATGGACACCAACATATCCTGGTCATCTTGGATTATGCCACTCGTTACCCGGAGGCCATCCCTTTGCGTAACACGGCCACCAAGACGATTGCCAAGGAGCTGGTGCATGTGTTTAGTCGGGTCGGTATACCAAAACAGATACTCACCGACCAGGGGACCCCCTTTATGTCCAGGATAATGAAGGAGCTCTGCCGATTGTTACAAATCGAACCGTTACGCACATCCGTGTATCACCCTCAAACAGACGGGTTGGTTGAATGGTTCAATAAAACTCTGAAGCAGATGCTGAGAAAGGTGATAGACAAGGATGGGAAGAACTGGGACTATTTACTTCCGTATTTGCTTTTTGCCATCAGGGAAGTACCCCAGTCTTCCACGGGATTCTCGCCTTTCGAGTTATTGTACGCCCAATGTCCTCGCGGACTGTTAGACGTTGCAAAAGAAACCTGGGAGGGTTCAGGTCACTCCGTTTAAAACAGTGATAGATCACGTCACACAAATGCAGGACCGTATTGCGGCTGTTACGCCTATCATCAAAGAACACATGTTACAGGCTCAAGGAGCCCAAAAAAGAATCTATGATAGGGGCGCCAAGATCCGTAAGTTTGCACCCGGAGATAGGGTGTTGATCCTGGTCCCCACGGTGGACAGTAAGTTCCTGGCAAAGTGGCAGGGCCCCTTTGAGATCAAGGAAAGAGTTGGTGAAGTAAACTACAAAGTATACCAGGCAGGTAAACGGAAACCTGAACAGATTTATCATGTAAATCTGATAAAGCCCTGGAAGGATCGGTCTGCCTTGTCAGCGGAGCTGGCCCGTCCTGTCTGCTCGCATACCGTACCGGAGGTACGGGTTGCAGAGACTCTCTCGGAGCGGCAAAAGACGGAAGTCAGGCAGTTTCTACTTCATAACCAAAAGTTTTTCTCAGAAAAACCCGGGCAGACTATGCTAATGAAACATGACATCGTAACGGAACCTGGTGTCACAGTTCACGTAAAGCCCTACCGAATCCCGGAAGCGCGCCGTGAAGCCGTTTCCCGAGAAGTGAAGGCAATGTTAGAGTTAGGAGTCATTGAGGAATCGCACAGTGCGTGGTCCAGCCCGATTGTGCTAATTCCTAAACCGGACAGCACCATCCGGTTCTGCAATGACTTCAGGAAACTGAATGCGGTCTCAAAATTTGATGCCTACCCCATGCCCCGGGTCGACGAGTTAATAGATCGGTTAGGAAAAGCCCGGTATATTACGACCCTAGACCTAACAAAGGGGTATTGGCAGATCCCTCTGGTGGAGGCTGCCAGAGAAAAGACAGCATTTGCTACGCCGGAAGGTTTATTTCAGTATGTGTATATGCCGTTTGGACTGCACAGGGCACCGGCGACCTTACAGAGACTTATGGATCGAGTCTTGAGGCCACATAGGCGGTATGCTTCGGCCTATTTGGATGACATTGTCATTTACAGCTTGGACTGGGAGACTCATCTCCAGAAAGTACAAGCTGTGATTGACGACCTGTGGGAGGCAGGACTAACCGCGAACCCCAAGAAATGTCACATCGGGCTAGAAGAAGCCCGGTATTTGGGGTATGTAATTGGGAGGGGTGTTGTTAAACCCCAGGTTGATAAGATTCAGGCGGTTCAGGACTGGCCACAACCTGTCAACAAGAAGCAGGTGCAAGCCTTCCTGGGGATCGCCGGTTATTATCGCCGGTTCATACCCAATTTTGCAGCCATCGCTACCCCCCTGACGGATCTTACAAAAGGGAAAGACTCCGTCATGATTAAATGGAGTTTAGCGGCTGAAGAAGCCTTCCATAGCCTAAAACGGGCACTTTGCTCTCAGCCCGTACTGGTGACTCCGGACTTCCGCAGTGAGTTTGTGGTACAAACAGATGCCTCTGATACCGGTATCGGGGCCGTACTCTCACAAGTGAGGGACGGAGTGGAACACCCAGTCCTCTATCTCAGCAGGAAGCTGAATAAACACGAGCAAAGGTATGCAGTCGTAGAAAAAGAGTGCCTCGCCATTAAGTGGGCTCTAGAGGCCCTCAAATATTACCTGGTGGGCTGAAAGTTCAGGCTGATCACTGACCATGCCCCTCTCAAGTGCAAGTGGATGCACTTGAACAAGGAACGGAATAGCCGGGTGATCCGGTGGTTCCTTGCCCTGCAGGCCTACACTTTTACGGTGGAGCACCGCCCAGGAGTACAGATGGGAAACGCAGATGCCCTGTCCCGAGTGCACTGTTTGGCGGGTGTCATTGCTCGACCGGAGTGGTCTGAGCAGAGGGGGGGATATGTGAGAATCATGTGGGAATAGTGGATGAGGGCAGGTATATCTCGCCCAGATTCCTTTCCTATGTGGCCTAGTCTGGTCAGTATCGCACCTGCTTACTAATGGATAATGGGAGGTGGATATAAAAGGATGCCAGGTGGTTGTGTGAGTGTCTCAGCCTGGGAACACAGAGAGCCTGTCTGTGTGAGAGACACACGTGAGTGGAAGCAGTGCCCACTGCAACTGTGGTTTGGCTGGACGGGAGAAGCCCGCCAGTTGGTAGTTAGGTTGTCCATTGTTTAGTTAGTGCCGGACAGGCAAGGATTTGTTTTATGTTTTATTTCCTTTTGCATTGCTTTCACCGTTAATAAACCTGACCCAGGGTCAGTTATACACGAATCCCAGCTCTGCGCCTGAGTTTCTTGCTGAACGCACGTGACCTTTGACCCCAGCAAAGGCGATCCCGGAGTGTTTTATCACAATATCGATACACATACAGTATGTTAATTCTTTTTTGTGTGTCTGAGTGATTTTTTTTTAAGCTGGTTTCAGAGCAGACTTGCTCCAAACACACCTCAAGAAGACATCATATACCATTATACAACTGAATGGAAGAACCATCAGACAAATGAATAAGAAATACAGTCAATATCATCCAAACTACAAACAATTTAATGACACCCAATTGTGTCATTTTACATAATAATGGACTATAACTTGCGGACACTCCACTAAGACTATATATCTACAAGAAACATAGAATTCAAAGTCCAAAATCGTAGAAATGTGGCGCCCCCAGGAGTATGATCACCACAATGGCATTGCCTTCCTCCTAGGGAGGGTAATGTCAATCTTGGAAGCAATGAAGGTCTCTCTGGCAGTTAATCACAGCATACAACACAGCTCCCACTCCAGTCCAGCTGAGGGAGCTCCGAACCAAGACTGGGGGAGGAGCTGCTCTCTGTGGGCCGGGAAGGGAAAATTAGTCAGTTAGTGTGAGGAGGGCAACGTGTGTAGACATGGAGAGAGAAGCTGGAGGTTGAGCGGAGAATAGAGAGCTCACTCCTAGTGATAGCGCATGATCTGGAGCCTGGTCTCCAAGGTTGTATGGATACTGATGTTCCTGCAACAGAACCCAGAGGAATAGGAAGCTGTAAATGCTCTATTCCCACATAAGACTCGGAGGCACAACAGCGACGGGTGAGCCAAAAGAAGAGATAGAAGGCTACAGCTGTCTGCCATACGAGGTTAGATCTAAAAGGAAACAAGAAGGAGGAACTTCAGTGTAACACAGTACTGCATATCCCTCAAGTAAGCGCTAGGAAGGAGACTACACAAACCATCTGCACAGAGAGATTCCTGAGTTGCTTCCAGGCTAACCAGCTCCTGTACCATCTGTAATTTGGACCCTGAACTGCATTTACCAAGCAAAGTAAAGGTAAAGAAACTGCACCCTGTTGTGTCCTTGCCTCCTTCCTGCAAGATCTTCAGTACTGCTACATCTCTGAGCCAGACACTGCACCCTCTTCCTAAACACCTATCCTCACTGCCCTGGGACTACAGCCCTGCCTGTGGAGGGCTACAACATCATTGCTGAACCACATCATCTGTCTCAGAGGATCTGTTTGCAGCGTCGGCTTAACACCTTCCTTGCCGAACACCACCGGTGGCGTCACGAATCATCCACTCACAAACTTTATTCCCATCTCTCAACTCCCTTTTACATGGGCGCCCAGGGCCACGGACTGGGTCACTGCTGCTGTGACACCTCCCTCTGAGAGACCGGCCCGGTACAGAGTATCCCACACCCCTGGGGCGGCGACCCATTTTGGCGTCACTAACAGGATTTACGGAGCCCGGTACCCCCGGGTCCTGTGTGCCAGAGACTGTGTTTTGTGCCATAGACTATTTGTGCCATTGCCGCCATTACCCTGCTGCTTGGCGCACACAGGAAGCCTAAGGGGCGGGCAGTCGTGAGCGGAGCCAGCCGAAAAGCGCAAAAAAGTGGAGTGCCACGCGGGAAGAGGCCAGCCCGTGAGAAGTGGGAAGCCGAGGCTTGCAGTCCCGGCATCCCCTGATCGTCTAGCCGGTGGAGCGGTAACCGGTAAACCAGCGCAACCCAGGGCCTGGCCAAACGTTAACTAAGGGGGGAAGAGAATGTCGGAGGCAGCGGCGGACACCCCCGCCAACCCCTCAGCGCCGCAAGATGCAGGGCCCAACGCTGCTGCGGCTCCAATAGCACCCACCGCAGCGGTCCCCATAATGCCGCTGTCTAAGCCTTACATACAGGGAGCAGCATGGTTTCCGCAGTATTCAGGGGAGTCACATACCCTGAGTGACTTCAAAGAGAGACTGTGCAGTTTGTTTGAAGTGTATCCTCTGTCTGAAAACCAGAAGGTGAACATCCTTATTGGGCAGCTAACAGGTGCAGCACAGAGAGAAGTAAAAGCCTGGCAGGACACTGATAAGGAGACTGTTAAAAAGATCCTGGCTAAGCTAAGAAGCACCTTTGACACCCGCAGTGCCGCTGAAATCAAGATGAGATTCTTTGGGTGTAAGCAGAAAGCGCAGGACAGTATAAAGGACTATGCTCTTAACCTGCAGGAGGCGCTGCGAGCCGTCAAGCAGATTGACCCAGACAGTTTGAAAGATGGAGACGGACTGTTAAAGGAACAATTCATTGAGGGACTCCTATCCAGTACCCACAGAGCACAGCTGCGCATCATAGCCCTGCAAAACCCTGACCTAGACTTTGCAGACTTCAAAGACAGGGCTATCCGGGTGCTGCATGAACCAAATGTCAGCCGTCCAGCGCCCCCTAGGCGCCCAGCGATCACATACCACCAGGAAGCAGCGTCTTTCCCCTCCAGCCCTGTGGAGGCTGATGCACAGACTCTGGACAAAGATCCATCTGCCGAACTGCGTCTTCAGGTCCAGGAGTTGACCAAAGGTATGGCTGCCCTTGCCAAGACTGTGTAGTCCCTGCAACTATCCTCCAAGGAGAAGATCCAGCTGGCTTCCAGTCCAGAGGATGTCCCGTGGCTAAAGAAGAAGAGGATCCCACTACTCCGAGGGAGAACCAACGATCGCTATGACCAGGACGGACGTCCCATCTGTCGTCACTGCTACAAGGCAGGCCACATCGCAAGATTTTGTTATTTAAATGAGCAACCCCTGGGGCAGAGGGCCAACCCCCAGGAGTAGGACCACAAGGCCCAAAGAATTGGCGAGCTAAGTATGTTGGAGGGAGACCGGTCCTCCCAGTGGTGGTTGACGGCATCCCCATGAACACTTTGCTGGACACTGGCTCTCAGGTGACAACTATGCCATATATCCTTTACAAGCGGTATTGGGCTGACTCTGAACTTACCCGTGGCCCATGTGATGAACTGACAGTAGTTGCCAGCAATGGTCAGTCTTTACCGTAAGTAGGATGTAAAGAAATTACTGTTAAAGTGGGGAGAGTAGAGTTAAAATCTCAAGGTCTGATAGTTGTACACATTGATCGACGAGAATGTAACCCAATGATGACTCTAGGTACCAATGTGATTGAAAATTGTCTTTCCGAGGTTATTGTTTTGTTGCAACAGGTAGCCGAGACTGCTGGTTCCAGTGAACAACGAGTCCTGCAGAAGGAGATCAAAGCCCTGATGCAAAGACAGCAGGTAGAACTCTCTGGCGGAGAAATTGGCAGCGTCAGAGTGAGTGATTCTTTCCCCATTGCGATACCCCCCAGATGTGAAATGTTAATTTGGTGTCAGGGAGCCATAGGTCTCAGAGGAAAAGATTACCAAGCATTGGCAGAGCCAGTGTACTCTGATAGTCGGCCCACTGTCCTGACAGCCAGAGGGGTAGTTGATGTCCGCAAAGGGAGAGTACCTGTACGCCTCTTGAATTGTGGGGAAGAGGAGGCCACAATACCTCGGTATGCCACAGTTGCTAAGCTGCTTACTGTCAGTACCAATGCAATACGGGCAGCAGAGCCATTGGTCTCATCCGACCAGGTGGAGGACAATGGCTCTGTAAAGCACCTGGAGGAGTGGTGTCAGCAGCTGCAGGTGGGAACTAGAATCACAGAATCATAGAATAGAATCATAGAATCGTAGAGTTGGAAGGGACCTCCTGGGCCATCTGGTTCAACCCCCTGCTCAATGCAGGATTCGCTAAATCATCCCAGTCAGATGTCTGTCCAGCCTCTGTTTGAAGACTTCCATTGAAGGAGCACTCACCACTTCTCGTGGCAGCCTGTTCCACTCATTGATCACTCTAACTGTCAAAAAGTTTTTTCTAATATCTAATCTGTGTCACCTCCCATTCAGTCTCATCCCATTGCTTCTAGTCTTTCCTTGTGCAAATGAGAATAAAGATGATCCTTCTACAATGTGACAGCCCTTGAGATTTTTGTAGACAGCTATTAAGTCTCCTCTCAGACTTCTCTTTTCCAAACTAAACATTCCCAAATCCTGCAACCTTTCCTCATAAGACAGGGCTTGCAGACCGGTCACCATTCTGGTCGCTCTTTTCTGAACTTGCTCCAGTTTGTTGATGTCTTTTTTAAAATGTGGTGCCCAAAACTGGACACAATATTCCAGATGAGGTCTGACCAAAGAGGAGTAGAGGGAAATAATGACTTCACGTGATCTAGACTGTATGCTCCTGTTAATACATCCTAGAATTGCATTTGCCTTTTTTGCTGCTGCATCACACTGTTGACTCATATTCAGTCTGTGATCTATTAGTATACCCAAGTCTTTTTCACATGTGCTGTTGCTTAGCCCTATTCCTCCCATTCTGTATATGCTTTTTTCATTTTTATTGCCCAGATGTAGTACTTTGCATTTTTCCCTGTTAAAAACCATTCTGTTAGTTGCTGCCCACTGCTCCAGTTTATTTATATCTTTTTGAATCCTCTCTCTCTCTCTCTTCTCTAGTATTAGCTATCCCTCCTAGCTTTGTGTCATCAGCAAATGTAATCAGTTTACCCTCAATTCCTTCATCTAAATTGATGATAAAGATGTTGAACAATACAGGGCCCAGGACAGAGCCCTGAGGTACCCCACTTGAGACATTCTTCCAACTGGATATGCAGCCATTTACGAGCACTCTTTGGGTCCGATCACTAAGACAGTTATGAATCCACCTAACAGTTGCCTTGTCCATTCCATACTTAGTCATTTTTTCAATAAGGATTGTATTAGATACTTTGTCAAATGCTTTGCTGAAGTCAAGATATACTATATCTACAGCATTTCCTTGATCCACCCAATCAGTGATTCCGTCATAGAAGGAAATTAAGTTAGTCTGACATGACTTATTAGTTACAAACCCATGCTGACTCTGTTTAATCACTTCATTCTTATCCAGGTACTGACATACATGTTGTTTAATAATTTGTTCAAAGATCTTTCCTGGTATAGAAGTCAGACTCACCGGCCTATAGTTGCCTGGGTCCACATTCTTCCCCTTTTTGAAGATAGGAACAACAATTGCTCTTCTCCAGTCTTCTGGGACTTCTCCTGTTTTCCAAGAATTTTCAAAGATTATGGAGAGAGGTTCAAAAATTTCTTCTGCTATCTCCTTCAGTACTCTGGGGTGTAATTCATCTGGGCCTGGAGACTTGAATTCATTTATGTTAGCTAAGTGTTTCCTCACTATCTTTCTGTTTATAGATATCCTGGATTCTTCTATTCCCTTAATAGGACAGTGAACAACAGTTGATGTTACATTTCCTTTCTGAGAGAAAACAGATGCAAAATAGGAATTTAAAAGTTCGGCCTTCTCAACATCCTGTCTTACCATTTCATCATTTTCATCCTGTAAAAATCCTATAGCATCTTTGACCTTTCTTTTACTTTTGACATATCCCCCAAATCCTTTATTATTGCTTTTGACATCTCTTGCAAGCCTCAATTCATTGTCAGCTTTACTAATCTGATTTGTGCCCTGCAGGTACTGCAGACATCATTATATTCTTCTTTAGGTATGCCTCCCTCTTTCCATTTTATAAACATTTCTTTCTTCCTTTTTAGCATGTGCTTAAGTTCTGTGTTCATCCATCCTGGTTTCCTTAAATGCTTCCTATTCTTCCCTCTTTTCGGAATCGTTAACAATTGTGCTTTGAGAATTTCATTTTTCAAGATTTCCCATCCTTCCTGGACATTTTTGTCTTTAAGGATATCCAGCCATTGGATCCCTCCAATTCTCTTTCTGAATCCCTTAATATCTGCCTTTCTGAAATCTAACCTTGAAGTCTGAGTCTTCACAGGTCTTCCTCCTCTAGTTATCCAAAATTCTAAAATAGGATGGTCGCTACCTCCTAGGGTCCCAGCCACTTTTACCTCCTCAACCATTTCCTCCCTGTTTATAAGGGTTAGATCCAAGGTAGCAGATCCCCTTGTTTTCTCCCCTACCTTTTGGAAGATAAAGTTGTCAGCAAGAGAGGATAAGAATTTCCTTGACCTGTTAGTTTTGCCTGAGAGAGATTCCCAACAAATGTCTGGATAGTTGAAATCTCCCATGACAACTGTCATATTTTTTGGAGAACTTGGCCATTTGATGCATAAAGAGTTCATCCATATCTTCAGTTTGCACAGGTGGCCTGTAGTAAATGCCTACAATGGTGTCCTTTCCATGGTTCTGTCCTTGTATTCTTACCCAAACAGTTTCCACAGAACTCCCAGTCTCTGAAGCTTCAATCTCTGTGCAGATATACGCGTTTCTAACATACAATGCGACACCTCCTCCTCGTTTATCAAGTCTGTTTCTTGCAAATAAGTTGTATCCTTCTAGTCTTGTATTCCAATCATGTGTATCATCCCACCAAGTTTCAGTGATTCCAATGACATCATATTTTTTTTCCTGCGTTAGTAGTTCCAATTATCCTTGTTTGCTGCCCATGCTTTGTGCATTAGTATAGAAACATTTTAGTTTGTGATTGGTGTCTCTTTCTCCAATATTTTAATTATTTAGATTCTTTTGTCTTTGTTCTTCCTTTCCACTTCTAATAGCAGAGTTCTCAATAGCATTTGTCAGGTGTATGGCTTTTTCTGGTCTTTTGCTTCCCTTCCCACGTTGTTCTAGTTTAAAGCTCTCCTTACAAGTGTAGCAAGGCAACTTCCAAATACTTGTTTTCCAGTCTTCGTAAGGTGCACCCCATATCTAGCAAGTAGTCCATCGTATAGGTAATTCACTCCGTGATCCAGAAATCCAAATCGTTGCTGACGGCACCATCGACGTAGCCAGTTGTTCACCTGCAGAATCTTATTCCACCTCCTTGTTCCATGGCCATCCACTGGGAGGATGGAAGAGAAGACCACCTGCGCTCCCAGTTCTTTCACTTTCTTGCCTAAGTTTTCAAAGTCTCTGCAGATGGTTTCCAGGTCGTTTCTTGCGGTGTCATTTGGCCCCACATGTAGTAGCAGGAATGGGTAGTCATCTGTAGGTCTGACTCCACCACTTCATACCAAAAGAGTGGGGTTTACCGAGTGACTCAGGAGTATGAGCGGGTATTCAGTAAACACCCTCTAGAATTTGGGAATGCAAAAGGGGTTCAACACCAAATCCCCACTGGAGATCATCCACCCATTAAAGAAAGGTACCGGCCTATACCCCCAACACAATATCAATGTGCCAAAAGAATGTTGCGGGAAATGAAGGAGGCTGGGGTAATCAGAGACAGTTGTAGCCCCTGGGCAGCTCCAATAGTCTTTGTGAAAAAGAAAGATGGTACCATGAGAATGTGTGTTGATTACAGACAAATTAACAGCATTGCACATAAGGATGCCTACCCATTACCCACAATTGAAGAGTCATTAGCCACACTTAAAACTGCTAACTAGTTTTCCAACTTAGATCTCACTAGTGGGTATTGGCAGGTTCCCGTGGCAGAGGCAGACAAGGAGAAAACAGCGTTTACAACACCAATGGGTCTCTGTGAGTTCAACTACATGCCATTCGGGCTCTGCACTGCCCTAGGGACATTCCAACGGCTGATGGAGTGCTGTCTGGGACACAAGAACTTCGAGACAGTCCTGTTGTACCTTGATGATGCCATTGTTTTCTCCAAGACTTATGAAGACCATCTGGAGCACCTGACTGAGGTGTTTGAAGCCTTGTCCAACTTTGGCCTGAAAATGAAGCCATCCAAATGCCACCTCCTGAAGCCCAAGGTACAGTACCTCGGTCATGTAGTGAGTGCAGAAGGTGTGGCACCAGATCCAGACAAAGTCACTGTCATCTGGGACTGGCAGAAGCCCAGCAACCTCCATGAAGTACGTCAATTCCTCGGGTTGGTAGGCTACTACCCAAGGTTCATCAAAGGCTTCACTGAGCTAGCCACGCCTATGCAAAATCTTCTGGTGGACCAGCCAAAGAAAGCCAGGAAGAAGAGTCCTACATTTGAATGGCATGAGGAGCTAGAGATGTCATTCACTCGACTGAAGATGGCTCTCACAGGAGATGAAGTTCTGGCCTACCCAGATTATGACCAACCATTTGTTCTGTATACTGATGCCGGCAACGTGGGACTGGGAGCAGTACTGTCACAGGTACAGAATGGCAAAGAAAGAACGATCTCCTACACCAGCAGGAAGCTTCTTCCCACTGAAAGGAACCCTGACAACTACAGTTCCTTCAAACTGGAGTTCCTCGCTGTAGTCTGGGCATTACCTAGCTTCAGCCAAGTTTACCATCTTCATGGACAACAACCCGTTGACTCACTTGGAAACTGCAAAACTAGGTGCACTGGAGCAGCTGCTGTCTAACTATGAATTAACCATCAAGTACCGAGCGGGACACAAGAACGGTCTATCGTGAAAGAGGCCACCCTAAATCCATTGCCTCATCATGACTGGGCAGAAACGCAGGATAGCGACCCCGCAGTCTGCCTGGTAAAGGAGCTACTGTCACAAGCTGACTCACGCCCAGATCCAGATGCTCCTGAAGAAACCCAGCAGTTGTGGATGGAAAAAGCCAGGCTGTTCATTTATGAAGGAAAGCTGTGTCGGAGGAGTATCAATGCCCGCACTCATGAGTTGCTCTGGCAAGTGGTAGTCCCAAAGAGGGAGGTATCAATGGTCTTGGAAGCATACCACAATGGAGCTGGACACTTCGGATGGAAGAAATTGGAGGCCTTGCTCCAGGAGAGAGTCTACTGGGCTGGTATGAGGAAGGCCATTGAAAATTGGTGTCGGGAGTGTGGACAATGTAACCTGCGCAGAAAGGACCGTAACAGCCAGCGAGCTCCTTTGCAGCCAATAATAACCAAACAACCCCTTGAGTTGGTTGCCCTGGACCATGTGAAGCTGGTCCCAAGCCGTTCAGGCTACGTTTATGCTCTTACCATCTTTGACCACTACTCAAGATTCCTGGTAGTCGTGCCTGTCAAGGATCAAACAGCCAGGACAGCAGCCAGAGAATTCCAACAGCACTTTTGTCGACCACATGGATATCCCGAGCGAGTGCTTACAGATCAAGGTCCAGCTTTTGAGGCAGAAGTGTTCCAGGAATTCTGTAACTTGTACGGTTGCAAGAAGATCCGGACAACACCGTACCATCCACAGACCAATGGCATGTGTGAAAAGATGAACCAGGTGGTGATTGACCTACTGAAGACCTTGCCTTTGGAAGAGAGGAATCTGTGGCCAGAAAAGTTGCCAGATCTGGTAGACCTCTACAACCACATTCCTGTGAATTCCACCAACTGCACTCCAGCCTACCTAATGAGAGCGAGGTCTGTTAAGCAGCCTATTGATATGGATATGGGAGTCCTTACACCTGAGGTGACATCACCAGATGCTGACTGGGACACAGAGAGGCAGCAACAGTATCGAAGAGTACAAGAGTGTGTAGAAAAGAGTCTAGCTCAGGCAAGACAAAAACAAGAAAGGCACTACAATCACCATGCACCTGCAGTTCCCTTGTCACCAGGAGAACAAGTCCTAAAAAGGAAGAGGAGGATGCATAAATTAGATGACCAATGGGAAGCTGAACCCTACACCATCGTACCATCAAACTTCGATAACATCAATGTGTGCCTTATCAGTAAGGATGGGGGAGAAACCTCAGCAGCAGTATCGAGGGATCATCTGAAATTGTGCCCTGACCAACTAAAGGACAGAATGGAAGAACAAAACAACCTTCAGCCCATAGAGGAAGAAGAAAAGGTCAGCACTGTACTTGGAGAATTCCCTGCAAATTGGACTTGAGCAAACAATGCCATAGTGGTGCCAGTTTTGACTTTTCCTCAACTGGTAGTGCAAGAAGAATTGACTCAAGACCACCCTGAAAATCAGCAAGTGCAAGCAGCAGATGCTACACCAGCAGTGGAACAAGAGAATTCTCACCCTGCCAGTGGTGAATCTGTCATGCCCACAGTGAGTAGAAGTGGTCCTAGGAAATCTAGTATTCCTGTGCTACGTAGAACCAACAGTAATGTAGCCAGTACAACACACTACACCAGTAGTAGTAAACACAAGGCATCCAGTAAGGTCCCCAACAACACCAGTGCTACGTAGGTCTGTCCGTAGTACCCAAGGTATTCCACCCCAAAGGTTTCGTATATATAGGGCCCCTGCTCTTCTCCGTTTACACCTCCGGCCTCGGACAGCTCATAGAATCTCATGGCTTTCAGTATCATCTCTATGCTGATGACACACAGATCTACAGCTCTGGACCAGATATCACCTCCTTACTAAACAGAATCCCTCAATGTCTGCCTGCTATTTCATCCTTCTTCTCCGCTAGATTTCTAAAACTTAATATGGACAAACCAGAATTAATCATCTTTCGCCCATCTCACGTGACCCCCCCAACAGACCTATCCATTAAAGTAAGCGGCTGCCCACTCTCTCCAGTCCCACAAGCTCGCTGCCTCGGGGTTATCCTTGACACTGATCTCTCTTTCAAACCACATATCCAAGCCCTTTCCGCTTCCTGCCGACTTCAACTCAAAAATGTTTCATGGATCCCTACATTCCTCAACCAAGAATCTGCAAAAACCCTAGTCCATGCCCTCATCATCTCCTGCCTTGACTACTGCAACCTCCTGCTCTGTGGCCTCCCCTCTAACACTCTCGCACCCCTCCAACTATTCTTAACTCTGCTGCCCGACTAATCCACCTGTCCCCCCGCTATTCCCCGGCCTCTCGCCTCTGTCAATCCCTGCACTGGCTCCCCATTACCCAAAGACTCCAGTTCAAAACCCTAACCATGACATACAAAGCCATCCACAACCTGAGTCCTCCGTACATCTGTGACCTAGTCTCCCGGCACTTACCTGCACGAAACCTCCGATCCTCACAAGATCTCCTTCTGTACTCCCCTCTTATCTCCTCTTCCCACAATCGCATACAAGATTTCTCCTGTGCATCCCCTCTACTCTGGAACTCTCTTCCACAACATATCAGACTCTCGCCTACCATGGAAACCTTCAAAAAGAACTTGAAGACCTACCTCTTCCGACAAGCCTACAACTTGCAGTAACCACCGATCCACCAAACCGCTGCACGACCAGCTCTACCCTCGCCTACTGTATCCTCGCCCATCCCGTTGTAGATTGTGAGCCCTCGCGGGCAGGGTCCTCTCTCATCCTGTACCAGTCGTGACTTGTATTGTTTAAGATTACTGTGCTTGTATGTATTATGTATACCCCTCCTCACATGTAAAGCGCCATGGAATAAATGGCGCTATAATAATAATAATAATATAATAATAAGTTATGTAATTGTTAATCTGTAAATATGCAACGTTTCAAGTTTTGTGCCTACAGAGACTCTGTAAGAACCCCTATTTGAATATTCCAGTTTCTTTTGATGGACAATTGGGCCACAGGACTATGTGTGGTCAAAACTACCTTTGTACATAGTTTACCATTTGCTCAGGAAATGGACCATAGACATTGACGCATGGACTAATCGTCACAGGACTATTTTTGGAGCTTTAGCTTTTGTAATTTTTCATTTTTCTTAAATCTTGTACATTTATAATTGTTTATTTGTTAAATTGTTCACATGTTTTCCTTCAGTCCGGGAGTACTGAATTGCACTAGGGGGAATGTGGCGCCCCCAGGAGTATGGTCGCCACAATGGCATTGCCTTCCTCCTAGGCAGGGTAATGTCAGGCTTGGAAGCAATGAAGGGTCTCTCTGGCAGTTAATCACAGCATACAACACAGCTCCCACTCCAGGCCAGCAGAGGGAGCTCTGAACCAAGACTGGAGGAGGAGCTGCTCTCTGGGGGCCGGAAAAGGATAATTAGTCAGTTATTGTGAGGAGGGCAATGTGGAGAGAGAAGCTGGAGGTTGAGCGGAGAATAGAGAGCTCACTCCTAGTGATAGCGCATGATCTGGAGCCTGGTCGCCAAGGTTGTATGGATACTGACGTTCCTGCAACAGAACCCAGAGGAATAGGAAGCTGTAAATGCTCTATTTCCACATAAGACTCGGAGGCACAACAGCGATGGGTGAGCTAAAAGAAGAGATAGAAGGCTACAGCTGTCTGCCATACGAGGTAGATCTAAAAGGAAACAAGAAGGAGGAACTTCAGTGTAACACAGTACTGCATATCCCTCAAGTAAGCGCTAGGAAGGAGACTACACAACCCATCTGCACAGAGAGATTCCTGAGTTGCTTCCAGGCTAACCAGCTCCTGTACCATCTGTAATCTGGACCCTGGACTGCATTTACCAAGCAAAGTAAAGGTAAAGAAACTGCACCCTGTAGTGTCCTTGCCTCCTTCCTGCAAGATCTTCAGCACTGCTACATCTCTGTGCCAGACACTGCACCCTCTTCCTAAACACCTATCCTCACTGCCCTGGGACTACAGCCCTGCCTGTGGAGGGCTACAACATCATTGCTGCACCACACCATCTGTCCCAGAGGATCTGTTTGCAGCGTCGGCTTAACACCTTCCTTGCCGAACACCACAGGTGGCGTCACGAATCATCCACTCACAAACTTTATTCCCATCTCTCAACTCCCTTTTACATGGGCACCCAGGGCCACGGACCGGGTCACCGCTGCTGTGACACCTCCCTCTGAGAGACCGGCCCGGTACCGAGTACCCCACAGCCCTGGGGGGGGGGGTGACCCAGAAACATATAAACAAGCTTTATTACACAAGTAATAACAATGACTCACATAATAAAAAAGTGGAAGGAAATGGCACACAGTGTCAAAAGATATGCATTGCACAGATTCACCAAAATACCGGGCATGAGATATATGATGTATAACTAACAACAGGTCCATATAATAATATAATGTACAATAGTATCTGGATTTATAATAGATAATTCAAGCTGCCAAATATCAAAATAACCAAAAACAGAGGGATGTATACACAATGAATATATGTGTCATAGCATGTAATAGGGTACATAGTCCCAAAAGATGCTCTTATAATGAGAAAAATCATTACACCCTATGTTAAATGTAACTTAGTCATGGCAAGCATACATAGATAGAAGGACAGCTCACCCATTGTAACCCATTAGTGGCAGTGCAATAGAAAGCAGCCCCAACCACAGAGTTTTATTAGCTTACCAATACTCCCAAACACGAATCCTCCTCCATGAAAGAACATGACTCCTTTTCTGCCACCAGCTGAAGGAGATCGGTGTTGGTAGACCCTCACTGGCACTCCTCCAAATTGTAGGTCTTTTGTGACGATCTCTGGATCATCCTTCAGCCTAGGCATTAATATTTTTTGTAGAAAATTAATAGGTCCTGCAACGTTCCATACTCCAAGTTTATCAAGAAACTTCCCCTGTAAAGAAAAGAAAATGTGAAAAATCACAGAGACATGTCTGATGTTGATCCAATTCAATTAAAATAGACAATGCAAGTCTATGGGTCTGTGGAAAAAGCGGACAATATTCAAATGCCATCCCAGTGAGGTCAGTTTTTAGGCCACACAAAGGCCACATTCACATATTCATTCAGTATTTGTAAGCTAAAACCAGGAGTGGAACAGTCAGAGGAAAAGTATAATAGAAACACGTCACCACTTCTGTATTTATGACCCACTCCTTGCTTTAGCTTACAAATACCCTATGTAAAATACTGACCAAATACCGAATGTCTGAACGTGGCCTGATGCATAGATTTGCACTTGGGAGTTTTATCTTAGACTCAGATTAAAATCAGACAAGTCTCCTTCACTTTATATGGACCAATCAGTCTGCAAAAACACACTTACATGTGAACAGCTTCACACTATAATAAGTAGGCGTGCTAGCCATTAAAAGCATGTACTTCTTCCTCTGTAAAAGGTTGACCTATCATAGGCAGGCAGCAGCATAGAGGGAAAAAGAACATCCCCCACAAAAGTTTAGAAATTATTTTAACTTGTGTGAAACATGTAATGACAGACAGCCTACTCTTTCCACTAATCTCACTGTAGAGCTGTGTGTGATTACAAAATGCAGGGAATTGAGCAGAGATGAGTGTGATTGCATACACCTTTCATCTTCCATCTCATGGCAGTTGGTATGAGGGAAAGGAAAATTACAGCAGAGCTTTGTATCATTACAGTCAGTTCTGCATCTGCAGCTTTTCTTTCACAGCACTGTTATGATTGAGTCACCGTAGGAGGCAAAAATAGAAATGCTAGCTAAGTCCAGAAAACCAGAGAAGTTGGCAGCTATCGGATTGCAGACCCCTGAACCTATCAACACAACTAGCAGTAGCCGTGGGGGGCTCCTACGATGCCCTAGGCCCCTCGATCACAGCCGGAGGACTACATAGCCTAAAGACAGAAAGGGAAATCTAAACTGCCCCAGAGCAGACCCCAAAGCAAAAGGCAGCTCCCCACATATAATGACGGTGAAGCAAGAAGAAAGAACAAAACACAGACAGAAAGATAGACTGAGCAAAGATGGGGCCCAAGCTAGATTAGATAGGAAAGGACAGGAAGGCTGCTGTCTGCAATCCGTGAAAAAACCCTATGAAAATAAGAGCCAACAAACTGACAGTAAAGAAGGCCCTGAAGACGCTAGGCTTCAAAAAAGGCTATGTCAGTACTCAGGAATATTCTGAAGACAGAGCAACAGGCAAAAGGAGATTCAGCTCACCCCAGCAGGGAATGGCAGAATCCAGAAAAGCAAGGAAAACAAAACACTAATGCAAAAAGGCAAAGCAGAAATCTTAGCTTTAGATGAGCAGGAATCAGACTGGTTTCCTAGAAGTCCACAGAGAAATGACCCGCAGGCCAGAAGGGCGTCGGCAGCCTTATATCCAGTCATTAACTCCACTCAGCCAGTCATCATCATCAGCCCCAGGTGTTTGACAATCAGGCTCACTACCTTTCTTCACCAGAAGAGGGAGTTCCTCGGGCCTCAGTAGTGAAGGGGAAAATGAACTCACAACAGTACCTCCCCCTTGAGGAGGGGTCACCGAACCCTCAACCACGCCACCAGGGCGATCAGGGTGAGCCCGATGAAAGGCACGCACCAATCTTTTGGCATGAATATCAGAGGCAGAGACCCAGGAATTATCCTCCTGACCATAACCCTTCCACTTAACCAAATACTGGAGTCTCCGTCTAGCCAGACGGGAATCCAGTACTTTCTCTACCTCATATTCCATGTTACCTTCAACCAATACAGGGTCTGGAGGTGCAACCCCCGGAACAACAGGTTCAACAAACCTCTTCAACAAAGATTTATGGAACACATTATGGATTTTAAAAGTGACAGGAAGAGCCAAACGAAAAGAGACCGGATTAATAATCTCCAAAATCTTGTAAGGTCCAATAAATCTAGGCTTAAACTTAGGAGAAGCCACCTTCATAGCAATATTTTTTGATGATAACCACACCATATCACCAACCTTAAACTGGGGACCAATGGTCCTATGTCGGTTGGAAAACCGCTGGGCCTTTTCCTGGGAGAGAGATAACTTATCCACCACTTGGTCCCAGATCTGGTGCATTCTCTCCACCACAGTGTCAACACCTGGGCAGGCAGAGGGCTCCACCTGCCCTGAAGAAAATCGAGGATGAAACCCAAAGTTACAAAAAAAAGGTGACATCAAAGTGGCAGAACTAGCTCTATTATTTAAAGCAAATTCGGCCAAGGGCAAAAATGAAACCCAATCATCCTGATCAGCAGAAATAAAACATCTCAAATATGACTCCAAGGTCTGGTTTGTTCTCTCTGTCTGCCCATTGGTCTGAGGGTGAAAAGCAGAGGAGAAGGACAACTGAATTCCCAGCTTGGAACAGAAAGTTCTCCAAAATCTAGACACAAACTGGACTCCTCTGTCAGATACAATGTTCTCAGGAATCCCGTGCAAGCGAACCACCTGTTGTAAAAACAGGGGCACCAATTCAGAGGAAGACGGCAACTTAGGGAGTGGTACAAGATGAACCATCTTAGAGAACCTATCACAAATCACCCAAATAACAGTCATCCTTTGAGAGACAGGCATATCAGAGATGAAATCCATTGAAATATGGGTCCATGGCCTCTTGGGGACAGGCAAAGGCATCAACAACCCACTAGAGTGAGAACACGATTTAGACCGGGAGCACGTCACACAGGACTGCACAAAATTCCTGACATCACGAGACAAGGAGGGCCACCAAAAAGAGCGACTCACCAGATCTCTAGTACCAAAAATACCTGGATGACCAGCCAAAGCAGAGCAATGAACTTCAGACATCACTCTATTCTTCCACTGGTCAGTAACATACAACTTTCCACTGGGACAACGCTCAGGTTTGTCCTCCTGGAACTCTTCCAGAGCACGTCTCAAATCGGGCGAGATGGCAGAAAGAACTACCCCTTCGCCTAAGATGGTAGCAGGCTTGGTCAGTCACCACAGGAGAATCAGCAAAGAAGCTCCTAGAGAGGGCGTCAGCCTTGACATTCTTAGTTCCAGGAAGAAAAGAAACCACAAAATCAAAACGTGTAAAAAACAAGGCCCACCTAGCCTGTCTAGGGTTCAAGCGCTTAGCCGACTCTAGGTAAATCAAATTCTTGTGGTCAGTGAGGACCACGACTTGATGCTTAGCTCCCTCCAACCAATGTCTCCACTCCTCAAATGCCCATTTTATGGCTAACAGTTCCCGATTCCCCACATCATAGTTACGTTCAGATGGAGGGAACTTTCGGGAAAAGAAAGCACAGGGATTCATTTTAGATGTTACAGGATCCTTTTGGGACAAAACAGCTCCTGCACCAATCTCAGAAGCATCCACCTCTACCTGGAACGGAAGTGAGACATCAGGTTGCCGCAAAACCGGGGCGGAGGTGAATCTTCGCTTCAGCTCCTGAAAGGAAGAAACAGCCTCCGGAGACCAATTTAACACATCAGCACCCTTCTTAGTCAAATCAGTCAATGGCTTGGCAATACTAGAAAATTTTGCTATAAATTTCCGATAAAAATTAGCAAAACCCAAAAACTTCTGGAGGGCCTTCAAAGAAGTGGGCTGAACCCAATCGTAAATGGCCTGTACCTTGGCCGGATCCATTTCAATAGTTGACGGGGACAAAATAAATCCCAAAAAAGAAATCCTCTGTACTCCAAAAAGGCATTTAGATCCTTTGACATACAGGGAATTCTCCCTCAAGATCCGGAACACAGTCCGAATATGTTCCACATGAGAATCCCAATCCTTGGAGAAGATCAAAATATCATCCAGATAGATAATCAAAAATTTATCGACAAAATCTCGGAAAATATCGTTCATGAAGCACTGGAAGACAGAAGGGGCATTAGTGAGCCCAAAAGGCATCACCAGGTACTCAAAATGTCCCTCCGGAGTATTAAATGCCGTCTTCCATTCATCCCCATGCTTAATGCGAATAAGATTATACGCCCCCCTGAGGTCAAGCTTGGTAAACCAGCAAGCACCTTTAACTCTGGAGAATAGATCAGAAATAAGGGGTAACGGATACTGATATTTAACAGTAATTTTGTTGAGAGCATGATAATCAATACAAGGTCTTAATGATCCATCCTTTTTGGCTACAAAAAAAAACCCGGCACCTAAGGGCGACGAGGATGGTCTAATATGACCCTTCTCCAACGCCTCCTTAATATAGGATCGCATAGCCTCGTGCTCGGGTACAGATAAATTGAAGAGTTGACCCTTGGGAAATTTACACCCCGGGCTCAGTTCAATTGCACAGTCATAACTCCTATGAGGAGGCAGAGACGCAGACTCATTCTCACTAAATACATCATAAAAGTCCGCCAAATAATCAGGAACATCATGCGATTGAGGAGAGGTGGAAAACACCGGAGCCTCACTAAAGGCACACCGACAACCCCAACTCACCACAGACACAGATTTCCAATCCAAAACTGGATTATGAATTTGTAACCAGGGAAACCCCAGAACAATAGTATCATGCAGATTATGTAACACCAAAAACCTGCAATTTTCTTGATGGTCTGGGGCGACCCGCATTACCACCTGGGTCCAAAACTGAGGTTTATTTTTAGCCAAAGGAGTAGCATCAATCCCCCTCAAAGGGATAGGCGTCTGCAGAGGTGTCATCGGAAATCCACAACGTTTAGCAAAATCCAAGTCCATTAGGTTTAGAGCTGCTCCCGAATCCACAAAAGCCTTGGCGGAAAATGTGGACAGGGAGCAGATCAGAGTAATGGCCAGAAGAAACTTAGGTTGAACACCACCAACAGAAAACGTGTGTGCAAGGCGTTTCTCGCGTTTAGGACAGACAGAAATAATATGTGAGGCATCTCCACAGAAAAACACAACTTATTACGCCTTCTGAACTTCTGACGCTGCTCTCTGGAAAAAACTCTATCACATTGCATAGGTTCAGACATCTGTTCAACAGGTGGCAAAACCTCTCGTGCAGCTCTGCGTTCGCGCAAACGCCGATCAACCTGAATGGCTAAAGACATAGAATCGTCAAGACCAGAGGGAACAGGAAATCCCACCATAGTATCTTTTACGGCTTCTGACAACCCCTTCCGAAAGAGAGCAGCCAAGGCATTATCATTCCAGGTAGTAAGTACTGCCCACTTTCGGAATTTTTGACAGTACAATTCTGCTGAATCACGACCCTGGTTCAATGCCAGCAGGGTCTTTTCAGCCTGATCAATGGCATTAGGTTCGTCATACAACAACCCCAAGGCCTGAAAAAATGCGTTCACATTAGTCAGAATAGGATCATCTGGTTTCAAAGAAAACGCCCAATCCTGGGGATCGCCACGCAGCAAAGAGATGACAATTTTAACCTGCTGCGTGGAGCTCCCTGACGAGTTAGGCTTCAAGTCAAAAAATTATTTACAATTATTTTTGAAATTCAAATATTTAGACCGATCCCCAAAAAATACATCAGGTGTAGGAATCTTTGGTTCAGCAGCATGTGAATGAGCAAGGTAGGCGGGAATTCCCCGCACTTCCGCAGCGAGCTGCTTCCTTTTGGAAGTGCATTGAGCAGCAAGGTGGTGTGCTGGTAAAAGGGGAAAAAAAAAAAAAAAAAAAAAAACTCTTTTAAATCTTCTTCCTGAGCGAGTGTGAACGAGCTGAGTGTGACCTGAGCGTAAGTGCGAACTGTGGTAAGTGTGTGACTTGAAATTCAGTGACTTTAGATTCAGGGAGTTTCCAAGGGAGGTCTTACTGAATTGCTGTTATATTAATACTTTTTTTTTTTTTTTTTTTAATTTATTTTTGCTTATCTTATTGTCTGGTGCAATCCCCATTAGGATGTGCTCCACTATTGCCAATGCCATCCAGTGCACGTCTTGCCGCATGTATGAAATCCTTGAACAGCCGGTCGAGGGTGCATACTGCTGTGCGAGATGTGAGCACGTTGTGCATTTGGAAGCCCAGATACTGGAACTAAATGTGCAGCTGGCAACACTGAGATCCATAGACAATATGGAAAGGAGTCTTCTGCTCACTGAGCAGATGCTCAATGGGATAGATGAGGGGGGGATGCTAGGTTGGAGCTGCAGGACAATGAAGCAGCTAGCTGGGTGACAGTTAGAAGGCGGGGTAGAGGGAAGAGCACCAGGGAGGCTAGTCCTGATCTGGCACACCCCAATAAGTTTGCTAAGTTGGCAGATGAGGGGAGTGTTAGTGCAGGAGTAGCACTGCTGCAGCAAGGCATGTCCTCTGAAAGCCGGAGGAGTGTCTGCTCCTGTAAGGGGGGATATAGGAGAGCAGGGCAGGCCAGACAGGTGCTGGTAGTGGGAGACTCAATTATTAGAGGGACAGATAGGGCAATCTGTCACAATGACAGGGATCGTCGAACGGTGTGCTGCCTACCTGGCGCTCGAGTCCGACACATCACTGATCGGGTTGACAGATTACTGGGAGGGGCTGGAGAGGATCCAGCGGTCATGGTGCACATTGGCACAAATGACAAAGTTAGAGGTAGGTGGAAGGTCCTTAAAGATGATTTCAGGGAATTAGGCTGTAAGCTTAAAGCAAGGACCTCCAAGGTGGTATTTTCGGAAATACTTCCTGTACCACGTGCCACACGGGAGATTAGGGAGGTTAATAAGTGGCTCAGGAATTGGTGTAGGAAGGAGGGGTTTGGGTTCCTGCAGAACTGGGCCGACTTCTCAGTTGGCTACAGGTTCTACGCTAGGGACGGGCTGCACCTCAATGGGGAGGGTGCCGCTGTGCTGGGGGAGAAAATGGCTAGAAGGTTGGAGGAGTGTTTAAACTAGGGACGGGGGGGGAGGGTATTCCTTTTATAGGAGGGGAAGACAGTGCAGATAGAGACCTGGGCACAAATAATGACATTGGGGGTGGAGGTGGCATGGGGGGTGGGGTTAGAACAGTTAATAATTTAAGAAAGAATAGAGGTACAGAGAGATACATAAAGTGCATGTATACTAATGCCAGAAGTCTCGCCAACAAAATGGAGGAATTGGAGTTAATGTTGTTGGAACATAATTATGACATGGTGGGGATATCTGAGACATGGCTGGATGAGAGCCATGACTGGGCTGTTAATTTACAGGGCTATAGTCTGTTCAGAAATGACCGAACAAATAAGCGAGGGGGGGCGTGTGTTTATATGTAAAATCATCCTTAAAACCCATCCTTCGTGATAATATAAATGAATCTAATGAAAATGTAGAGTCCCTGTGGGTAGAGATAAGGGGAGGGGGGAAAAATAATAAATTACTGATAGGGGTTTGTTATAAATCTCCAAAAATAATGGAAGCTACAGAGAATATCCTCATAAAGCAAATAGATGAAGCAGCGACTCAAGGAGAAGTCATTATTATGGGGGACTTCAACTACCCTGAAATACATTGGGGAACCGAAACCTGCAGTTCCAGCAAGGGTAATAGGTTTCTGACAACGATGAGAGACAATTACCTTTCACAACTGGTTCAGGACCCAACAAGAGGGGGGGCACTGCTAGACCTAATATTAACCAACAGGCCAGACCGCATATCAAATGTAAGGGTTGAGGGTCACTTGGGTAATAGTGATCACAAATTAATAAGTTTTCATGTATCCTTTAATAAGATGTGTAGTAGAGGGGTTACAAGGACACTAAACTTCAGGAAGGCAAATTTCCAACGGATGAGAGATGATCTTGGTGCAATTAACTGGGATGATATCCTGAGACATAAAAATACACAAAGAAAATGGGAGACATTTATTAGCATCCTGAATAGGACCTGTGCACAATATATACCGTATGGGAATAAACATGCGAAAAATAGGAGGAAACCACTATGGCTAAATAGAGCTGTAAGGGGCGCAATAAGAGATAAAAATAAAGCATTTAGAGAATTAAAGCAAGTAGGTAGTGATGAGGCATTAAATAAATACAGAAGATTAAATAAATTCTGTAAAAAGCAAATCAAGACAGCAAAGATTGAGACAGAGAGACTCATTGCCAGAGAAAGTAAAAATAATCCCAAAATATTCTTTAACTACATAAATAGTAAGAAGCTAAAAAATGATAGTGTTGGTCCCCTTAAAAATAGTCTGGGTGAAATGGTGGATGAGGATGAGGAAAAAGCCAATATGCTAAATAACTTTTTTTCAACAGTATTTACACAAGAAAATCCCATGACGGATAACATGATCAGGGATAAAAATTCTCCATTAAATGTCACCTACTTAACCCAGCAGGAAGTACGGCAGCGTCTACAAATCACTAAAATTGACAAATCCCCGGGCCCGGATGGGAAACACCCCCGAGTACTGCAGGAATTAAGCACAGTCATAGATAGACCACTATTTTTAATCTTTAAAGATTCCATAATAACAGGGTCTGTACCACAGGACTGGCGTATAGCAAATGTGGTGCCAATATTCAAAAAGGGGACAAAAACTGAACTTGGAAATTATAGGCCAGTAAGTTTAACCTCAACTGTGGGTAAAATCCTGGAGGGTTTTCTAAGAGATACTATACTGGAGTATCTGGAGAAGAATAACCTTATGACCCAATATCAACATGGGTTTACAAGAGACCGTTCCTGTCAGACTAATCTGATAAGCTTTTATGAAGAGGTAAGTTCCGGACTGGACCAAGGGAATGCAGTGGACGTGGTGTACATGGACTTTTCAAAAGCTTTTGATAAGGTGCCACACAAAAGGTTGATACATAAAATGAGAACAATGGGGATAGGGGAAAATATGTGTAGGTGGGTTAAGAGCTGGCTCAGGGATAGGAAACAAAGGGTGGTTATTAATGGAGCACACTCGGACTGGGTCACGGTTAGCAGTGGGGTACCACAGGGGTCAGTTTTGGGCCTGCTTCTTTTTAACATATTTATTAATGACCTTGTAGGGGGCATAGAGAGTAGAATTTCAATATTTGCAGATGACACTAAACTCTGCAGGGTAATTAATACAGAGGAGGACAATTTTATATTACAGGAGGATTTATGTAAACTAGAAGCTTGGGCTGATAAATGGCAAATGAGCTTTAATGGGGTAAATGTAAGGTCATGCACTTGGGTAGAACGAACAAGTTGTATAATTATGTGCTTAATTGTAAAACACTGGGCAAAACAGTCACTGAAAAAGACCTGGGTGTATGGGTGGACGACAAACTCACATTTAGTGGCCAGAGTCAAGCAGCTGCTGCAAAGGCAAATAAAATAATGGGATGCATTAAAAGAGGCATAGATGCTCATGAGGAGAACATAATTTTACCTCTATATAAGTCACTAGTGCGACCACACTTAGAATACTGTGTACAGTTCTGGTCTCCGGTGTATAAGAAAGACATAGCTGAACTGGAGCGGGTGCAGAGAAGAGCGACCAAGGTTATTAGGGAACTAGGGGGTCTGCAATACCAAGACAGGTTATTACACTTGGGGTTATTTAGTTTGGAGAATCGAAGGCTTAGGGGTGATCTTATTACAATGTATAAATATATGCGGGGACAATACCAAGAGCTTTCTAATGATCTTTTTACTCTTAGACCTGTGACGGGGACAAGGGGGCATCCTCTACGTCTGGAGGAAAGAAGGTTTAAGCATACTCACAGACGCGGATTCTTTACTGTAAGAGCAGTGAGAATATGGAACTCTCTGCCATATGATGTTGTAATGAGTGATTCACTACTAAAATTTAAGAAGGGACTGGATGCCTTTCTTGAAAAGTATAATATTACAGGGTATATACACTAGTCTCCTTAATATTGCGTTGATCCAGGGAGCTAGTCTGATTGCCGTATGTGGAGTCGGGAAGGAATTTTTTTCCCCAATGTGAAGCTTACTGTTGCCACATGGGTTTTTTTTGCCTTCCTCTGGATCAACATGTTAGGGCAAGTTAGGATAGGATATGGGTTGAACTAGATGGACTTAAAGTCTCCCTTCAACCTTAATAACTATGTTACTATGTTACTATGTTACACGATCAGACAATTGCTTTATCTCCATTGAGAGAAAAAAAAATTCCCCCTACGGCCTCAGAGATATAGAGGAAAAAATATACACACTTTTTTTTTTTTTTTTTTATACAATTCTTTCCTGCAATTGAGTACCCTAGGATCTGCGGTATGGCGGGTGATTCTGTTATGATTGAGTCACCGTAGGAGGCAAAAATAGAAATGCTAGCTAAGTCCAGAAAACCAGAGAAGTTGGCAGCTATCGGATTGCAGACCCCTGAACCTATCAACACAACTAGCAGTAGCCGTGGGGGGCTCCTACGATGCCCTAGGCCCCTCGATCACAGCCGGAGGACTACATAGCCTAAAGACAGAAAGGGAAATCTAAACTGCCCCAGAGCAGACCCCAAAGCAAAAGGCAGCCCCCCACATATAATGACGGTGAAGCAAGAAGAAAGAACAAAACACAGACAGAAAGATAGACTGAGCAAAGATGGGGCCCAAGCTAGCTTAGATAGGAAAGGACAGGAAGGCTGCTGTCTGCAATCCGTGAAAAAACCATATGAAAATAAGAGCCAACAAACTGACAGTAAAAAAGGCCCTGAAGACGCTAGGCTTTATAAAAGGCTATGTCAGTACTCAGGAATATTCTGAAGACAGAGCAACAGGTAAAAGGAGATTCAGCTCACCCCAGCAGGGAATGGCAGAATCCAGAAAAGCAAGGAAAACAAAACACTAATGCAAAAAGGCAAAGCAGAAATCTTAGCTTTAGATGAGCAGGAATCAGACTGGTTTCCTAGAAGTCCACAGAGAAATGACCCGCAGGCCAGAAGGGCGTCGGCAGCCTTATATCCAGTCATTAACTCCACTCAGCCAGTCATCATCATCAGCCCCAGGTGTTTGACAATCAGGCTCACTACCTTTCTTCACCAGAAGAGGGAGTTCCTCGGGCCTCAGTAGTGAAGGGGAAAATGAACTCACAACACAGCACTGTCAGCTCTGATGTATCCATCCCCCAAACTGACTGCCATGAGATGAATGATAAAGGGTGGCTATAATCACATTAATTTCTGTTCCACTCCCAGCACTTGTAATCGTTCTGCAGTGCCATCAGTGAGAATATAAGACTAGTTGTCATTACATGACTCATTCCAAAGAATGTCTGTTTTAAGCTATTTTGGAGGAGTGTTCTTTTTCCCTTGTATGTTGCTGCTTGCTTATGATTGGACAACCTCATGCAGAGGAAAAAGTACACAACGCCAAAGCTAAAACAAAGGTAACGCCCCCTTGGACTTAAGGTAAATTACTTTACAAGCTAATATCTCCTTAATAATGAAGAGAAATTAAAATATACAGAGCTTTGAAAAATTATTTATATCCTGTGAAGTACTTAAGTGTTTTTTATTTCGATTTTATGTGATATACCAACAATAAGTAGCAAAAATTTGTGAATTGTAAAGGAAATGACACACAGTTCTCTGTTGTGAATTCTCTTACTTCTGAGTCGGGGCTACCTCTGGTGGTTACAGTGGGTAGTGGAGCTGGCCGGATTAACAGATGTCTGCCACCTGATGATGATGATTGGAGATCTTGGGTTACTGATTGGAGTATTTAAGTCAGCAGGCTTCCTTCAATCCCTGCTGGGGATTATTTCTTCCTGTGCATTCTGAGGTCTGATGTCTCCTGCCTGATCCTGCATTTTTCAGTTAAGTTGTTCATTTGCTAATCCTTTTCATCTGATCTGGTTTTGCCTCTTTCTGCTTGCTGTGAGGGTTCAGCGTGCTCCCTGCTGGGGGTAGTGCTGGACCCCTCTCCATATGTTACAGCTTGTGTCAGTTTTTTCAGTCCTCTGTTATATTAGTCTCTTTTGCTTTGCTGCCAGTTCTTTCCAGAATGCTGATATAGTGGGGGCGAGGTCGTGAGACCTCAGTGTTTTTTTGTACAACAGACGTGTTGGATTTTCTTAGAGTTTTTGCGTGACTGCAGACAGTATCTTTCCTTTCCTATCGTATCTAGTCAGTTCGGGCCTCATCATTTGCTCATTCTATTTTCTGCCTGCGTTTGGGTTTCATCTTGTTTCACCGACAATATATGTTTGAGGGCTATCTATTTCTTTGGGGTTCTACTCCGGGGCAGTTTAGATTTCACCTTTCTTGCTTTAGGCTAACTTAGTTCTCCGGCTGTGTCGAGGCATCTAGGGCATCGCAGGTACGCTCCACGGATACTGTTAGTTGTGTTGTTGATTAGGGGTCTGCAATCCGCTAAGTTACCAACCTTTCTGGTTTCCTGGTGGCCTAGCCTATTCCTGCCATCCCCCTTGGTGACCTGTTCATAACAGTTCTCTAATTCAGGGTTCCCCAACTCCGGTCCTCAAGGCCCACCAACAGGTCATGTTTTCTGGATTTCCCTTGTATTGTACAGGTGATGCAATTATCACCTGGGCAATACTAAGAAAATCCTGAAAACCTGACCTGTTGGTGGGCCTTGAGGACTGGAGTTGGGGAACCCTGCTCTAATTATTGTAAAAATATATATCTGTAGCCATTATTCCATGATGTGGCCAGTTTAACATGCGGTGAAAGTTTCTATTTAATAAAAGAATAGTCAATATATATACTGTGTATATATATATATATATATATATATATATATATACACACACACACACAGTGGGGAAAAAGTATTTAGTCAGCCACTAATTGTGCAAGTTCTCCCACTTAAAAAGATGAGAGAGGCCTGTAATTGACCTCATAGGTAGACCACAACTATGAGAGTCAAAATGAGAAAACAAATCCAGAAAATCACCTTGTCTGATTTGGCAAGATTTATTTTTCATATTATGATGGAAAATAAGTATTTGGTAACCTAAAAACATGCAAGATTTCTGGCTCTCACAGACCTGTAACTTCTTCTTTAAAAGGCTCCTCTGTCCTCCACTCATTACCTGTAGTAATGGCACCTGGTTGAACTTGTTATCAGTATAAAAGACACCTGTCTACAACCTCAACCAGTCACACTCCAAACTCCACTATGGTGAAGACCAAAGAGCCGACGAAGGACACCAGAAACAAAAATGTAGCCTTGCACCACTCTGGAAAGACTGAATCTACAGAAGGCAAGCAGGTTAGTGTAATGAAATCAACTGTGGAAGCAATAACAAGAAAATGGAAGACATACAAGACCACTGATAATCTCCCTCGATCTGGGGCTCCACGTAAGATCTCACAATGTGGGGTCAAAATGATTGCAAGAATGGTGAGCAAAAATCCCACATCCACATGGGGGGCTTAGTGAATGACCTGCATAGAGCTGGGACCACCGTAACAAAGGCTACCATCAGTAACACACTACGCCAGCAGGGACTCATATCCTGCAGTGCCAGACGTGTACCCCTGCTTTAGCCAGTACAAGTCCAGGCCCGTCTGAAGTCTGCTAGAGAGCATTTGGATTATCCAGAACAGTATTCTGAGAATTTTATATGGTCTGATGAAGCCAAAGAAGAACTGTTCGGTAGAAACAAAACTCATCTTGTTTGGAGGAGACAGAATGCTGAATTACATCTAAAGAACATCATACTTACTGTGAAGTATGGGGGTGGCAACATCATGCTTTGTGGCTGTTTCTCTGCAAAGGGACCAGGAGGACTGATCCATGTACATGAAGGAATGAATGGGGCCATGTATCGTGAAATATATAGTGCAAACCTCCTTCTATCAGCAAGGGTGTTGAAGATGAAAAGTTGAAATGTGGATGGGCCTTTTAGTATGATAATGATCCCAAGCACATCAACAGGGCAACGAAGGAGTGGCTTCGTAAGAAGCATATGAAGATCCTAGAGTGGCCTAGCCAGTCTCCAGATCTCAACCCCATAGAAAACCTTTGGAGGGATTTGAAAGTCCGTGTCGCTTAGCGACAGGCTCAAAACATCAATGCTCTAGAGGACATTTGCATGGAGGAATGGGACAACATACCAACAGTGTGTGCCAACCCTGTGAAGACTTACAGAAAACGTTTAATCTCTGTCATTGCCAACAAAGGATATATAACAAAATATTGAGATGAACTTTTGTTAATGACCAAATACTTATTTTCCGCCATAATTTGAAAAATAAATGTTGCCAAATCAGACAAGGTGATTTTCTGGATTTGTTTTCTCATTTTGACTCTTAGGCTGCATTCACATGTTCAGGTTTTTTTGCGTTTTCGCGGCGGTTTTTACCACGCGATTTTTCCGTGAAAATGCAAAAAAACAGCATCCCATGCAATCCTATGGGATTCCGCAATGCTGTGCTAATGCTGCGGATTTTCCCGCAGTGGAATCGCATCGCGGAAAAATCCGCAGCATGCTCATTAATTTGCGGAATCGTGGCAATTCCGCCCACACAGGAATGCATTGTTCTGCTTACTTTCCGCATGTGGCTGTGCCCACCATGCGAAAAGTAAGCAGAACATTTGCGGATGGTACCCACGGTCCAGAGGAGAGAAGACTGTTCTCCGGTGTCTGGGTACCATATCCCTGTAAAAAATAGAATTAAAATAAAAAATCGGGTTATATTCACCTTCCGGTGTCCCGTGCAGCATCCCCAGGCTTCAGCGATACACACGGCAGTTCCCGTTCCCAGTAATGCATTGCGATGACCTTTGCTGATGTCGCGTCTCGCGATGCTGTAGCGGTCTCGCGAGACCGCGACGTCATCAAAGGTCATTGCCGCAATGCATCACTGGGAACGGGACCTACCGGAGCATCGCGGGGGCCTGGGGACGCTGCGCGGGACATCGGAAGGTGAGAATAACACGATTTTTTATTTTTTTTATTATTTTTAACATTAGATCTTTTAACTACTGATGCTGCATAGGCAGCCTCAATAGTAAAAAGTTGGTCACACTCGTCAAACACTATGTTTGACGAGTGTGATTAAAGCTGTGATTAAGCTGTGATTAAAAATCATGGTTATTCCACAAAATATTAATTTCTGAACTCTTCCTGAGTTAAAACATTAGTATTGTAGTTTCTAAATGATTATGAACTTGTTTTCTTAGCATTATTTGAGGTCTGAAAGCACTGTTTTATTCTTCTTTTTAATTTTGACCATTTTTCTTTGTCAAATACAAAATTTATTGCTTGGAAATTCGGAGACATGATGTCAGAAGTTTATAGACTAAAAGAACAATTTATATTTTACGCAAAAATATACCTATAAAGAGAAAAATCAGACAAACTCAACATTTGAAAGAGGTCTCTTAATTTTTGCCAGAGCTATATACACTCACTGGCCACTTTATTAGGTACACCTGTCCAACTGTGTGTTAAGACTTAATTTCTAATCAGCCAATCACATGGCGGCAACTCAGTGCATTTAGGCATGTAGACATGGTCAAGACAATCTCCTGCAGTTCAAACCGAGCATCAGTATGGGGAAGAAAGGTGATTTGAGTGCCTTTGAACGTGGCATGATTGTTGGTGCCAGAAGGGCTGGTCTGAGTATTTCAGAAACTGCTGATCTACTGGGATTTTCACGCACAACCATCTCTAGGGTTTACAGAGAATGGTCCGAAAAAGAAAAAAAATCCAGTGAGCGGCATTTCTGTGGCCGGAAATGCCTTGTTGATGCCAGAGGTCAGAGGAGAATGGGCAGACTGGTTCGAGCTGATAGAAAGGCAACAGTGACTCAAATTGCCACCCGTTACAACCAAGGTAGGCAGAAGAGCATCTCTGAACGCACAGTGCGTCGAACTTTGAGGCAGATGGGCTACAGCAGCAGAAGACCACACTGGGTACCACTCCTCTCAGCTAAGAACAGGAAACTGAGGCTACAATTTGCACAAGCTCATCGAAATTGGACAGTAGAAGATTGGAAAAACGTTGCCTGGTCTGATGAGTCTCGATTTCTGCTGCGACATTCGGATGGTAGGGTCAGAATTTGGCGTAAACAACATGAAAGCATGGATCCATCCTGCCTTGTATCAACGGTTCAGGCTGGTGGTGGTGGTGTCATGGTGTGGGGAATTTTTTCTTGGCACTCTTTGGGCCCCTTGGTACCAATTGAGCATCGTTGCAACGCCACAGCCTACCTGAGTATTGTTGCTGACCATGTCCATCCCTTTATGACCACAATGTACCCAACATCTGATGGCTACTTTCAGCAGGATAATGCGCCATGTCATAAAGCTCGAATCATCTCAGATTGGTTTCTTGAACATGACAATGAGTTCACTGTACTCAAATGGCCTCCTCAGTCACCAGATCTCAATCCAATAGAGCATCTTTGGGATGTGGTGGAACGGGAGATTCGCATCAGGGATGTGCAGCCGACAAATCTGCGCCAACTGTGTGATGCCATCATGTCAATATGGTCCAAAATCTCTGAGGAATGCTTCCAGCACCTTGTTGAATCTCTGCCACGAAGAATTGAGGCAGTTCTGAAGGCAAAAGGGGGTCCAACCCCTTACTAGCATGGTGTACCTAATAAAGTGGCCAGTGAGTGTATATATATATATATATATATATATATATATATATATACTCTGGCTTTTCCATTTTCCAGTTTTCCATTAGGTTTTCTCTACCAAACTTATAGAATAAATCATTGCAAGACCACAAGAAATAAATGGCAAGAATTAAGAATAAACAGTGCCCATAACTAGAATTATGAGACTGGAGTAAGAACAAGTAGGACAACAAAGTAAATAACAACAGATTCAGGCTATGTACGGTACTTACCAAGATGAATGAGCCAACAACAAATGTATGAAATCTCTGAAGAACTTTAGGATTTGCAATCCCTGGTGGGTACTCCGCTTTCGAGGATTCATACCAGGTGACCCCCAAAAATATCAGAATACCCAAAACAAGGAAAATGATGATTATTCCGAGCATTCTTGCGGCTTCTGTCCTTTCTGGCTTTCTTTCTCTTTTTTGTTTCCTTTAATAGTAATTGCTGTCTGGTAATTACAGGGTAGCGGAGCTTTGCCACCTCTTATAGGAGAAGTGCCGCCCACAGTAGATTATATAATTGAATGATGATAATAATAATATTTAAGTTGAAGTTACCAAATATTCAAGTGCAAACACACCCTCTCTATACAGATCTTCTGACATTTCCCACCCCAGCCTGCTGGCTCTTCCCTTAGCAAAAAGTTGCTTTTAGAACATTAGGAATAAATTGACAACTAAGTGATACAGTTCAATTTTTTTTCTTTTAATGCAAAAATTCACAAATTTACATGAGCCCGACTGTTAGACTTTGGATTGTGATATCATTTAATACTATTAAAAATAAAACAGAAATTTGCGCTAGTAATACCCACATAAAACCGCTCTCTCTAGGGAAAGCAAAGCTGATGCCAAAGAATTTTGATATGCGTCTATGTGAAACAATAGTAGTGACGTCCCTTGATAACTGTTGGGGTATATTATAAATATGTCTCACTGTAAAGAGTGAGTAACAGTCTAAAAAGTACAACCAGTCTCACTACCCAATAAATGCGTCTGTCACCAGAGGGAGAAAATCACACTGACCGTCCAGGTTACCGTTTATACCGTGGGCGATAATAGCAGTCTTGACTTCAGCACATAGCAACTCCTCTCCTGATAGACTTTGATGAATTCCAATGGTGGTATAATGCTCAGTCCAAAAAAATACAGGCTGATAGTGGGTATAATCCAAAAAGGTTACCTCTGCTATAATCGCGGGCGATGCTCCGGCCGGTAGCAGTCGCCCAATTCCCCCGATGTTGCGCTGCCCGTTATTGGTGGGACATGCAGCGGGAGACGCGGTTAATGCCGGCAAGGTACAGGACCTTGCGTGACGTCACAGTCACGTGTTAAGTCACATGACCGGCTTAGAAAGACTGACAGAACCAACAACCAATCCTACGCGTTTCGGAGGCTTACTGCTTCCTTCCTCAGGGATGATTCCTGTCATTGAGGTGACACATATATACCCAGGTGTGCCACCTGTAGGTATGTACTTTACAGGAACACAATGCTGATGTGTCACTATAATTAAGTTTTAATACAATTGTAATGTTCTATTAAAACTTTATTATCGTTTTGACGCAACAGATTTCAGACTGAAAGACGTTAGTCCTCATTGAGTTATGTGGGTGAATACTAACGTCACTAGAATTTGCAAGTGAAATACGCTCTAAGAATCTCCTTTGCAGGATATTTGCTGGGAAGTTCCACCAGTAGCAGGTGAGTATTTTGCGCTGTGTCGTAATAGTTAGAAGTACAGTACATTGGGCTGCAAATGAGATGGCTGGTCATGAGTCAGCATGGGGTTTACATTACATTCATCCTAACATCCCCTGTAGAGTCTTAGGGAGCAGAAAAGAAAAGGACGTTTCTGTCAGTAGGAGTCAGACTCACAGATGGCCCAGGATGAGGTTGTGTTAGGCCGCCTTCACAAATCCTTTTTTCAAGTCCGCATGCGGTCTGTTTTTTAAGGACCACAAATACGGTCACACGCACACTCATTGTATTCAATGCTTGTTCGCATATGTCATATTTTTCACACAGACCGTGTTCAAAACCTGCAGAAATGTCAGGTGTATTTTTGTGCAGCGCAGCAAAAATGCGTGTTGCACACTTGCCGATTTCATCCATGTGTAATCATCAAGACATGTACTGGCGCCTGGGAAGAAGCGGTTACAGTTCATGCTGATCCCATGCGTCGGCCGGTAGCTGAATACAACTCTCATCATTGTCCCCTGGTCGCACTGATCTCAGCACAACCAAGAGACAATGATGAGAACTACCTTCAGCTGCCGGCGCCGGGGATCAGCATCAACTATATCGCTTCTTCCCAGGCACCGGTATGTGGCACACGGATGTGAAATACAGACCATGGACAGCAAATGGAAACACCATAACATACGTACATACGGATAGTACACGGATCTCACCAGTACAGTTTTTACCTGTACAGGAATCAATAGGACGTGTGAAAGAGCCTGCACCATAGTTAGCTAGCAGTAGGAATTAGTAATCATTGTCTATTAAGCTTGCCCCACCCTAGGGCTTAGAGGGAACACAGAGGAGCTATAAAACTCCATCCTGAGCTGCAATCATGTGATATTTGTTCCAGTTTGAAGACACCAGCTCCCCTGCCACCTCATAATGGCGCAGTGAGGAATAGTCTTGCTTGTATATACTGTGCATCCTGTATAAATACAAGATAGACAGCCAAAAAATTGTAAATTCATTTATTGACTGGCATATACTGTGTGAAAGTAGACAAAAATGTTAAATACATTGGAAGGTGCGCCAGTCCAAGCAGTAGAGGACAGTACAATGTAAGCACAAAATAAATACCCTATATCTAGAAATTGAATATATTATTAAACCACTAAAATAATGCAAAAGTACAATGAGCAAGTCATTAAAATAATCAGCCCACAAAGAGTATAATGAAATAAAAATTGAGACGTTATTTGACTATAAACGATTTACAGTATTTGAATTAGTAACAAACACTCAATGACCATGCTGAAACAAGACATCTATGTCCGGGCTAAAGAGAGAACTAGAAGTTAGCAAAGTGGCAAGCATGGAAAGGAATAATAGGTGTATGACTACATATCAAACATTATCTATGCTCTACTGCTGAAGTGGTGCCGTAACCTGACACACATTTCAGCAGATACTGCTTGGTGTTGTAGGAAGCATACATTTTTTATTTATTTTGTGAATGGCAAATTTCAGGAAATTCGACACAAGCTTGATCCTGTATTGATCGAACCACTAATCTTAACATGATGCAAAAAAATGGAAGATCTCAAAAATTTTCACCATACAAGGTTTCAAAGGCCTTTAATGTAAGTAATAACATTATCTAAAGCCACCTTTCCAGACACCACATCATTAAAGGAGCTGACAATTCCATGGAAGCCATCTTTCACAGGATACCATGTGACCAGGACTCCATTATCCTCCAGCCGATTCTTGTAGAGTATCCCATCATCGTGGAGAACATCAAACTCACATGTTAGTATGTAGGCCTGTGGTAGTTGTCGGATTACAGCATCATCGGACAACAATGGGGAACATGGAAGGTCAAAAGCTATCTTAACTTTCTCATAAATGTCTTTATTAAAGGGCGCCATGATGTGAGGTTTGTAGCCTTTGACCTTAAATTCCTCATAACTCAACCACTTACTTAATTTTTGTCTTATTTCAGGAGGAACATGGCTGCCCTTTATCATTTCTTTCGACAGAGAAGGATCACCACCTATATAGCTAATAAAGTAGTATAGAGCATCTTCTTGGAGTAACAATGGGACCATCTTGTTTTGTTGGTACGAGGGTAAATTGAAGTCCGCCATCTGGAGCACTGGGTATATCATCACCTGGGCAAGAGGCTTTGGAATATCTGATCTACCCACAAGAGCTTGGCAAACCCCAGCTGTAAGATTTCCCCCGGCACTGTCTCCACATATTATAACCGAAGAAGGATCAACTCCATGTTCTTGCGCCGTCTTCAGAAAGTGAACTGTAGCCAAGACACAATCATCCAATGCAGACGGGCATCTGTGTTCTGGTGCCAGGCGGTACCTAAAATATTAAAAAACAAAAAACATTTTATATTGGACCTTTGATATTTAGTAAACAAGAGTCAATATCTGGATAATAAAGACCACCATATGCATTGTTTACCACCTCAACCCATTTCATATAGTATGTAGTCATCTTGCATAAGGTATTATTAATTACTCCTGAAGTATGTCATGATCAAGCTCTGTCCCTCCGATGGAGAAACAATTTGTGTAGCTATTGTCGGCCTTAAGTGATAGTGGTCGTGCGCTGGGAATCCTCTGTACAAGGACAGATGTTGTCTGAAGCAGGGAGCACTGTTCCTTCATTACACTATTTTATTTGAAATACATTGAAATAGCCTTCGTTTTCCAAAAATGGGACCTGAAATTTGAGTTATTGCCTTGGACTTTTTTTTTGCTTTTTAATCAATGTCCCATCTAGGCATTTTGCATGAAAATGAATATAGTTGCAGAAGGTCCCCTCAAAAAAATCAGATTTCAACTATGATCAGCTTTAATTGAATTGGTTTCTTTAGACAACTCACTTTTATTCACACTAATTGTCACCATACCTGCAAACTAAAGTGATAAAATTCCCATATCATCATCACTACATCATTACATTAACTAAAACATCAGGAATTGTTAGAGGAATGTTGTAACCTTACCCAACAGAGACAACCACGGCTCCGGAATTCTTGGTTAGGTATCGGCATAAACTTTCATAGGTGTCTAAACCAAATAAACAAGAGATTAGTTATTAGGATCCATTCTACTATCAGTGTCATAGAAATTCTCAGAATCCATTCTATCAGTAACCAAAAACAATGAACTGGAATATAAGTTGGTGTGTATGTAGCGTGTAGATACATGTTCACACTGGCCACTAAACAGACAATACCCAAGACAAAAAGAAAACTAGCAAATTCCCTACAGTAAATAAATGAATAGCAATAGTGCATAAAAATAATATAGGGTACTTGGTTGACATAATTTTAATCATCCCTCCATGTGATGGTGACCCTATTTAGGACGATCCTAACCTCTAGTAATAAAACCTTACCATGTGCCTAATGACATATGTGTGAATAAGGGCTGAGAAGGGGTGCTTGGAGTTGGACACTATGTTTAAAAAGCTCCTCACTGCTGGGTGTCCATTAGTTGGGACAAATGTAGTCACTTTTGTTACCAGCAGTTTAGACATTAATGGCTGTGTGAGTTATGTAGAGGGCACACCAAATTTACACTGTTATATAAGCTGTTCGCTGACTTCTTTACATTGTATCAAAGTGTCAGATCTTCAGTGTTGTCCTATGAAAAGATATAATAAAATATTTTCAAAAATGTGAGGAGTGTACTCACTTTTGTGAGATACTGTAGGTAGCAAAACCCACTGCAGGATCCAACATAATGTGAACAGACTCTAATAAAAGTGGGTGATGCTTATAGTAAACGATGGGTTAATCATCAGGTAACAAGCGGAGGGATAAGCAGCATGTTAGAGGGTTTGTAGAAATCGCAGGAGTTTGCAAGGATGAAAACAACAGACGACAAAGGATGGTGGCAAACTCCAAACAAACAACTGGACATTTTACTGTCTCAATTCTACAAACAGTGTATCCAATAAAGCCTTAAAAGGCCTTGGGAGATGATGTCACTGAGGAATTTTGGAGCACTTGTGAGACCTGACATTGAGCACAACAAATGGTGGTGGCCATAGGGAATAGTAGCGGAGTGCTTCCTTCAAGACGAAACCAGTACATAATAGTGTACATGTTTATGGAGTCATTGGTAAAAACATCTATTAGTTAAAAAAGTCATCAGCCAACAGCTATAATATATGTATGGCTAGATTTAACATTTTTAGAGCTCATGCACAGGTCCTGTACATTGCTTTGTAGTGATGATCGAGCGCTAAAATGTTTGAGTGCTTATTACTAGAATTGAGCTGATTGGAGGCACAGATGGGCTCCACTCGAGTAATGAATATAATGGAAGTCAATGGAAGACTTGAGAATTTTTTTTGCTGAGTGCAGCGTTGAGCCAGTGGCACTGATGAGAGTTCTCGTCACTACCCGGCACCTGTGAATAGCAGTAGCTTTACTCCTATTCACAGACGCCGAAGTCGGATGCGAATAATGTGGCCTATGGCGTAAAAACTTTGTTGGAACATTTTTTTTAATAAATTGGTGAACGAGGGACAGTGTGTGGGAGTGTTTATTCAACTAAAGTATTTCTTCTACTTGTGTTTTTTTTTATTATTGGATTAGTAATGGGCATGTCTGATAGAAAACCTCTTCATTACTAACCTTTTAGGCTTGGTGCCAGCTGACATTAACACCAAAAATATTACCCCAATTGCCACCACAACAGGGCAATAGGGAAGAGCTGGGAAAAACACCTGGTTTGGCGCATCTAATGAGATATGCCAATTCTGGGGCAGTTGCAAATTGCTATTTTTAGACTGGGAAGGGTCCAATAAACATGGACCTTACCAGCCTGATATCATCAGTCCCAGATGTCTGCTTTTACCTGGATGGTTATCAAAAACGGGGGACCCTTTGTCATTTAAAAAAAATGTACAGTGGGGAAAAAAGTATTTAGTCAGCCATCAATTGTGCAAGTTCTCCCATTTAAAATGATGAGAGGCGTCTGTAATTGACATCATAGGTAGACCACAACTATGAGAGTCAAAATGAGAACACAAATCCAGAAAATCACCTTGTCTGATTTGGCAAGATTTATTTTTCAAATTATGATGGAAAATAAGTATTTGGTCACCTAAAAACATGCAAGATTTCTGGCTCTTACAGACCTGTAACTTCTTCTTTAAAAGGCTCCTCTGTCCTCCACTCATTACCTGTAGTAATGGCACCTGGTTGAACTTGTTATCAGTATAAAAGACACCTGTCCACAACCTCAAACAATCACACTCCAAACTCCACTATGGTGAAGACCAAAGAGCTGACGAAGGACACCAGCAACAAAAATGTAGCCTTGCACCAGGCTGGAAAGACTGAATCTACAGTAGGCAAACAGGTTAGTGTAATGAAATCAACTGTGGAAGCAATAACAAGAAAATGGAAGACATACAAGACCACTGATAATCTCCCTCAATCTGGGGCTCCACGCAAGATCTCACAACATGGGGTCAAAATGATCACAAGAATGGTGAGCAAAAATCCCACAACCACATGGGGGGCCTAGTGAATGACCTGCATAGAGCTGAGAAAAAGAAATCCAGAAAATCACCTTTCCTGATTTAGCAAGATTTATTTTGCAAATTATGGTGGAAAATAAATATTTGGTCATTAGCAAAAGTTCATCTCAATATTTTGTTATATATCCTTTGTTGGCAATGACAGAGGTCAAACATTTTCTGTAAGTCTTCACAAGGTTGGCACACACTGTTAGTGGTATGTTGGCCAATTCCTCCATGCAGATCTCCTCTAGAGCAGTGATGTTTTGGGCCTGTCACTGGGAGACACAAACTTTCAACTCCCTCCAAAGGTTTTCTATGGGGGTGAGATCTGGAGACTGGCTAGGCCACTCCAGGACCTTCATATGCTTCTTATGAAGCCACTCCTTCATTGCCCTGGTGGTGTGCTTGGGATCATTATCATGCTGAAAGACCCATCCACGTTTCATCTTCAATGCCCTTGCTGATGGAAGGAGGTTTGCACTCAAAATCTCATGATACATGGTCCCTTTCATTTCTTCATGTACATGGATCAGTCGTCCTGGTCCCTTTGCAGAGAATTGGCCCCAAAGCATGCTGTTGACACCCCCATGCTTCACAGTAGACATGGTGTTCTTTGGATGCAACTCAGCATTCTGTTTCCTCCAAACACAACAAGTTTTGTTTCTACTAAACAGTTCTACTTTGGTTTCATCAGACCATATGACATTCTCCCAATACTCTTCTGGATAATCCAAATGCTTTCTAGCAAACTTCAGACGGGCCCAGACATGTACTGGCTTAAGCAGGGGCACTGCAGGATCTGAGTCCCTGGCAGTGTATTCCGTTACTGATGGTAGCCTTTGTTATGGTGGTCCCAGCTCTATGCAGGTCATTCACTAGATCCTCCCGTGTGGTTCTGGGATTTTTTCTCACCTTTCTTGTGATAATTTTGACCCCATGGGGTGAGATCTTGCGTGGAGCCACAGATCAAGGGAGATTATAAGTGGTCTTGTATGTCTTCCATTTTCTTGTTATTACTCCTGACAGTTGATTTCATCACTCCAAGCTGCTTGCCTATTGCAGATTCAGTCTTCCCTGCCTGGTGCAGAGCTACAATCTTGTTTCTGATGTCCTTCAAAAGTTCATTGGTCTTCACCATAGTGGAGTTAGGAGTGTGACTGTTTGAATTTGAGGACAGGTGTCTTTTATACTGATAACACGTTCAAACAGGTGCCATTACTACAGGTAATGAGTGGAGGACAGAGGAGCCTCTCAAAGAAGAATTTACAGGTCTGTGAGAGCCAGAAATTTTGCATGTTTTTAGGTGACCAAATACTTAATTTCCACCATAATTTGCAAAATAAATCTTGCAAAATCAGACAAGGTGATTTTCTGGATTTGTTTTCTCATTTTGTCTCTCATAGTTGTGGTCTACCTATGATGTCAATTACAGGTTCCCCTCATCTTTTTAAGTGGGAGAATTTGCACACTTGGTGGCTGACTAAATACTTTTTTCCCCACTGTATATATTATTTAATAGGTTTAAAAAAGATTAAAAACACCATTTAGTGCCACATGAAAGGAACTAAAGTGCGCAACTTTATAGTATTTAGATGACTAGGGATCACAAATAATCTTTTTCCCTCCTAACAACTCTCCCTGAAGTACTTCCTGTTGAGAGTGTAGCAAGTACCGCGTCACCGGGTCTTCTATAAGACTCGATGACGCGTTGTCGTCAGCCAACCACAGTAATTCCAGTAGCCAACATGGCTATGTCATTACCATAAACGGCGGGCAATCACTGCATGCTTATCGGCTATCTAACAGCCGCAAAACATGTAGGTCGGGGACTCAAGCATGGCGCTCGAGCATCCGCAATATTTGATCGAGTAATGAGAGTGCCCGAGCACCCTGATGATCTATAGAGTATAGAGCAGTGCCGAGAACGCTCGCTCATCACTAGTGCTTAGGATTTAAGATCCAGATATAAGGAAATCGTTTCAGAAATGCCAGCATTTTTTGCCCATGAAATATCTTTTGCAACATTATGCAGTTTTCTTTCATCGTTTTCCCAGTGTTTTTAATACACTTTTTTAAATTAAAAAGTAAAGAATCTGCTAGTGGTTATTCAAGCAAAAACACTGACAAAACTTTTAAAAATACGCCCAAGAATCATTTCAGCTTTACCATTGACTTGTATTATAAAATATAGAGCATTTTTAAAAAGGAAAATGCCTGAAGGATGATTAGGTTACTTCTTTTAACCACTTGGCATCTTAGGAAACCTGAAGTGGTTCAAAGACGCTCAAAAGCCTCAACATATGAACAGAAAGTCGTTTTTTATTTCAAAATACATTTGTTCATTCTTGTTTGTGTTTCTGGGTGATTTCTTTAAGCAGGTTTCAGAACAGACTTTCTCCAAAGAAACCTGAATAAGACATCATGTGCATATACCGTTATACAGCTGAATGGATAAACCATCAGACAAATGAATAAGTAAGTACATCCCTTCATACAGTGGATCAATAAACCACAGAGTTTTATTTGCTTACCAATACTTCCATACATGAATCCTCCTCCATGAAAGAACATGACTCCTTTTCTGCCACCAGCTGAAGGAGATCGGTGTTGGTAGACTCTCACCGGCACTCCTCCAAATTGTAGGTCTTTTGTGAAGATCTCTGGATCATCCTTCAGCTTAGGCATTAATATTTTTTGTAGAAAATTAAAAAACCCTGCAAAGTTCCATACTCCAAGTTTATCAAGAAACTTCCCCTATATAGACAAAAAAGTGAAAAATCACAGACACATGTTGCAGTGACTATAAAAATTGATATTTTGATATTTTGAGTCTATATTGAAATACACAGAATGCATTCAGACCATTACAGAGCAGCATTCCTGGTCATACATCTACAGACAGACAATGCTCATAGTGACACAACCTTGAGAACTGTTTACTAGTGATGAGTGAATGTGCTCGCCACTGCTTGGTACTCACCCGAGTATCACGGTACCTGGTGTACTCGGTGAGGACCGAACATTTCTGGGATTGTACACTGGGAAAACGATGAAAGAAAACTGCATGGCGGGTGCTCGGGTCTCCACCCAGCATTTTTGGTGGACTTTAGAGACCCAATCACACTGCAGGGATTTTCTGCCAGGCAATGAAATGCCGTAGCCATCTTTGTTGTGGTCGTGCAGTGATTGGCTGGCCACACAGCATCATCAGGGGTATAAGAGACCAGACGCCGCTCTGCTCGGCTGGCGGCCCTTCTCATATATCTGTGCGGGGGTCTGCGGAGCTATGCGGGGGTCTGTGCGGGGGTATGCGGGACTGTGCGAGGGTATTCGGGGCTGTGCGGGAGTATGTGGGGCTGTGCAGAGACCCCAACTGACCTGAGGTGATCTAACAGCGTGGGAAAAAGTTCAGAAACTTTCCCACGCTATCGAGCTCACTTCAGGTCAGCTGTGGACTCCGCACAGCCTCAGTGATGTGTGCGGAGCTATGCGGGTCTGTGCGGGGGTTTGCGGGGCTGTGCGGAGGTATGCGGGGCTGTGCGGAGTCCCTGGCTGACCTGAGGTGATCTGACAGAGTAGGAAAAAGTTCAGAAACTTTCCCACTCTATCGAGTTCACTTTAGGTCAGCCAAGTACTTCGCGCAGCCTCAGTGACGTCAGCAGTGTCCCCGGCTGACCTGAGGTGATCTGACAGCATGGGAAAAAGTTCAGAAACTTTCCCACGCTATTGAGTTCATTTCAGGTCAGCCGGGGACTCCGCACAGCCTCAGTGACATGTGCGGGGATATGCGGGGGTGTGCGGGGGTATGCGGGGCTGTGCGGGGGTCTGTGAGGTAGTATGCAGGGGTATGGGGGTCTGTGCGGGGCTGTGCATGGGTATGCGGGTCTGTGCAGGGGTCTATGAGGGGCTGTGCGGGGGGTATGCGGGTCTGTGCAGGGGTCTGTGTGGGAGTATGAGCGTCTGTGCTGGAATATGCAGGTCTGTGTGGGGGTCTGTGCGGGAGTAGGCGGGGCCATGCGGGGGTCTGTGTGAGGGTATGCAGGTCTGTGTGGGGCTGTGCAGGGGGGTATGCGGGTCTGTGCGGGGCTATGTGGGGGTCTGCGGGTCTGTGCGGGGCTTTGCGGGGGGTATGTAGGGGTCTGTGTGGGGCTGTGCGGGGGTCTGTGGGTCTATGCGGATGTCTCTGCGGGGGGTATGCGGGGCTGTGTGTGTTTGTGTGTGTGTGTGTGTGTGTGTGTGTGTATGCCTGCTACAGTGACAGTGATTGACACATTAGCCAATGATGGGATAATAGTAGTCCCATCATCTGGCTAATGTGTTGAATGTAAAAAAATTAAAAAATTAAACATACACACATACATTGTCCATACTTACCATCTACACTCAATCCCCGAAGCCATTGATTACCTGAAAAAAAATTAAAATGATAAACAAACACTGTACTCCCTGTCCGACGTAATCCATTTAATACGATTGTCCCACGACGATCTCCCGTGGAGAGAAGTCATATCAGCTGATGCGACCGCTCTCCAGGGGCTCCAGGGATACAATGATGGAGATAATCCTCTGCATTGTATCACTCCGCCACCGACAGGTCATCTGAGTTCACCTGTCACTTTGCGACATATCTCCCAATCCTCCCCCCCGCCTCATACACCCCACTAATCTTCACCCCTATTTTTCTCACACTAAGAGAAACTTCCGCAATCCTTCACACTTAAAACCTGTGCCACTGACCCCCACCCTCCCGCTCCCTCTCCCTGGAGCACTTTGGAATGCCCACTCCGTCTGCAACAAGCTCCATGTGATCCATGACCTCTTTACCTCCCGCAACCTTTCCTTCCTGGCCCTCACTGAGACCTGGCTGACACCCATTGATATGGCCTCCCCTGCCGCACTGAGTTCCGGCGGCCTCCACGTTATTCACACTCCTCACCCTGGCAACAGACATGGTGGAGGAGTGGGTTTCCTTCTTTCTAAAAACTGCTCCTTTAACCCTATCCAAACCCCACCCTCCCTTATCCTCACGTCATTCGAGGTTCCTTCTCTCTGTATCTACTCTCCCTCTAATCTCCAAATAGCTGTCATATACCGATCACCGGGCTCAGCCACTGCCTTCATTGACCAATTCTCCACCTAGCTCCTCCACTTTCTCTCTGCTGACATCCTCACCATCATCATGGGGGACATCAACATCCCCATTGACACCCACCAGCCAGCAGCCTCCAAACTCCTGTCACTTACCTCATCCTTTGGACTTACTCAGTGGTCCTCCACAGACACCCACACAGACGGACATACATTAGACCTCATCTTCACCCACCTCCCTTCCCCCTATCTGACCGCCACCTACTCACAGTCTTATCCTTATCTTTCTCACCTGTCCCCTCGCAGAAACCTCACATACCCAGACACTCACAGACTCTCAGACTCTCTTCTACCTCTGTCCGCCATATCTTCACTCCACGATACAGACACCGTCACCACTTTCTACAACGCCACCCTCATATCAGCCATAGACTCAGTTGCCCCTCTCATGCATGGCAAAGTGCGACAAATCAATAGGCAACCCTGGCACAACAACCTCACCAAAAACTATAACAAGCATCCAGGGTCGCGGAGCGGCGTTGGAAGAAAAAACACGCCTGCCAGATGACTTCACTGCTCTCAAACAAGCTACACTTGCCTTCAAATTAGCCCTCACCTCTGCTAAATAGATCTATTTCTCAAACCTTGTATCTTCATTATCCCACAACCCAAAACACATTTAACTCTCTCCTCCACCCACCACTGCCACCTCCAACTCCCCTCATCTCTGCGGAGGACTTTGCACCTACTTCAAAAACAAGATCGACCAAACAAGACAAACCTTTACTGTTCCACCACCCCAACCACTCCACATACCAGACCTCTGCTCTTCCCTAATAACCTCCCTCTCCAACATCACTGAAGGAGAGCTTACTCATCTCCTTTCCAAATCACACTTCACCACCTGTGCACTTGACCCCATCCCTTCCCACCTGCTCCCCAACCTCACTAACACGCTCATCCCAGCCCTAACCATCTCTTCAACCTATCGCTATCATCTGGTACCTTCCCCTCTGCCTTCAAACATGCCACCATCACACCCAACCTCAAAAAAAACAACCTTGACCCAACTGCTATGCCCAGCTATCGCGCCATATGAGTGCTCCTGTTTGCTTCCAAACTCCTTGAACAGCATGTCCATGCTCAATTTTCCTCCCAACTCTCATCTAACTCCCTCCTTGACATTCTCCAATCAGGTTTCCGCCCCCACCACTCCACTGAAACTGCCCTGACCAAAATTACTAATGACTTACTCACAGCCAAAGCTAACGGACAGTTCTCCATCCTCCTCCTTCTCGACCTGTCTTCTGCCTTCAACACAGTCGACCACTGCCTACTGCTACAGATTCTTTCTTCCCTTGGCATCAAAGACCTTGCCCTGTCCTGGATTTCCTCATACCTTTCTGATCGTACATTCAGCGTTTCCCACTCCCACACTACCTCCTCATCCCCCACTCTCTCTGTTGGAGTCCCCCAAGGCTCTGTCCTGGGGCCCCTACTTTTTTCCATCTATACCCTTGGCCTAGGACAACTCATAAAGTCCCATGGCTTCCAGTACCACCTGTATGCAGACAACACTCAGATCTACCTCTCTGGTCCAGATGTCACCTCCCTGCTTTCCCAAATCCCAGAGTGTCTATCAGCCACATCCTCCTTTTTCACCTTTCGCTTCCTAAAACCCAATGTAGACAAAACTGAACTCATCATCTTTCCTCCATCTCACATTTCTTCCCTACCCGATCTATCTATTATGGTAAACAGCATCACGCTTTCTCCCGCACCTGAAATCCGCTGCCTCGGAGTAACTCTCGACTCTGCCCTGTCCTTCAAACCACACGTCCAAACTCTTGCCACCTCCTGTCGCCTCCAACTCAAAAATATTTCCACAATCCATCCCTTCCTAAGCCCTCAATCTACAAAAACTCTTGTACATTCCCTTATCATCTCCCGCCTTGACTACTGCAACACTCTCTTCTGTGGCCTCCCTAGAATCATAGAATCGTAGAGTTGGAAGGGACCTCCTGGGCCATCTGGTCCAACCCCCTGCTCAAAGCAGGATTCGCTAAATCATCCCAGTCAGATGTCTGTCCAGCCTCTGTTTGAAGACTTCCATTGAAGGAGAACTCACCACTTCTCTGGGTAGCATGTTCCACTAATTGATCACTCTGTCAAAAAGTTTTTTCTAATATCTAATCTGTGTCTCCTCCCATTCAGTTTCATCCCATTGCTTCTAGTCTTTCCTTGTGCAAATGTGAATAAAGTTGATCCTTCTACAATGTGACAGCCCTTTAGATATTTGTAGACAGCTATTAAGTCTCCTCTCAGTCTTCTCTTTTGCAAACTAAACAATCCCAAATCCTGCAACCTTTCCTCATAAGACAGGGTTTGCAGACCGGTCACCATTCTGGTTGCTCTTTTCTGAACTTGCTCCAGTTTGTTGATGTCTTTTTTAAAATGTGGTGCCCAAAACTGGACACAATATTCCAGACGAGGTCTGACCAAAGAGGAGTAGAGGGAAATAATGACTTCACGTGATCTAGACTGTATGCTTCTGTTAATACATCCTAGAATTCCATTTGCCTTTTTTGCTGCTGCATCACACTGTTGACTCATATTCAGTCTGTGATCTATTAGTATACCCAAGTCTTTTTCACATGTGCTGTTGCTTAGCCCTATTCCTCCCATTCTGTATATGCTTTTTTCATTTTTATTGCCCAGATGTAGTACTTTGCATTTTTCCCTGTTAAGAACCATTCTGTTAGATGCTGCCCACTTCTCCAGTTTATTTAAATCTTTTTGAATCCTCTCTTCCTTCTCTAGTATTAGCTATCCCTCCTAGCTTTGTGTCATCAGCAAATTTAATCAGTTTACCCTCAATTCCTTCATATAAATCGTTGATAAAGATGTTGAACAATACAGGGCCCAGGACAGAGCCCTGTGGTACCCCAATTGAGACATTCTTCCAACTGGATGTGCAGCCATTTACGACCACTCTTTGGGTCCGATCACTAAGCCAGTTATGAATCCACCTAACAGTTGCCTTGTCCATTCCATACTTAGTCATTTTTTCAATAAGGATTGTATTAGATACTTTGTCAAATGCTTTGCTGAAGTCAAGATATACTATATCTACAGCATTTCCTTGATCCACCCAATCAGTGATTCCGTCATAGAAGGAAATTAAGTTAGTCTGACATGACTTATTAGTTACAAACCCATGCTGACTCTGTTTAATCACTTCATTCTTATCCAGGTACTGACATACATGTTGTTTAATAATTTGCTCAAAGATCTTTCCTGGTATAGAAGTCAGACTCACCGGCCTATAGTTGCCTGGGTCCACCTTCTTCCCCTTTTTGAAGATAGGAACAACATTTGCTCTTCTCCAGTCTTCTGGGACTTCTCCTGTTCTCCAAGAATTTTCAAAGATTATGGAGAGGGGTTCAAAAATTTCTTCTGCTATCTCCTTCAGTACTCTGGGGTGTAATTAATCTGGACCTGGAGACTTGAATTCATTTAGGTTAGCTAAGTGTTTCCTTACTATCTTTCTGTTTATAGATATCCTGGATTCTTCTATTTCCTTAATAGGACAGTGAAGAACAGTTGATGTTACATTTCCTTTCTGAGAGAAAACAGATGCAAAATAGGAATTTAAAAGTTCGGCCTTCTCAATATCCTGTCTTACCATTTTATCATTTTCATCCTGTAAAAATCCTATAGCATCTTTGACTTTTCTTTTACTTTTGACATATCCCCCAAATCCTTTATTATTGCTTTTGACATCTCTTGCAAGCCTCAATTCATTGTCAGCTTTAGCTAATCTGATTTGTGCCCTGCAGGTTCTGCAGACAGCATTATATTCTTCTTTAGATATGCCTCCCTCTTTCCATTTTATAAACATTTTTTTCTTCCTTTTTAGCATGTGCTTAAGTTCTGTGTTCATCCATCCTGGCTTCCTTAAATGCTTCCTATTCTTCCCTCTTTTCAGAATTGTTAACAATTGTGCTTTGAGAATTTCATTTTTCAAGATTTCCCATCCTTCCTGGACATTTTTGTCTTTAAGGATATCCAGCCATTGGATCCCTCCAATTCTCTTTCTGAATCCCTTAAAATCTGCCTTTCTGAAATCTAACCTTGACGACTGAGTCTTCACAGGTCTTCCTCCTCTAGTTATCCAAAATTCTAAAATAGCATGGTCGCTACCTCCTAGGGTCCCAGCCACTTTTACCTCCTCAACCATTTCCTCCCTGTTTATAAGGATTAGATCCAAGGTAGCAGTTACCCTTGTTTTCTCCCCTACCTTTTGGGAGATAAAGTTGTCAGCAAGAGAGGATAAGAATTTCCTTGACCTGTTAGTTTTGCCTGAGTGAGATTCCCAACAAATGTCTGGATAGTTGAAATCTCCCATGACAACTATGTCATATTTTTTGGAGAACTTGGCCATTTGATGCATAAAGAGTACAATGGTGTCCTTTCCATTGTTCTGTCCTTGTATTCTTACCCAGTTTCCACAGAACTCCCAGTCTCTGAAGCTTCAATCTCTGTGCAGATATACGCATTTCTAACATACAATGCGACACCTCCTCCTCGTTTATCAAGTCTGTTTCTTGCAAATAAGTTGTATCCTTCTAGTCTTGTATTCCAATCATGTGTATTGTCCCACCAAGTTTCAGTGATTCCAATGACATCATATTTCTTTTCCTGTGTTAGTAGTTCCAATTTTCCTTGTTTGTTGCCCATGCTTTGTGCATTAGTATAGAAACATTTTAGTTTGTGATTGGTTTCTCTTTCTCCAATATTTTTTATTGATTAGATTCTTTTGTCTTTGTTCTTCCTTTCCACTTCTAATAGCAGAGTTCTCAATAGCATTTGTCAGGTGTATGACTTTTTCTGGTCTTTTGCTTCCCTTCCCATGTTGTTCTAGTTTAAAGCTCTCCTTACAAGTGTAGCAAGGCAACTTCCAAATACATGTTTTCCAGTCTTCGTAAGGTGCACCCCATCTCTAGCAAGTAGTCCATCGTAGAGGTAATTCACTCCGTGATCCATAAATCCAAACCGTTGCTGACGGCACCATCGACGTAGCCAGTTGTTCACCTGCAGAATCTTATTCCACCTCCTTGTTCCATGGCCATCCACTGGGAGGATGGAAGACAAGACCACCTGCGCTCCCAGTTCTTTCACTTTCTTGCCTAAGTCTTCAAAGTCTCTGCAGATGGTTTCCAGGTCGCTTCTTGCGGTGTCATTTGTCCCCACATGTAGTAGCAGGATTGGGTAGTCCTCTGTAGGTCTGAAGAGTCCTGATATCCTGTCAGACACATCTTTAATTTTTGCACCTGATAACTCTTGCACCAATCCAGTCTGTCCTCAACTCTGCTGCCTGACTAATCCACCTTTCTCCTCACTATTCCCCTGTCTCTCCCCTCTGCAAATCCCTCCACTGGCTCCCAATTCTCCAATGAATCCAGTTCAAACTACTAACACTGACCTACAAAGCCATCCACAACCTGTCCCCTCCCTATATCTCTGAACTAATCTCCCAATATCTTCCCTCACATAATCTTCGATCCTCCCAAGACCTCCTACTCTCCTCCACACTTATTCATTCCTCACACAACCACCTCCAAGACTTCTCCCGAATATCCCTCATCCTCTGGAATTCCATGCCTCGACACGTCCAATTATCCACCACTCTAGGATCCTTCAAACGGAACCTGAAAACCCATCTTTTCAGGAAAGCTTACAGCCTGCAATAACCATTCTGCCGCATCACTACCGCCCAAGCTGCCGCCTCATCACCACCAGAGCTGCTGCACCCCTGACCTTCTGTCTGTTCCCCCCCCGTAGAATGTAAGTCCACAAGGACAGGGTCCTCTCCCCTCTGCACTAGTCTGCCATTGTAAATTTGTTTACTGTTAACGATATCTATAAATTTGTATGTAACCCCCTTCTCATGTACAGCACCATGGAATTAATGGTTCTATATAAATAACAATAATAATACAGCGTGAGAATTTTCTCACGCTGTAGTGCAGTAAAGCAAGAGGCTTATCTCCAATGACACACTGCTGGAGGGTTATCTCCGGTCAGTGTGTCATCGGAGGCCTATTGAGAGGTCACATCTGCTGATGTGACAGCTTTATAGGGGAGATCATCGTGGGACAATCGTTATTAATGGGATTATGTCGGACAGGCAGTATATTGTTGGTTTGTTTTTTTATTTTTTTTTTTGCAGTTGATCGATGGCTTCGACTAGATAGGTGTGTAATAAAAATGAAGTTGTGTACACATGATCACAAAAATTGTATTCACATGTGGCATAGATGTCTAGGACACAGACAACCTGAAAGTATAATGGAGCTACAAAGAAAAGAATTGACAAAGGATCAATTGATATCTGATTGCTCAATTACTGTAAGTTGTGAATGTTGTATAAAATCTAAAGATACAAGGATATCTATTCCTAAAGAAAGTGAAATGAAAAGCAAAAGACCACTTGATTTGGTGCATACTGACGTATGTGGACCCATGAAAGTGACTACATCAGGAGGCAATAGATATATTGTGACTTTTATGGATGACTACTCAAGATACACAGTCACATACTTAAGAACAAAAGCGAAGTTTTCAATAAACTAGTGGACTACGTGACAAAGTGGAATAACAAGTTTCAGAGGAAGCCAATTGTCATTAGAAGTGATAATGGAGGTGAATTTAGGGGAGACATTGGGGAGACATATCTCAACTTCCTGGAGAAGAAGCTAATAAATGGATACAGGCAAATAAAAATGGAAATAAAATCCATGCATGACTAAAAGACATGGACACTAAAAGAATTACCAGAAGGAAGAAAAGCTATGCGATGTAAATGGGTTTTTAAAGTAAAGTACCAAACAAATGGCACAGCTGAACAATACTGAGCAAGACTCGTAGCTAAAGGTTATTCTCAAAAATATGGAGAAGACTATGATGAAACATTTGCTCCAGTTGTCAAACATACTACAATAAGAACTTTGTTTGCAGTTGCAGCAATGAAACAAATGGAACTGAAACATCTGGATGTAAAGACAGCATTTTTGAATGGAAGTTTAACAGAAGATATTTACATGGAACAACCTCCAGGATTCAAAGATGATAGTAACCCAAACATGGTTTGCAAATTACAGAAAAGTATATACGGTTTAAAACAAGCTGCTAAAGCGTGGAATGATAAAATCAGGGAAGTGCTCACAAATGAAAAATTTCAAAGAAGCAAAGCTGATCCTTGCCTGTACACAAAAAGACTAATGGACAGATGGATTTATGTACTCATATATGTTGATGACATTTTAGTTTGTTTTGAAAAAGAAAGGGATAAAGAAGACATACTAAAAATCCTGAATCAACATACCGAGATCAAAGACTTGGGAAATGTGAAACAGTACCTAGGAATACAGATAGAAAGAGAAGATGGAAGTTTCCTATTTAATTAAAATTGCATGATTCAAGACATAACCGAAATATTTGGATTGAAAGATGCAAAAACAGCGAAGTCTCCAATGGAAACTAATTACCTTAAAGAGATGAATAGTGAGAAAAATGTGTTGCCAAATAATGAAGAGTACAGAATGGCAATTGGAAAATTACTGTATCTAGCGACTGTTACAAGGCCAGACATCGCAGCAGCAGAAGGAATTCTGAGTAGAAAAGTGTCTAAGCCAAATAAAGCGGATTGGAATGCCGTGAAGAGAGTAATACGTTATTTGAAAGGAACTAGCAATATTAAACTGAAACTGCCTACAAGTGATAAATGCATTTTAACTGGATACATTGATGCAGATTGGGCTGGAGATCCAACTGACATAAAATCTACCAGTGGCTATCTTTTCTCTTTCTCAGGCGGACCAATTAGTTGGACTAGTAAAAAGCAATCAATGGTAACGCTGTTGTCAACAGAAACAGAATATGTTGAAGCAGCACATGCGAGTCAAGAAGTTCTATGGTTAAGACAATTGCTAACAGACCTAGAACAACCTCAGTTGGAACCAGCAAAAATAAATGCGGACAATCAAAGATGTCTTGTTCTTGCTCAGATGGAAAGAGTTAACCCAAGAACCAAGCATATTGATGTGAAGTATCATTTCTTGAGGGATCATCAAGAACAAGGAATTCTGAAATTAGAATATTGTCCAACTGAAGACATGACAGCAGATATTTTCACAAAGCCATTGAATGCTGAAAATCATCAGAGACTAATGAAGAAAATAGGTTTGACTGAATATGTCCCTACTGTTGAGAAAAGGTGTTTGTATATGCAACAGTTGTGGACTTCTCTGTTTATGTGAAGGAGTACTTTATGCTGATCTGACAATAGATGGCATTGTTGTGTAAAGTTTCCTTGCTTAATATATTGTAAAAGAAAAGGTCTCTCTTGTACTTTCAGTTTTGTTTACTACTTCCTGGTGCAGCACTGAATGACTGTGCATTTTTCCTTTACCTCATGTTCTGAGAAGTAAAAGCTTGTTATCCCATTTAATCTGCTCTGTGAAGTTTCTACTGCAACTGTTGGTATCCAGAAGCTGTGCAACAGGAACTCTCTCCCATGGAATGGCAAGTCAAAGGAGGGCGGGAGTGTAAGGGGGAAGACCAAGCTGCGGGTACCTGCACCATGCCAGGTCCAGAACTGTCGAGGCTGCGTCCAGTGTTGCCGGGGCGAAAGAATGGGGAACTGGAAAGGTCCCATTACCCCGGGGAGAGGAAGAGTGACTAGGCCTGGCTGTGAGCTGGACACGCAGGAAAGAGACAGAGTTTTCCCGCCGGCAGCGAGAGCAGGAGCAGGTGTTGTCGGTACTCCAACTCCCATCAGACTGTGTGTGGATGAGGACCTGTTATGATTCCACCACACGGCAGGGGAAGAGGGTGCCACTGAGCTCCACCCACCACTGACCCTACCTACTTGCCGGTCCCACCCTAGCCGGTGGGCGACAACTGGGCGGCGGTCCCTACCTCGGCGTAAGTGCAGGGAGCTACAGTGTGGGTAAACCGAGGGTGGAATGAGTGCAGGACAACCTAAGGGAGACAAGCAGCAGCAAGGAGGACTCCTAGAGTGAAACTAAGGAGTGAATGAACCTGAAGGGTAAAACCATGAAAACCCCAAGCTAACACAAAAATACTAAGATTTCAGCAAAGACCAAAGCGGAAAGCTGGAGTCCCAGAGGTACTCAACGAAAGAGAGACCAGGAGGCTGTCAGAGGTTGTACCGGACAGCGCTGTAGGGAAGACAGGAATCCGTACCACAGAAGAATCACCGGCAGGGAGTGAGCCCTGTGGAGTGCTAAATAGGAAAAAGGCGGGACATAAGCACAGGAAACAGTGAAGCAGCCAATCACCAGAACGGAAGAAGAACAATGAACGAAAAAGAACTAGTTGATCAGAAACTGTATAATACGAATGGTTGTGTGGCACAGCAAGTAAGGCAGCGAGACTTGCTGTGGAAACCAGACTAGACCCCTGTACGAATCCTGACATTACCCCCTCCCTTATGAGGGGCCCCTGGACCCTCACACAGGGAAGGCTTCTCATGAAAATTGATATGGAACCTCTTACATAACCTGGGAACATGAACCTCTGATTGAGACACCCACGACCTCTCCTCAGGGCCATACCCCTTCCAGTCCACCAGGTACTGCAGGACCCCACAAACTTTCCTGGAATCCAAGATCTTTTTTACCTCAAACTCGGGGTGACCAAGTACAACAACAGGAGCAGGAGGTGTGTCAGCCGGACAAACTGGAGGTACATAAGGTTTTAGGAGAGCGACATGGAATACCTTATGCACTCTCATCGCCTGGGGGAGATCCAATTTGACAGAAACAGAGTTGATTATCTGAGATATTTTAAAAGGACCAATGTACCGGGGAGCCAGTTTACCAGAGGGGACTCTTAGTTTCAAATTTTTAGTAGAAAGCCACACTTTCTGCCCAACTTCAAAGGAAGGACTTCTCCTCCTTTTCATATTAGCAAAGTGGCATTGTGACTCCTGAGCCTTTTTTGATGTTGCCTTGGACTTGCTCCCAAACTGACCGCAGATCAGAGGAAACAATCTCTACCTCAGGATTGTCCGAGGGGTCCTCAGAGAAAGAGCTCGATTTAGGGTGAAATCCCATGTTGCAGAAGAAGGGAGATATCCCTGTGGAAGAGTTTACCCTATTATTTATGGCAAACTCTGCCAGGGCAATAAAAGATGCCCAGGTCTCTTGCTTATCAGCCACATAGCAACGTAAGAATTGTTCAAGGGCTTGATTGGCCCGTTCTGTCTGCCCATTGGTCTCCGGGTGAAAGGCCGATGAGAAAGCAAGGGAAACGCCAATTTTACTACAGAAAGCTCTCCAGAATTTGGAGACAAATTTGGTCCCCCTATCTGACACAATATTAGAAGGAATTCCATGCAGCCGCACCACATGATTTAGAAACAAGGGGACCAATTGCTTGACGGATGGCAATTTGGGTAAAGGAATAAAGTGTGCCATCTTACTAAAGCGATCCACCACAACCCACAAGGTAGTCATTCCCAGGTAGGAAGGTAAATCAGTAACAAAGTCCATGGAAAGATGGGTCCATGGCTTGGAGGGAACAGGTAGAGGACATAGTTCACCCAAAGGCCGTGAGCGGTTAACCTTAGACCGGGCACAAATGTCTCACGCCTTGACATAGGCAGTGGCATCCCGGCGTAAGATCGGCCACCAAAAATTTCTGCAGATTGACTCCATCATACCAGAGATACCAGGGTGACCTGAAAGAGGCGAGTTGTGGTGTTCATTCAGCAGTCTCAAACGCAAATGACAGGGAACGAACCATTTATTATCAGGAGAGCCGGACGGAGACAAATGTTGAAATTGCTTAACTTCAGCAAACAAATCAGAGGAATTAGCAGCCAAAAATACTTTATCAGGTAAAATGGGAACAGGTGGGATGTTTGACGGTTGTTCAGGCAAGAAGCTTCTAGATAGCGCGTCTGCTCTGGCGTTTTTGCAGCCGGGTCTGAAAGAAATCACAAAATTAAAACGTGAAAAGAACAACGCCCACCTTGCCTGTCTTGGATTAAGCCGTTTGGCCGTTTTGAGATATTCAAGATTTTTATGGTCGGTGAGGACAGTAACAGGATGTTTGGCCCCCTCCAGGAAATGTCGCCATTCCTCAAAGGCCAATTTTATAGCGAGCAGTTCCCTATTCCCAATATCATAATTTTTTTCAGCTGGGGAAAACTTCTTTGAGAAGAACGCACAGGGTTTCAAACGAGTCAAAGACGAAGTCCCCTGTGAAAGTACTGCCCCTACCCCTGCCTCCGAGGTGTCAACCTCAACAATAAAGGGTCTCTCCTGATCGGGCTGGGTAAGAACAGGAGCAGTGGCAAAGCTCTCCTTAAGAAACGTGAAGGCATCCACTGCATCCTTACTCCAGTTTACCAAGTCGGAACCTTTCACAGTAAGATCTGTGAGAGGCTTCACCACAATGGAGAAGTTTTTTATAAACTTGCGGTAAAAATTGGCAAACCCCAGAAATCTTTGAAGAGCTTTCAAAGATACAGGACGAGCCCAATTAAGAACCGCTTTTACCTTCTCCGGCTCCATTGTGATGGCCTGGGGTGTCAAAATATGACCCAAAAAAGATAGACTTTGGACCCCGAAAATACACTTTTCTTGCTTGGCGAAAAGTTGGTTATTGCGGAGTACCTGGAGAACATCCCTTACATGCTTTAAATGTGAGTCCCAGTCCGGAGAGAACACTAAAATATCATCCAGATAGACAATTACATAGCGGCCAATAGCATGTTGGAAAATATCATTGGTGAAATTTTGAAAAATCGCCGGAGCATTGCACAGCCCAAAGGGCATAACCAGACACTCGAAGTGGCCCTCGGGGGTATTGAAGGCGGTCTTCCACTCGTCGCCAGCCTTTACACGAATGAGATTATACGCCCCTCTCAGGTCCAACTTCGAGAACCATCGAGCCCCCTGAACCTGGTTGAACAGGTCCGGAATCAACGGTAGAGGATATTGGTTACGGACAGTTATTTCATTAAGACCTCGGTAGTCTACACACGGCCTAAGTCCTCCATCCTTTTTACTGACAAAAAAGAAACCTGCGGCCAGAGGTGAGGTGGACGGACGGATATGCCCCTTTCTTAGAGCCTCTTGTACATATTCACGTAAAGCTTCTCTCTCAGGAGGTGATAAATTATACAGGCGTCCCTTAGGGAATTTACAATTGGGAACCAAATTGATAGTACAGTCATAGGAGTGATGAGGTGGCAACCGCTCAGACTCCTTCAAAGAAAAGACATCTGCGAATAGGCCCAAAAGACTCTGAAGAGAAGCTTGTGCGGAGACGATACCACAAACGTGTGTTAACAAGCATTTCTGTGAACAATCTGCACCCCACTTCTCCAATTCACCAGAAACCCAGTTAATGTTGGGGTTATGGAGCTGGAGCCATGGAAGCCCCAGTATGACACTAGTTGGGAGGTCATGCATAACCAAAAATGACAGTTGTTCCACATGCAGTACACCAACCTGAAATGATAGCAATGGAGTACAGAGACTAATCTCCCCATTTGCTAGTGGGGTGTTATCAATACCAACTAATTTAGTGGGGTGAGCGAGTGGAATTAAAGAAATACCCAATGAGACAGCAAACTCATAACACATAAAATTAGCAGTAGCCCCTGAATCAATCATGGCAACTCCTTCTCCCTTAGAGGAGGTGAAAGCAATAGAAATTGGCACTAAGAGTCTCTTAGAACTTAAAGGAATTACCTGTCCACCCACAGGCCTAGGTGGTGTATTCCGAGAAGATTCCTGTGGAGTGCCAGGGCGCCGCGGATCCAGTGCCAAGGATCTCCGCAGTAAAAACAGGTTCCAAGTGCGTGGCGTGGACGGCAAGGACTTGGATCTGTGGCAGCTTGCATGGCTCCCAATTCCATAGGTTCGGCAGCTGGCAGATTCGGAACAGCCGGGGTGACCCTAGAGAAAATGGGAACTTGTGCTGCTGCCTGCTCCGATCTCCTCACCCTTAACCTGCGATCTATTCTGACCATTAAAGCCATCAGCTCCTCCAGAGACTGGGGCAGAGTGTAGTGTACCAATTCATCCTTTAGGGCTGGTGAAAGGCCCCGCTGAAATTGATTCCGAAGTGCGGGATCATTCCAACGGGTAGCTAAGCTCCATCTACGAAACTGGGTGCAATAAACCTCTACCTCCTGATCACCCTGGGTCAGGGAGGTAAGATTTGCCTCGGCCAGAGCGACTTGGTCAGGCTCATCGTAAATATTCCCTAAGGCTTGAAAGAAGTTGTCTACAGAATCACGGAGATTTGAATCTGGCGGCAGAGAGAAGGCCCACTCTTGGGGTCCCTCCCGTAAGCGAGAGATTATGATACGGACTTTTGAGCTGGGGGGCCAGAAGAAATAGGTCGTAATTGGAAATATAATTTACAATTTTCTCTAAAAGAAGCAAATTGGCTTCTATCTCCGAAAAATGGCTCGGGTAAGTTAACTCTAGGCTCAGAATTAGTTGTCCCTGCAACGGCAGCTGCTTGAATTTGCTCCTGACGCTGGACCTGCGCAGCAAGATCTTGCACCAGCTGAGCAAGACCCTGCATTTGATTGACTAAAGAGGTCATAGCGTCCATAGGGAAGGCCGGTGATTCTGTTATGATTCCACCACATGGCAGGGGAAGAGGGTGCCACTGAGCTCCACCCACCACTGACCCTACCTACTTGCCGGTCCCACCCTAGCCGGTGGGCGACAACTGGGCGGCGGTCCCTACCTCGGCGTAAGTGCAGGGAGCTACAGTGTGGGTAAACAGAGGGTGGAATGAGTGCAGGACAACCTAAGGGAGACAAGCAGCAGCAAGGAGGACTCCTAGAGTGAAACTAAGGAGTGAATGAACCTGAAGGGTAAAACCACGAAAACCCCAAGCTAACACAAAAATACTAAGATTTCAGCAAAGACCAAAGCGGAAAGCTGGAGTCCCAGAGGTACTCAACGAAAGAGAGACCGGGAGGCTGTCAGAGGTTGTACCGGACAGTGCTGTAGGGAAGACAGGAATCCGTACCACAGAAGAATCACCGGCAGGGAGTGAGAGCCCTGTGGAGTGCTAAATAGGAAAAAGGCGGGACATAAGCACAGGAAACAGTGAAGCAGCCAATCACCAGAACGGAGGAAGAACAATGAACGAAAAAGAACTAGTTGATCAGAAACTGTATAATACGAATGGTTGTGTGGCACAGCAAGTAAGGCAGCGCGACTTGCTGTGGAAACCAGACTAGACCCCGGTACGAATCCTGACAGGACCAGAGAAAATTATGGCAAGTGCTGTTTAAATACCAGACTGTAGCGTTAACCCTTTACTTCCCTTGTTTACTGTTTACTAACTCCCTGCGAGGAGACCATTACCATTCTTTTTGTTAAAAATTGAATAACATTGTTATAAAGCATTGTTCTGCAATCCCTGCGTTACTGCATTCCCATACCTGCTTACAATATTGCAAGTAGTAGCCTTCTTTAAATCCGTATCCGAACCTTAGTGTTAAAAATACATGTCTGACATTGATTCAAGTGTCTGATCAAAATAGACAAGGCAAGTCTATAGGTCTATGGAAAAATTGGACAACATTCGGATGCTATCCCAGTGCGGTCCAATTTTCACATGCTGTTGAAACTCTGATGAAACTTGGTCAGTTTTTAGGCCACACTAAGGCCACATTCAGTATTTGGTAAGTATTTTACATCAGTATCTGTAAGACAAAATCAGGAGTAGAACAATCAGAGGAAAAGTATAATAGAAACACGTTACGACTTCTGGATTTATCACCCACTCCTGATTTTGGCTTACAAATGCTGATGTAAAATACTGACCAAATACCGAACGTGTGAACATGGCTTGATGCATAGACTTGCACTCGTGAGTTTTATCTGAGACTCAGATTAAAATCAGACAAGTCTCCTTGATTTTATAAGGACCAACAGTCTGCAAAAATACACTTACATGTGGACAGCTTCACACTATAACAAATAGGAGTGCTAGCCATCAAAAGCATGACTTTATCCTGTGTGAAACATGTAATGACAGACAGCCTGTTCTTCCCACTGACCTCACTGCAGAGCTGTGTGTGATTACAATATGTGGGAAATTGAGCAGAGATGAGTGTGAGTACATACACTTTTCATCTTTCATCTCATGGCAGTCAGTATGGGGGGGTGGAATATTACAGCAGAGTTTTGTCCCATTACAGTCACCTGTGCCTCAGCAGCTCTTCTTTCACAGCACTGTCAGCTCTGATGTATTCATCCCCCAAACTGACTACCCTGAAATGAAGGATAAACAGTGTTTATAATCACGCTCATCTCTGTTCTATCGCCAAAACTTATACTCTCTCTGCAGTGTGATCAGTGAGACGTTTAGACTATCTGTCATTACATGTCTCATACCAGAATGCCTATTTTAAGCTATTTTGGAGTGTTCTTTTTCCCTTGTATATTGCTGCTAGCTTATGATTGGTCAACTTCATGCAGAGGAAAAAGTACACAACCCCAGAGCTAAATCTATGGTAACACCCCCTTGGACTTAAGATAAATTATATCCTAAACTTTACAAGCTAATATCTCCTTAATATTGGAGAAATTAAAATATACAGAGCTTTGAAAAAATTATTCATACCCTGTGAAGTACTTACGTGTTTTTTTATTTCGATTTTATGTGATACACCAACAATAAGTAGCAAGTATTTGTGAAGTGTAAAGGAAATGATCCACGCTTCTCTAATTATTTTAAAAATATAAATCTGCTGCCATTGTTACATGACATGGCCAGTTTAACATATGGTGAAAGATTCTATTTAATTACAGAATAGTCAGTATATATATATATAGTGATGCAGTGAAACGTGTTACAGGTAGGGGGTCGCTGTTTGTTCTCCCCAGGATGTGCACGGAGGCGTATTGAAGCCATGAGGAGGCATTGTAGTCGGAAGCGTAGCTATGATTGCAATGGTGAAGCAGTGACCGATGTCACAGATAGGGGTCGCTGTTTGTTCTCCCAGGTTGTGCATGGAGGCGTATGAAGGCCAAAGGAGTGCATGGCAGTCATGTTAGTAGCTGTGACCTTAATGCAGACTGAAAATAAAATAAGTGTCAGTCTTGGACATGCTTGTGTCCAAGGCAGATTTAGGGAAAACCCGCTCTGGGTTTTGTGTTTTGAAACAGACTGCAGGATAGTAGTCGTGCAGTCTGTTTCATTCCAGATCTGGGTTTTCCATGTGGCTTGAGGCCACAGGTTTCTATGTTAAAAGGCCCTGCAGGAAAGGGTTTGGGTGTGTCAGTGTCAGGTCCAGTGTCAGGGCCAGAGTGAGTTGGTGCTTGTTGCTGTGCAGAGCAGTTGGCGTTGCAGAGCACAGTACAGAGTGGAGCCAATAGGCCTGGCAACTACAGTGTATACAGTGGTGCTGTCATTCACGGTGACTCATCTCGGATGTGGATGTCTTGTGCCCGAAGGTGAACCAGAGGTAGACTGTTCCTGTGCCTGAAGGAGGACTGGTGTATGTAATGGCTACAAACAGGTGGATATGGTGCCCGGCTGTGATCCGGAACATATCAAGTACTGTGTACAGCTGTGCGTATGAATAAAGAGACATTGGCACAGCGGTGCGGTCATCCGCGCTAACTGGTTAGAGGAGGACTGGCGTGTGTAGTGATTGCAAACCTAATGAGGAAACCTGCGTGAATAAAGAGACATTGACACGGTTGCATAGTCACCCACAGAAACTGGTCAGAGGAAGATTGGAGTGTTTAGTGACTACAATATAAAGTATATCATGTTCTGTGCAAACTAAAGGAGGCTGTGTGTAAGAGACTTTGATATGGCATGCAGTCGCCCACGGAAACAGGACACAGGGAAGTCTGGCGTGTTTAGGGACTGTGATTTAAAGCCATGTACTAGGTAGAGCTATGAACTAGTGTGAACTGAACACTAATGAGATACACTTGTGTGAATTTGAACTTTAATGCTGTTAAGATAACACATTAAAGATACTTTTGTGTTTCAACTTTGTGGGTCACTGCCTCATCACTGCGTACAGTACTTCCGCAGCACTACAGTATATTATATATATATAAATATACAGTACAGACCAAAAGTTTGGACACACCTTCTCATTCAAAGAGTTTTCTTTATTTTCATGACTATGAAAATTGTAGATTCACTCTGAAGGCATCAAAACTATGAATTAACACATGTGGAATTATATAATTAACAAAAAAGTGTGAAACAACTGAAAATATGTCTTATATTCTAGGTTTTTCAACGTAGCCACCTTTTGCTTTGATTACTGCTTTGCACACTGGTACGGTTGCTGTAGCAGCGAGGGAAGGAGGAGCAACCCGGAAGTGGACCCTCTGGGTCACGGCTCCAGAACCCCCGAGGGCGAGCACCCAGGTGAGGACCACCCCCTATACAGGGAGTGTTAGGGGCAGACCCCCAGGGGATGGAACCGCGACAGCCGCAACCAAAGGGACGACTGGGGTTTAAGTCTGGTGTGGAGGCACAGGCAGGTCTGAAGAGGGAGCACAGGGGACCACAGAGACCACGGATAATGGGCAGGAAGCAGGACCGGAGCACAGCGGGTGGCAATAGCCGGAGACTGCAAAAGAGGAGGCACTGATATAACACCGAGCGTACGGCAAGGCAGACAAGCAGGGAAGATCAGAGACAGCACTAGCAGTGGCAAGGCAGACAAACAGAGACAGCACTAGACAGAGGCAAGGCAGACAAGCAGAGACACAGAGGACAGCGCAGACAGATGCATTAGGATGGGGGGCCTGAGACACAGAGACCGCTGCCAAGAGACAGCGTCACCGAAATCGTAGACAGGCGTCTTACCAGTCCAGACGCCGGCCATAAGTAGCGATGGGTGCTGCCATGTTGGAGGCGGGGCCATGCGCGTCACACAACCCAGGAGGCTGCGCGGCAGGATGGCAGTGCGCAGGTGCCTTGCACCGAGGGAACTGGAGGCCGGGCGCGGGGACGCATCGGAGAGCAGGAGCGCGCCGGGAGGTGTGCGCAGGGGACGAGGTAAGGGCTGGGGCTGTGACACACACTCTTGGCATTCTCTTGATGAGTATCAAGAGGTAGTCACCGGAAATGGTCTTCCAACAGTCTTGAAGGAGTTCCCAGAGATGCTTAGCACTTGTTGGCCCTTTTGCCTTCACTCTGCGGTCCAGCTCACCCCAAACCATCTCGACTGGGTTCAGGTATGGTGACTGTGGAGGCCAGGTCATCTGGTGTAGCACCCCATCACTCTCCTTCTTGGTCAAATAGCCCTTACACAGCCTGGAGGTGTGTTTGGGGTCATTGTCCTGTTGAAAAATAAATGATGGTCCGACTAAACGCAAACCGGATGGAATAGCATGCCGCTGCAAGATGCTGTGGTAGCCATGCTGGTTCAGTATGCCTTCAGTTTGGAATAAATCCCCAACAGTGTCACCAGCAAAGCACCCCCACACCATCACACCTCCTCTTCCATGCTTCATGGTGGGAACCAGGCATGTAGAGTCCATCCGTTCACCTTTTCTGCGTCGCACAAAGACACGGTCGTTGGAACCAAAGATCTCAAATTTGGACTCATCAGACCAAAGCACAGATTTCCACTGGTCTAATGTCCATTCCTTGTGTTCTTTAGCCCAAACAAGTCTCTTCTGCTTGTTGCCTGTCCTTAGCTGTGGTTTCCTAGCAGCTATTTTACCATGAAGGCCTGCTGCACAAAGTCTCCTCTTAACAGTTGTTGTAGAGATGTGTCTGCTGCTAGAACTCTGTGTGGCATTGACTTGTTCTCTAATCTGAGCTGCTGTTAACCTGCGATTTCTGAGGCTGGTGACTCGGATAAACTTATCCTCCGCAGCAGAGGTGACTCTTGTTCTTCCTTTCCTGGGGCGGTCCTCATGTGAGCCAGTTTCATTGTAGCGCTTGATGGTTTTTGTCACTGCACTTGGGGACACTTTCAAAGTCTTCCCAATTTTTTGGACTGACTGATCTTTATTCCTTAAAGTAAATGATGGCCACTCGTTTTTCTTAGCTGCTTTTTTCTTGCCCATAATACAAATTTTAACAGTCTATTCAGTAGGACTATCAGCTGTGTATCCACCAGGCTTTTGCACAACACAACTGATGGTCCCAACCCCATTTATAAGGCAAGAAATCCCACTTATTAAACCTGACAGGGCACACCTGTGAAGTGAAAACCATTTCCGGTGACTACCTCTTGAAGCTCATCAAGAGAATGCCAAGAGTGTGCAAAGCAGTAATCAAAGCAAAAGGTGGCAACTTTGAAGAACCTAGAATGTAAGACATATTTTCAGTTGTTTCACACTTTTTTGTTAATTGTATAATTCCACATGTGTTAATTCATAGTTTTGATGCGTGAATCTACAATTTTCATAGTCATGAAAATAAAGAAAACTCTTTGAATGAGAAGATATGTCCAAACTTTTGGTCTGTACTGTATTTCTATCTATCTATCTATCTATCTATCTATCTATCTATCTATCTATCTATCTATCTATTTGCCTCCCCTCTGGCTATTCCTTTTTCCATTGCGTTTTCTCTACCAAAGCTTACAGGATATAGAATTCTGAGACTGGAGTAAGAAAAAGTAGGGAAACAAAGGAAACATTCTTTAGATTCAGGATATGAACTTACCAAGATGAATGAGCCAACAACAAATGTATGAGCTAGGAGAAGAAATTTAGGATTTGCAATTCCTGGTGGGTACTCCGCTCTCAAAGATTCATACCAGGTGACCCCAAAAAATATCAGAAGACCCAAGACAAGGAAAATGATGATTACTCCAAGCATTCTTGCGGCTTCTGTCCTTTCTGGCTTTCTTTCACTTTCTGGTTTCCTTTAATAGTAATATCCGTGTAGTAATTACAGGGTAGCCAAGTTTTACAGCCGCTTATTGGAGAAGTGCCGCCCACAGGAGATTATAACTGAATGATAATAATATTTAATTTGACGTTACCAAATATTCAAGTGCAAACACACCTTCACACAAAAATTGTGATACTGTGATATAATTTAAAATTGTCTGCGTTCTGCTTATGGATGCAGACAAGTTTTTGCTTTTTGCCGTTGTTTTTCCGCCTTTTTTTCAAAGAGCCATTACATTTATGCATTTAATCGACATAGCTATATGAGGACTTGTCTTTTTTTGGGACAAGTTGTATTTTTGAAAGACACCATTCGTTGGAAAAAAAATTCCAAAGTTCGTTGAAATGGTGATCCCGCAATTTTGCCATTTTTTTTTATTTCATTTTTACAACATTAATTGAATAATAAAAATGTCATTTGAATATCATTCTTCAGGTCAGTGTGATTCTGGTGATATCAAGCATGTATAGTTTTTTTTAATTATTTTAGTTGCTTAAAAAAAAATCCCAACTTTGTAGGAAAAAAAATCTGTTTTGTGTTGGCATTTTCCAAAAACTTTTTTCATTGGTGGAGCTATGTATGGGTTTGTGTTTTGCCTGGAAGCTGACATGTATTGACATTGGAGTAAATACTACATTTCGATTCAATATTTAGTGGAGGTGCTGTGATAAAAAAACAACAATTTTGAGGTTTTCACTTTTCAATTTTTCTTTTGTTACGACATTTTTCATATGAGTAAAAGAGCCTTGTGTGGAACCTGGACAGATAGACAAGCAGAGTGTGTACAGAGCTGTGGAAAGCATCAAAATAGGTGTTCTGTTTAGTTTAGAAAGTACGGTAAGTGAACTTCAGAAGAGAATATAGGGAGTCACTGCAAACTGCAGTCAGGGCACAGAACTGGATCACTGCCTGAATACCTGCCCCATGTGAAAGGAGAACAGGTTGATCTAGTTGCCTTGCCACACTGTTTGCTGAATCATATGGTTTCCTCAGTAGAGAATTAATTGCACCACATTCATCAGGGTTACTGTTATCATCCACGTGAATTATTATAGAGCCTTCCTCCTTCAGACTTCTGGCTCTTTATTTAGAGGACTTTAGAACGCTACAAAAACGCAGACTTATTTAACCACTCAGGGTAACCCTTTGCAACAGCTACAGTCATATGTAAAAGTTTGGGCACCCCTATTAATGTTAACCTTTTTTCTTTATAACAATTTTGGTTTTTGCAACAGGTATTTCAGTTTCATATATCTAATAACTGATGGACTCAGTTATATTTCTGGATTCAAATGAGTTTTATTGTACTAACAGAAAATGTGCAATCTGCATTTAAACAAAATTTGACTGGTCCAAAAGTATGGGCACCCTTATCATTTTCTTGATTTGAACACTCCTAACTACTTTTTACTGACTTCCTGAAGCACTAAATTGGTTTTGTAACCTCATTGAGCTTTGAACTTCATAGCCAGGTGTATCAAATCATGAGAAAAGGTATTTAAGGTGGCCACTTGCAAGTAGTTCTCCTATTTGATTCTCCTATGAAGAGCGGCATCATGGGCTCCTTAAAACAACTCTCAAATGATCTGAAAACAAAGATTATTCAACATAGCTTTTCAGGGGAAGGATACAAAAAGTTGTCTCAGAGATTTAACCTGTCAGTTTCCACTGTGAGGAACATAGTAAGGAAGTGGAAGAACACAGGTACAGTTCTTGTTAAGCCCAGAAGTGGCAGGCCAAGAAAAATATCAGAAAGGCAGAGAAGAAGAATGGTGAGAACAGTCAAGGACAATCCACAGACCACCTCCAAAGACCTGCAGCATCATCTTGCTGCAGACGGTGTCACTGTGCATCGGTCAGCAATACAGCGCACTTTGCACAAGGAGAAACTGTATGGGAGAGTGATGCGAAAGAAGTCGTTTCTGCAAGCACGCCACAAACAGAGTCGCCTGAGGTATGCAAAAGCACATTTGGACAAGCCAGTTACATTTTGGAAGAAGGTCCTGTGGACTGATGAAACAAAGATTGAGTTGTTTGGTCATACAAAAAGGCGTTATGCATGGAGGCTAAAAAACACAGCATTCCAAGAAAAACACTAGCTACCCACAGTAAAATTTGGTGGAGGTTCCATCATGCTTTGGGGCTGTGTGGCCAATGCCGGCACCGGGAATCTTGTTAAAGTTGAGGGTCGCATAGATTCAACTCAGTATCAGCAGATTCTTGACATTAATGTGCAAGAATCAGTGACGAATAGTGTTGAGCATTCCGATACCGCAAGTATCGGGTATCGGCCGATACTTGCTGTATCGGAATTCCGATACCGACTTCCGATATTTTTTCAATATCGGAATTCGGCATCGGAATCGGAAGTTCAAAGTTGATTGACAGCCTGACGTCATCATGATGCGCGGTGTGTGCGCATCATGATGCGCCGTCATTTCGGGCCTTCCGGGGGTCTCTGCCGGCCTGCCGGGGGGCTGTGTGGACTGCCCAGGGTCTGTACCGGCCTGCCGGGGGGCTGTGCCGGCCTGCCGGTGGTCTGTGCACCCTGTGGGGGTCTGTACCGGCCTGCCGGGGGGCTGTGCCGGCCTGCCGGGGGGCTGTGCTGATGTCCGGGGGTCTGTGCAAGCATCGTCCGATGGGACTACAAGTCCCATCTGGCGATGCCTGCTACCATGACAGTGATTGACACATTAGCCAATGATGGGACAGTAGTAGTCCCATCATCCGGCTAATGTGTTAAATGTTAAAAAAAAAAAAAAAAATACTACATACATACTACATACATACTACATGCATGCTACATACATACTACATGCATGCTACATACATACTACATATATACTACTTGCATGCTACATACATACTACATGCTACATACATACTACATATATACTACATACATACTACATACATGCTACATACATGCTACATACATACTGCATGCTACATACATACTACATACATACTACATACATACTACATACATACTACATGCATGCTACATACATACTACATACATACATACTACATGCATGCTACATACATACTACATGCATGCTACATGCATGCTACATACATATTACATGCTACATACATACCACATACATACTACATACATACTACATGCTACATACATACTACATATATACTACATGCATGCTACATACATACTACATGCTACATACATACTACATGCTACATACATACTACATATATACTACATACATACTACATACATGCTACATACATGCTACATACATACTGCATGCTACATACATACTACATACATACTACATACATACTACATGCATGCTACATACATACTACATGCATGCTACATACATACTACATGCATGCTACATGCATGCTACATACATACTACATGCTACATACATACCACGTACATACTACATACATACTACATACATACTACATGCTACATACATACTACATATATACTACATGCATGCTACATACATACTACATGCTACATACATACCACATACATACTACATACATGCTACATGCTACATACATACTACATATATACTACATACATACTACATGCATGCTACATACATACTACATACATACTACATACATACTACATGCATGCTACATACATACTACATGCATGCTACATGCATGCTACATACATACTACATGCTACATACATACCACATACATACTACATACATACTACATACATACTACATGCTACATACATACTACATATATACTACATGCATGCTACATACATACTACATGCTACATACATACCACATACATACTACATACATGCTACATGCTACATACATACTACATGCATGCTACATACATACTACATATATACTACATGCATGCTACATACATACTGTATGCTACATGCATGCTACATACATACTACATACATACTACATGCTACATACATACCACATATATACTACATACATACAATACATTCATACAATACATACATAGACATACAGTACATATAACATAGAGTAACATACTTACCAATACTTGTCACATTGTTCCCCGAAGCCATTGTCTTTTCCGGAATAAATATTAACATAACAAACCACAAAAATACTCACCCACGATCCGAAGCAGTCCACGAGTGTGTCCCACGACGATCTTGGGTAGAGAACTGCAGCATCAGATGATGCTGCCGTTCTCTACGGGCTGCAGGAATCCAATGACGGAAGGTAGGTATCCTTCCGCACTGTATTCCTCCGCCACTTAAAAAAAAAAAAGTCCCTAGTCTCACTTTATGCCATTGCTGCGTGGGAAATTCCCACACAGCAATGGCATAAAGTGAGACTAGGGACTTTTTTTTTTTTTCCTCAAAAATGATTTTTTAGCCCGCTATGTTTTATTTTATCAAGGGTAACAGGAGAAATTGGACCACAAAAGTTGTTGAGCAATTGTACTGATTACGATGATACTCCATATATGGGGGGAACCATTGTTTGGGCGCATGGGAGAGCTCGAAAGGGAAGGAGTGCCATTTTGGAACAGACTTTGATGGAATGGTCTGCCGGCATCATGTTGCGTTTGCAGAGCTACTGATGTGCCTAAACAGTATAAACCCCCCACAAGTGACCCCATTTTGGAAACTAGACCCCTGAAGGAGCTTATCTAGATATGTGGTGAGCACTTTAAACCCCCAAGTGCTTCACAGAAGTTTATAAATGCAGAGCAGTGAAAATAAAAAATCATTTTTTTTCCCTCAAAAATGATTTTTTAGCCTGCTATTTTTAATTTCTTAAGGGTAACAGGAGAATTTGGACCACAAAAGTTGTTGTGCAATTTGTCCTGAGTACGCTGATACCCCATATGTGGGGGGGAACCACTGTTTGGGTGCATGGGAGAGCTCGGAAGGGAAGGAGCGCCATTTTGGAAGGCAGACTTTGATGGAATGGTCTCCGGGCGTCATGTTGCGTTTGCAGAGCCCCTGATGTGACTAAACAGTATAAACCCCCCACAAGTGACCCCATTTTGGAAACTAGACCCCCCAAGGTGCTTATCTAGATGTGTGGTGAGCACTTTGAACCCCCAAGCGCGTCACAGAAGTTTATAACACAGAGCTGTGAAAATAAAAAGTTTTTTTTTACACAAAAGTGATTTTTTAGCCCCCAATTTTTTTATTTTCCGAAGAGTAACAGGAGAAATTAGACCCCCAAAGTTGGTAAATAGTGGAAACCCCTCAATTCTTGCTTCAACCCTAACCCCAACACACCCCTAACCCTAATCCCAGCGCTAACCTTAATCCCAACCCTAATCCCTAATTCTAACCCTAATCCTAATTTGCCCTAACCCTAATTCTAACCCTAATGCTAATTCTAACCCTAGCCCTAACCCTAATTCCAACCCTAACCCTAATTGTAACCCTAACCTTAGCCCTTACCCTAGCCCTAACCCTAATGGAAAAATGAAAAAAAAATATTTTCTTTATTTCATTATGTTTGCCTATCTAATGGGGTGATAAAACGGGCGGGGAGGGGTTATTTCCTATATTTTTTATTTTGATCACTATGATAGTTTATCACTGTCACATTAAATAACATTGGTCCAAGCGTTCTCCATGTTTTTCACCGATAGACTCGTACCAAAACTACAGTCATACAAATGAGCCCAAATGAGCATAGTTGCATGTGATGTTTAAACAGCTACAACCTTCATTTGATTGCATTTTATTTAATTAGTAATATAGCTTCAAAATAAAAGGATTCACAGTTTCGTAATTAATTGTGAATATCAATTTATACGATAGAGGGAGAATTGAATAATTCTGCATATTCGAGATTGATCCTTTAGCTGTTCTGATACAATACACCTGCACCCCACTGTTTGTCTTACCATGAATCAGGACATTGGCGCCATGCTCTTTGGAGACACAATAAAATATGATCATTTTCCCTCTGGAGACTCATTGATGTCATCGGAGGGGGAAATTTAAACATGGTGACTGGCAGAAAGTAGATTGATCACATTCTCAACAGGACATCCACTCCTTTAGAGTGCTTCTTCCACGAACTGTCCTCTTGATGAACCTACATCTTTAAAGGGAAACGCGTTGAGGCATTGGGGCATTTCCATTGAGACTAAGAGAATTTATTGGAGGCATCAAGTAAATTGATAAGTAATAATAATAGTATGATGCGATTACTATTGTTGAAATATCAATTATTAAGGGGATGAATTACTCTTTAGTTCGATAAGTGGATAACTTTGGATCATGGACATGTGTAATCATTTTCTTCTTTTTAGAAAGACTAAACAGCAGCAAAAAGAGGAATAAAAATCCTCCAGAAATTAAAAAAAAAAAAACAGAAGAAAAAAGGCAGCAATGTTTTATCTGTCTAGGCCTCCATACAATTGCACTAGGCAGGTAAAACATCGCTTCCTTTTTTTTACTGTTCTTTTAAAAAAAGAGTATACATCTATGTCTTTCTATATTTTAATAGAGATATATGTTTAATAGTTTAGTATCTTTACAAGTGTGCTGGTTGGTGTTATATTAATTTCTGTCCCTTGGCAGGGTGTGTCTTTTTATTCATTAAACCTGTTTATCGTGGGTGTAGATTCACCTGTACTAGGGTGTATTAATGAGAGCCACCAATTGGTGGGGGGTACCAATTTGCGCTCTAATTTTTAGACTGCCAAAGTAGAAGATAAGCTTAGAGATAAATTAGGGTTATAGCTACCTGCACTGTTGTTCCTGGATTTGTACCGTTCTGGATATATCTAATCACCATGTGAATTGACACATACTATTTTTATCAGAGGTCTCATTTTTCTCATTGAGAAATATTTTCACCATTTTTGGATATTTAGTCACACACTTAGTAGTATACAGGGTCGGGACAAGGTATTTTGATGCCCTAGGCAGATGAATTTGACGGCGACCCCCACCCCCAATCTACCCCGATGAACACTCAGCACCTAAGTGAAGGAATGGGTCAGAGACCAAGTGTCAGGACTGGCTCTGGATTCTGTTAATCTGTGGTGCTTTATTGCCCTTTTTCAAGATGGTGTCTGCTGCCTCATTTCTGCTCATGTGATCTGCCTTCCCTGTCTTTATAACCCTGGTTTGCCGTCCAGTCCTTGCTTGTGTATTCTGCTTGAATCCCTGGCTCTGTGCTGCAAGAGATTGCTCCTCTCCAAAAGATCCGTTTCAGCCCTTCCAGCAAACCTCTCCAATTCTCAGTAGCGAGCTGTGTGTGAGTTCTTCCGCAGCTGCATCTGTCTCCACCTGCCTGCTTAGGACACGTAAGCTTGGCCTACTTCAGCTAACCTATTTGGTGTGCAGTGGCAGTATTTGTGACTGTTCTGGACTTCCTAAGAGACTCACAGCCCTGCACTGTTTTCAGAATTCTTATTCAGAGACTGCCAGCCCTGTTGTGAATTGTGTCTTCTGAACGGCTTTCCCTAGTGTGTGCCTCGCCCAAGAGACTTTGCCTGCAGCAGTGCTGCATATAAACTTCTTCACTGTCTCCCTGTTTGCTGTGTTTCCTTGAACTGTTGCTCACTTGCAGAACCTGCATTTATTTGTGTAAATACAGACTTGTTACCATACTCCTGTTCAGTTTACTCATTGTCTCAAGCCAAGAGGTTCTTGAGTGTTAAACTATAATTGTTACACTAAGGTAAGAGGACCCCTAAAGTAAACCCCCATTTTTACCAGAAAATACCAGCAAAAGTAAAAAAAAAATGTGATGTAATTTAGGGTTGAGGCTCCACAGGGAGTGGGACTCTTGGGCTTCAATTAAAGTGTCCATCATTTGGCAGATGCCCTAAAGGAAACTAAAAGAAATAAAGTGATACAGATACGTATGATTGTTCTTAACCCCCTTACCCCCAAGGGTGGTTTGCACGTTCATGACCGGGCCAATTTTTACAATTCTGACCACTGTCCCTTTATGAGGTAATAACTCTGGAACGATTCCATGGATCCTGGTGATTCTGACATTGTTTTCTCGTGACATATTGTACTTCATGTTAGTGGTAAAATTTCATTCACATAACTTGCGGTTATTTATGAAAAAAAACGGAAATCTGGCAAAAATTTTGAAAATTTCGCAATTTTCCAACTTTGAATTTTTATGCCCTTAAATCACAGAGATATGGCACACAAAAAACTTAATAAGTAACATTTCCCACATGTTTACTTTACATCAGCACAATTTTGGAACCAAAGTTTTTTATTATTAGGAACTTATAAGGGTTAAAAAGCGATTTCTCATTTTTACGTCATCATTTTTTTTTTACGGACCACATCACATTTGAAGCCACTTTGAGGAGTCTATATGATAGAAAATACCCAAAAGTGGCACCATTCTAAAAACTGCACCCCTCAAGGTGCTCAAAACCACATTCAAGAAGTTTATTAACCCTTCAGGTGCTTCACAGGAATTTTTTGAATGTTTAAAAAAATGAACATTTTTTTTCACTAAAAAATTACTTCAGGTCCAATTTTTTTATTTTACCAAGGGTAACAGGAGAAATTGGACATCAAACGTTATTGTGCAATTTGTCCTGAGTATGCTGATAACTGATATGTGGGGGGAGCCTCTGTTTCGGCGCATGGCAGAGCTCAGAAGGGAAGGATAGCAAAATTGGCTGGAATTGAGATTGGACGTCATTTCACGTTTGGAGAGCCCCTGATGTGCCCAAACAGTGGAAACCCCCCACAAGTGGCCCCATTTTGAAAACTAGACCCCCCAAGGAACTTATCTAGATATGTGGTGAGAACTTTGAACCCCCAAGGGCTTCACAGAAATTTATAATGTACAGCTGTACAATTAAAAAACAATTTTTTCCACAAAAATGATCTTTTCACCCCCAATTTTTATTTTCCCAAGGGTAACAGGACACCAAAAGTTATTGTGCAATTTGTCCTGAGTACGCTGATACCCTATATGTGGGGGTAAATGACTATTTGGGTGCATAGCAGAGCTCGGAAGGGAAGCAGCGCCATTTGACATTTTTGTCTGGAATTGAGATCGGACGCCATGTCGCGTTTGGAAAGCCCCTGATGTACCAAAACAGTGGAAACCCTCCACAAATGACACCATTTTGGAAACTAGACCCCCCCAAGGAACTTATCTAGATGTGTGGTGAGAAATTTGAACCCCCAAGGGCTTCACAGAAGTTTATAATGTATAGTCGTAAAATAAAAAGATCATATTTTTTTCCACAAAAATGATTTTTTCCTCCCAATTTTTTATTTTCCCAAGGGTAGCAGGAGACACTGGACCCCAAAAGTTGTTGTGCAATTTGTCCTGAGTAGACTGATACCTCATATGTGAGGGGGAAACTACTGTTTGGGCGCATGACAGAGCATGGAAGGAAAGGCGCACCGTTTGACTTTTTCAGCGCAGAATTGGCTGGAATTGGGACCAGAGGCCATGTTGCATTTGGAGAGCCTCTGATGTGCCTAAAAAGTGGAAACCCCCCAATTCTAACTCAAACCCTAACCCTAATCTCAGCCCTAGCCCTAACCCTAATGGGAAAATGGAAATAAATACATTTTTTTTAAAAAATTTTATTTTTCCCTAACTAAGGGGGTGAAAAAGGGGGGGTTTGATTTACTATATATGGTGGGTTTTTATGTTTGGCAGCTGTCACACACTAAAAGATGCTTTTTATTGTAAAAATAGTTTTTGCATCACCACATTTTGAGAGCTATAATTTTTTCATATTTTGACCCACAGAGTCATGTGAGGTCTTATTTTTTGCGTGACGAGTTGACTTTTTTTGGTACCATTTTTGGGCACGTGACATTTTTTGAACACTTTTTATTACGATTTTTGGAACGCAGAATGAACAAAAAACAACATTTCATGAATTTCTTTTGGGGGGGCGTTGACACCGTTCCGCATGTGGTAAAATTGATAAAGGGGTTTTGTTCTTTGGGTCAGAACAATTAAAGCGATATCTCATTTCCATCTTTTTTATGTTTTGGCGCGTTTATACAATAAAAACTATTGTAAAAAAATAATTATTTTTGCATCGCTTTATTCTGCGAGCTATATCTATTCTTTTGCTGATGATGCTGTATGGTGGCTCGTTTTTTGCAGGACAAAATGACGTTTTCAGCGGTACCATGGTTATTTATATACGTCTTTTTGATCGCGCGTTATTCCACTTTTTGTTCGGCGGTATGATGATAAAGCATTGTTTTTTGCCTTTTCTAAAGGGGTTAACTAGTGGGACAGTTTTATAGGGCGGGTCGTTACAGATGTGGCAATACTAAATATGTTTATTGTTTTTTTTTATTTACAAAAAAAAGAATTTATTAGGGTTTTTTTTTTTAAATTTATTTGGGATTTTTTTAAAATTATTTTTACACTTGATTATTTTTTTTTTTAACTTTATTATATTGGCCCAGTGTGGGACAATATAATAAAGTGTCAGATCGCTGATTTGACACCTTGCACAGTGTGTCAGGTCAGCGATCTGACAGGCACTGAGAAAGCCGCCTCTCTGCCAGACCCCGAAGGCCCCCGTGGCCATATTGGATCCGGGGGCCTGCAGGGAGGGAGGCCCTCAGAACAGCACGATCATAGTGCAAGACATATGAAAGCCTGCATTGAGTTTGCTAAAAAACACATGAAGGCTATCAGACTATGAGAAATAAGATTCTCTGGTCTGATGAGATGAAGATAGAACTATTTGGTGATAATTCTGAGCGGTATGTGTGGAGAAGACCAGGCACTGATTATCACCTGCCAATACAATCCCAACAGGGAACCATGGTGGTGGCAGCATCATGCTATGGAGGTGTTTTTCAGCTGCAGGGACAGGACGACTGGTTGCAATTGAAGGAAACATGAATGCGGCCAAGTACAGAGATATCCAGGATGAAAACCTCTTCCAGAGTGCTCTGGACCTCAGACTTGGCTGAAGATTCACCTTCCAACAAGAAAATGACCCTAAGCACAAAGCTAAAATAACAAAGGAGTGGCTTCAGAACAACTCTGTGACCATTCTTGACTGGCCCAGCCAGAGCCCTGACCTAAACCCAATTGAGCATCTCTGGAGAGACCTGAAAATGGCTGTCCACAAGCATTCACCATCCAACCTGACAGAACTGGAGAGGATCTGCAAGGAAGAATGGCAGAGGATCCCCAAATCCAGGTGTGATAAACCTGTTGCATAATTCCCAAGAAGACTCATGGCTGTACTAGCTCAAAAGGGTGCTTCTAATCAATACTGAGCAAAGGGTCTGAATACTTATGACCATGTGATATTTAAGGTTTTCTTTTTTAATAAATTTGCAAAAAGTCTACATTTCTGTTTTTTTCAGTCAAGATGGGGTGCAGGGTGTACATTAATGAGAAAAAAAAAGAACTTTTTTGAATTTACCAAATGGCTGCAATGAAACAAAGAGTGAAAAATTTAAAGGGGTCTGAATACTTTCTCTACCAACCTAATCCTGGCTATCTGTACATTTTGATAGCGCTTCTTCCCTAGAGCCAAGACACAGGGACTTGTTCTGCTATTCTTTTTCTGCTTGTCTCTGGTTACATGCACTGATAGCAGAACCCTGTTCTGAGGAATGTCTTTGGGCCAAAACATCAATTATTTTTGCAACACTATGGACATTGTGTGAATTATCTTATTTGCATCATATTTTGGAGTGCCAAATTCTTTTACGGAAGTTATTGGGGTGGATTCCTATTTGTGAACCCTGTATAGTTAGTGTATGTGTGTGTGTGGCTTAGTATTTTTCATATCTGTACATGGTGGCGCCCGTCTCCTCTTGCTTCCTGTACAGCAGTGGATGCTGAATGGCGTGATGACATCACCGTGTTGCGCCATCCGACATCCCCTGCGTGCGCATGACAGCTCTTCTGCTCCTGTCTGAAAAATTCGCAATAAATAACCTTAGATTTAATTAAATTACTTTTCTGAAATACATGTAATTAGCAAAGTAAATGATTTCTCTCAATATTACAGAGAAGCAGGTTTTAATTATTAACTTTACCGCCGTGAGCTCAAAATCTGGTGAGATTCTCTTCTCTGTGAGGCAGCTATTGTATACAGCATGTGACTGGTATATGGATCCTTGTGCTCAGATCCACAGGATTTGGGGTTGACTCATCAATTTGCCTCTTTTGCTAAGTCACTAGTACGTTCAATTTGATGGGAGAATCAATTCACCTATTTTCCTTATAAAGCTGCCTAACTACACAAACATGGCAAATTGTTGCACAAATTGATCCCAACAACCAATGAATCAGTGAAATAGAAATCAAGCCAAATTTTTTCTCTATTTCAACCACGAGAGAGCGTTTTACTTATTAATGACAATCGTTATATATCAGAGATGTAATAAGATGTCCATGTGTATTATGTCAACTAGCTAAATTAAGTGCACATACCTACTGTGTATACTTGTGTTTAAGCCGAGTTTTTCAGTAACTTTTTGTTGTGCTTGTACACGAGCCTTTGTCCTAGAAAGATGGCGGAGGAGTGGGAGCGAAGGAGCAATGGGTCACAGAGGCTGGAGCCGGCGGCTGTGGCCGTAATTGTGCCTGTTCCTAAAGAGAAATGAATATTCACTGCGCTGGCAATGAATAGTCATTTCTCTAAAGGTATATGCACACGCTGAGGATTCTGCTGCAGATCCGCCGCGGTTTTGGCCCTGCGGATCCGCAACAGAATTAGCTACGTTGTACAGTACCATTATATCCTATGGAAAATAGAAACCGCAGTGCAGACGGTGCGGAATTTTCCGCACGTTTTTTGCTGCGGTTTTCAATCCGCAGAAAGAATTGACAGGTCATTCTTTTCTGCGGATTCCACAGCGGTTTGCCATCTCCTCCATTGTAGAGATGATAAACCGCAGGGCAAAACCGCAGGCTAATCCGCAGATAAACCGCAGGTCTTTTGACCTGCAGATTTTGCAAAATCCACGTGGAAAAATCTGCTGACCAATCCGCAGCGTGTGCACATACCCTTATAGTGCGCACAGTTACAGCTGAAGCCGCCGGCTTCCAGCACACATTCTACTTACCTTCCCTGGCTGCCCTCGCTGCATCTCGTTCGTTCCTGCGCCAGCAGCTCTTCTGGCCAAGCGATCAAGTGGCCCCGCTCATTAAGGTGGAGTGAATATTTGTGAGTGATCGCTCGTCCAAAAGAGCTGCTGGCGTTGAATGAGATGCAGTAAGAGAGCACAGGGAAGGTAAGTAGGATGTGCTTTTTTTTGTAGGAACTATGCATACAAGGATAGGGGATAAGGAGCCATGCATACAAGGACAGGGGAGTCATGCATACAAGGACAGGGACGGGGGAGCCATGCATATGTAACAAGGTGGCACAGGGTGGTAGTCATGGGTGAGTTCACTAAGCAAGAGTAAGTGAGCACCCCGGCACCTTATACATGAAAGGATAAATAAAGTCCTGGTACTCCTATACAGTTCGTTACCTGTTGTGAATTCGCTTTCTGGCCTACCTCTGGTTACTAGTGAAGGTAGTGGAGCTGGTTCTTTTTCCTGGCTCCCTCTGGTAGTTACTGGAGGTAATGGAGCTGATCTAATTAACAGAGGCCTGCCACCTGATAATGAGGGTGATGACAGGAGATCTGGAGTTTCTGACTGGATTTAAGACAGCCGACTCCCTCTATCCCTGCTGGTGATTTTTTCCTGCCTCCTGAGGTCTTAGTTTCCAGCTCAGTCCCTGCATGCTCAAGCTAAGTGTTCTTTTGCTATTGTTCACATTTGATTTGGTTTTGTCTATTTCAGTTTTGTGTGGTCAGCCAGCCCCAGCTGGGGCTGTGCTGAATTTCCATCCTTTTGTTACTGTTTGTGCCAGTTTGTTTTTGTCCCTTATTAGACTGGCCTCTTTTTGCTCTGCTTTCAGAATAAACCAGAGTGCTGATATAGTGGGCGAAGTCCAGTAACTTCAGTATTTTTCTATCCGACGTGTTGGACTTTTTTGCAGGGTTTTTTGCGTGATTGCAGACAGAGTCTTTCCTTTCCTGTCCTGTCTAGATAGTGTGGGCCCCATCGTTTGCTCAGTCTATTTTCCTATCTGCGTTTGTGTTTTTATCTTGTCTCACCAACAATATGTGTTTGGGGGCTATCTATTCCTTTGGGGTCTGCTCTGGGGCAGTTTAGATTTCCCCTTTCTTGCTTTAGGCTTATTTAGTTCTCTGGTTGTGTTGAGGCATCTAGGATCATCGTAGGTACGCTACACGGCTACTGCTAGTTGTGTGGATAGGATCAGGGGTCTGCAATCCGCTTAGTTACCAACCTCTCTGGTTTTCTGTGGCTTGGCTTCGTCTTGCTCTCCTCCTCAGTGACCCAATCATAACAGTTACCTCTGTTAATCCAGCTTCTGGCTTCTAGGTTCCACAGAGTCACAGTTCTTTTCCAACAGTTGAACTTTACTAAACAGTAAGGTATCCATCACATCTGCAGCACAGTTCTGTCACGTTTCCGCCAGACTTAGGGCCTGCTGTTCCGGTCGCGGCCTCTAGGAGGCGCCGGACCGCCACTTTATCGTCAGACTCAGGGACGGCTCTTCCTGCCTCGGCCACTGGACAGGGCCGTGGTTCTGTCACGTCAGGCTCAGAGCCTACTGTCCCGGCTTTAGCCTCTAGGAGGCGCCGGTCTGTCACGTCGCCGTTAAATTCTGGGTCTGCTGCTCCTGTCGCGGTCACTAGGAGGCGCCATGGCTCGCCCGGGAGTTATGGTGCTGACAGAGTAAGGGCACCTGCGCAGGCATCTGGTGGACGCAGGCTCCACCCCTCTGTCAGTCATCAAGAGGTTACTGCATCTCCATCTGGCCTGGTCCTGGGGGCGGTACTGATGACATCATCAGTCCAGGAACCTATGAGGGGTGACCTGATCCCTGAAATACCTTGGGACTGGTCTTGCAAGCCGCCGGATATATTCTTGGTTCCCCTGTGTGTTACTGTGTGAATTGCTTTCTGACTGACTGACTTTGGCCTGGACTTCTGACTCTCCTTCTGCCTAACGATTCTGTACCTCTGCGACTCTCCTGGTTTATGACTTTCGGCCTGAATCTGACTCTCCTTCTGCCTAACGATTCTGTACCTCTGCGACTCTCCTGGTTTATGACTTTCGGCCTGAATCTGACTCTGCTTCTGCCTAACGATTCTGTACCTCTGCTACTCTCCTGGTTTATGACTCTCGGCCTGAATCTGACTCTGCTTCTGCCTAATGATTCTGTACCTCTGCTACTCTCCTGGTTTATGACTCTCGGCCTGAATCTGACTCTGCTTCTGCCTAACGATTCTGTACCTCTGCTACTCTCCTGGTTTATGACTCTCGGCCTGAATCTGACTCTGCTTCTGTCTACCGTTTTTGTACCATTGCTGCCCGACTGGTTTAGACTCGCATATCTCCACGTTTGTGTCCTGTATTGGAACACCTTTCTGGCGACCGTCCTGCTCTGGTCACTGCTCCTATTCAGACAGCGCCTCCTGGGCTCTGCTATAAATCCAGATCCCTGTATAGGGGTAAAGGGTATCAGTGTTTCTCGGGGTGTTGCCTGGCTGCAGCCCAGACCCGCAGGCGGACATCACATTATATCCGGCCATATAAAAAAAACTGCTTCTTGTGTATATAACCAGCATATACAAAAGCAGTCTCCCTGAACTTTTTTTTTCTCTCCCTTCTTCTGACTGAGCTGATTTCTGGCCTAAACACCTGGTTCAGTGCACAGCCTGAAGGAGCACTTTCATCTTCCTGCACCAGTATGCTGCAGTCTGGAGCCTTCAGAGAGAGAGCTGAGCGTCAGAGATCCATACTACTGAGACATCGGCCTCTGGGCAACTCTGGCTATGGTTGCCCAGGGGCACAGGTATTGCCCGCAGATGCGGCTAAAGTTTTATTGCCTATTGCCCTTTCTTTTGGTCAGAAATCTCAGTGTGTGAACGCATATGTGGATTGTGGATCTGAAGGGAATTTTATGGATTCTTTGGTTGCTAAAAGTCTCGGTGTACCCCTATTAAGACTTAATGCCCCTATAAAAACTACGGCTATTAATGGCACATCTATTGTCCAGGAGGGGGTTAAATTTGTTACTGACAAAATCACTATGTCGGTGGGAGCATTGCATACCGAGGTTATGTCATTTTTTGTGATGGATAATTTGTCTGCTGCAGTCATTTTGGGGATGCCATGGCTACGCCAGCATAATCCAGTCATCGACTGGCACCTAGGCGATGTTATACGCTGGAGTTCACACTGTCAGGAAAACTGCATGTCGCTAACAGTAAACCAAGTTAAAGTTAAACCCCTCCACATACCGTTTGCCTTCAGAGATTTTGAGGATGTCTTTTCTATTGCAAAATCTGAAAAGCTACCCCCTCACAGAAAGTATGATTGCCCTATAGATCTGATTCCAGATGCCCGTCTCCCAAAAGGGAGAATATTTAATCTCTCAGGTCCAGAGCGTCAGGCTATGAATGAGTACATAGCTGATAGCTTAAAAAAGGGGTTTATTAGACCGTCCATTTCTCCAGTTGGAGCTGGCTTCTTCTTTGTAGAAAAGAAAGATGGTGGTCTCAGACCCTGCATTGACTACCGGGAATTGAATGCAATCACTATAAAGAACCAGTACCCGCTTCCACTCATCCCTGATCTTTTTAATCAGCTAATGGGAGCCCGTTGGTTTACTAAACTGGACCTCCGGGGGGCATACAATCTAGTCCGCATAAGAGACGGGGATGAGTGGAAAACAGCCTTTAATACCCCTCTTGGCCACTTTGAGTACCTGGTAATGCCCTTCGGACTCAGTAACGCACCTGCCGTGTTCCAGCACTTTGTAAATGACATTTTCAGGGACATTTGTGGGGTGTATGTCGTCGTGTATTTAGATGACATTTTGATTTATTCTGCTGACCCTGTGACACATGCTCAGCACGTTCGCTCTGTACTGCAGAGACTGCGAGAACACTCCCTGTTTGCTAAACTGGAGAAATGTGTTTTTTTTGCGGAGGAGGTACAATTTTTAGGATATGTGGTTTCAAGCACAGGCTTCAGTATGGATCCTGCCAAGATCCAACCTATTAAAACTTGGGTGCAACCCAAGTCGCTAAAAGCGCTGCAGCGATTTTTAGGGTTTGCAAATTATTACCGAAAATTCATCAGGGGTTTCTCCGAAATTGCTAAACCACTCACGGATTTGACCCGAAAAGGGGCAGACGTGACCAATTGGAACCCTGAGGCAATTCAGGCTTTTGCTACGTTAAAAGAGTGCTTTGTAGCCAACCCAGTTTTGGTTCAGCCTGATCTGGACCGCCCGTTTATTGTAGAGGTGGACGCCTCTGAGGTCGGAGTGGGAGCAGTGCTGTCGCAAGGCACTGCATCACTCACTCAGCTTCGCCCATGTGCCTTTTTCTCCCGCAAATTCTCTGCCACTGAGAAGAATTACGATATAGGTAATCGGGAGTTATTGGCGATCAAATGGGCCTTCGAGGAATGGCGCCACTTCCTCGAAGGCGCCAAACATAAGATCACTGTGATTACAGATCACAAGAATCTGACTTACCTGGAGTCAGCAAAAAGATTAAATCCTAGACAAGCGAAGTGGGCCTTGTTCTTCTCTAGGTTTGATTTCTTAATAACCTTTCGTCCTGGTACCAAAAATGTGAGGGCTGATGCTCTCTCTCGAAGTTTCTGCCCCTCACAGGCTGAGGACTCGGAGCCAGTTCCAATACTGGCCAATGGTATTGTTGTGTCGGCTGTGTCTCTGGACCTTCTGGAGGAGATCCGTAGGTCCCCAGAACCAGCCCCTGACTCGACGCCCCCCCAGAAATTGTTTGTTCCAGCGCCGTTTCGCCTACAAGTTCTGAAGGAGTCGCACGACTCCGTCCTGGCAGGCCATCCTGGGGTCAATAATACCGCTAGACTTGTGACTAGGAGTTTTTGGTGGCCAACGGTAGTTAAGGACTGCAAGGATTATGTACTAGCTTGTGAAATCTGTGCTCGCGCCAAGTCCCCTTACAATCGGCCTGCCGGCTGGCTCCAGTCCTTGCCCGCTCCAGAGAGTCCATGGACCCACATCTCCATGGACTTCATTACTGACCTACCACCCTCAGAGGGGAAGACATGTATCTGGGTGGTGGTGGACAGGTTCAGTAAGCAATGTCATTTTGTTCCCCTCTCTGGATTACCTAATTCAGAAACTCTGAGTAAGTTGTTTATTGTTCATGTAATAAGGCTGCATGGCGCTCCAGAGAATATCGTGTCCGACCGAGGTACCCAGTTTGTTTCCAAATTCTGGAGAGCATTCTGCAAACGTATTGGTATTGAATTATCCTTCTCCTCCACTTACCACCCTGAGACCAATGGTCAAACGGAGCGTACCAACCAGGCTCTAGAGCAATATCTTCGCTGCTATGTCTCGGAACATCAGTCTGATTGGGCGGAACATCTCCCATTAGCTGAGTTCGCTCTAAATAACCAGTACCAGGAATCTATCAAAACCACCCCGTTCTTCTGCAATCATGGTTTGCACCCACGTTTTGGTTCATTTTCGGCCAAGATGTCGGAGCTTCCGGGAGTAGAGAATTCCATACGTCACTTAAGGACAATCTGGTCGGAGGTGAACACAAACTTGAAAGGGTCCCAGGTCAGGCAGGCTTCGGCCGCAAATAAACGGAGGTCCACGGGGCCGCACCTAGGAGTTGGGGACAAAGTTTGGCTGTCTACCAGAAACATTAAGCTTAAGGTGCCATCTGCCAAACTGGGGCCCAGGTTTATTGGTCCCTACGAGATATTAGAAGTAATTAACCCGGTAGCCTTTCGTTTAAGGCTCCCTCAGTCTTTTAAAATTCCTAATGTTTTCCACAAATCCCTTCTCAAGGTGTACCGCTCCCCAATTCATCCCGTCCAGTCCCCTCCTCCTCCAGTTTTGGTCAAGGGTGCCTTGGAGTACGAAGTCCAGGGCATCCTTGATTCCCGTTTAGTGAGAAAGTCTGTGCAATATTTAGTTCATTGGAAAAGCTATGGCCCAGAGGAGAGGTCCTGGGTCCCCGCTAGTGACATTCATGCCAAGGGGTTGATTAGAAGGTTTCACCTCCTTCACCCTGATAAACCGGGTTTTGAGGGTCCGGAGGCCCCTCTTGGAGGGGGGGTACTGTCACGTTTCCGCCAGACTTAGGGCCTGCTGTTCCGGTCGCGGCCTCTAGGAGGCGCCGGACCGCCACTTTATCGTCAGACTCAGGGACGGCTGTTCCTGCCTCGGCCACTGGACAGGGCCGTGGTTCTGTCACGTCAGGCTCAGAGCCTACTGTCCCGGCTTTAGCCTCTAGGAGGCGCCGGTCTGTCACGTCGCCGTTAAATTCTGGGTCTGCTGCTCCTGTCGCGGTCACTAGGAGGCGCCATGGCTCGCCCGGGAGTTATGGTGCTGACAGAGTAAGGGCACCTGCGCAGGCATCTGGTGGACGCAGGCTCCACCCCTCTGTCAGTCATCAAGAGGTTACTGCATCTCCATCTGGCCTGGTCCTGGGGGCGGTACTGATGACATCATCAGTCCAGGAACCTATGAGGGGTGACCTGATCCCTGAAATACCTTGGGACTGGTCTTGCAAGCCGCCGGATATATTCTTGGTTCCCCTGTGTGTTACTGTGTGAATTGCTTTCTGACTGACTGACTTTGGCCTGGACTTCTGACTCTCCTTCTGCCTAACGATTCTGTACCTCTGCGACTCTCCTGGTTTATGACTTTCGGCCTGAATCTGACTCTCCTTCTGCCTAACGATTCTGTACCTCTGCTACTCTCCTGGTTTATGACTCTTGGCCTGAATCTGACTCTGCTTCTGCCTAACGATTCTGTACCTCTGCTACTCTCCTGGTTTATGACTCTCGGCCTGAATCTGACTCTGCTTCTGTCTACCGTTTTTGTACCATTGCTGCCCGACTGGTTTAGACTCGCATATCTCCACGTTTGTGTCCTGTATTGGAACACCTTTCTGGCGACCGTCCTGCTCTGGTCACTGCTCCTATTCAGACAGCGCCTCCTGGGCTCTGCTATAAATCCAGATCCCTGTATAGGGGTAAAGGGTATCAGTGTTTCTCGGGGTGTTGCCTGGCTGCAGCCCAGACCCGCAGGCGGACGTCACAAGTTCATACAAGGCAATGTTTCCTGTACATTCCCTTCCTCTGCCATATGGGCAGTCCCTTTGGACAGTCAATGTCCCATCTGTACCTTCAGCGTCACCAGCTCCCCGTCAGGCCCTTGTCCCGTTCCAATAGGGTAAGGTGCCGTGAACGCGATCTCAGCTGCTCCCGCCCCTAGACCCCAAATCCTTCCTGTGGTTGATTCCTTTAAGCTGGTGCCCGTTTTCGCTATTCTTCAGCTTGGGGCCCCTTACTGCCATCTGTAGACTTATCCCCGCAGCTTGCTACTGTGCATTGCATATGTCCTGCCCTTGGGCAGACTGCCCGGGCGTCTGCAGAACCAGGAAGTATCCTGACTAAAAAGTACTCTGATCTGTGCTGCCCCTCCCATCAGGTTAACCCATGTGCTTCCTGTGTCCTTCTCTATTCTATACTCTAATCCAGGCGCGTAACTACGACGGTTACAGGAGCTGCCACTGCGACCGGGCCCGGGGGGAGTCAGGGGCCCGGCAGGCATATCTCCCAATCGTCCTGATTCTTGTGGGACAGTCTCATTTTTGACCCCCCCCACCCGTGTCCCGCACTGCTCTGAGCCACCACGCCCCCCCCATGCACCCCATCCTCGCCCTCCCGCAGAGACCCACCACACTGACAGCAGCCCGTCGCTAGGCTGTTTTCTCCAATGTGCGCACAGGACCTGTGATGAGGTCACAAGAGGGGAGGAGTTAAGGGTCACATGATCAGGGGACTCCTTGTCTGCAGGACTCTGCTGTGCTGGTTGTCATGGTGCTGGATGAGGCAAAGTTTGTGAGGGGGTCAGGAGGGGTTTACAGTGTGGATGTAGCAGAGCTGTGTGTGTACAGTTTTGGAAGGAGAGGAGCCGTGTGTGTACAAGGTGTACGGAGCGGAGCTGTGTGTGTACGAGGAGTACGGAGCAGAGCCGTGTGTTTTCGAGGTGTACGGAGTGGAGCCGTGTGTGTACGCGGTGTACAGAGCAGAGCCTTGTGTGTGCGAGGTGTATGGAGCGGTGACATGTGTGTAAGGTGTACGGAGCGGATCCGTGTGTGTGCGAGGTGTACGGAGCGGAGCCATGTGTGTAAGAGGTGTACGAAGCGGAGCCGTATGTGTACGAGGTGTACGGAGCGGAGCCGTATGTGTACGAGGTGTACGGAGCGGAGCCGTGTGTGTACGAGGTGTACGGAGCAGAGATGTGTGTGTATTTTGGCATGGGGGCCCCCATTTGAAAGTTTGCACCCGGGCCCATAACTTTGTAGTTACGCCACTGCTATACTCTAATGTGCCCTCTCTCTTCTAACCCCACTACAGTGTCTATACTATGTCCTATTCTATCCCTAATCCTACAAACAGTACACTCACATCACATGACATAACAGCATATGAACATTAATAAACCATGAGGTGCCGCATGTGACCGTGAGAACAGGATCCTGAAGAGAGGAGGCACGTGAGGCTCCCTGCCACCTCCTTACACATACAAGGACAGGGATGGGAGAGCCATGCATACCAGGGCAGGGACGGGGGAGCCATGCATACAAAGACAGGGACGGGGGAGAAATGCAAAGAAGGACAGGGACTGGGCCCGGGGGAGCTATGCATACAAGGATAGGGACGGAGGAGCCATGCATACAGGGACGGGGGAGCCATGCATACAAGGACAGGGACGGGGGAGCCATGCATACAAGGACAGGGATGGGGAGCCATGCATACAAGGACAGGGATGGGGAGCTATGCAGACAAGGACAGGGATGGGGAACCATGCATACCAGGATAGGGATGAGGGGACAATGCATACCCGGCTTATACTAGAGTCAATACGTTTTCCCAGTTTTTCGTGGCAAAAGTAGGTGCCTCGGCTTATACTTGAGTCGGCTTTTACTCGAGTATTTACAGTACTTCTAAATGGGTAATCTGCAAGACGAGAACATAGCTGTTGGTAAATGGTTACCCTAAGAAAACACCTCCGGCACTAAAAAAAAAGATATTTTTAAGGAATATTCTGTGTAACAAAAGAATCTTTATTTACAGCAGATATATGAAATGGACAAGACAAGATTTCCAATGTTTCAGCTCTCAGGCCTTTATCAAGGATGTATATCAACAAATCAATAGAAAAGAAAATAAATAAATACAAATAAACTGAAGCATATCACTTCTATGCAAAAAGTCCTGGCTATGTTACAGGATCTGTATATCATATATCATAAAATAATAAAGGATGTAACCACCTTTACATCAAAATGTATTATTCAAGATTACAAAATGACATAATAATGACATAATAATGTGAATATTCTTAAACCAAGGGTTTTTAAATAAAGTGAACAAAAATATATACAGTATAAAGCCAATGAGGTCAATATCAAAACCCACATTGCTAAGGTAAATATCTACCAAGAGAACACTTGCAATCTCTGAAAAGTTATAATATATGGAAAATCCACAAAGACCCAAGAAGGGAAGATCAGAACAAAGGCTTAAGATAAGAAAGAAAGAGTAGAACTGCCAAAGCAGACCATGTAGGTAAGGTAAAAAAAAATTGCAGGAAAGGCTGTCAGAAAACACAATGAATCACAGACAGAAATCAGGAAGAGATTACCTGTCTCAAAATGAATTGGCGTACTTGCAGCCAGGAGCAGGGTAACAAGTGTGAGGAAATTGGTACGAGAGTTTTTAAAGACCGGCCTGGTGAGCTACTTCCGGGTGAAACACCAACCCCAGGAGAATCATCTGACCTCAGGTCCAGTGTCCCTAAATAAACCGTGCACGCTTATTAGAAAAAAGACATGGGTGCAGCTGGAAGGAAGCCGAACAGTCCCCGGTGACGAGACATAGTAATGCGCACGCGTCAAGTCTTATGTTAGATATCTGAAAGGGGGGGTGGGGTGAGTAATGAACTTATGCACACCATGCAAAAGGACCAAAAAACATATTAGGACAGAAAGAATAATTCAAAGGACAAAAAGTAATAAGAATTCGAAAACCAGGAGAAGACTAAGAAAAGTGGAAGGGGAATAAAATATGTTAGCAAAGGAAAGTGGAAAATAGGAAAAAAGGGGAAAAGGAAAGAGGGAAATTTATGAGAACCCATGTAACTGGTATGCATAACCTGCAAGTTTTTTTTATTCAGGATTCATTGTGTGATCTAAAAAAGAGCAAGAGACTATATGGTTATCTCACAATATATAGCAGGAGCAAAAAAACCTTAAGGAATAAAAACGCTACAGCTCTTAAATCAATAGAAGACCTCGTATTCCCTGTTTAACCCATGAGGCTCTAATGTTTGTAAATTATATATCCAATAAGCTTCTAGTTTTTTCAATAGCTTAATGCGATCTGCACCGATTCTAGGAACCCTCACATTCTCATTAACCCGATACCTAAGTTGGCTATTGTGTGTCCTATAGAAATAAAATGTGCAGAGATGGGTAGCATTGTTCTTTTGCATCGAATATTTGAATATTGTTGGGAGATGCGGTCCCGGATATGCTGCGTGGTATCCTCCACATATCCGAGACCGCGTGGACGCTTAATCAAATATGTTACGTGTGAAGGATCGCACGTAAAAAACCCTTTAGTAGGAAAATGCTCGCCAGTTCTGGGATGTGTGAAGAATCCCGTTTACTCACATTTGAGCACTGAAGGCAATGTAAGCCTTCAAAGTACCCTGTTTTTGTGTGGCTAAAAATCTCTGAGGTTCCACAGTTCTATTGGAACCAATATCAGCTCTAACCAAGAGATTTTTCAGGTTTGCAGGTTTTTTGTTACAAATTAGTGGTAAATTATAAAATTCAGACACATTAGGATATGCCTTTCTGAGTAAATGCCAGTGTTCGTTAATGAAGTTCTTAATGATCCGCATGAATGGATGAAAAGTATTTACGAGCGGAACTCGAATTTGATTCATAGTGATAGTTCTAGTTGACATAGTAACATAGTTAGTAAGGCCGAAAAAAGACATTAGTCCATCCAATTCAGCCTATAAAATTCTGTCAGAATTAATCCCCAGATCTACAGTACGTCCTTCTAAAGAACCTAACAATAACTGTAAGATACAATATTGTTACGCTCCAGGAAGACATCCAGGCCTCTCTTGAACCCTTCGACTGAGTTCGCCATCACCACCTCCTCAGGCAGGGAATTCCAGATTCTCACTGCCCTAACTATAAAGAATCCTCTTCTATGTTGGTGGAAAAACCTTTTCTCCTCCAGACGCAGAGAATGCCCGTTGTGACCGTCACCTTCCTTGGTATAAACAGATCCTCGGAGAGATATTTGTATTGTCCCCTTATATACTTATACATGGTTATTAGATCGCCCCTCAGTCGTCTTTTTTCTAGACTAAATAATCCTAATTTTGCTAATTTCTCTGGGTATTGTAGTTCCCCCATCCCCTTTATTAATTTTGTTGCCCTCCTTTGTACCCGCTCTAGTTCCATTATATCCTTCCTGAGCACCGGTGCCCAAAACTGTACACAGTAATCCATGTGCGGTCTAACCAGAGATTTGTACAGAGGCAGTATAATGCTCTCATCATGTGTATCCATACCTCTTTTAATGCACCCCATGATCCTGTTTGCCTTGGCAGCCGCTGCCTGGCACTGGCTGCTCCAGGTAAGTTTATCATTAACTAGGATCCCCAAGTCCTTCTCCATGTCAGATTTACCCAGTGGTTTACCGTTCAGTGTGTAATGGTGATATTGATTCCTTCTTCCCATGTGTATAACCTTACATTTATCATTGTTAAACTGCATCTGCCACCTTTCGGCCCAAGTTCCCAACTTATCCAGATCCATCTGTAGCAGAATACTATCTTCTCGTGTATTGACTGCTTTACATAGTTTTGTATCATCTGCAAATATCGATATTTTACTGTGCAAACCTTCTACCAGATCGTTAATAAATATGTTGAAGAGAATAGGTCCCAACACCGACCCCTGCGGTACCCCACTGGTCACAGTGACCCAGTTAGAGAATATACCATTTATAACCACCCTCTGCTTTCTAACACTAAGCCAGTTACTTACTCATTTACACACATTTTCCCCCAGACCCAGCATTCAAGATATACCACATCCAATGACTCACCTTGGTTCAGTCTATAGCTTACCTCTTCATAAAAACTGATTAGGTTGGTTTGACAGGAGCGATTCCTCATAAACCCATGCTGATATGGCGTTAAACAGTTATTCTCATTGAGATAATCCAGAATAACATCCCTCAGAAACCCTTCAAATATTTTACCAACAATAGAGGTTAGACTTACTGGCCTATAATTTCCAGGTTCACTTTTAGAGCCCTTTTTGAATATTGGTACCACATTTGCTATGCGCCAGTCCTGTGGAACAGACCCCGTCGCTATAGAGTCTCTAAATATAAGAAATAATGGTTTGTCTATTACATTACTTAGTTCTCTTAGTACTCGTGGGTGTGTAGGGAAGGTGACCTGACAGACGGACGGACGGACTTGTCAGAATAGAGAAAGGAAGGTTTGCACAGTTTAGAAAGGTGTCAGTTACTACAGTGGGGAAACAGCTGAGAAAGTGTAGTGGACGTGCAGTACCTAGGGTTGACCATTAGAGGGCAGGGAGGAGTGTGAGCAAAGGACTTGACATCAGCTTAGGGCTTAGGAAACCGTTGGTCATAGGGGGTGGAGTTACAGGGAACCAGGAATGATATAAATGCTGAGGTAAGGTTCCAGAAAGTTCCAGTCCCCAGGGGGAGCTCGAGTGACAGGAGGACTACGACAGTTTGTGCACTCTGAGGAAAACCAAGCCAGGGGGACTGAGGAGAGAGAACATCAGGGGGGTGGTCCTGACAGGAAAGTACCGCAGCATAGACGAGGCACCGAGGTAAAGCATACCGTATTGAGAGAGACGACTGTTCAGTAAAAGTACTGTTGGTTTACTGGCCTAAGGCGGCCACAGTGATGGATCTGACAGGAGCGTCGAAGAGTGAAGAGGGGACGGTGCATATAAGTACATCCCCGGTGTAAAGTACGGTGTGCGTGAAGCGGCCTTGGAAACGGAGGGCCGATTAGTGAAGTGAAGTAAAGTGCTGTGAATTGAAGTGAGGTGTACTTCGGAGGCCGTCAGGCGGACGGCAAGAGAATAAACTTGGACCTGTTGTACCTGACATTTGCCTCCATCGTGTCTCTGTTACATCTCTGCGTGGTAAGAGAGGGACCACCCCCTAGCTCGGCCCACTGACCCTACATTTGGCGTAGTCAGCAGGATCGCCGCCGCTAATACATCATCTTCTGTGGCAGGCCTGCCTTAAAGAATGGAGAAAGACTTGGATTATACTGCTTGGATTATAAACACCTGTGGATTACAAATTACCTACCTGTGGAATACAAATGGGGAGCGCTGTGGCGGATCTGTGTTGCCAGCAGAGGATCCGGGGCGGTACCAGGACTGGTGCAAGATGGCAGTGATGCTTCTGTGCAGAGGAGAGATGCAGGTGTTTGCTGTTGTTCCCAATGGACTGGGGCCCCCTCCTATGTACCCCGGGGACCAGCGCTGTGTCCCGGGAGGCCGATGCGCCCCCATCCTGGACCCTGACAAGTGGGTGGAAAGGCCTGCCAATGCCCCACCCAACAGAGAGAGTGGCACAGAGCAAAAGTTTGGCTGTGGCTGTCTGGCGCCGTGCGAGTGCTGCCCACTGGACGGTATGAGACGCTGCGGGTGTCGGGGCATCGGCCGCCTGGAGTGGCAATGGTGGCGGGATATCGAGCTCCACCAGAAAGTGACATCTTCTGAGCCAAGAGCAGGCAGCAGGATGGTGAGCTGGGAAGCGGAGCCGGTGCGGAACCAGTGGGAGCGGCTACAGAAGTTGCCAGCGGAGAGCCTCCCTGTGGAACCCATGAGCCCGGAGGTTAGCCCCGCCGGACGGTGGGGTGAAGAGAGGAAACTGTGGAAGGAGCCGCGTGATGACGCAACGGAGGCCGCGGCGCCGGGGAAGGTGAGAGATCCTCCGGCCCCGGCAGTGGCTCCGCAAGCAGCCCCCCCATTTGGCTGCAGCACGCGGCAGCCTGTGTACCCGAGAGACCGGACACAAGAGGCCTGCCCCTCTATGCTGAATTGAGTGGGACCCCCACTCCGAGTCCTGCCCCACTCCGCCTGAAGACACCACGCACGGTGCCGCCAGAGCGGAGCCTGATCCCAGAGGGCGCTGTTGCGCTTCCCCTGCCGCTGGTGACCCCAGCTCTAAAATCGGTTACTACCCCGGCCCCGGCTGAAACGTCAAGTGCGGCCTACCCGGCGGCCACGGTTAGGCCGATACTGGAACTGGCTGCGTCCTATTTGGCCGACCCGGTGACCCAGCATTCCGAGAACACGGCTGTTCCCACCCGCCATTCGGCTCCAGCGGCTGCTGGGCCGCAGAAACCATCGGCTGCCTCTTCCCTGCCCTCTTCTTCGGCGGAGCCCCGCCCATCGGACTCTAGAGCCTGCGCTGTACCCTCCGTTTGGGTTGCGGAGGTTATCAAGCAGAAGAAGGTTCGGGAGCAGGAGGAATGGAGCCTGCTCCACTCAAAGGGGGAGGCTGGCATGGCGGTGAAGAGATCATGGGGACGGCTGGTATACACCAACATCGATAGCGGATACGGTTTCATCCGGGATGAGACTGGACAAAAGGTCTATATTAATGTGGCATCTATTAATCACGGCCGGGCTCTACACGAGGGGGACTGGGTGTCATACTACAAAGAGTACTGCCCCCGTGGCTACTACGCGGTAGCTGTGATTGCTGAGCCAGAGGACCGTGAGCCCCCGTAGTAAGAACTCCTAGGACACTCCCTATATCCCGGGTGCTCCACGGCTGTGGGGCCCCTCGCTGCCGGTTGCCTGGGAGTGGTTTGAACTCTCGAAATTTCGTTGCACTGTTGTGCCAAAGCATAAGAACATTTGATGTATACGTTAATGAAAAGTTTGATATAAGAGTTAAAGTTGTTGGTTGTATTAAGCCTGGCAAAGCGGGGATGTCAAGAAGCGAGGGAGTGCATATGTCCAAGGAAAGGGGGAAGAAGGAAAAAAACATGTGATGTGTTATTTGTTAAATGTTGGTTTAAAGAAAATGAGTAAAAGAAAAAAAAAATATAAAAAATGGGGTACTTGTGATATTATAAAGTTATTTGGTTGTATAATATGCACAAGTAAATGCAACAGGTCTGGGTAAGAGAAGGTCTGAGGGACCAAAGGGAAGTGTGAGATCCGAAAGGGGTCTATGTGTGAAGAGGGTCAGGGAGACCGAGGTGCCGACCATGACATGTAACTGGAAGAAAGATAAATGAGATGGAAGATGTGAGAAAGACAGCTGTCCTAGGTCAGGTCACCGACACCACGGACACCCCTGAAGGAGGAAAGTGGGCACCGGTAATGATCTGGTAGGTGTGAGGCCTCGATCATGGCGTACCAGACAGTGGAAGGTGACAGAAGGGGAGAATAGGGGAAGGTACATGCCATAGAGAGAATATGGGTGTACCTAGCCCAATTTGAAAGACGTCATGTGGCGTGCGCGCTGGTGAGTAGCAGTAGGCTGCTCAGAGCATGGTGCTCCCAGTATGGTTCGGCCCCTGCGGGTAATGGGTTTGGCCCAACAACTGGTCCGACAACAGAATGTAGGTGAAGCTTCAGAACAACGAAGGCAGGGATGACGATTATTGAGGACGACAATAGACAAAGGAAGGGGGAGTGTAGGGAAGGTGACCTGACAGACGGACTTGTCAGAATAGAGAAAGGAAGGTTTGCACAGTTTAGACAGGTGTCAGTTACTACAGTGGGGAAACAGCTGAGAAAGTGTAGTGGACGTGCAGTACCTAGGGTTGACCATTAGATGGCAGGGAGGAGTGTGAGCAAAGGACTTGACATCAGCTTAGGGCTTAGGAAACCGTTGGTCATGGGGGGCAGAGTTACAGGGAACCAGGAATTCCAGAAAGTTCCAGTCCCCAGGGGGAGCTCGAGTGACAGGAGGACTATGATAGTTTGTGCACTCTGAGGAAAACCAAGCCAGGGGGACTGAGGAGAGAGAACATCAGGGGGGTGGTCCTGACAGGAAAGTACCGCAGCATAGACGAGGCACCGAGGTAAAGCATACCGTATTGAGAGAGACGACTGTTCAGTAAAAGTACTGTTGGTTTACGGGCGGCGGCCACAGTGACGGATCTGACAGGAGCGTCGAAGAGTGAAGAGGGGATGGTGTGCATATGTACATCCCCGGTGTAAAGTACGGTGTGCGTGAAGCTGCCTTGGAAATGGAGGGCCGATTAGTGAAGTGAAGTGCTGTGAATTGAAGTGCGGTGTACTTCGGAGGCCGTCAGGCTGACGGCAAGAGAATAAACTTGGACCTGTTGTACCTGACATTTGCCTCCATCGTGTCTCTGTTACATCTCTGCGCGGTAAGAGAGGGACCACCCCCCAGCTCGACCCACCGACCCTACAGGTGTATGCCATCCGGACCCAGAGATTTATCTATTTTAATCTTATTTAGCCGGATTTGCACCTCTTCTTGGGTTAGATTGGTGAATGACCCTTAATATAGGGTTTTCTTTGTCTCTCGGCATTTCACCTAGCACCTGGAGAAGAAGGTGTTTAATATATTAGCTTTTTCCTCATCATCTACAACCATACTTTCCTCACAATTTTTTAATGGGCCTACACTTTCACTTTTGATTCTTTTACTTATTGATATAGTTGAAGAACAGCTTGAGATTAGTTTTACTCTCCTTAGCAATGTGCTTCTCTGTTTCCTTTTTGGCAGCTTTAATTATTTTTTTAGATAAAGAATTTTTCTCCTTATAGTTTTTTAGAGCTTCAACGGTGCCATCCTGCTTTAGTAGTTTAAATGCTTTCTTTTTACTGTTAATTGCCCCTCTTACTTCTTTGCTTAGCCAGATTGGGCTTTTCCTATTTCTTGTCCTTTTATTCCTACAAGGTATAAACCGCTTACAGTGCCTATTAAGGATGTTCTTAAACATTTCCCATTTATTTTCTGTATTCTTATTTCTGAGGACATTGTCCCAGTCAACCAGATTAAGGGCATCTCTAAGCTGGTCAAACTTTGCCTTCCTAAAGTTCAGTGTTTTTGTGACTCCCTGACATGTCCCCCTAGCGAAAGACAAGTGAAACTGTACAATATTGTGGTCGCTATTTCCTAGATGCCCAACAACCTGCAGATTTGTTTTTCTGTCAGATTCATAGTGATAGTTCTAGTTGACGGTATCCGCGGTGTATGAATTTCACATCCATAACCTTCATGCACTCAATTTTTTTCCAGTCATCAGTGACAATACATTGGACCCAAAGGAACTGGGATTTTGATAATGATTTTTTGACGTGCTGTGGTTGGCAACTTGAGAAATGTAAGAGACTGTTCTTGTCAGTTGGTTTGACATAAAAGTGTATATCAAGAATCCCATTTTCCTGTGTTGATATTAGGTTATCAAAGAAATTAATATTTTTGGTACTATATTGAATTGAGAAGGTAAGGTTAGGAATAGAGGAATTGATGTCTTGGAAGAACCTAATCAAAGAACCACCATCACCCCTCCACACCATAAAGATGTAATCGATAGACCTCTTCCAGTACATGGAATGTTCACGGAAGAGGGGGTGAGTATAGATATAATTTTCCTCAAATGAAACCATAAAAATATTGGCATATGAAGGTGCCATATTGAACCCATGACTGTGCCCATCTTTTGGATATACTATTGGTTTCCAAACAGAAATTTTTGGTTTTGAGAATTAAAGAAAGTAATTCAATACAAAATACTTTTTGTGATGAACCGAAGTCCATATACCATTTTAGAAATTCTTGGACCGCCCTTATACTATCACGGTGATCTATGCAAGTATAAAGGCTGTTGGTGTCTAGTGTCACTAAAAATCAGTCGGTAGGGACAGGTCCAGGTGTCTTCAGACCATTCAAGAAATCAGAGGTATCCTTCATGTAAGAAACCATGAAAGGCAACAGAGGGGTCAACATTTTTTCAAGAGTTAGGGCCCTGTCACACATAGCGACGCACCAGCGATCCCGACAACGATATTACCTTGTTAGGATCGCTGGTGTGTCGCTACATGATCGCTGGTGAGCTGCCAAACAGGAGGCTTCACCAGCGATCAGCGCCAGCGACACGTGGGTAAGAAGTGACGCACGTCGCTTAGTTACCCACTGTATACCTTAGTTACCAGCGTGCTGGTGCAGCGAGCTGGTAATCAAGGTACACATCGGGTTTCTAAGCTGCGTGCGGCACTTAGAAACCTGTTGTGTACCTTGGTTACCAGCTCCCTGCACCAACGTGCTGGTAACTAGCGTACACATCGGGTTTCTAAGCGCTGCGTGCCGCTAAGAGACCCGGTGTGTGCCTTAGTTACCAGCGGCAACTCGCTGATCGCTGGTCTCCCGCCTTTCACACGTAGCGATGGTGCTGGCCAGCGGGAGACCAGCAATCAAAAAAATGTCCTGGCCATTCCAGGACGATCAGCGATACCCGGCAGGGGGGCCGGTTGCTGAGAAGTGTCACACACAGCGATCTCGCTGGTGAGATCGCTGTTGCGTCACAAAACTTGTGACTCAGCAGCGATCTCGCTAGCGAGATCACTATGTGTGACGGGGGCTTTATGGCAAGGGGTGAGAGAATGGAATTGGTAGATGCCACAATTGTTGTTTGAATATGTGTATTTTCTATTTATAGCTGTCTACAAATATCTAAAGGGCTGTCACATTGTAGAAGGAACAACTTTATTCTCATTTGCACAAGGAAAGACTAGAAGCAATGGGATGAAACTGAATGGGAGGAGACACAGATTAGATATTAGAAAAAACTTTTTGACAGTTAGAGTGATCAATGAGTGGAACAGGCTGCCACGAGAAGTGGTGAGTTCTCCTTCAATGGAAGTCTTCAAACAGAGGCTGGACAGGCATCTGACTGAGATGATTTAGCGAATCCTGCTTTGAGCAGGGGGTTGGACCAGATGGCCCAGGAGGTCCCTTCCAACTCTACGATTCTATGATTCTATTCTTTTTTAATTGATTTAATACTATTATCAGTATAGCTCCTGTTGGAGAGGCTGTGGACCACCAAGGGAGTGGGGGCCCTGGGCAAATGCTCAGTTTGCTCTCCCCCAATCCCTAACACTGACCCTGGGGGTTAAAAATTTATGTTTTTTTCTTGAGTTCTGAAGTCCCCTAAATAAAGAACCAGAAGTCTGAGAGAGGAAGATTCAGGTTTGTGAAGAAAATATCCCTGAGGCATTTGATGCAATTAATTCCCTACTGAATAAATCATACGTTTCGGCAAACAGTATTGTGATGCAGCTAGTTCAATCTGTTCTCCTTTCATGTGGGGCAGGTATTCAGGCAGTGATCCAGTTCTGTGCCCAAGCTTGCAGAGACTCGATATAGTCTCTTCTGAAGTTCACTCACTTTCTAAACTAAACAGAACACCTATTTTGATGCTTTTCATGGCTCTGTACACACTATGCTTGTCTATCTGGCCAGGGTCCACACAAGGCTCTTTAACTCATGCAGTAAATGTCGTAGCAAAACAAAAAAAAAAAATCGAGAAATCAAAATCTAAAAATTGACATTTTTTGTCACAGCACCTCCCACAAAATATTAAATCAAATGTAGTATTTATTCCCATGGTATGATTAAAAATATGTCAGCTTCCCATGCAAAACACAAACCCATACACAACTCCAAAATAAAAAAAATAAAAAAAGTTCTTGGAAAATACTGACACAAAACAGTTTTTTTTTTTTTTTTTTTTACAAAGTTTGAAATTTTTTTAAGCAGCTAAAATAATTAAAAAACTATACCTATGATGTCACCAGAATCATACTGACCTGAAGAATGGTATCCAAAAGTAATTTTTATTGTGCAATTAATGTTGTAAAAATTAAATTTAAAAAACAAGGAAAATTGTGCTTCTTTTCGCCACTTCACTGCACTTGGATTTTTTCCCCCATTCTCCCATTGCCAAAAAGAGAAAACGAATGGTGTCTTTCAAAAAATACAACTGTCCCACACACAAAAAGACAAGCCTTCATATAGCTTTGTCGATGAAAAAAAATGTAAAAGTAATGGCTCTTTTAAAAAGGGAGGAAAAAGAACAAGAAGGCAAAAAATGTAAAATTGGCTGCATCCATAGAATAACGCAGACAATTTTAAATTAATTCACGATCAGGAGCCTAAGGCTAAGTGCACACGTACCGGAACTCTCGCGGAAATTACCACGAGAATTCCGGAATTCCATTCCGCGGGAAAATCGCATTTTAAATTCCCGCGATTTTCCCGCGGAAAAACTAGCATTTTGCAAGCGTATTTAGCTTGCAAAATGCTAGCGTTTTCCAAGCGATCTGTAGCATCGCTTGGAGAACTGATTGACAGGTTGGTCACACTCGTCAAACATAGTGTTTGACGAGTGTGACCAACTTTTTACTACTGAGGCGGCCTATGCAGCATCAGTTGTAAAAGATAGAATGTAAAAAAAAATAAAAAATAGTGTTATTCTCACCTTCCGACGTCCCGCGCATCCGTTCCCAGTAATCCTTTGCGAAAATGCCCGCGATGACGTCCGTTCTCGCGGGATCGTGATGTCTCGCGGTTATTCGCGATGACGTCGCGCGAATGACCGCGAGACTTCGCGATCCCACGAGAACGGACGCCATCGCGGGCATTTTCGCAAAGGCTTACTGGGACCGGGCGCGTGGAGAGAGGCGGGAAGGCTGCGCGGGACGTCGGAGGGTGAGAATAACAATATTTTTTAGTTTAAATTCTATTTTTTACAGGGATATGGTACCCAGAGCCCGGAGGACAGTCTCCTCTCCTCCAGACCGTGGGTACCATCCGCAATTGTTCTGCTTACTTTCCGCATGGTGTGCACAGCCACATGCGGGAAGTAAGCGGAACAATGCATTCCTATGGGTGCGGGATCGCCGCGATTCCTCAAATTAATGAGCATGCTGCGTTTTTTACCGCAAAGCAATTCCGCCGCGGTAAAAACCGCAGCATTAGCACAGCATTGCGGAATCCCATAGGAATGCATGGGATGCTTATTTTTTCCGTTTTCGTGGCAAAATCGCGCGGTTAAAACCGCCGCGGAAACGCGAAAAAAAGCCACGTGTGAACTCAGCCTCACAGTGGGGCTCATGTAAACTTGTGAATTTTTGCATTAAAAGAAAAAAAAAATAGAACTGTATCACCTAGTTGTCAATTTATTCATAATTTTCCAAATTAAATGTAGAGCTAAGAGTGAAAAATAAATGATAATAAACGAAAGTCAAATAAAAATATAAAGCACTGTTCATAGGAAACTGTTTCACTGTTTCACAGGAAAGTCTAAAAGCGAGTAAAATAAATAAATAGTCAGCTGCTTTTTTTTTAAAATGACAAGCAGCCCTGGGCTTTAGGGGTTAAATAATTGTGTTATTTTTTTTGGGTGTGCTAAGGGAAGAGCCAGCAGGGCTGGGGCGGGAAATGTCAGAAGATCCATACAGAGAAGATGTGTTTGCACATGCATATTTGGTAACTTTAATGTAGATATTATTATTCAGTTCTAAATAATCTCCTGTGGGCGGCACTTCTCCTAAAAGAGACAGTAAAGCTCTGCTACTCTATAATTACTACAAGGCAATTAGTATTAAAGCAAACCAGAAAGAGAAAAAAGCCAGAAAGGACAGAAGCCGCCAGAATGCTCGGAGTAATTGTCATTTTCCTTGTTTTGGGTCTTCTGATATTTTTGGGGGTCACCTGGTACGAATCCTCAAAAGCGGAGTACCCACCAGGGATTGAAAATCCTAAATTTCTTCGGACAACTTATACATTAGTTGTTGGCTCATTCGTCTTGGTAAGTCCATAGCCTGAATCTGAAGATTTTTTTCTTAGTTTTCCTACTTGTTCTTTCTCCAGTAGCAATATTCTAGTTATGGACACATTTGTTTCTTAATTCTTGGCAATTATTTCTTGTGGTCTTACAATTGATATAACCAATAAGCTTTGATCTAAAAAAAAAAAACTAATGGAAAATGAAAAAGCCATATACCTATAATACCACAGAGGGGAGGCATATACTTACGCTAATTAGTGTTTTAGTGTATGTATATCGCATAAAATCGAAATAAAAAACACTTAAGCTTGTGGTTGTAACATGAAAAAATGGAAATCTTCACAAGGTATGAATACATTTTCAAGGCACTGTATATTTTAATTTCTCTTCTATATTGAGGAAATATTATTTTGTAAATTTTAAGATATCATGTATCTTTTGTCTACGGCGGGTGTTACCATAGGTTTGGCTCTGGGGGTCTGTACTTTTTTTTCCTCTATATGATGTTGGCGAATCATAAGCAAACAGCAAAAGAGCAAAGAGGTTTACCCGTCCAGGCCTCCAGACAAAGGCACTATCAGGATGCAGTGGACCCATGTAATTAAGATGGAAACACAGGTACAAGAATACCGATAAAACAACCGCTCACAGCCTACCAATACATGGAGGGGGCGGCTGCCTGGTATGTTGATGCACAATAAAACACTTGTATGTGGCGCTGTTCACACTATGGCCATGCACAGCATCCAGGCCAGCCTAGTAGTGACACCCTTCTATTAGCTCAGGCGGGCTGGCCCAGCGCTATCAAAATGCATGCCATGTGAACAGACACCGCAGTTTACAAAACCAAATGGGCCCAACTGCACCCTGAATAAAAAGTGGAGACCTTTGGCGCAGGTTACGGGCTCACGTATTTTGGCCAAAATATCAGCTAATACTCCATTTTTTTATGTGTTTTTTGCACTTTTTATTCAGGGTGCAGTTGGGCCCATTTGGTCTTGTAAACTGCGGTGTCTGTTCACATGGCATGCATTTTGATAGCGCTGGGCCAGCCCGCCTGAGCTAATAGAAGGGTGTCACTACTAGGCTGGCCTGGATGATGTGCATGGCCATAGTGTGAACAGCGCCACATACAAGTGTTTTATTGTGCATCAACATACCAGGCAGCCGCCCCCTCCATGTATTGGTAGGCTGTGAGTGGTTGTTTCATCGGTATTCTTGCACCTGTGTTTCCATCTTAATTATATGGGTCCACTGCATCCTGATAGTGCATTTGTCTGGAGGCCTGAACAGGTAAACCTCTTTGCTCTTTTGCTGTTTTCTATTATTGGAGGATTTTTAAGTCCTCTTTCTGTGCTGTTTCAGCAAATCATAAGCAAGCAGCAACACACAGGAGAAAAGATCACTCCTCCAAAATAGCTTAAAACAGGCATTCTTTGGTATGAGACATGTAATGACATACAGTCTGATCTCCTCATTGATCGCACTGCAGAACGATTACAAGTAGAGATGAGCGACTTTGCCTTTTTTCGGGTCGAGTCGGGTTTCATGAAACCAGACTTTCGCAAAAGTCGGGTCGAACGCAATCGGCCGATTACCGTGAAAAGTCGAAGGCCGACTGAAACACAAAACCCAATGCAAGTCAATGGAGAAGAAAAGTCGGCAGTGAGTGGAGGACAGGAAACACACCTACAGTGCCCATTTTAATGCCAAAAACATCAATTCTTATTACTTAAGCTTGTCAACCTTAATTTACTTTATATTAATAGTTAGGCATTGAAAACTGGGGGTTATTTGGCTAAAGTTGTGGGGGGTAGGGCTGGCTCCAGATTTTCGTGGGCCCAGGGCCAAAGAGTGTCACTGGGCCCCTTTAACACATGCCACAATTCATGATCCTCTGATACGGCAGAGAAATAGCGGTATACTACAATGAAAAATACTTCACTTCTTACATCACATGACTGATATCCATTTTAAATTCTCCAATAGCTCCAAAAACGGACAGTATATTGCTCCATACAGTATTATGGCCACCGCATAGTGCGCCATACAGAGTAATGAGGTCCATATATTTCTCCATACAGAATCAATGGTCCCATATAATGTTCGATGCAGTATATGATGAGCTCCACATAATGCTACCTACAGTATATGTTGGTCCCCATGGATGAAGCTCCACTGTCTTATGGGCCCAAATAATGCTCCATATATAATGGGCCCCATTTCTAATGCTCCAGTGCGTAATGGGCCCTGTAAATGCTGCTCCAGTGTCTGATGTCCACCTTTGGAATGCTCCAGTGTATGGTGGGCCCCATATATCATTCTCCAGAGTATAGTGCTCCCCAAAAATTGCTCCCAACCTTTAAAACAATTAAATAAGTCTCCTCACTAGGGAATCCCTGTACTCTCTGGACTCCTCATCGTCCCCATCTTCCATCTCTCTGCACTTGGACTGTTTAAGCAGAGGGCGTACAGATGTGATGTCATCGCGCTCTCTGACCAGAATGTCACTGTCAGGAAACGCGGAAGACGTCACGGCGGTGGAGCAGGAAGAGGTAAGTATTTCAACTTTGCAAGCGCTGTGATCCTGAGCAAGCAGGGGGGGGCCCACTCGTTGGCGACGGCACTGGCACAGGGCCCCTCATAGTACGGCAGTGTGTCTGACGGCGGGTGGGAGAGACCCTGTGCCAGTGCCGTCGCCAATGAATATGCCCCCCCACCTGCTCAAGGAACCTGCACTTTCATCTGCACCTTCCACTTTGTCACCGTGTAAGGTGGTATAGTATGCTAGTATGCGGGAAGGGGAACCTGAGTTTCATCAGGGTCTGATTCTGGCTGTGTAGAGTGCGAGGGAAATGTAGTGGTCTGGGTCAATGTACCAGCAGAATCATCTAGCAGTGGCTAGGCATCAGTGCACTTGTGGTGCCCCCAGGAGTATGGTCGTCACAGTGGCATTACCTTCCTCCTACGGAGTGTAATGTCATGCTTGGGAGCAACGAAGGATCTCTCTAGCAGTTAAACCAACACACAACACAGTTCCTACTCCAGGCCAGCAGGGAGAGCTCTGAACCTGACTGCTGAGGAGCTGCTCTCTGTGGTCGGGAGGAGGGAAGTTAGGGCAGTCTGTGAAGGGAAGGGGAAGTGTGTGGACGTGAGAAGGGGAACTGGAGGTTGAGCAGAGTTAAGGCAAACTCCTACCTGGAGCGCATGGTCGGGATTCCGGTCTCTGAGTTTGTAGGGACACTGACGGTCCTGCAGCAGAAACCGGAGGAAGTAGCAGCTGTAAATGCTCTGTTCCCAGCTAAGGCTCGGAAGCCCCAGCAGCGACGTGTGCGAGCCAGAAGGAAAAGGCTACGGCTGCCTGCCATACGAGAAAGTTCAAAATGAGAGTCAACAGGGAGAACTTCAGTGAACTCAGTACTGCGAGTACCTCAGATAAGCGCTATAACGGAGGCCACACTACCTCTCTGCAGAGAGAGAATTCCTAATTTGCTTCCAGGCTGACCAACTCCTTCTCCATCTGTACTCTGGGTCCTGGACGGCACTTACCAAGTACAGGTAAAGGAACTGCACGACTGTGTCTGTCATCTTTCTCCTGCGCCTGACGCACGGCTCTGCTACATCCTGCACTGCACACCATCTACCAACTCTTTCATCTGTCCGACGACTACGGCCCTACCTGTGCAGGGCTTCTACATCTTAGCTGCACCACAACATCTGTCCCAGAGAAGCGACACTGCAGCGCTGGTCAATCTGATCAGAAACCACAGGTGGCATCACGTATCATTCACCTATAAATGTTATTCACCCCTTTGCATGGACGCCCAGGGCCACGGACCGGGTCACCACCACCGTGACACATCCCTCTGAGACACTGGCCCGATAACGATTAACCCCACTGCCCTGGCTGGTGACCCACACTCCATGTGAGATTCATCTTGGGCTGGGGAATTCACAATTTGACTTGATAACCCAGGCATGGTATGTGAGAAAGAGCTACATGGACTAGTGTGAAGTGTGGCCTGCTGCATCATTCACTTTTGGTTGGGGTGAAGGACACAAGGAAAGGGGTTCTTCATGACCAGGAGCCATCACTTGACGACTCAGTGCTTGCATTTTTTGAAACTTCAGAAGAGGAGGGCATATTAGCTGGAGTCTGTTTCGGCAATGTAAGCCAAAACCAGTTCCTGATGTTCCGGCTTTAAAAGCGGTTAACCTACTCCCAGAAAAGGTAGCCTTCCAGGCCTTCCGGAGCCAGACCATGACGCAGGCTCAACACCTCCAGCCTTAGCTGCTATTGTGCTTTTGCCACTACCAGCAGATGCACCACCACCATCAGTACCAGCTTGCCCCCTCACGCCCACGTCCGCGGCCTCTTCCACCATACTTCCAAATTTTGGAGAAAATGTACCCAAAATGACATCAGATATATGGTACTGTATCAGAAGCGTACAGCTGTATACAGTCAAAGGATAATTGTAAATCTCCGTATATATTTCATGAGTCACACAGAGACGATCACAGGCTCAGTATGGATTAGACAAGAATATAAAAAGTAGAAAAAGGGTACAGTATCATCAGATAGCAGGTATATATAGTATAGTTTAAATAGTTTAAACATTCTAAATCTCCGTATATATTTCAGGAGGCAGACACAGACGCTCTCAGGCTCAGTATGGATTACAACACAATATAAAAAGCCGTAAAACGGTAATGGATCTGGAGCGTACAGCTGTATACAGTGTAGGGGTCATTGTCAATCTCATTATTTATTTCCAGAGTCAGAAACAGACTCTCACTTGGTCAGTTTGGATTAGACCAGAATATAAAAAGCAGTAAATGGGTAATGTATCACAAGCGTAGAACTGTATACAGTGTTGGGGTAATTTTTAAATCTACATATAAATAGCAGGAGTAACACACAGACTGTCACACACTCAGGATGGATCACACCACAATATAAAAAGAAGATCCGCAAGAAATAATCACATGTGGGCCAATGTTCCAGGTGTCAATGACACACTTTGATCGGTGGGTGGAGGTGGACTTTCTGGCAGAAAGGGTACAGCATCACCAGATACCAGGTATATATAGCATAGTTTAAACATTAAAAATGTACGTCTATATATCAGGAGTAGTGTTGAGCCACCCCGCTAGTGTTCGAATTTGGTTCGGTTCGTCGAACAGGAGGCAAGTTCGTCGAATGTTCGTCGAATGCTCGAGGAACACCGTCGAACCCCATTGAAAACAATGGCAGGCAAACACAAACATATACAAACACATACAAAACATCCTAAAAGGTGTCCCAAAGCAGACAAAATGCTCAGAAGACACAAATAACATATGGAAAAGGGCAACTGCATTTAGATAAGAGGTGGAGTAAAAGGAGGAGGAGGAGACACAGATATAGGCATGTCATGCCCTTATAAAGTCAAGAAAGGCTGGAATAAAAATCTACAATACAAAAAAAATTCTAAAATTCTAAAATCGAAGACGATCATATACCGTCGGACTTCCCACCATAAATTATGCCAACTGCCGATCGGGCAGCATTATTCCCACGACCCTCCGAACAGCGTCCATGAAGGCACAGTGTTTGGTTTATGGGGGCAGTATGGTTGCAAAGCTGAACCTTAAAGGAATGTCCAGAAGGGCACCACCACAAGGAGTGGAGCCTGCGGCTTAATTGGCTCCACACGGGCAACCTCAACCATGCCAGCTACGGAAAAGATGGACAGATTGCAAGCTTTGTCGATTCTGTGGGTGGTGGTGCATGGCCGTTTTTAGTTGTGCTAGCGATTTGTCAGCTTAATTCCATTAACGAACGAGACTCCGGCATGCCCCCGTGGTCCGCGTCCAGATTACTAGAGGGACACGCGAGGCTCTGGCACGCGAGATCGAGCAATAACAGGTCTGTCATGCCCTTACATGTCTAGGGCTGCACGCGCGCTACAATGAAAGGACCAGCATGTGTCGCTTATAGGTGCGGATAACCCACTGAACCCCGTTAGTGATGGGGATCTGGGATTCCAATTCTTCCCCGCGAACGAGGATTTCCCAGTAAGTGCAGGTCAACCAGAATTCTGGAATTAGGCCTTACCGGCATTCCAGAACGAATGTGCAAAAATTAAGTATCCAAACAACGGGTGCTGTAGCTTGCTTAACAGCTGGGCTTCTCTGCTGAGTAGTACACAGTTCTTACATAAACAGGTGGCATAGCTTGGTTCACGGGTGGGCAACTCTGCTGAGTAGCAGACAGTGCTTACATAAACAGGCGGCATAGCTAGGTTCCCGGGTGGGCTCCTCTGCTGAGCAGTAGACACAGGTACTAGGCCCAAAGTATTGACTGGACTAAATGGAGTTAAAAAATGGTTCTTACATAAACAGATAGCACAGCTTGGTTCATGGGTGGGCTCCTCTGCTGAGTAGCAGACACAGATACTAGGCCCAAAGTATTAACTGGGCTAAATGCAGTCAAAAACTGGTTCTTTCATAAACAGGCGGCATAGCTAGTTTCACGGGTGGACTCCTCTGCTGAGTAGCAGATAGTGCTACAAGGCCCAAAAGGATTTCCGGGACAAGATGCGGTAAAAAATTATTAGAAATACACACGTGTAGCTCCTTGACAGGTGTACTACACCGCTGGCTACCAGACACAGCTACTATGCCATGAAACTGTCTATTAACATTGAAAACCATGATTAATGTGAAAATAAAGTTACGCTTTTGGTGAATGAACCGTTCTTGAATGGAACCTCGAACAGCCGAATTTTAAGCAAAGTGTTCGAGTTCGACGAACGGCTCGAACACCGCACAAAACAGCTCGAATTTGAACTTGGCAAACAATTTGACTCGAACACCGCTCATCTCTAATCAGGAGTAATACTCAGACGGTCTTAGGCCCAGTATGGATTTGACAAGATTGTAGAAAGTTGAGAAAGGGTACAGTATCACCAGATAACAGGTTTATATAGCATAGTTTAAACATTAAAAATCTCTGTGTATATTTCCGGAGTCCAACAAAGACACTCACAGCCTCAGTATGGATTAGACAAGAATCTAAAAAGTAGAAAAAGGGTAATGTATTCGAAGCGTACACCAGTATACACTGTTGGGGTATTTTTAAATTTTCATATATATTTCAGTCTCAGTAAGACAGTCCAGACTCTCCGCAAGAGGAAATGAGATGGATACAAGTACAGATGGAAAGTCGAGTGATTGCAGAAATTTTGGAATTACTAATCATGGGAAAAACTCCCGGGAGAATTCTCAGAGATGATGCTGACCCTCAATTACTTTGTCTGTGGAGACAGCGAAAACAGTTCTTTGTGAAGAAAGGGTTGCTGTATCGCAGTACCGTGGATCCCATCACCGTTACTCATCCCCATCAAATTGTGATCACAGGGAGAGATGTAGACATGGTCCTCACTGCCTATCATCTGTCAGGTAACTTTGGAGTGCAAAAGACTGAAGCCACAGGCCGGAGGCGATTCTATTGGATTGGCATGAGAGGACACATTTAAAAATGTGGGCAGGAATGTCACACGTCTGTGAGTAGGAAAACTGTGAAAGCTGATGATAAACCACCACTGCATCTCATTGTGAGTCGACGTCCATAACAAATGGAAGCCATTGATCATCTGAAGATAGAGCCCAGCAGGACAGGGCATAGCTACATCTTAGCCATCACCTATCAGTTCACCAAATTTGTAGTGGCAGTCCCAGTGAAGGATTCAGCAGCCCAGACTACACAGCGGTGGAGCACGGAGAGGTAAGTATTGCAAGTACTGGGGCCCTGAGCAAGCAGGGGGGGCCCACTTGTGGGCGGCAGTGCTGGCACAGGGCCCTCATAGTCCACCGGTGTGTCTGACGGTGGGTGTGCATTCCCACTGTCAGAGACACTTGATTGTACTATGAGGGACCCTGTGCCAGAGCCGTCATCCAAGAGTGGCCCACCCACCTGTCCAGCGCAACAGCACTCGCACTGGTGCGTGCGCCAGGTGGTGACCCCGGCCCTGGGGGGGGAGGCAGCCCAGTTAGGGAGGTTGAAAAAATGGCATATGTTGATGTTGGACGTTCAGCAGCTGCAAATGGAGGAATTGGAGTAGTCAGAGGAAGAGGAGGACAAAAGCGAGCCATTTTTCTGGCAACCTATTTGTCAGCAGGGGAAGGTGGGACAAAATCCTTTGAAATCCCTGCATGGTTCATTTTAATGAAGGTTAGATCATCAACATTTTGGGTCGACAGATGGGTCCTTTTTTCTGTCAGGATTGATCCAGCAGCACTGAGGACTCTTTCGGATAGCACACTAGCAGCAGGGCGAGCGAGCTCCTGTAAGGCATATTGTGCCAATTCAGGCCAGGTGTCCAGTTTACAGGCCCAATAGTCAAAGGGGAATGACCTGTGAGGGAGAACATCGATATGGGAGAAGTAGTTTGTAACCATAGTTGACAACTGCTGTCTCCTGTCACTTTCAATCGATGCAGTATTACCAGTCGTGTGAACGGTACTTGAAAAATCAGTCCACAACATGGTCATGAAACCCCTGTCTACAACACCATTTCGAATGTGTGCACCACAAACACCTCTTCCATGTTGCCCCCTACGGCTCGTGTGAGAACCATCACCGCTGCTGTGTGCTGGGAATGCCTCAAACAAACGGTTTACCAGAGTTGCTTGTTTGTTAGCCAATATTAACTCTAGGTTCTCCTGTGGCATGATGTTTTGGAATTTGCCTTTATAGTGTGGATCCAGGATGCTGGCCAACCAGTAGTCGTCATCGTTCATCATTTTGGCAATGCGGGGGTCCCTTTTTAGGATCAGCAAGGCATAATCACACATGTGGGCCAATGTTCCAGGTGTCAATGATGCACTGCGAGTGCTGGGTGGAGGAGCACTTTGTGGCAAATCCACATCCCTTCAGTCACGCACAAACCCTGTACTTGACCTTGCCAGGCCAACATTTTTTCTTGCCCCCTGAGAAGCATCTTCCTCCCCTAAATAATCATCCCCATCATCCTCCTCCTCCTCCTCTTCTTCCTCCACCTCGTCCAGGAGAGTTCCCTGAGCAGACAATGGCTGACTGTCATCAAGGCTTCCCTCCTCCTCTTCCTCTTCAGCTGCAGACGCCTGCTACTTAATGTGCGTCAAAGTTTGCATGAGGAGACGCATAAGTGGGATGCTAATGCTTATGATGGCGTCGTCTGCGCTTACCAGCCGTGTGCATTCCTCAAAACACTGAAGGACTTTACAGAGGTCTTTCAGCTTCGACCACTGCACACCAGACAACTCCATGTCTGCCCTCAAACTGCCTGGCCGTGTATCCTCCCACAAATGCATTACAGCCTGCCTCTGTTCGCACAGCCACACAACCATGTGCAGGGTGGAGTTCCACCTTGTTGCAACGTCGATAATTAGGCGGTGCTTGGGAAGGTGGAGCAATCGCTGCAGCTTTTGCATATGACTGGAGTGTACGGACGACCGGCGGATGTGCGAGCACAGTCTTCGCACCTTATGGATTAGGGCTGTTAACTCCGGATAATTATTGAGGAAGCACTGCACCACCAGGCTCAAGGTGTGAGCCAGGCAAGGTATGTGTCTGAGTTTTCAAAGGGCTATGGCTGCCACAAAATTCCAGCCGTTATCACTAACTACCTTGCCTGCCTCAAGATGTAGACTGCCCAGCCATGACTCAGTTTGTCGCATGGACAATGCGGTCTTTCACGTGCAGGTGGAGGGTTGGGATGGCTTTACGAGAAAAGAAGTGCCGACTGGGTAGGTCATAGCATGGTACTGCGTAGGCCATGAGCTCACGGAAAGCTTCCCTTTCAACCAACCGGTAGGGCATCATCTCTAGCGAGATTAGATTGGCAATGTGGGCATTCAAACACAGTGTACGCGGATGAGAGGATGAGTACTTTCTTGTCCTACTCAGAGTCTCTGGTAGGGTGAGCTCGACTTGAGAGCTGCATATGGTGGAACTAACGGTGGATATGGCGGACTGAGAGAGGGTTGGTGATGGTGATGGTGTTGGTGGTCTTGCTGATGGCCTAGATTCAGTCTTTCGTAGCAATAACATTGTGATTCCCTGACTGCTTTGGCCTTGCGACGACACCTCAACATTTGCTGCTGGTGGTGTGCTAACCGGTGGGCTTACAGTGGGGGAAGCGATGTAGCATTGCTGACTACCTTCATTCGGAGCAGGTGCACATGTGGTATGTGAGGTTTGGTAGTCCGTCCACGCTTGCAAGTGCATGGTGGTTAAATGTCTAAGCATGCAACTGGCATTCAAATTTCTCCCGTTTTTTTCCCTCGGCTAAAGGTCTTTGCGCACTTCTTACAGATAACCTTTGCCTGATCATTAGGATTTTGTTCAAAAAAGTGCCACACTGCACTCTTCCTACTATGGAAGACATTTTGAGGCCTTGCACGCTGTGCTAATTTGACCGTCTGGCCAAGCTGTCCTGCAACTCTTTTGGTTTTTGTAACCCATTTTTGGACTGCTACGGGCTTGCCAGCTAACAGCTGTTGCGATGTTGATGCCTGCTGCTGATCCTCCTCCTCTTCTGAGCTATTGGCAGCGGCACCCTCTTCCCCCCAATGGATGCCAATCTGGGTCAACAACTGGGTCATCCATCACCTCCTCTTCAATTTCATGTGCACCTTCCTCTGTGTCACCGTGTAAGGTGGTATAGTATGCGGGAAGGGGCACCTGAGTTTCATCAGGGTCAGATTCTGACTCAGTACACTGCGAGGACAATGTAGTGCTCTGAGTGACTGTACCAGCAGAAAAATCTAACAGTGGCTGTGCATCAGTGCACTCCATGTCCGATTCATCTTTGACTGGGGAATTCACGATTTGACTTGATAACCCAGGCATGGTATGTGAAAAGAGCTCCATGGAGTAATCTGTAGTGTGGCCTGCCGCATCCTTCACTTTTGGTAGGGGTGAAGGACACAAGGAAAGGTGTTGTTCCTGACCAGGAGCCTCCACTGACGACTCAGTGCTTTTATTTTTTTTGAAACTTCATAAGAGGAGGCGATAGAGCTGGAGGCTGTGTCAGCAATGTAAGCCAAAACTTGATCCTAAAGCTCTGGCTTTAAAAGCGGTTTACCTGCTCCCAGAAAAGGGAGCCTTCGAGGCCTTGTGGAGCCAGATGATGATGCAGGCTCAACACCTCCTGCCTTAGGTGCTATTGTGCTTTTGCCACTACCAGCAGATACACCACCACCACCACCATCAGTACCAGCTGGCAACCCCCGCCCACATTCACGGCCTCTTCCACCATACTTCCTCATTTTTGAGAAAATGTACCCAAAGTACCACCAGCTATATGGTACTGTAAAACAAGGTACAAGGTGTATATAGTATTGGGGAGAATTTGAATCTCCCTAGAGATTTTAGGAGGCTGACAATGATGCTCTCAGTCCAAGTATGGCAGCAGGCAGCCTAATAAGCAGGACTGCTGCACACAAAAGTGTGGAAAAATGAACGCTTGGTAACTGTGCAGAAAAGAGGAAGAAAAGTATTTTTTGCTTTTAAAAAAGCAGTTTGCACAGCAGTGTGCAAACAGCAATGCAGCTATCAGGGAGCCTTATTAGGCAGCCTAATAACCAACAGAGCTGATGCACAAAAATAGAGCCTCCCCTGTCACTGCACACAAACTGTTGTGTTGTACAGTGAAAATTGCTACCAGCAGAAGCAGTTTTTTTGCTCTTCTTCCCTGCCTAATGCTCTCCCTTATTAAGAATCAGCAGCAGCAACCTCTCCCTATGCTAAGATCGGCAGAAGTAAGATGGCGGTCGGCGTGCATGCCCTTTTATAGCCCCTGTGACGCCATACAAAGCAAGTCAATCACTTGCATGCCCTTCTAAAAGATGGTGGTGACTGCTGCCCATGTCATCGCGTTGCCCACAGTGTGCGTCCTCCATCATTGGCTGAAAAAGGGCGCTGGAAGCATCATTTGAAACGCGACTTTGGCGCTCTGGTCGCCGACCTCATGGCCGACCTCACGCTATGGTCGGGTTTCGTTTCATGAAACCCGACTTTAGCGACTTATGAATTTGACCGACCCGTTTCGCTCAACTCTAATTACAAGTGCTGGGATTAGAACAGAGATTAGTGTGATTATAAGCACCGTTTATCGTTCATCTCAGGGTAGTCAGTTTGGGGGATGGATATATCAGAGCTGACAGTGCTGTGAAAGAAAAGCTGCAGATGCACAAGTGACTGTAATGGGACAAAGCTCCGCTGTAATATAATACACGCCACACTGCCTGCCGTGAAATGAAAAGTGTATGTAATCACACTCATCTCTGCTCTATTCCCCTCATTTTGTAACCACACAGCTCTGCAGGGAGGTCAGTGGGAAGTGCAGACTGTCTGTCATTACATGTTTTACACTGGTTAAAGTCAGTTCTAAACTATTGCGGGGGTGATCTTTTTTTCCCTTTCATGATGCTGCCTACTTTTGATTGGTCAACCTTTTAGAGGGGAAGAAGTACATGCTTTTCTTGGATAATGCTCATACCTATTATTTTGTGAAGCTGTCCATAAGTGTAATTTTATAGATTTATTGGTCCATATAAAATTGAAAAGATATGTCTGATTTCAATCAGAGTCTCAGATAAAACCAGTGCAAGTCTATGCATCAGGCCACATTCACGCATTTATTATTTTACATCTGTATTTTTAAATATACAAAAATTTAGCTGGAGTTTAAGTTGGTGTACATGTAGCACATAAACGCATGTTCACATTGGCCATTAAACAGAAAAAACCCACAACAAAATGAGCATAAACCCTGCTGTAACTAAGTCAAAAGCAAAAATGTATTTAAATAACATAGGGTTCTTATTAAACACTGTTTTTGACAAAAAAAAAGCCATCCCACCAGCGACAAGGTGACCCTATTTGGGACGGTCCTGCACTGTCTAATATCAAAACCTTAGCATTTGTCAGATGTGACTTCAGTGTTATAATGGTAGACAAACGACAGGTTCCCTAACTCTGGGTACTTCAGACTTGACCACTTCAGCTCAATTTTTGCATTTTTTCTTTGTATTTTGTGCAACTTATACTGTGGCCTCCCTTCATTGAGCTGGACATTACATTTAAAAAGCTTCCCAAGGCTGAGGTGCCCAAAATTCGGGACCCAGTGCTTTGTCTGCCCTTGTTCACACTGAAGTCATATCTGGTAAGGTTTTAATATTAAACCGTGTAGGACTGTCCCGAATATGGTCACCTTGCTGCTGGTGGGATGGCTTTTATGCTTTGTTTTTTCATCAAAAACTGTTTACTGAGAACCCTATGTTGTTTAAATGTACTTTTGCTTTTCACTTATTTATTTACAGCAGGTTTTATGTTCATTTTGCTTGTAAGTTTCATCAGTTTTTTTGTAAGCCAAAACCAGGAGTGGGTGATAAATCCAGAAGTGGTGACGTGTTTCTATTATACTTTTCCTCTGATTGTTCCACTCCTGATTTTGGCTTACACATACTGATGTAAAATGCTGAGCAAAGACTGAATGTGTGAATGTGGGCTTAGTAATAAAAACGGACAGCACTCAAATGTCATCCATGTGCCGTCCAATTTTCATGGATTATTTGATAAGAGAAACTTGAAAAACCTCTTTTTTTTTTATATATTCTTTATTTAGAAAATTTCAATAATATAACAGGAAAGGAAAATTCTTTTTTCCAGAAATAGTAAAAGAAAGAATGAGATTACAAAAACAAAAAATCGTAATAAACCACAACGATAACATTACAAGGCTGCGGATTTGCAAATGAAAAGGGTTGTAAGAAGAGTTTAAAAGACAAGGGGCAGTGGTGGGGAGGGACACGGGAAGGAAAGGGGGAGGGTAAGGAGTCAGAAAATCCTGCTTAAAATATAGAGGTTAGCTAAGCGATTTGGGAGATCAAGCTCAAATCAAGGCATGAACATTGCAGAACTATATGTAAAGTAAAGAAAAAAAAAAAGAATAACAAAAGAAATTTGTAGAGGGACAAATTAAGGATTACCAGTTGTGCTTATTTGGTGATTCTCTGAGGCGTTCAACCAGGTTACCCATGCGTTTACAGTCTTTAAGTTTTTAGATCCTGAAAGTCTAATTTTCTCGTATATACCGATTTGGTTGGATTCTTTTATCCATTCTTTGCAGGTAGGGGTCTCTACATCTTTCCAGTGTCTTGCGATAGTTATTTTAGCTGCGTTGAGCAGGTGAGGTATGAGTGAGCCTTTTTTAAAGTGTAAATTTGAAGGATCCAGATTGAATAGAATGAAATTTGACGTTAATGGGATGTCTATGTTTAAGGTTTTCTTTATATGCTCTCTAACTCTCTCCCAAAAACTTTTAAATTTTGTGCATTCCAGTCAAATGTTAGATGGAGAACCCTTCTCTCTGGTGCATCTCCATCAAAGAGGGGAGATTGAGCTATTTTATTCAATATGTCAGGTGTTTTATACCATCTTGATATAATTTTATAATTAAGTTCTTGGAATCTCACTGAAGATGTTAGGAAGTGGATGTTTTTGAAGACTATGAATATCTTCTGGGAGAAATGTTGTGTTTAGTTCTAATTCCAATTTTTAATGAAATCTGGGATCTCCTGTGTTTGGGTTAGGTTTTTATTTATTTTGGCTATCATTTTTCCCTTTCCTTTTGTGTTCATAATTAGTTTAAGAATTGGCGGATCAGGTGCTGAGGTAGAAATGTCTGGGAGATAAAGATTTATTACTTCCTGTAGCGTTTGAATTTCCTCATCTTTCAAGTGAAGGTTTGCAGTGAGTGAGCTGATCTTCTTCTTGCTCATACATCTGTTTTTATGCACCAATGAGTAAATCGGTATGTTTCTGAAGGCAATGGAGAGCCTGATTTTCCTCTTAAGGGATCTATATTTATTAGGGATCAAATGCAAGATAGGAGTGGCTTTGCATATATTTGGAATAAGATTCATTTTTTTTTTGTATTGTGACATAATCTGAGGGTAGTCATAGTGTACGGGTTCGTGATCTTATTGTATTTAAATCTATTAAATGGGGTGGGCCATAGGTAGTGTGCAAAACCCTCATGAAGATCATTCAACTCAAGTGGAACCCAAAGTTTTGTGGGACAAGGGGATTGCAGCTCAATCACTCTTGATATGTGGGTTGATAATCTATGTCTTTCAAAATCAGGGAGACCTAAGCCTCCTCTACATCTTGATTTTACCAAGGTTTTATGGTTTATCCTATGGTTTTTATCTGCCCATATAAATTTTAAAATTATAGTTTTGAGTTTTTGAAAAAATTGTTGAGGAATGTCTATTGGGAGGGTTTGGAGAAGGTATAGGACTTTGGGGAGAATTATCATTTTTATAAGGTTGGCTCTACCGAACCATGAAACCGGGACATCTCTCCAATTTGATAAGGCAGACTCGACTAAATGAAACAATGGTTTGAAGTTTAAATTGAAAAGGCGTGAAGGAGAGCAGCTAAGTTTGGTTCCCAAATATGGAATGAATGAGCATTCTTTAAATGACGAGAGTGATGCTAAATTACTTCTGTTTTCAGGAGATAAAGAAATATGCATGATATTGGACTTGGTGAAGTTTATTTTGAAGTTGGAGATAGAGTTAAAGAAGCGCAACTCATTGAGTAAAACCTGAATAGAGTTGTCAGGATCCACTAAAAAGAAAAGTATGTCACCTGCGTATGCTGCACATTTGTGTTCAACTGTGCCGATTTTCAATCCTTTGATCTTAGGGGATTCTCGTATTTTCTGCAATAATGTCTCCAATGAGAGAATAAACAAAAGGGATGATAGGGGGCAACCTTGCCTTGTGCCGTTTTTGATGTCAAAGCTGGCGGATAGTGTGTTATTAATTTTAATTTTCACAGAGGGTGCTGTGTATAGGGTAAATATTTTATGTATAAAATTTAGAGGGAAGCCAAATTTTGCAAGCGCTTGTTCCATGAAATACCAATCAACGCGATCGAAAGCTTTCTCTGCGTCTGTGGAGAGAATCAACATTTGTATATTGTGTTGTTTTGCTAGATGAATCGCGTTGATTGCCCTCATGACATTATCCTTGGCTTCTCTTCCTTTGACAAAGCCAAGTTGTTCTGGGTTTTTCAGATCTGGAAGAAGTTTTTGTATTCTGTTTGCTAATATTTTGGCGTATAATTTTGCATAATTATTAATGAGTGAAATTGACCTGTAACTACCACAAGAGATGGGGTCTTTTCCCTCTTTTGGAATGAGGCTGATGTGGGCTACTAGAGACTCTTTTTTGAAATTGTTGGATTTACTAATATGATTAAAGTAATCTATCAAATGTTGGGATAATTCAGGCTTAAAATATTTGTAGTATTCAATCGAAAAACCGTCTGGACCTGGACTTTTTCCACCTGGAGATCGGTTTATCGCCTCTTCCACTTGTTCTTTAGTTATGGGACTATCTAAAAAATTAGATTGAAGGTCCGTGATTTGGGGAAGGGATAGGTCTTTTAAGAAATTTTGTGTTTTAACAGTCTTATCTATGGCAGAGCAATAATTGGGTTTTAAATTGTATAGATTTGAGTACAAATCTGAGAGGGCCTTGGCAATATCTTCTGTTTTATAAAGTAGCTGATCTTTATTATTCTTTATTTTAAGTATGTGCGTGGAGTTAATTTGTTTCTTAATTACATTTGCTAGATATTTGCCACATTTATTTGCAGATGAATATGCTCTGAACCGAGAATATGATAAAAAAATTTCAAATTTTTGATTTAGGAGGGCCTTTAGTTCATCTCTTAAGTTACAGAGGTCTTTCTCTAGAGAGGGAAGCTGTGTTAGTTTGTGTGAAGCCTCTAGTTTTTTTTTATCTGAGAGAGTTTCAGTAGTATTTCCTTTTCTTTTTTTGTTCTGGAACCCAATTCAATAAGGATTCCCCTAAGAACAGCTTTATGAGCCTCCCAGATGTTGGAGTCGCATTTGTCATGAGGGCGGTTTTCTTTGAAGAAATTCTTTATGCATGTGGCTATATATTCTTGTGTGATTTTGTTCTTAAGTAGATTATTATTTAGCTTCCAGTTTAATGACCCTCTTTTATGTGGATCTATGGCTGTTTTGAGAAATAATGGGGCATGATCTGAAAGAAGAATTGTGTCATAAGAATTTTTTTGTATGGTATTCAATAGATGATGGGGAGGAACAGATAATCAATTCTTGAATATTTGTTATGAACTGAGGAGAAAAACGAATAATCTTTTGTGGAGGGATGTATTGTTCTTCAAGCATCTATCAAGAGCCTGTTATTTAATAGTTTTTTTTATGTATCTGATTGTTTTTGCAGGAACTGTAGAGTGACCGTTTGAGGTGTCTAAAGAGGGGTGTAGAGGTACATTAAAATCACCTCCTAAAATTATTTGACCTTCTGCAAAATTACCTAAAATATCAATAATCTTCTTAAAGAATGGGCAATGATTGCTATTGGGGGCATATATGTTGACCAAGGTAAATAATTCATTGTAAATTGTGCACTTTAATAGTATATATCTTCCGTCTGTGTCATATATAGCATTCTTAAGTGTGAAGGGAATTCTCTTGTTTATAATTATGGATACTCCTTTATTTTTTTTATCGGGGAATTGGCATTGAATCATTTGATAAAAATTTTATTCTTAGTGATAGGTTTAGAGGTTTGCTTAAAATGAGTTTCCTGACGAAAAACGACGTCCATCTTATTTTTTCCTAGATAGCTCAGAATTTGCGACCTTTTTTTCGGGATGTTCATACTTCTTACGTTGAAGGTAGCAATATTTAAATCAACCATTAAAGTTTAATGGGGGCGTACTACTAAGTAGTTTCTTTTTTAGCAGGACTTGGGGATGGGGCAGGGTTATATGGGGTTAAAGTAAACAATGGAGGTTTATTACAGAACATGAGCAACATGCTCGTGAATCTCAGAAAGAACCTGAGAAGGTTTTGCAGCTGGTTAGGATGTAGGCAACAATGCGAGCCCAACCAGGTATAGATGCAAAAGGGTGGTGTCTAGGCCTGTGGGGGCGTGGACCTAGATATGACAAAACCCTCAGTTGATTTGAAAGTGTATGAGAATAAGTATAATTGCAGGTGAACAGACTCCCGGTGAGTCTTATTTGAACAGGTAATACCATAAACACAGTGCAGCATTTTACAATCCAAGGATGTAACTAAAAATAGTCAACTTAAACTATAATGCTAAATATGCTAAATGCATACAACATGCCCAGACTTCTCCTGTACCCCCTCCCCTCCGTGCGGGAGAGGGAGGAGGAAGAGGAGAGAGGAGAGAGGGAAGAAATGCCATGAATATACTAGAAATATATCAAACAGCAAATAACAACCTCAAAAGTAATTAGTGTCAGATTTGTAAAAAGAGAAAAACAGATGAGAAAGAGAAAAAATTGGCGAACATGTCAGCTGCTAAATGTCTCAGCAGAAGTGTAGAGCCACACACCAGTTTAAATTGACAACATCAGCCGACCTCCTCTTCCCCTTCCATATCCTTGTTGGGGGTTTTCTTGAGATCCTCATTCAATCTTCTCTTTTTCTTTGACTTGGAAGGGGTTGCTGTGGACCATTTTTCAATTCTTGGAAGAGGTGGTAGATTAAGAAAAACTTCCGCTGTGGCCCAGTCCGGGACATGAAGATTCGTCAGGTCTAGTTTTTGGAGGACAAATGGCAGGTCATCTGGGGTTCTGACAATCAAAGTTTTGTTGTTCAGGGGAATTGCCAAGCCAAATGGGAAAAGCCATCTATAAGCAATGCCTTTGTCTCTCACCACTCTTGTTAAGGGCTGAAGCTGTCTTCTCAGATTCAGGGATAGCTTTGTAAGGTCTTTTTGGTATATCTCCTCTTTTGTTCTGAAGCTTTGAAAACAACATAAGATGTCTATTGGTCTGTCCGGTCCAGAAGGCTTTGGTCTATAGACTCTATGGGCTCTTTCTATTCCTAGGTCATTGTCGTCATTTTTTCCAATGATGTTGTTGAAAATTGTAGACAACGTAGTGTATATGCCTTTGTCTAGGATATTCTCCGGAAGCCCTCTAACTCTCAAATTATTCCGCCTCGACCTGTTTTCCAGGTCATCAAGGTGAATTCTCTGCAGAAATTGTTCTTTTTGGTTCTCTATTAAGATTTCTGTGACTCTTGTGGCGTGCGTTATAATCTGATCAGAGCTGGTCTCTAAATGCTGTACTCTGTCGTGAACAGTCTTAACATCATTTCTGAGATTTGCTATCTCTTCCTTTACCGCTTGGGTGAGATCTTTAAATAGGTTTTTCATGTATTCAGCTGTGGGTAGGGTTTTAATATATTCCTTTATATCTGGATCATTTTGTATAGAATCCACATCTTCATCGCTATCTGACCAATGATTGGTTAGGCCGGTTTCACATTTGCGTTAAAGTCCGCAGCGTCAGCCTGCGCACGGCTGCCGCTAAGCCCCGCCCCATGCCGCGCCTCTGCCGGTAGCTTCGCCTCCAGGCGCATGACGCTGCATGCGTCCCCTATCTTTATCACTGAGGATGCAGGCCGTGCGCAGTATGCGTTTTGGCGGCGCCTGCATCCTTTTGACGGTGCGCCGACCAGCGCCAAACGCAACTTGTTGCAATTTGGTTGCGCTCGGCGCACCGTCAAAAGGACACAGGCGCCACCAAATGCATACTACGCACGGCCTGCATCCTCAGTGATAAAGATAGGGGACGTATGACGCATGCAGCATCATGCGCCCGGAGGCGGAGCTACAGGAGGAGGCACGGCAGGGGGCGGGGCTTAGCGGCGGCCGTTAACGCAAATGTGAAACCGGCCTTAGAAGTGGGCCAAACTTCAATTTGTGCGGGGCTCACTGAGATTTACTGCCCATAGGAGTTTCAGTGGGCAGACGTTTTTGAGCCTTGTCTTCATCTTGGGTTTTTTTAGTTGTCTTATGAGGCTTGCTTGGCTCATCAGTGTGAGTTTTAGTGGATCTTCCCATTTTGTGGTCTGATTTAATGTAACTACACCGGGAGAAGTGCTAAGTGATTAAATCATGTGAGCGAACTGGTGTTCTATATTAGATTTGTACAAAAAAAAACAAAAACCACACAGTGGTCAAGTGTGCTAATAGGTCTTGCAAATTGCATCAGAGGTGCAGTAAATGGCACTATGTTTAGATGAGACTTTATGAGAATGTTCATCTGTATGACTTCACAAGTTATTTTACTTTTCTTTTTCTTTCTTCTTTCGCTCAAAGATATAGAGTTAGGTTTGTGAGAATTTGCGTCTCAAAGTATGTAACAGTGGCTAGGGGTGCTTCTTAAGATGCAGGGGATTTTAATTGATGTTTTATTAGAAAGGTGCCTGCCTTGTGCTGTTGCTGTGAGGGGGTCCACCTAGGGATCATTTTCCAAGTATATTCAACTATTTTCCTCTCTTGTGAATCCTGTGAAAAGTCTGTAGCAGAAAATCTCTGATGTATAGTGAGCTGCTAATCTGTTTCACATACTTCTAGACAATATGAGCTGATCTGCCAGCTATAGTGCTGTGCAGCAAGGTGACACTGCTTCACTGTCTCCCCAAGCTCCCTGTTGGTTTTAGCTCCCCCTGAGCAGAGCAGCCCCTGGAAGCAGTAAGGTGGATGGCCCCCTGCAATCTGCAGCTGGCTGGATGCCAGGAGAAGCTCCAAGGCAGGCAGGAGATATGTGTGAGCTGATGGATGGGAATAAACAGCCAGTCTCAGGAGAAACAGAGTGGGTGGCCAGACACTGCCAGACCAGAGTGAATGGATCCCAGGCAATTGGTCAGGAGCAAACAGTCAAGCACAATTAGTTGGGGGACAGAGGGTGCACGTGGCACTGAATCCCAGGTAAGCCCTGTTTCACACATCCGTTTTTTGTGTCCGCCAAACGGATCCGTTTCCGTTTGCCGTTAATGGATGCTAACTGATCCGTTTGGATCCTTTTTTTACGGATCCGCGGTAGCCGCTAATGCAAGTCTATGGGAAAAAAAAACGGATCCGCCAAAAACATGGCGGATCCGTTTTATAACGGAAAACGACGGATTTGGACGGATTTAAAAAAACGGAAGTGTGATCCAGGCCTTAGACCCACCAGAGATTTCTCCCTCACCTCCTTAGCTTGTCTCCTGAGGATGAGTCACTTCTTACTTTTGGTGTGAGGATATTTCTTTGCTTGCACTCTCCAGCAGATCTCCAGGGATTAAAGTGCCCCTTTGTAAGCTGCAGTTCAAGCCAGATGAGTCTTGTTGAATCCACTTGCCTTTCTATTAGTAAGAATGCAGTTTCAACTAGTTAAATTAATTTCTTGGTGCAAATTCACTTGTTTTTCCTTGTCTAGGAGCAGAAGCTGTGGTGATGTGCTTCTGTCCTGTGTGCTGCCTAGGCCACGCCCCGAAAAACCTCTTTTTTACATACCAGAAATATTGATTAAACTCTGATGGTAAAAACTGACACTAACCAAACTCTGAGCTAAAATACTGATGAAATTTGGACTGTTTTGGTCCCAGCCCTCATTCACACAATTTATTTTAGATAGAAGAAAAACTGACCAAGTTTCATCAGGGTGTCATCAACTTTTTCTCTTATGTGAAAAAAAATGTCTCCATCTTCTTTTAGTTAACAGTTCCTGAAAATCGGACCACACTGGGATGGCATTCGAGTGTTGTCCGATTTTCCCACTGACACATAGACTTGCATTGTCTATTTTGATCTGATACTTGGATCAACATCGGACATGCTTTGACGATTTTCCACTTTTTTTTTCTTTTCCTTACAGGGGAAGATTCTTGATAAACTTGGAGTATGGAACGTTGCAGGACCTATTAGATTTCTAGGAAAAATATCAACACTTCAACTGAAGGAGGATCCAGAGATCTTCACAAAAGACCTACAATTGGGAGGAGTGCCAGTGAGGGTCTACCAGCCCCGATCTCCTTCAGCGGGTGGCAGAAAAGGAGTCATGTTCTTTCATGGAGGAGGATTCATATTGGGGAGTATTGGTAAGCGAATAATTCTCTGTGTTTTAAAGATTGATCCACTGTATGAAGGGATGTACAGGGTGGGCCATGTATATTGATAGACCTAAATAAAATGGGAATGGTTGGTGATATCAACTTCCTGTTTGTGGCACATTAGTATTTGGGAGGGGGAAAACTTTTCAAGATGGGTGGTGACCGTTGCGGCCATTTTGAAGTCAGCCATTTTGGATCCAACTTTATTTTTTCCAATGGGAAGAGGGTCATGTGACACATCAAACTTATTGAGAATTTCACAAGAAAAACAATGGTTTGCTTGGTTTTAACGTATCTTTATTCTTTCATGAGTTATTTACAAGTTTCTCTTTGGTTACAGCCATTGACATGTCGCGCTGAATTTGTCGAATGGGCAAAACAAAAATTGGAAAACGACCCATCAGTTTACACAGAACATTATGTTCAGTGTTGAGGCAAACTTTTTTGGGTGGGCCATTTATATGGATACACCTAAATAACATGGGAATGGTGACAGTTCTCTTGCGTAGGATGTCTTGCATTGAAATCTGCTGCAATGACCCGGGTACTGCGTTCACCAGACATCAACACAATTTCTATCCGCTCCTCACGTGTGTTCTGTGACATGTCAATGGCTGTAAACAAAGAGAAACTTGTAAATAACTCATGAAAGAATAGTTATGTTAAAACTGTGAAATTCTCAATAAGTTTGATGTATCACATGACCCTCTTCCCATTGGAAAAAATAAAGTTGGATCCAAAATGGCCAACTTCAAAATGGCTGCCATGGTCACCCACCCACCCATCTTGAAAAGTTCCCCCCATATACTAATGTGCCACAAACAGGAAGTTGATATCTCCAACCATTCCCATTTTATTTAGGTGTATTCATATACATGGTCCACCCTGTACTTACTTATTCATTTGTCTGATGGTTCATCCATTCAGCTGTATAATTGAATATGCACATGATGTCTTCTTGAGGTGTGACTGGAGCAAGTCTGTTTTGAAACCTGTCTAAAAAAATCACCCAGAAACACAAAAAAGAATGAACATATGTATTTTGATATAAAAAACGACTTTCTGCTCATATTTCAAGGCTTTTGAGCGTCTTTTAACTACTTCAGATTTCCTAAGACACCAACCGATTTAAAAGAAGTGACCTGAGCATCCTTCAGGCATTTTCCTCTTCCACACTTTATAATACATGTCAATCGGAAATCTCGCATTATGCCCCGGGCGTATTTTTAAAATTTTTGTCACTGTTTTTGCTTGAAGAACCACTAGCAGGTTCTTCATTGTTGAATGAACAAAAAATGTGTTGAAATCTGGATTTGGAATCCTAAGTGCTGGTCAGTTTGTGATGTGGAATTTCTCTGCAGCACGTGGATGAGATTTCATAACATCTTATCCATAATGCTGCCACTGTAGCACAAAACATATTTGGGTTTCTTCTTCTGTTTGGTTTTATGTTGGAATCAATCATAGAAAACCCCATCAGATATGTGCGTATAGAGATCCTGCTTCTAGATGACAATATCAGTTTTCACATTATGTTCGTCAGACACTATGTGCACTACTGTACAGGCCCTGTGCATGAACTATGACTCTAAAAATGTTAAATCCAGCCATACATATAGTTATTGGTTGATAACTTTTTCAACCAATAGATGTTTTTCCCAACTCCTCCATAAACATGTATGCTCTTACACACTGGTCTCAGCTTTCTCATCTTGAGGGAAGAGCTCCACCACTATCCCCTATACCTATAGCCACCACCATTTGTTGTGCTCCATGTCAGGTCTCACAAGTGCTCAGAAATTCCTCAATTACATCACCTCCCAAGGCCTTTCAGTGTTCTCATTGGACACACTCTGTCTCTAGAATTGAGACAGTAAAATGTCCAGTTGTTTGTTTGGAGTTTGCCACCATCCAAAGACATACTGATAGGGAATTTAGATTGTGAGCCCCATTGGGGACAGTGATGATAATGTGTGCAAACTGTAAAGCGCTGCGGAATATGTTAGCGCTATATAAAAATAAAGATTATTTATTATTTATTATTATTATCCTTTGTTGTCTGTTGCTTTCATCCTTGCAAACTCCTGCGATTTCTACAAACCCTCTAACATGCTGCTTAACTCTCAGCTTGTTACCTGATGAATAACCCATTTTTTGCTATAAGCATCACCCACTTTTATTAGAATCTGTTCGCATTATGTTGGATCCTGCTGTGGATTCTCCTACCTACACCTGAGTGCTTTTTCAGACCTGCCATTTTCCAGTTCTCTGTTTTCCTACATGTCTTGCCTCCCTTGTTTATCTGCCTTTCATCATAGCCTGGTTTCCAAGTCCCCACTATTTCACATGCCCTGGGTCTGTGACTACACCAATACCAGTGGCTTCATGCAGGGCCGGTTTTAGGCAAAGTGGGGCCTTAGTCAAAGTTTAAAATGGGGCCCCAAATGGTAACATATTGCACATCACACACAAGCATTTTGATTGTATTTGTATGCACTGAGTTGTTTCCCGGCCTCTTTTCACCGTCTTAGAAAGAATGATGAGGAAAGAACAATCACTAATAGAGCAATCTGTTCCCATATAGTATCATGTTTTCAGCAGCACATCTACAGTTTACACCCCATAGTCCTCCACATAATATAATGTGCCCCATAGTCCTCCATATAGTATAATACACTCCTTATAGTCCTCCATATAATATAATGTGCCCCATAGTCCTCCATATAGTATAATACACTCCTCATAGCCCTCCATATATTAAAATACACTCAGTCCTCCATATAATATAATACACTCCTCATAGTCCTCCATATATTAAAATACACTGCTCAGTCCTCCATATAGTATAACACACTCCTCATAGTGCTCCATATAGTATAATGCACCACCAGTCATCCATGTAGTACAATTCGCTTCCCATAGTATAATGCACCCCATAGTTCTTCACATAGTATAATGTATTCCCCATAGTCCTCGATACAGTATAATGCAGCCCACATAGAGCATAATGCAGCCACCCCACAGAGTATAATGCAGCCCCGCCATACAATATAATGTAACCCCCATAGAATATAATGCAGCCCCCCTCTTATAGTATAATGCAGCCATGCTTTACAGCATAATGCAGCCACCCCACAGAATATAATGTAACCCCCCATAGAATATAATGCAGCTCCTCCATAGAATATATGGCAGCCCCCTCAGAGTATAATGCAGCCCCCATAGAATATAATGCAGCCCCTTATATAGTATAATTTAGCCCCTCCATAGAATACAATGTAGCCCTCCTCATATAGTATAATGCAGCCCCAATAGAATATAATGTAGCCCCCTCATACAGTATAATGAAGCCCCCATACAATATAATCTAGCCCCCATAGAATATAATGCAGCCCCCCATAGAATACAATGTAGCCTCCTCATATAGTGTAATGTAGCCCCCTCATAGATTAGGATGCAATCACCCCCCCCATATAATATAATAGATATAATACAGACCCCCACAGAATATAATGTAGCCCCAAATAGAATATAATACAGCCCACCTCCCCATAGAATGTAATGTAGCCCCCCATATTATAGAACACAGCCTCCCCCATAGAATATAATGTATAATGTACCCCCATGGTATATAACACAGCCACATAGTATATAGCACAGCCACAAAGTATATAACACAGCCGCATATTATATAACACAGCCCACATAGTATATAGCACAGCCGCATAGTATATAACACAGCCCACATAGTATATAGCATAGCCCACATAGTATATAACACAGCACCACATGGTATATAGCACAGCACCACATGGTATATAGCACAGCCCACATAGTATATAGCACAGCCCACATGGTATATAGCACAGCACCACATGGTATATAGCACAGCCCACATAGTATATAGCACAGCCCACATGGTATATAGCACAGCACCACATGGTATATAGCACAGCACCATGGTATATAGCACAGAACCACATGTATATAGCACAGCACCACATGGTATATAGCACAGCACTACATGGTATACAGCACAGCACCACATGGTATACAGCACAGCACCACATGGTATATAGCACAGCACCACATGGTATACAGCACAGCACCACATGGTATATAGCACAGCAGCACGTGGTATGCAGCACAGCCCCACATGGTATATAGCACAGCACCACATGGTATATAGCACAGCCCACATAGTATATAGCACAGCACCACATGGTATATAGCACAGCACCACATGGTATATAGCACAACCCCCATGGTATACAGAACAGCACCACATGGTATACAGCACAGCACCACATGGTATACTGTATAGCACAGCACCACATGGTATACAGCACAGCCCCACATGGTATATAGCACAGCACCACATGGTATACAGAACAGCACCACATGGTATACAACACAGCCCCACATGGTATATAGCACAACACCACATGGTATATAGCACAGTACCATGGTATGTAGCACAGCCCCACATGGTATATAGCACAGCCCCACATGGTATATAGCACAGCCCACATGGTATATAGCACAGCCCCACATGGTATATAGCACAGTACCATGGTATATAGCACAGCCCCACATGGTATATAGCACAGCCCCACATGGTATAAAGCACAGCACCACATGGTATACAGCAAAGCACCACATGGTACATAGCACAGCACCACTTGGTATACAGCACAGCCCCACATGGTATACAGCAAAGCACCATGGTATACAGCACAGCTCCACATAGTATACAGCACAGCACCATGGTATATAGCACAGCACCACATAGTATACAGCACAGCCCAACATGGTACACAGCACAGGACCATGGTATATAGCACAGCCCACATATAGTATTTAGCACAGCCCGCATATCTCCCCCCGACAATGGCCCACAGTCAGTACTCATTGTTACATTAAAAAACAACACACTCCTCACTTCTCCTCGTGCCCGCGCTGCTCCCAGCTCCTGTCTCAGCGGCTGCTTTGCCTGACACACAGTGAGTGCACAATGACGTCATCGTGCACCCGCAGTGTCAGAGGCAGGGCGGAGAATGATGGGAGAGGGAGTGTCAGCTGACGCTCTCTCCTCCATCATTGCTTTGAACTGTACCGGTGTCTATGACGCCAGTATAGTTCAATGCGGCGGTGGAGGAAGTCGGTGATGGGGGCAGGCGGGTCCCCCTGCCTCACAGGCCCCATAGCGGCTGCATGATGTGCCGCTAGCTGGGGGCCCCTGGGGGAGTGGGGGCCCTAGGCAGCTGTTTGGGCTGCCTGCCCCTAACGTCGGCCCTGGCTTCATGAATCCACCTCTCCAGGTGAGCCTAACATTTCACTTCTTTAGCCATTTACCTATCTCCATCCATAAAAAACATTATGTTTGTTTAACTGTCAATTTTTATTATATCATATTTTGGGGCAGCATTTTGCACTAAGGCTAGGTTCACATTGCGTTTTACAGCCCGTTCAATGCATTGCGTTGACGGGCTGCGTTAACGGTATACCATAACGCGATCGCGTTATGCTATACCCGCTAGTACTGATGATTCATCAGCGCTAGCGGTGACGGAGCCTCCGACGCTGCAGCCCGCGTCCGAGGCTCCGTCACTGAATAACGGCACATCGCGAACGCGTGCCACTTTACGGCATGCATCGCGATGCGCCACATAATGGGGGTCAATGGCAGCGTTAACGGACTGCGTTACATCGCGTTATACCGCGGTGTAACGCAGTCCGTCTAACAGGCTGCCTAAACGCAATGTGACCCCCGGCCTAAGATTGTCATCTCATAACCCTACTAGGCATACTGACCTAGTCTTCTTTCATCCAGGAGGCACTCATACTGATCAAATATCCACTGGCCCCTCAAACATTTCTTCATATGTATGCACAAAGCAGCATGAGTATAGTATGTAATATAAATAATGTAATAAGCGTTTATAATCAAATTCCCAATACAGCTATGGGTATTATCAACGAATATATATAAACATGCGTAATCCAAGTGGATTTATACTATTTCATTTACCCATGAAATCTCAGGACTGTAATGTATGCTCCAAACCATAACCAAACAACAACCAGAATGGGGCAAGCCACCCAACACAGAAGTGGCCAACCAAGCCTAACTCAAAAGGAACTGTCCCAACAACAGCTTCAGTGAGGGTCTGTCATGGTGGCAGTCCACTTATTTGTAAGCGGGTTTTCGTACACTTTTTGACCTCTTTACAACCTTTCAGGGGAAAGAAGGATTGATGGCACACGTTGATAGTCAGCAACACTGCAAAGGAAAGGAGAAACAGGAGACCTTCATTTTCACTTTTACGGACCCGAATTTTACTTGTAGCTAGCAACATGCAGTATCATCTAGTTAAGTAAATATGATAAATTATTACGGCCATTTTTTAATGGTCCCTGATAGAACGGATCCTGAGAATTTCTATGACACTGATAGTAGAATGGATCCTGTTATGAATGAGTCACCGTAGGAGGCAAAACCAGAAATACTTGCTAAGTCCAGAAAACCAGAGAAGTTGGCAGCTATCGGATTGCAGACCCCTGAACCTATCAACAACAACTAGCAGTAGCCGTGGGGGGTTCTTACGGTGCCCTAGACCCCTCGATCACAGCCGAAGAACTACATAGCCTAAAGACAGAAAGGGAAATCTAAACTGCCCCAGAGCAGACCCCAAAGCAATAGGCAGCCCCCAACATATAATGACGGTGAAGCAAGATGAAAAAACACTCACACAGATAGAAAGATAGGCTGAGCAAATGATGGGGCCGAAGCTAACTAGATAGGACAGGATAGAAAAGCTGCCATCTGTAATCCGCCAAAACCCTATCAAAACAAGAGCCAACAGCTGATAGGGAAAAAAGCCCTGAAGACGCTAGGCTTCAAAAAGACTATATCAGTAGTCAGGTATTTTCTGAAGACAGAGCAAAAAGGAATTCAGCTCACCCCAGCAGGGAATGGCAGAAATCAAGGAAAACAATGCAAAACAAAACCAAAACCCCAAATGCAAAGAGTAGAGCAGAAAACTTAGCTTTTGAGGAGCAGGAATCAGACTGGTCTCCTAGAATCCCTCAGAGAGATCACCAGCAAGGCAGAAGGGCGTCGGCTGCCTTATATCCAGTCAGTAATTCCCGTCACCCAGTCATCATCATCCTGCCCAGGTGCTTGGTAATCAGCCTCACTACCTTCCTTCACCAGAAGAGGGAGTTCATCAGACCTCAATGGTGAAGGGGAAAATGAACTCACAACAGTACCTCCCCCTTGAGGAGGGGTCACCGAACCCTCATCCACGCCACCAGGGCGATCAGGGTGAGCCCGATGAAAGGCACGCACCAATCTTTTGCATGAATATCAGAGGCAGAGACCCAGGAATTATCCTCCTGACCATAACCCTTCCACTTAACCAAATACTGGAGTCTCCGTCTAGCCAGACGGGAATCCAGTATCTTCTCTACCTCATATTCCATGTTACCCTCAACCAATACAGGGTCCGGAGGTGCCACCCCAGGAACTACTGGTTCAACAAACCTCTTCAACAAGGACTTATGAAACACATTATGGATTTTAAATGTAACAGGAAGAGCCAAATGAAAAGAGACCGGATTAATAATCTCCAAAATCTTGTAAGGTCCAATAAATCTAGGCTTAAACTTAGGAGAAGCCACCTTAATAGCGATGTTTTTTGATGATAACCAAACCATATCACCAACCTTAAACTGGGGACCAATGGTCCTATGTCGGTTGGAAAACCGCTGGGCCTTTTCCTGGGAGAGAGATAACTTATCCACCACTTGGTCCCAGATCTGGTGCATTCTCTCCACCACAGTGTCAACACCTGGGCAGGCAGAAGGCTCCACCTGCCCTGAAGAAAATCGAGGATGAAACCCAAAGTTACAAAAAAAAGGTGACATCAAAGTGGCAGAACTAGCTCTATTATTTAAAGCAAATTCGGCCAAGGGCAAAAATGAAACCTAATCATCCTGATCAGCGGAAATAAAACATCTCAAATACGACTCCAAGGTCTGGTTTGTTCTTTCCGTCTGCCCATTGGTCTGAGGGTGAAAAGCAGAGGAGAAGGACAACTGAATTCCAAGCTTGGAACAGAAAGTCCTCCAAAATCTAGACACAAACTGAACTCCTCTGTCAGATACAATGTTCTCAGGAATCCCGTGCAAGCGAACCACCTGTTGCAAAAACAGGGGCACCAACTCAGAGGAAGATGGCAACTTAGGGAGTGGTACAAGATGAACCATCTTAGAGAACCTATCACAAATCACCCAAATAACAGTCATTCTCTGAGAGACAGGCATATCAGAGATGAAATCCATTGAAATATGGGTCCATGGCCTCCTGGGAACCGGCAAAGGCATCAACAACCCACTAGAGCGAGAACAAGGTTTAGACCGGGAGCAAGTCCCACAGGACTGCACAAAATTCCTGACATCACGAGACAAGGCGGGCCTCCAAAAAGAACGACTCACCAGATCTCTAGTACCAAAAATACCTGGATGACCAGCCAATGCAGAGCAATGAACTTCAGACATCACTCTCTTCTTCCACTGGTCAGAAACATACAACTTTCCACTGGGACAATGCTCAGGTTTGTCCTCCTGGAACTCTTCCAGAGCACATCTCAGATCGGGCGAGATGGCAGAAAGAACTACCCCTTCGCCTAAGATGGTAGCAGGCTTGGTCACCACAGGAGAATCAGCAAAGAAGCTCCTAGAGAGAGCGTCAGCCTTGACATTCTTAGTGCCAGGAAGAAAAGAGACCACAAAATCAAAACGTGTAAAAAACAAGGCCCACCTAGCCTGTCTAGGGTTCAAGCGTTTGGCCGACTCCAGGTAAATCAAATTCTTGTGGTCAGTGAGGACCACGACTTGATGTTTAGCTCCCTCCAACCAATGTCTCCACTCCTCAAATGCCCATTTCATGGCTAACAGTTCCCGATTCCCCACATCATAGTTATGTTCAGATGGAGAGAACTTTCGGGAAAAGAAAGCACAGGGATTCATTTTAGATGTTACAGGATCCTTTTGGGACAAAACAGCTCCTGCACCAATCTCTCCACCTCTACCTGGAACGGGAGTGAGACATCAGGTTGCCGCAAAACCGGGGCAGAAGTGAATCTTCGCTTCAGCTCCTGAAAGGAAGAAACAGCCTCTGGAGACCAATTCAACACATCAGCACCCTTCTTAGTCAGATCAGTCAATGGCTTGGCAATACTAGAAAATTTTGCTATAAATTTCCGATAAAAATTATCAAAACCCAAAAACTTCTGGAGGGCCGTCAAAGAAGTGGGCTGAACCCAATCATAAATGGCCTGTACCTTGGCCGGGTCCATTTCAATAGTTGACGGAGACAAAATAAATCCCAAAAAAGAAATCCTCTGTACCCCAAAAAGGCATTTCTATCCTTTGACATACAGGGAATTCTCCCTCAAGATCCGGAACACAGTCCGAACATGTTCCACATGAGAATCCCAATCCTTGGAGAAGATCAAAATATCATCCAGGTAGATAATCAAAAATTTATCCACAAAGTCTCGGAAAATATCGTTCATGAAGCACTGGAAGACAGAAGGGGCATTAGTGAGCCCAAAAGGCATCACCAGGTACTCAAAATGTCCCTCCGGAGTATTAAACGCCGTCTTCCATTCATCCCCATGCTTAGTGCGGATAAGATTATACACCCCCTGAGGTCAAGCTTGGTAAACCAGCAAGCACCTTTAACTCTGGAGAATAGATCCGAAATCAGGGGTAACGGATACTGATATTTAATAGTAATTTTCTTGAGGGCACGATAATCAATACAAGGCCTTAATGAACCATCCTTTTTGGCCACGAAAAAAAACCCAGCACCTAAGGGTGAAGAGGATGGTCTAATATGACCCTTCTCCAACGCCTCCTTAATATAGGATCGCATAGCCTCGTGCTCGGGTACAGATAAATTGAAGAGCCGACCCTTGGGAAATTTACACCCCGGGCTCAGTTCAATTGCACAGTAATAATTCCTATGAGGAGGCAAAGACGCAGACTCATTCTCACTAAATACATCATAAAAATCCGCCAAATAGTCAGGAACATCATGCGACTGAGGAGAGGTGGAAAAAACCGGAGCCTCACTAAAGGCACACCGACAACCCCAACTCACCACAGACACAGATTTCCAATCCAAAACTGGATTATGAATTTGCAACCAGGGAAACCCCAGAACAATGGTATCATGCAAATTATGCAACACCAAAAATCTGCAATTTTCTTGATGGTCTGGGGCGACCCGCATTACCACCTGGGTCCAAAACTGAGGTTTATTTTTCGCCAAAGGAGTAGCATCAATCCCCCTCAAAGGGATAGGCGTTCGCAGAGGTGTCATAGGAAATCCACAACCTTTAGCAAAATCCAAGTCCATTAGGTTCAGGGCTGCTCCCGAATCCACAAAAGCCTTGGCGGAAAATGTGGACAGGGAGCAGATCAGAGTAATTGCCAGAAGAATCTTAGGTTCAACACCACCCACAGAAAACGTGTGTGCAAAACGTTTCTCTCATTTAGGACAGACAGAAATAATATGCGAGGCATCTCCACAAAAAAAACACAGCTTATTACGCCTTCTGAACTCCTGACGTTGCGCCCTGGACAAAACTCTATCACATTGCAAAGGTTCAGACATTTGTTCAACAGATGGCAACACCTCTCGTGCAGTCCTGCGTTCACGTAAACGCCGATCAACTTGAATGGCTAATGACATAGAATCGTCAAGACCAGAGGGAACAGGAAATCCCACCATAGTATCTTTTATGGCTTCTGACAAACCCTTCCGAAAGAGAGCTGCCAAGGCATTATCATTCCAGGTAGCAAGGACCGCCCACTTTTGGAATTTTTGATAGTACAATTCTGCAGAATCTCGACCCTGGCTCAATGCCAACAGGGTCTTTTCAGCCTGATCAATAGCATTAGATTCATCATACAACAACCCCAAGGCTTGAAAAAATGCGTTCACATTAGTCAGAATAGGATTATGTGGTTTCAAAGAAAACGCCCAATCCTGGGGATCGCCACGCAGCAAAGAGATGACAATTTTAACCTGCTGCGCGGAGCTCCCTGATGAGTTAGGCTTCAAGGCAAAAAATAATCTACAATTATTTTTGAAATTCAAAAATTTAGACCGATCCCCAAAAAACACATCAGGAGTAGGGATCTTTGGTTCAGCAGCATGTGAATGAGCAAGGTAGGCGGAAATTCCCCGCACTTCCGCAGCGAGCTGCTCCACACGATCAGACAATTGCTTTATCTCCATTGAGAGAAAAAAAAATTCCCCCTACGGCCTCAGAGATATAGAGGAAAAAATATACACACCTTTTTTTTTTTTTTTTTTTTTTTTACAATTCTTTCCTGCTATTGAGTACCCTAGGATCTGCGATATGGCTGGTGATTCTGTTATGAATGAGTCACCGTAGGAGGCAAAAACAGAAATACTAGCTAAGTCCAGAAAACCAGAGAAGTTGGCAGCTATCGGATTGCAGACCCCTGAACCTATCAACAACTAGCAGTAGCCGTGGGGGGTTCCTACGGTACCCTAGACCCCTCGATCACAGCCAGAGAACTACATAGCCTAAAGACAGAAAGGGAAATCTAAACTGCCCCAGAGCAGACCCCAAAGCAATAGGCAGCCCCCAACATATAATGACGGTGAAGCAAGATGAAAAACACTCACACAGATAGAAAGATAGGCTGAGCAAATGATGGGGCCCAAGCTAACTAGATAGGACAGGATAGAAAAGCTGCTGTCTGTAATCCGCCAAAACCCTATCAAAACAAGAGCCAACAGCTGATAGGGAAAAAAGCCCTGAAGACGCTAGGCTTCAAAAAGACTATATCAGTACTCAGGTATTTTCTGAAGACAGAGCAAAAAGGAATTCAGCTCTCCCCAGCAGGGAATGGCAGAAATCAAGGAAAACAATGCAAAACAAAACCAAAACACAAATGCAAAAAGTAGAGCAGAAAACTTAGCTTTTGAGGAGCAGGAATCAGACTGGTCTCCTAGAATCCCTCAGAGAGATCACCAGCAAGGCAGAAGGGCGTTGGCTGCCTTATATCCAGTCAGCAATTCCCGTCACCCAGTCATCATCATCCTGCCCAGGTGCTTGGTAATCAGCCTCACTACCTTCCTTCACCAGAAAAGGGAGTTCATCAGACTTCAATGGTGAAGGGGAAAATGAACTCACAACAGGATCCTAATAACTAATCTCTTGTTTATTTGGTTTAGACACCTATGAAAGTTTCTGCCGATACCTAACCAAGAATTCCGGGGCCGTGGTTGTCTCTGTTGGGTAAGGTGACATTTCTCTAACATTTCCTGATTTTTTTTTAAATTAATCTAATGATATAGTGATGATATGGGATTTTTATCACTTCAGGTTGCAGGTATGGTGACAATTAGGGTGGATAAAAGTGAGTTGTCGAAAGCAACCAATTTAATTAAAGCTGATCATAGTTGAAATCAGATTTTTTTTTCGGGTAATGTGGTGCCCCTGAGGGTTCAGTCGCCACAGAGGTACTGCACCTCCTCCTGAGGTGTGGTACCCAACCATTCAGGTAAGGTGGAGACACCTGACCACACTCCAACACCTGCATCCCACACAACATAGTAGTGTAGCAAAGCACCTTTGGTGGCTCCCTGCTTGGAGTGCTGGGAGGTGGGTGGAGCTTAGTTGCACAAGAGAGCGGGAGATTATTAGGACTAGGTCAGTCTGTGAGAAGAGATCCCCTGAGTGGGATGGATGGAAGGAAGTGCTGCAGCAGACCTCAGTGACCTGGGTCTGCTGGCACAGGAAAGAGATATTCAGAAAGCCTAATTCTCCATAAGAAGGATAGTTTTGTACGGAACGTAAGGAGAAGAAGAGAACTAAGGATTAGGGTTAGAGCAGAGCCCTTCCTCAAGTTCTAAGCGCATGGCCGGGGGCCGGTCCCCGAGGTTGTATGGATACTAATGGTCCTGCAGCAGACACCGGAGGAACAGAAGTTGTCACCACTTTATTCCCACACAAGACTTGGGGGCACAACAGCAGCGTGAGTGAGCCGGAACTTAGTAGCAAGGAGTCCCCGAAGCAGGCTACAGCTGTCTACCGTACAAGTAGAGTTCTAAGAACATCTGAAAGGAGGAACTCCAGTGTAACTCAGTACTGTGAGTACTTCAAATAGGCGCTAGAAGGGAGACGTTCAGGAAAGGCACATATTGGCGGAGTGTTGGAACGGAGTACTTCATCTTACCTGGAAGTTGGCTGAGCTCCTGACCTGGAGGACACGGCACGGATGCGGGCACCTGTATGCACAACAGACTGTGAGTAAAGCTTTGGAACTACATGCCCTGGTGTCCTCCACTTATTCCTGCGCCAACACACTCAGCACTGCTACATCTCTGTGCTTAACACTGCACCATTACGCTCTCCTCACTAGCTCTTCATCTACACTGCCCTGGGACTACAGCCCTACCTGTGGAGGGCCACAACATAATTGCTGCACCACACCATCTGTCCCAGAGGATGTCTGCAGCGTCAGCTTAGCACCTTCATTGCCGAACACACAAGTGGCGTCACGAATCATCCACTTATAAACTTTAATCATCATCCACACGCTCAACATCCTCCCTTTTACAATGGACGCCCAGGGCCACGGTCCGGGTCACAGCTACCGTGACATCTCCCAATGACATCAACGGGCCCGGCTCCGAGTACTCCATGGCCCTGGCGGGCGACCCAGTAACGTCTGTAGTTTTCATCCAAAATGCCTGGTAAACAATGCATGTGGTGGTCAGATATTGAATACTGACCCTTGTTTACTAAACCACAAAAATTCAATATAAAATGTTTTTTTTTTTTTTTTTAATATTTTAGGTACCGCCTGGCACCAGAACACAGATGCCCGGCTGCTTTTGATGATTGTGTCTTGGCTACAGTTCACTTTATGAAGACGGCGCAAGATCATGGAGTTGATCCTTCTTCTGTTATAATATGTGGAAACAGTGCCGGGGGCAATCTTGCAGCTGGGGTCTGTCAAGCTCTTGTGGGGAGATCAGATCTTCCAAAGCCTCTTGCCCAGGTGTTGATATACCCAGTGGTCCAGATGGCCGATTTTAATTTACCCTCTTACCAACAAAACAAAATGGTCCCATTGTTACCCCAAGAACATGCTCTATTGTACGTAACTAGCTATATAGGTGGTGATTCTTCTTTGTCAGAAGAGATGAGAAATGGCAGCCATGTTCCTCTTGAAAAAAGACAAAAATTAAGTAAGTTGTTGAGTTCTGAGGAATTTAAGGACAAAGGCTACAAACCTCACGTCATGGCACCCTTTAATAAAGATGTTTATGAGAAAGTTAAGATAGCTTTTGACCTTCCATGTTCTCCATTGTTCTCTGATGATGGTGTAATCCGGCAATTACCACAGGCCTACATAGTAACATGTGAGTTTGATGTTCTTCGCGATGATGGAATACTCTACAAGAACCGGCTGAAGGACAATGGAGTCCCGGTCACATGGTATCATGTCAAAGATGGATTCCATGGAATTGTCAACCTCTTTCATGATGTGGTGTCTGGAAAGCTGGCTTTGGATAATGTTATTACTTACATTAAAAACCTTTGAAACCTTGTGTGTTGAAAATTTTTGAGATCTTCCATTTTTTTGGCTCAGTGGAGGATCGAAATTGAGTCGAAATTTGCCGTTTCATCTGATCTCAAACATTTTGAGATACAATTTACGATTTTCAAAAAAAAAACTTGCCTGGTACTACTTACCACACTGCTGAAACATCAGAGAGCAAGCTTACGTGATTTTGCATTACTACACGGACCGCCCCATAATGACCTTCAGATATAACTTCTAGTTGATGGTAATACATTGTACAGTGGTGATCGGTCACAGATCAGCGGTTCCCAGAGCAGCATAGTTTGTATAACGGAGTCATTTTCCATCCTCCTGCTTTGCCGAACGTATCAGGGTTTGGCACCACTCCAGCAGTAGAACACAGATACTGTTTGATGTATAGTCTTACGCTTATTTTTCTTTGCTATGTTTACCACTTTGCTAACTTCTAGTTCTCTCTTTAGCCCGCAGATTTCTTGTTTCACCTTGATCATTGAGTGTTTGTTACTTCTTCATATTGTATAAATCATTTATAGCCAAGTAACTTCTCAGTTTTTATTTCATTATACTCTTTGTGACCTGATGGTTTTAATGACTTGCTCATTGTACTTTTGTATTATTTTAGTGGTTTAATAGTATATTTAATTTACATATTGTGGTGTAGTAACCACTGTGTCTGCTAGGGGGCGCTGTGTGGAGGTCCCAAGAGAACGGATGAGTGGCAGAATCCTGAAGGATGGTTATGTATCTCAAAGTGGGTGGCTTTGAGATGGAGACTTGTGTATGTGTGATCAGCAATATCATTGCTGAGGTGTTGTTTCAAAGTGTAAGGGAGAAGTCTTCAGGTAACTAGTGAGATGGGCGGGTTCTGGTTGCCTACAAAACCACCCAGGGGTGTGTCTGAAAACACCTGTAGTAAAAGGCTATGTGAGTGTGTGAAGGACCTGTGATGAGGTCATAGTCACGTGACCCGGTGGGCGTGGCTATAGACCATATAATGTGGCCAGGGTAGGTCACATGGGGTGAATGCAGGGACCTGGTTGGTCCAGAGTGGAAGGTCCCATGCGCAGGATTGGCTCCTGGCTAACAGCCGGTGTTTGGGTGTGTGTAATAGCTGCCAGAGCCTGAAAGTTCCCTGGAGGGATATGGACGTCTGCAGCATGAGTGACGGAACCATGTGGAGATCCTGACGTGGGTGAGATAAATGAGGCTAAGAGAACATGTATGCTGGACATTGAGCAATCTGTGTGAACACTGGGTTTACAGAGAGAAGCTATAATGGACGCTCTGCTGTTTATGTGAAGTTTTGTTGATTGCTTCTATCGGTTTATGCTGCATAATAAACCGCATGGACTTCTATGTTTGATTGAAAATCCGTGCCGGATGTGTTTTGTTCGCTGCCAAGTGAGAATTCCCCAAGTAAATGACAGCGCTGCCTCACAATATATATATACACACATATTTTGCGCTAATGTTGTACTATCTCCTGCTGTTTGGTCCTTCCACTGTTTTTAACATTTTTGTCTGCTTGCATTTATGTCAATCAATAAATGAATTTACATTTTTTGTCTGTCTATCCCGTTTTCATATAGGATGCACAGATTGTACAAACAAGACTAATCCTCAATACTTCATTCTGCGGTGGCTGGGGAGCTGATTTCTTCAATGGAATGGGCCTCTCTCTTTCAGCAGAGTAACTTCAATTTGGGACAAATCTCACATGATTACAGCTCAGGCTGGAGTTTTAGATCTCCTCAGTGTTCCAATCTAAGCCCAGCTAGGGTGGTGCACCTTAGTACCCTATGATTACTAATTCCCACTGCTAGCTAATTGTGGTGCAGGCATTCACTTAACACAACCTCATCCTGTTCCTGTCTGTACCATCTGTGAGTCTGACCCCTACTGGCAGGAAAGTCCTTTTCTGCTCCCTCAGACACTACAGGGAATGTTAGGATGAATGTAATGTTAACCCCATGCTGACCCATGACCAGCCATCTCATTTGCAGCCCAATGTACTGTGCTTCTAACTATTACGACACAGCGCAAAATACCCACTCCTGGCTGTACTTCAAACCTGCAAAGGAGATTCTTAGGGCGTATTTCACTTGCAATTGCATTCACCCACATAACTCAATAAGGACTAACATCTTTCAGTCCCAAATCTGTTGCGTCATAATGATAATAAAGTTTTAATAGAACATTACAATTGTATTAAAACTTTATTATAGTCACACATCAGCATTGTGTTCCTGTAAAGTACATACCTACAGGTGGCACGCAGGGTGGTACAGGTGGCACACAGCACACGTTAGCCTATCTAACATTACATGATGCAGCATCATCATGACAAAGATACATTAATATGATTTTGGTAACAAGGTGGTATTTAAATCACAACAAGGTCAATTAATGCAATGTTTTCCCCTTCCTGGTAAATTACTGGCACAACTGGTATTTCTACTTGGAAACTTGTAAAATAATTGCAAAGGATGGTATATTTGTATTGGAAAATGGCGTGTGGCACTAAAGGCTCTTTCTATATGAATTATCACGATTTTGCCAAACTGCAAAGTCCTATAAATGTCAGCCGTGTGTGGACTAGGTGAAATGTGGAATTGGTACCTGGAATTGTAATGGATAAGTCTGCAGAAAGACAGTGACAGAGACAGCAACAGCACACTGTATGCAGCCTTGTGAATAGAAATCAGAATTTACTCACTGATGGTTTCACAATGCACTTTGCAGTGTTGGTGTGCTGTATACATCCTTTTGGCTGCGTCAGGTTGGTATACTTTTTGTGTGGTTTAAAACTGGGGAAAAAAATCATCTCATGTCAGCATGCATAAATCACTTTCTAGGGCAAATTCAGAAGTCCATGAAATATGGCGTGTATACAGACTGTGATACGTGAATTGGCCACTGGTCTCCTGACCCAAATTTCACAGCTTCATAGATACATATGAGGATGTTGAATACAGGTCGGAGACCCACAGCCAGTCCATGTATCACGGTGTGTACACGCGCCGCATTTCATGAACTTCTGAATTTGTCCTTAAACTGGACAAATGTCTTGGGAGGAATCCGAGGTGACCCAACATGTAAAACAACTCAATTATTTTGATAATAATTAACTTACAGATTGAAGTGTAAAATCATAATGTGTGATTAACTAAGAAGGTGACCGGATGCACAAGTGGACGTAACCTGTGAAATAGTTTATTTCCCTGATCTGGCGGGAATTGTAGTAACTATGCAACGACAATTAATGTTAAACAAGGTAATTACAGCACAAAATATACGATAACAAATGTACAAAGAATCTCCTCCCGTTTTAGCACACTCTGATTTTATATCCGAGAACTGTGTCATCCTGGTAACGTGACTCGGTGCTCCATTCAAACTTTTCCTCTCTGAAACTCTCCCTCTTCTGGTTGGTTCCACAGGGTCTTGTTTCTTATCTCCTATGTCGTACCTTCTTACAAAACCACACCACCAAAATCATGCCCGTTTTTTATTCTTGGGTCAGTATTTTGGGGAAAAAAGAAGGCAACCAAAATGGAACTTACAGCAACCAATAAAGAATATCAAAGTCCAAAACATATAAGTGGCATCCATGTAATGTCCAAGTCCATTTTACTTTTTGGTAGAAGGTAAGGGCTAATTCAGATGCCCGATTCTTCCACGTATGACAAAAATGGACTGATTTTTCGGCTCACACTTTGATCAGAGTTTCATCAGCGTTTGGACCAAGTGTTATCAGTTTTTCTCATACCTGGAGAAAAAGGTTTCTCCACCTTCTTCATTTTGCCGGTTTGCAAACATCGGACCGCACCGATATGGCATCCGAACACGGCCAGATATTTTCATGGATCCATAGATTTGCCACTTTTGATTTCACCCTCAGATCAAAATCTGACATATCTGCTAGATTTTCAACTGAACATCTAGTTGTCAATAAATTTATACATTTATAGGCAGAATATCAGAGAAACAGCTCAATGCCCTAGAGTTATGACTTACAAACATATTTCTAAATTCTACTAATAGGAAATAGAGAGGTTGGGGCAGCAAATTAGTCCTTTTTAAATGACATAGAGCCCTGGGCATAAGGGGTTAAATATGTGCCTGTGGCAAGCTAATAAGGGAAGAGCAGAGGCCCTGGGGCATGAAATGTTATCAGTAGGATCCATACAGAAAAGTTGTTTTTGGATTTCAAAATGTTATAATTTGGACCGAAATACTATTATTATATTGCTATAAATATCTAGTGCTACTTCCCCTTTAAGAGCCTTTAAGAGCCCACTCAGCTACCCTACAATTACTATGAAGAGGATCCAGGAAGTGAAGACACAACTAAGGAAATCTGCGAGAATGCTCGGAGTACTGGCTGCTCCGCTCTGTGCAATCTGTATTTTTCTGGTTTTGTGTCTTCTGACATTTTTTGGGGTCACCTGGTATGAATCCTTAAAAGCAGAGTACCCCCCGGGGATTGCAAATCCTAAAATACTGAGGACAATTCATACATTTGTCACTGGCGCATTCCTCCTGGTGAGTCCATAGTCTGAGGCTGAAGATTTCCTTTTTTCTGTTGCTTGTTTGATCTCCAGTCTGTGCTCTCTTACATTTCTATTTATTTTGCACTTTTTATTTTTTGCAACAATTTACTTCATAAACTTCAGAGAAAACCTCATTGAAAACCGCATGTAAAGACCATGATCAGGTAGTGCCACAATGGAGCTGGCAAATAATTATTTTTTACCAAACTATTACTATATGATAAGGGAGGCAAAATTGTGCTGATTTTTTTTTTTTGCTGTTTTTTTCATGTGGAAATGATTGATCCCTTTGCTTTACATTGCTCTTACAGGCATCCACAGATAATTTTTTCCTTTTCATGCGTTTTGTTTCACGTCTTTTGCACTCACTTGAGGGTGTGAGGCAGTGACCGGTGTCATATGCGAGGGTCGCTATGTGTCCCCCAGGATGTGTAAAGAAGTATATGGAGGCCAGGGGAGTGCATTGCAGTCCCAGGAATAGCTGTGATTGCAAGGCAGAAAAGAACTGTTGATCTTGAGCAAGCTATTTGTCCAATGCGGATTTAAGAAAATCTACCATGGACTACAGGATGGTAGTGGGGTGGTCCATTTCCTTCCCCGGCCCCAAGTTTTCCATGCGGCCTGCGGCCACAGGTTCTGTTGTAAAAAAAAAGTGCAGTAAAGGGGTGAGTGTGTCAGTTTTGGTCTTGCAAGCAGGCAGAGCAGAAGGCTTGCAGAGCTCAATCTGTGTGAGGCAACACAGGGCCAAGAGGAGCCAAAAGGCCTGGCACCCTCAGCATACACGGCGGTGAAGTCGCCTATGGCAATTGGACACAAACTGTCTTTGTTTTCAAGGCTGCGATCCGGAGGATACCGCGTGCTGTGCACTGTGTGAGTTTGGACATTAAACACGTTTTGCTGTGAACTTTCCTGTTATCACTGCCTGTTTATCACACTGCACCAACCCCGCTGCACTGCATATGGTTCGAGAATGTGGGCAGTGTGAGCTGAGGTACACCCCAAAGCGTGCTGCAAGTCAGTAGTTAAGCCGGCAATGCTGCAGCTCAAACCTGCTGACAAGATGGAGGAGCTTTTAAAGCAGTTGGTCCTCGCTCAGCAGTGGCAACATTAGTAGCACCAGCAGCAGCTGCATTGTCGGCGGAGCAGCAAGAGCAGCAGCAACGGCAGCAGGAGATATTTAACCAGCAACAGCGCCAGACAATTAACTTCTTGATGCAGCAGATTGCGGCTATGCGAGAGGGGGCCCCACCAGAGACCTCAATTCATGTGGCGGCTCAGTAAAAAGTTCAGTCAGCCTTAAGGAAGATGATTCCTGAGGACTATATGGAGGCTTTTCTCACCATGTTTGAATGAGGAGCAGGAGAGCTTGCCGATGACCCAGTGGGCTGAAGTGGTGGCCCCCTTCCTGACAGGAGATGCCCAGAAGGCCTACCTGGACCTCAGTCGAGATGATGCCCTCGACTATGGGAAGCTGAAAGGTGAGATCCTTGCCCAACTGGGGGTTAATACATACATGCGGGGTCAACGAGTATTCCAGTGGTCTTTGGTGGAGACTCGTCCCACCAGGTCTCAGGCATATGACTTGCTCAGGAGAGGTCAAGAAGACCCAACCAATTCCCCTGGTAAGTTCGGGACAGCTCAGCTCCAGGATCCCACCCTGGCCCGGGCACGAGAAAGGGTGGTCGAAATTAATGGAATAGCTCAGCAACCAGGTGCTGAGAGTTTTTCCTTGCATGGTTATTGACCAGGAGTTGTTCTACCAGGTAAATAAAGTCCGTGATTAGGTGGTGGAACAGCTGGTGGTGCCCCAATCCTACCGTTGGGCGGTGCTCGATATGGCTCACACCCTCATGCTAGGAGGGCACTTGGGACCAAAAAAGATGCAAGAGAACATTCTGCAGTATTTTTTTTGCCTGGGGTCTACTCGGAGGTCCAGAGGTACTGTGACACATGTCTGGAGTGTCAACTATCCTCCCCCACCCCGAAATACCAAAGTCCCTTGGTACCTCAGCCCATCATAGAGGTACCATTTGAGGGGATCACAATGGATCTGGTAGGACCCATAGTGAAATCCGCCCGTGGCTATCAACATAGTTTGATCATAGTGGACTACGCCACCGAGAACCCAGAGGCGATCTCCGCCACACATCGCCCAAGCTAATAGCCCGCAAGCTATTTGCCGAGTTTTGTCGCTTTGGGATACCAAAGGAGATCCTTACAGATCAGGGGACTCCTTTTATGTCCAAGGTGACCAGGGAGCTATTTAAGCTATGTAAGCTGTTCCAGATTAAACAGCTACGTACGTCGGTGTACCACCCACAAACCGACGGGTTGGTGGAGAGGTTTAATAAGACCCTGAAAGCCATGCTCAAAAAGGTGGTCGCCAAGGATGGGAGGGATTCGGATATGTTATTGCCCTATCTGATGTTCGCTGTCCGTGAGGTACCACAGGCGTTCACAGGTTTTCCCCGTTTGAGTTGTTGTATAGCAGGCATCCAAGGGGACTGCTAGATGTAGCTAACGAGACATTGGAATGGAGTGTCAGAGCGTAAGTGAGCACGTGGCAAGCATGCAGGACCGGATTGCGGCAGTATGGCCCATAGTAAAAGAGCATCTACTGGATGACTAGGCCGCGCAGAGCCGCACTTACAATAAGACAGCCATGGTCAGGACCTTTAAAAAAAGGGGACCGGGTGTTGGTACTAGTGCCTACCCCAGACAGTAACCTCATGGCCAAGTGGCAAGGGTCACATGAGATACGGGCAAAGGTAGGAGAGGTGAATCCTAGAGTGTACCAACCTGGAAAAAGGAAACCTGAGCAACTATACCACGTCAACCTGCTAAAAGCCTGGAAGGACCAGGAATGTTTGGTCACGGAGGAGACTCCGGTTGTACCAATGGGGATCCCGCTGGCACTGGCCAAGGACACAGCAGGGGGTCAGGTTAAAATAAATGAGGCTCTCACCAAACAGCAGCGGCGGGAGGCTCGGGCTCTGGTGCAGCGGAATACGGATGTATTCTCAGAACTGCCAGTGCAGACCTCTGTGATACAACATGACATAGTCACCGAGCCCCAGGTAAGGGTACGGATGAAACTGTACCGAGTGCCAGAAGCTTGATGGCAAGCCATCACAGCCAAAGTGAAGCAAATACTTCAGTTGGGGGTCATTGAGGAGTCCCGGAGTGAGTGGGCTAGCCCCATTGTGCTAATCCCAATGCCAGAATGAGCTATCTAAGCTATTTGAGAGACTAGGGGAAGCCCAGTACTTCACCACGCTTGATCTCTCCAAAGGTTGCTGGCAGGTCCCGTTAACGGCGTCAGCAAAAGAAAGGCAGAGGGTCTCTATCAATAGGTTGTCCTGCCTTTTGGATTACATGGGGCTCTGACTAAATTCCAGAGGCTGATGGACATTGTGTTAGAGCCTCTTCGGAATTACGTGTCAGCATATTTTGATGACATAGTTATTTTTAGTGTCAACTGGGATACCACGCCGGACACAGGAGCAAGCAGTGCTGAAGTCTCTCAGAATCGCGGGGTTAACAGCAAACCCAAAGAAATGCACTCACGGAATCCCAGCACTTAGGTTACGTGATCGGCCGCGGGGCTATCAAGCCCCAAGTAAACAAGATTGAGGCCATTCAAAACTGGCCCAAGCCATTTAGTACCAAACAGGTGATGACATTCTTTAGCATCATTGGGTACTACTGCCGGTTTATACCCAATTTTGCTGGTATATCAGCACCCCTAACGGACCTGTTAAAAGGTAAGAAGATGGTGATGGTCTGGTGCAATCCTCAACCGGAGGAAGCATTCCAGTCCCTGAAGTCGAGGTTGTGTGGACAGCCAGACCTATTAAGTGGGCCTTGGAGTCCCTACACTATTATTTGCTCGGTTGTCAGCTTAGTTTAGTAACGGACCATTCATCCCTCGTCTGGATGAGAAACGCAAAAGAGAGAAATGCTCGAGTCACTAGATGGTTACTGTCCCTACAAAACTTTAGTTTATCAGTGGAACATCGGGCGGGGAAGTCACAGGGAAATGCGGATGCCCTGTCACAGGCTCCCTGAATGGTGACAAATGTTCAACCCCACAAGTTTGAACAGAGGGGGGATATGTGAGGCAATGACGGGTGTCATATGCGAGGGTTGCTATGTGTCCTCCAGGATGTGTAAAGAAGCATAGAGGCTGGGGGAGTGCATTGCAATCACAGGCATAGCTGTAATTGCAAGGTAGAATAGAAGTAAGTGTTGATCTTGGGCAAGCTATTTGTCCAAGGCGTATTTAAGAAAACCTGACATGGGTTTGTATTTTTGAAATGGACTACAGGATGGTAGTGGTCCATTTCCTTCCCCGGCCCCAAGTTTCTGTTGTGAAAAAAACCCTGCAGTAAAGGGGTGGGGTGTGTCAGTTTTGGTCTTGCAAGCAGGCAGAGCAGAAGGCTTTCTATAGCTCAACCTGTGTTAGGCAACACAGGGCCAATCGGAGTCAAAAGACCTGGCACCCACAGCGTACATGGTGGTACAGTCGCCCAAGGCAACCGGACATGGACTATCTTTGTTTTCCCTGCTGTGATCCAAAGGATACCGCGTGCTGAGCACTGTGTGAATTTGACATTAAAAACGTTTTGCTGTGAACTTTCCTGTGGTCACTGCCTGTTTGTCACACTGCACCAACCCCGCTGCACTACAAGAGATTTTGAGGAATTGGCTAAGATTCTTCAGTAACGCTGCCAGAACCAAATGTCTGGCTATACATCATGTTTGTAGCAGGTTATATCAGCCAGAGAGGATCTGCTAAGTATTAAAGACGCTTGTAATGAAGGAGGTGAATAATTTTGATATTGCAGTAGTCAGTAAAAGTGGATTTTGTGTTGATTTTGGAGAAACCTCTTGTTACCGTACATTAGTTGTGTTCTTAGTTGTTCTTGTTTCATTGGTTTAATGCAAACAGCAGAAAGTTTGCAAATTTTCCTAATAAACTTAATCTGTAATAAAAGTGGAGGAGAAACTGGGACCTGCTGAGAAAGCCATCCTAATTTGACAGCTGCATAGTAATCCATCACGCTGTCATGCTCAGGTCAGGAGAGGTGCCGGCCAGGGCAAGTTTTACGATCCGATTCTCGGACGAAAAATTTGCCAGTGTGTCTCTGCCCTTACCGAGAAAAACTGGCACCTGCAAAAAAGAAAAATATAACACAGATTACAATAAATGTTATATTGTTTAGCATTTTCCTAACCCGAACTGACGTTATTATTAGGGTCTATAGCAATATAAATGACCTGACCTTCATTTTATGTCTTACATTGAAAATAAAAAAAGTAAAAAAAAAAAACTGTTAAACTATTGCTATATTTATGGTTATGACATACATCAGCATATTAGATGTTGTGCAATTGGAACAAATACAGAAATTAATCTACAGACAGACAAACATAGTTAAAAAAATGTTACGCTTAACATTGAATAAACTTGTTTTTTTTCCATATTTTTATTAGATTTTTTCAAAATATTTTATCAAAGAAAAGTCCTGAAAAAATCCAATATAACATATATGGGGATTGTGCGCAGCTGTTCTATAGACAATTAATGGAGAGGAGGCCGGGCATGCATTACAAACCTCTCTGTCCCATTTAGGGTGGGGCTGAATTGATTTTTTGGGAATAAGCCTTTAATATTTTTTACATTTTTAATTAGTACCCTTAGTCCTATAGTTTTGAGTTATTTTGTGAAATTGACAATGGCTCGTCTTCACAGGAGATCTTAAATACCTGGCTACAATACTGCAGGATACAGACAGGCCCTAATGACATACAGCGGAGGCAGCGTAAACAAACAAAGACCCGCACTGCATGGAGCAGACTCAGCTCCTGAGCCCGCGCCATAAAGTGATAGCACAGCAATCACTAAGGGTTTAAATAGTAGTTGCTCTATTATAATAACTGATTCCAGAATGGACATTGCCTTTAAGGTTATTTTTTCACTTTTTCTTTTCTTTGCTCTACAGAGGAAAGCTCTTGATAAACTCAGAGTATGGAACATTGCAGGGTTTCTTAATTCTCTAGAAAAAATATCAATACCTAAGCTGAAGGAGGATCCAGAGATGTTCACAAAAGACTTAAAATTTGGACGAGTGCCGGTGAGAGTCTACCAGCCTCGATCCCCTTCAGCTGGTGACAGAAAAGGAGTCATGTTCTTTCATGGAGGAGGATTCATGTTGGGGAGTATCAGTAAGCAAATCAAACTCTGTGGTTTAAAGATTGATCCACTGTATGAAGGGATGTACTTATTCATTTATCTTATGGCTCATGCACTCAGCTATAGTTAGGTACATTCACACACACACACACACACACAGGATAATGGGAAAAGCCACCAGTGCAAAATCTGCAAAAAAAATCTTAAAATTTTTACTTCAAAAATGCATTGTAAAGGGTGAAAATCTGGATTTCGAATCCTAATCGCTGCGGAAGTTCTCTGCACCGTTTAAATGAGATCTCATCCATAATCTCATCCACAGTGCGGCCACTGGAGAAGATTTTGGGCATTTTGAACATTTTCTCTCAGAGCCTGACATATAACGAACAACCAATTGTGGCTCGTTTCATTAGATGATGTACAGTATGTATAGAGGTATAAAGATGTACTGCTTCTGGGGGACACTGTACACACTAAGTCTGCCAGAAAATGTGCACCACTGTACCCTGTGCACAGAGCGCTATAGGCCAAGTGAACTGTACTTCTGAAAATGCTAAATCAAGCCATACATTTAGGATAGATGTTGGCCAAAGACTTTTTCAACCAATAGATGTTCGTCTTCTCAGCGCCACCATAAACATGCAGAATCATTTCAGGTGGGACATACATGTTCATATCTGCGGAGAGAATACGCCACTTGTATATTACAATGTCCATAGTAGAGATATATTATGAGTGTGACACTGGGCACAATCTGTTTTGAGTCCATTTATTTGTAAGCAGGCGTTGGGACCCTTTTCAACACTCTTCCAACCATTCAGGGAAAAAGAGTGACCCCCATTGAGCAGAAAAGACTAAGCAACAATCGTTATCATCTATCTAAATATTATTATTATTTAATTTGCCCTGATATTAGAAAGTTTCTGTGACATCGATAGGAAAATGGATCCTAATAACTAATTACATATATTTGGTTTAGACTTATATGACTCTCTCTGCCGAAACCTAACGAAGAATTCTGGAGCTGTGGTCGTCTCTGTTGGGTAAGATCACAACAATACTGTAACATTTCCTAAAGTTTTAATCAAAGAGTATCTATCACCATATGGCCATATGGTGCTCTGATTTTATTCCCTCTGCTCTTCTAAGCATTTAGTTTTTTTTTATCCACCAAACGGTTCTGGAGATATAGACCTTTTTATTTGACATTAATTTTTTTTTATGAAAGGGGAAGACAACAAAGAAAAGTAGCATGTAAAAGGCAAGGATCACCATTAAATGTACAAGATTAGCAAAATTTATCTTTATTAAACAAGCAAAACAAGAAATGGTTTAAAAATAATTAAAAAACCCAAAGAGGTTTACAGATAGACAACAACATGGAGGGTCATAAGTGCCCAACAGTCACCTCCACTATGTGCACCGGGGGTGTGCTAAAGTAAAGTACACTATACAAAAGAAATCAAAAATGCAGTACAGTAGATAAAAAGCTCAAAAAACTAAAGAATTGCAAGACATACAAATACATACTTAAATTATACATCATTGTACCCCTTATGAGGAATATAATAATTCTTAAAGATAAAGAAGATAAGGAGCTATCCCTATAATAAGGGATGTAATAGCCCCAGGTAAAAGGGAGAAAAAAAGAGCAAATGAATAAGGCTGTATATGACCTGTTGGAATCTGGGAAAGAGTCACCCAGTCACATCATATTATGTGGAGGGAGAAGAACCCCACACGTATCTTTGGCTTTGAAAGGGTTATAGAGACTGGTTTATGCCCCACCCCCTTAAGCACGTCATGGTTGCGGCTGGTAATATGTCTGATATATATATATATATATATGTATCTACGTGTTTATGTGTAATACAATGTACATGGAATGTGTAGTGATGAAGTTAGCCCACTAGATGGGGACACATTAACACACATAGAGTAGGTTAGGAAAAGGTTAACATAGGAGGGGCCAACTGTGGGTAAATCAGTGAGTTTATCTTATTTTAGTCAGTAGGGCCTGGGAGCCAGGACAGGGCAGTTGTCAATGTAGCATTAAGCAAGCAGCCCAGTCGTCCAGGGCCTTTGGGCCAAAGGTTACATCAGTGAACAAATTCAGGGCAGCTCCAACATGTGGCAGCTAACTACGTGGACAGATGCCCTTACAGTATGTCTGGGGCAAAACAGAGAGGGTAACTCCTGAAGTTAGTGAGGCTGACCAGAAGGAACGATGCGGTACCAGACGAGTCAGTACGACCCTGGGACATTCTAGAAAAAGTGAGGGAAAGCACAGGGAAAGAAAAGTATGTACTCTGTCATGAACCGTATGTTGCTTCTGTGACTGAGCTGGACGTACTAAGATTGGAACCTAGTAAAAATGTTTACTTTAAGTTGGAACTGGACTCTGTCTTTCTTTGTATGGATTTGTCAGTAGGAAATCCTCAGCAGATCAGAGAGGACCCTGATGGATCTGAAAGCGGGAAGAAAGGTAGACTACAAAGTGGATATCATGTGTATGTGGCGGGAGACCAGGGTGTGATAGAACAACCACCATCAGCCACAACTACCTCCCTGGTCCCCATTACAGCTTCCTCAGGGGAAAGTGAGAAATAAAGAAACTTGTCAGCTTTATAAAGTCAAAGTCATTATACAAATTACCAATAAAACAGGTGTAAGAGTCATCCAAGAGTACCAAGTGTGCGGGTATGTACAGATGAATGGACACTTCCTATTTTGTGTTAAGTCTACCTGCATAAACACCCATACCCATGTTGACATAACACATGTGCAGAGCAGCAATCAGCAGCAGGACCTGAAGATCCTACCTCCAGCCTTTTCATCTGAGCGTGCTCTGTTGAATGCTGTTCAGGTCCTGTTGCTGATTGCTGCTCTGCACGTGTGTTATGTCAACATGGGTAAGTGTGGCACCCCTGAGGGTCCAGTCGCCACAGAGGTACTGCACCTCATCCAGAGGTGTGGTATCCCACCCTCAGGTAAGGAGGGAGCACTACGCAGGACTCTAACACTCAGATCCAATACACACCAGTTCAGTCAGGGCATCTGGGTGTACCCTTGGGGAGGAAGGCCTCATCCCTGTCTGGGTAGTAAAGGGTGTTGGGAGGTGAGTGGGAAAGGTAGGAAAACGGGAGGAGCTTAGGAGGTGAGAGTGAACAGTGACAGTTAGTGGGCGGAGTTAGTGTTGAGGTAAAAAGATTGTTCTGGAAAGATTCAGTCAGTTAGTCCGAGGGGAGCGAGAGGAGTGGGGGCTGACAGAGTCTGTGGAGGGTTGGTGACGGGACAGGGGAAGAGAAGGACGAGAGTAGGAAGAGCTACAGAGAGAGGCGTGAGGAAGATCTGAAGGAAGCTCCTGGGAGAACAGAAGGGGTCCCTGGGGCACGGGTAGTGCGGAAGCCACCCGCGGGGCCCGTATCCAGAAGTGGAAGGACCAGGCCGCAGTGGGGAGCTGGCCCCTGAGACTAGTGGAGAACAACAAGGCTCAGCTAGCAAGCCGGAGGCTGAGGTGACTGCAAGTACCTCAGCCACATCCACAACTATTCCTTAAAAAGGATATAGGATCCCGGGGCCTGACCAACGTTGCCCGACAAGGTCTGCGGCTGCTGCATTTGGGACACAGTAAAAACTCTGAAACTGCACCCAGCCGTGTCCCTCGTGTCATTTGTGTCTCACCTGCCCTACGCTGCACTCACCACCACAGTCACCATCTCAACCGATAAGATCTTTACTGCCCCAGGATAAAAGCTCTGCCTGTGGAGAGCTATAACAACTCAGCTGCATCATCATCAGTCCCGGAGGATCTGCTTGCAGTGCTGGTCGCCTCTGACCAGAAACCACAGGTGGAATCACGACAAATATCGCTTACAAACCACCCCTTCATCATTATCATCTTTCATCTACCCTATCTTCATCTTCTTTCATTAATTTTACTGGACGCCCAGGTCCACGGACCGGGTCACTGCTGCCGTGACACATTCCCTTAAAGAACTGACAGGCTCAGTACCGAGTAACCTAAGGCCCTGTGGGGCGCTCCATAAGGTTGTTTTTGCAGGTAACCTTAACAACACAAAATAGGAAGTGACCATTCATCCATACACACCTGCGCTCTTGGTACTCTTGGATGCCTCTTACACCTGTTTTATTGGTAATTTGTATAATGACTGACTATATAAAGCTGACAAGTTCCTTTCCTCCTCACTTTCCCTTGAGGAAGCCACGCTGTCTGGCGATACGCGTGGGGTTCTTCTCCCTCCACATACTATGATGTGACCGGGTGACTCTTTCCCAAATTCCAACAGGTCTTATACAGCCTTATCTCCTTTCTTTTCTCCCTTTTATCTGGGGCTATTACATCCCTAATTATAGGGATAGCTCCTTACCTTCTTTATCTTTAGGTATTACTATATTCCTCCTAAGGGGTGAAATTATCTATAATTTAAGGATGTATTTGTATGTCTTGCAGTTCTTGAGATTTTTGAGCTTTTGATCTATTGTACTGTATTTTTGGTTTCTTTTGTATAGTGTGCTTTACCTTAGCACACCCCCGCTGCACATAGTGGAGGTGACTGTTGGGCACTTATATGACCCTCCATGTTGTTGTCTATCTGTAAACCTCTTTGGGTTTTTTTAATTGTTTTTAAACCATTTCTTGTTTTGCTTGTTTAATAAACATAAATTTTGCTAATCTTGTACATTTAATGGTGATACTTGCCTTTTACACTCTACTTTTCTTTGCTGTCTGTTCATACCCTCTTAGCATGTGGTTAGTGATGCCATTTATCTATATTTACAGTAGTGCCCTCAGTCTTTGTTTCCTTTATGAAAGGGGCGTGGTATATGGGGTAATTATGTAGATCAGCCTAAAGACACACCTTAGAGGATCTTGTGAGTCACGCCCCCTTGTAAAAACAATAAAAATGAATACTCAATAAAAAAACCCATGTCTCTGAAACCGTATGATGGATTATAAAAATCTGAATAATCAGGGGAGCAGTGGGGATAAAATAAGAGCAACAACTTGTCATTTTTGACCTTGTGACAGGTTCTCTTTAAAGTAATTATGTAGTGATGATGAGATGTGATTTTTTTCACTTCAATTTTTAGGCAAAGGGACAATTAGTGAGGATAAAAGTGAGTTGTCTAAAGCAACCAATCCAATAACAGCTGGAAATTAAAGTTGAAATCGGATTGCTTGTTTTGGTTACTGCCACACTTATATTAGTTTTTAAATAAAGTGCCTGATGTGAAGGTAAGAAAAAATAAACTGTCAATGGCAATAACCCATATTGTAGCTCTTATTTTTGGAATACAAAGGCTGACATGTAAGATTGGTTGCCATAATCAGATATTCTTATCTATCTAAATTTCCAACTAAAACATTGTAATAAAGGTGTTGTTTGCTTCAAACATCTTCTATCTATGTACGGAGGATTCCCAACAATAGTAGCTCCAAAAAATGCTTCTCCATCTGAGGGACCTAGCTTGACCAAGGCTCATTTTCATTGGGTCATTCTTCGGAAGTAATTAATAATACCTTATGCAAAGTTCATCCAAACTATATGAATTCGGTCATGCATATGGTGGTCTTTATTATCCAGATATTGACCCAACCTTAATCATAAAGGTCCAATAAAAAGTATTTATTTTTTATATGTATATTTTAGGTACCGCCTGGCCCCAAAACACAGATGCCCAGCTGCTTTTGATGACTGTGTCTTGGCTACAGTTCACTTTATGAAGACGGCGCAAGAACATGGAGTCGATCCTTCATCTGTTATAATAATATGTGGAGACAGTGCCGGGGGAAATCTTACAACTGGGGTTTGTCAAGCTCTTGTGGGTAGATCAGATATTCCAAAGCCTCTTGCCCAGGTGATGATATACCCAGTGCTCCAGATGGCGGACTTCAATTTACCCTCGTACCAACAAAACAAGATGGTCCCATTGTAAAGCCAAGAAAGTTGGCACCCTAGTTGTAGACGATAGTGGCGCCCCCGCTCAACGTCGGTGACCCTAATACACCCTACAAGACCCTAGTCCACGACGAGGATACACAAAAAAACACAAACACACAGTAACCACCCGAAAAACCCTGGTGGAGAGACTGTATAACGTCTCAGAAGATGTTTAACTTATCTCGTACTAAAATCATGGGTAAATAAACCCATGGTGGTTCATCATCCCCCTCCTCTTCTTTTTTAGAAACGAAGGGTTTGGCCCCCTACAAACTAAGGGAACGTACCAAGTAGGGATGAAGAGGGGGTTTGATAACCAGATCATTAATCTGTCCTCCTATGCTCCTACTAAGATGGAGATTGATGTCCTGAGTAGAGGACTTTCCTTTGTACCAACTACTAAATTCGATCCTTTTGAATGGATAAAAGACATTAATTTGTTTATACGGAAATTGAAATGGAAAAAAATTTTTTCTATGGGTGACAAGGTTAAGTGTCAGCAATTAGGTATAACATTGGAGGAATTTCCTGATGTTCTTCTTCTAACCAGTTTGGCAGAGGAAGGACAACGGGAAATTGGGGCTGGACCGTTCTCTGATTTGAAATTAAAGAGTAAAAAGACACCCCCGATGGGGGAGACTGGGTGTATTGACATCTTTTTGCAACTAGTTTCTGATGAGATTCGTAGTATCAATCCTAGGACTGAACAGACTCAACCCAATCTCCCTTATTGTGAAAGAAAGGCCCTGGAAGGGTTGATGAACAATAAGCAGATTATATTGAAGCCGTCAGACAAGGGAGGCAATACAGTTATCCTGGAAAGGGATAAATATATTGAGATGTGTCTCTCTATTCTGTCTGATCAATCGACTTATGAGACTCTGAAAGTAGATCCCACGAGGGACTTTAGTTTTGGACTGTCTAAGATCTTGATGCAAGCCCTTGAAACAAAGTTAGTTTCAAAAAATGAATTTGACTTTTTGTTGCCAAAATGGCCAGTCATTGCAACATTTTACACGTTGCCAAAAATTCACAAGTGTATTGACCCACTAAAAGGGAGACCAATTGTCTCTGGGATTGACGCCCTGTGTCAAAACTCCAGTGTCTATCTGGATAAATTGTTGAGACCATTTGTATTGGCCCTTCCCTCCTACCTTAGAGATACTATGGATCTCCTAAATAAATTAGAGGGGATCATAGTTGACCCAGGCACTATCCTAGCATCTATTGATGTAGAAGCTCTGTACAGTAGTATTGGACATACTGAAGGCCTGAAGGCAGTCGACTATTTCCTTAAAGGTAGGGGGATCCATCTGGGGGGCGCATAATACATTTTTGTTACAGCTTCTGGAGTTTGTACTCTGCCATAATTATTTTTTGTTTAATGGCAGATACTTCCACCAGCTCAGGGGCACTGCGATGGGGAGCCCTTGTGCCCCCACGTATGCTAATTTGCTCCTGGGCTGGTGGGAGGACACTGTGGTGTTCAGGGACGAGGATGTCGTCTGGTCCCCTAACATTGTGTTTTGGGACGCTACATTGACGACATTCTCGTCCTATGGACAGGAGACCGGGAGTCCTTCAAGTCTTTCGTGGACTATTTGAATAAGAATGAGATGGGTCTGTTCTTTACACATGAGATTGGGGGGGATAGCATCACTTTCTTGGATACTACAATATCCATTGAAAGGGATGGATCCCTAAAAACATCTTTGTATCGTAAACCCACATCAACGAACAGTCTTTTAAGATGGGAGAGTCATCACCCCCCCCCGAAACGTGGTATTCCCAGGGGGCAGTTTCTCAGACTCAGGAGGAACTGCTCCGACTGGAGTGATTTTGAGGAACAATCAGGTGATTTATGGGGTAGGTTTAGGGACAGGTGTTACCCCATCAATACTATTCAGCCAGCTTACAATCTGGCAAGACGGACAAGGAGATCATCTTTATTGGTCCCGAGAGAGAAGAAAAATTCTGACAGCCTTGTTAGGTTGATAGGTACGTTTGATGATCAGTCAGGGAGAGTAATGGAGATTTTGAAGAAACACTGGGCTATTCTCAGGACCGATCGGGATATTAGAGAGATAATTCCTTCTAGACCCTCAGTGACCTATAGGAGGGGCAAATCTATTAGAGACATGGTGGTAAAGAGTCATCTTGAACCTCAGAAGAAGGAGGGAACATGGTTAACAAACAGGCAGGTTGGAACGTTCAGATGCGGACACTGTAGTTTTTGCAAGTTTGTTATACCTTCGAAAACCTTTACCAGTGCTTACACGAAAAGGACATACAAGATGAATTCATTTGCTAACTGCAAAACTGCAGGGGTTGTTTACTTATGCAAATGTTCCTGTCCCCGAGACTATGTGGGCAAAACCAAACGTGAGCTCCGCATACGTATTGGTGAACATTTGGGTGATATCAGACATAAGAGAGATACACCATTAGCACGCCATGTCAACTTGGTTCATGGTGGGGACGAAAAGCAGATTGGTTTCTGTGTTATTGAGAGAGTTCAGATTCTGGCAAGACAGGGGGATTGGGACAAGAAAATCCTACAACGTGAGACACGTTGAATTTTCTGGCTTGAATCACAAAGCCCTAATGGTTTAAATGAGCAGTTGAATTTTACTAGCTTTCTATAAGATGGTACTTGATGAATCCAGTATGCTATTTTTCTTGTGTGCTTATTGTGTTACTTTATTTTTCATTTATCTCTTTTTTTTGGATACATAGAGGTCTTTTGAGTGCTCTGTTATGATGACTAATGCTCTACCCATAAGGAATATCTTTATATATCTTTCCATGTTATTGGAGATGTCCTGGAATTTCCTTATTGAGTTTTTATTGTTCGTAATTACGTATGATTACAACATTACATCCTGCAGCGATTATCTATTATTATGAGCTGCTACATGGATTTATCTTATGTTGTGATATAATTTGGGTGATGCAGGACGCTATATATAGGAAACGCAAGTTCCGGGGTGTGGGTTTGGAGGTGACGCTGCATGTTTAGATGGGAAGCAGGATGGTGTCCATCATAATTCTTCCCCACTATGTGTGAGCACTGCGGAAGTGACGTTGCCGGTGTCTCATGCTTCTGAATCCCTCCAATGAGAGTATTGTTTACACCACACGTGATTGCGGCGCCTCACCGGAAGTGACGTCACAACTAGAACGCGGTAAATATGAGCCTCAGAGACACGGAAAAGACGCCGCACACTGCACTGATATTTCGGCCAGAGGGGATGGAATCCCCTTTCCTTCTTTGCCCCTGATGAACCCTCAATATCTAGGAGGGGGAAACGCGTCGGGCTGGGCCTCATATCTTCTGATGGCTGATAAGTATTTTCATAACGCTGACAGACCTATTGTTTGATGGTTGGCAAAATGTTTCTGTATTAGGGCAACCTGGCAATCAGGGATTGTTTTTTGCTGCCACCACTGTTTATATGTAGGACTATTATGTCCATTATTTAAGTGTTGTGTATATTATTTTCATGCCACTAATCTTTATTTGGTGGATAATTTTGGCTGTTATGTAACCTGAGGTGCTTGGATTGTGCATCCCTGTGGCTGCACCTCTTACTGTAAACGTTTTTTCTTTTTCCCTTTTTTTTGGGGGGGGCTATATCAGGTCTGTCATTTTGCAGCATAAGCCTTTTATTACGAGATAAGCCAATATAAGCTGCTATATATCAGTATTTTTTACTACGAGATAATATCTGGGATGGGTTTATTTACCCATGATTTTAGTACGAGATAAGTTAAACATCTTCTGAGACGTTATACAGTCTCTCCACCAGGGTTTTTCGGGTGGTTACTGTGTGTTTGTGTTTTTTTGTGTATCCTCGTCGTGGACTAGGGTCTTGTAGGGTGTATTAGGGTCACCGACATTGAGCGGGGGCGCCACTATCGTCTACAACTAGGGTGCCAACCTCCGCGGCTAGGCAGGGATTGCCAGGGCCCACTAGGGCGAGTTTAGTGACCTGGAGTATCTATTACTATTTTTTGTCTGGTGTCTGTTTAAATATTACCCTAGTCTTTATGCACTGGGATTGTCCAGATTTTAAACATTGATTAAAAGTGAAGTTTTAGGGATCATTTTTCTGTTGCTACCTTTTCTTGTCTTTGATCCCAAAATATTTTTTGGAGGTTTTTTTAAAACCAAGAAAGTTGCCTATACTACTTAATTACCTATATAGGTGGCAATCCTTCTGTATCGAAAGAAATGATAAAAGGCAGCCATGTTCCTCCTGATATAAGACAAAATTAAGTAAGTCTTTGAATTCAGAGAAATTTAAGGTCAAAGACTACAAACCTCACATCATGGCGCCCTTTAATAAAGAGATTTATGATAAAGTTAAGAATGCTTTTGACCATCCATGTTCTCCATTGTTCTCCGATGATGCTGTGATCCGACAACTACCACAGGCCTACATACTAACATGCGAGTTTGATGTTCTTCGCGATGAAGGGATACTCTACAAGACAAAGCTGGAGGAAAATGGAGTCCCGGTCACATGGTATCATGTTAAAGATGGCTTCCATGGAAATGTTAACTTCTATCATCAGCCTGATGTGGTGTCCGGAAAGATGGCTTTGGATAATATTATAGCTTACATTAAAAACCTCTGAGACCTTGTATGGGTGAAAAATTGTGCATTGATGTTCTAATGCCAGAAACTTGAAGCTCTCACGTTATGTTATGAGATTTATTATAAAATTGTAACCTTTCAATAAAAAGGTTTACGGTATATCACTGAGGTTTCCTTCACAATAAGATTTTTATCAGCAGTTTATATTAAATTTTGTGAGATCAATGAATTTGTTTATATCATATTTTTGGGTGACTTTTTTGTGTAATTTTGAGTGCTGTGACTATACATAACTCTTATACGCTATTCATACACTGGAATCGGGTATCCATCCCACAAAGTACATTTTCTTACAATTTGACCCTATAGGCTGATGCTATAGAAGGATAGTTGAAAGCATGGCGATAAATGTAAAAGCAGGAGGAGGCGTGAAATAGAGATGGAGTGACAGAGGCTTCAGATCTACCAGAGCTTTTCATCCTCATTTACATATAAATGCAAATTCAGATTTCTCAATTAATGGAGAACTGGACTGGCCTTGTAAAGGTATTGCTGGACTTGTCTAGATCCCAATTAAAAAAAAGTTGTTGGTTTTGGAATATGGCAACATCATATTTTTTTTATTTACAAAGTTTAGATTTTTTTAAAGCCACTATAATATAAAAAAAATATAGTAGTTTGTTATCATCATAATTATAATGATCATGTCACCCAGTCATTTTTACCACACAACACTGTAAAGAAAACAAAACCCATAAATAATGTCAGAATTTCGTTTGTCTTCATCATTTTTCAGTACATTATATGGTAAAATGAATGGTGTGATTCAAAACTAGGACTTGTACTGCAAAAAGCAAGCCCTCAAACAATGATGTTGATGGAAAAATAACAATGTTATGACTCTTAGAAGAAGAGGAGGGGTAAAGCAGACCTGGGCCACATCAGGCCCTCTGACTCGCCCAGTCCAGCTGAGGGGCTGAAACAGCAGCCACAGGCGGCACCATTTCCTCCCTCTCCCTCCGTCCATCTGCTGCCTGCTGTCACCACTATCTGCAACATCTGGATGAAGACAACGGTGAATTTATTTGTGGAGGACAGGGCCGCCAGCTCCATCTTCCACCAATCAGCATGTGAGACAGCAGACATAATGATGTCATTGCATCAGATTTCAGTCGAGACATGTTTGATTCTGATCGAGAACTGCCCAGAAGGATGCAAGCAGTTTTGAAAGCCAAAGGTGGATTTACAGGATAGGAAAAAAGTGGTCAGAAAATCCGCGCTGCAAATCACTATGAACAATTATTATTACAGTGGTCTTTATTCAACGCGTTTCGAAGTTTCACAGACCTCCTTCCTCAGGTGGTTTTTTCCTGAGGAAGGAGTTCTGTGAAACTTCAAAACGCGTTGAATAAAGACCACTGTAATAATAATTGTTCATAGTGATTCGCAGCGCGGATTGTCTGACCACTTTTTTCCTATCCTGCATCTTCTACGTTGGTCCCTCGTGGATCTGTGGTTTCTGCAGCAGCGAATCCTCCATGCTTATTACAAGCTCCATCTGGTGAGTGTATTATTTTTAAATTGATATACCTACACTGGATAATGCACTATTGCGCTATTTCTCTTCAATAGTATCCCTAAAGGTGGATTTACAACATACTACCAAAATAATGAAAATTAAAATTTATATTTTTAAGAGCAAAACAGTAACAATGCAGTGATATGACAAGAATTTGCATAACTAATGATATGTTAAATAGTTGAAAGTCAAACTAAAGTATGAGATAGCCAAGATGATTGTCTATAAAATGATGGTAGTCTCATGTTCAAAGCTGTAGGGGATTGTGAGATATGGAGCCTGAAAGTCAAAAGTTCAAAACATTTTTGTCCTTTTGTTTGTCGCTGTATATAGGAGGCTATGTGGGGCTCACACTGTATATATGGAGGCTACATGGGGCTCATACTGCATATATGGAGGCTATCTGGGGTTCACACTGTATATATGGAGGCTATGTGGGGGACTCATACTGTATACTGGAGTCTATGATGGTGGCTCATACTGTATGTAGGGAGGCTATGTGGGGCACATGCTGTATATATGAGGTTATGTAGAGGATCATGCTGTATATAGAGGGCTATGTGGAGATCATGTCCATTTAGGCTATGTGGGGCTCATAATGTTTATATGGAGGCTAGGGCTCACACTGTATATGGAGGCTATGTGGTGCTCACACTGTATATACGAGGCTATGTGGGGCTCACGCTGTATATATAGAGTTTATGTGGGAGCTCATGCTGCATATAGGAGTCTACATGGGGGCTCCCATTGTATATAGGAGTCTACTTGGGGTCTCATACTGGAGATAGGAGTTTATGTGGGGGGTCACACTATATATGGAGCCTATGTCAGGGCTCACACCGTATGTATGAGTTCTTGTGGGGCTCACAGTGTATATTGGAAATTATATGAGGGCTCATACTGTATATAGCAGGCTATGTGGGGGCTCATACTGAATATAGGAGGCTATATGAGGGCTCAAATAATAAAAATCAGAATAAAAAACGATCAAAAAATGACATGTGCCCGAAAATGGTATCAAGAAAAGCATCAGCTTGTCCTGCAAAAAACAAGCCCCCACATGACTCTGTCGGCCAAAATATGGAAAAATTATAGCTCTCAAAATGTGGTGATGCAAAAACTACTTTTTGCAATAAAAAGCGTCTTTTAGTGTGTAACAGCTGTCAAACATAAAAACACAATATAAATCTGGTATCACTGTAATCACACCGACACGAAGAATAAAGTCGTCTAATCACTTATACCACACGAGGAATGGCATAAAAAATAAATAAAACCAATTCTTCACATGCTGTTGATTTTTTCATTCTGCCTCCCAAAGATCGCAGTAAGGCTCGGCGCACATTTATCCTGCGCTCTGCGCTGAGTGCTTACTCTGGGGTTTCAATGTAAATCTTAAATCTCAGAAATATGTGATTTAGACAGAACCCCGGTGGAAAATTCCCTATAATGAGGCAGATGGAGGCACTGTGGACGCCATAGCACCTGTGATCCTGGGGCGTCCGTCTTTTTAGGATTGCATAAAAGTATCGTCAGCCACAGTTTAGTGCACTTCTGAAAAGAAGGAAACTGCGGATCAGAGGCCAGACGGAGTCCAGAGGAACTCTGCTGCCTCACTATAGTGAATGGATGCTTTGGGGGTTTCATGTGACTCACGTCACTCAGAGATTTAGATGGAAACCCTATAAGGCTGGGGTCACACTGCATTTAGGCAGGCCGTTAGACGGACTGCATTACACCGCGGTATAACACAGTGTAACGCAGTCCGTTAACGCTGCCATTGAGCCCCATTGTCTGATGTGCTAGCGGGTATAGCATAGCGCGATCGCGTTATGCTATACCGTTAACGCAGCCCGTCAAATCTATGCGTTGAATGGGCTGCTTAATGCAATGTGAACCTAGCCTAAGAGTATGAACTGTAATGGCATCAGGAGAGCATTAGGACCAGGGCCTGCATTTGGACCAGGCAGACCAGGCAGATGCCTGGGGCCCCCACCTGCAAAGGGGGCCCCCTGCATCTGCAGTCCATTTATGAAGTGCCCAGAGGGTGTACAGCAGTGAATAATGCTGTGCATTGCTCTGAAGTCTTGGAACGTCTCTCGCAAAGCCCCTTGAGCCCCCTGTCTCTTTCTCACTGCAGTCAGGTTAAAAGTTGAGAGTGAGGGAGAGGGGCCGATTACAGCACAGTGACAGCCAGGAAGATGCCTGAAGCTCTGTGTGTCTCCTCCTGAGTCCTGATCATGGCTGCTCATTGGAACTGTCCTGAGAATGGATATGCCTAAGTGAAGCCACAGAACCTGGTAAGAGCAGCAATAACAGGTCAGAGAGCAGTGACTTACTCACTGTGGTCCCAGAGCTCTGTGCTGATTGCTGTAGGATCAGGATCACAGCCACAAACAGCAGCAATCAGCATCAGCTCTGACCACAGTCCCTAATCACTGCTTGTAATGTGACAGGGCGACCTCCTGTCACTACTGTCTGGGTGACACAAGACAAGGATATTGTCTGCTGAATCAGGGGATTTATGATATAGAAATAAATGAATTCCCATGTGAAATAATAAGGGTAAACCATACACATATACAGTACAGGTGTGCAAAGGAATCCGCGTTTTTGGTGCATTTTTTTTGCAGCCAAGGCCGGCTCTTTGGCAGTAAAAACCCTGCTTTCAAAACACCCATTTTTTAGGGTATGTGCAGATGATCCGGAAATGGCAGCACTTTGGACGCAGCGGACATGTGCTCCATCTAAAATGCTGCCATCTGTTGAACGCAGGTAATTCGCATATGTTCACTGAACCGTGAGGAATCACCGCATCCTATACATTATACTAGTGAGATTTCTCTTGCGGAGACTTGCATCTATGCAAGATAAATTGACATACTGTGGTCTGGAGAGTCGTGCTGCATGTCTGTCTCTGCAGGTGAGGTGCGGGCATATGTGCATGCATAGTGGACATGGAATTTCTAGAAATCCCATCCACTATGCTGTAACATCTGTCCGCTGCGGGTTGGATGCTGCGGATGTACGCAGCATCCAGAGTTTACTGATTGTGGACACATACACTTAGAGCTTTTGCTGTTTTTGTCTACAGTACATGTTTAATAAAGTTAGTTTTATTCACCAAAAACACAGCGAAAAATAGCGTTTCGACATTTGCGGCTTTTCTAAAACTTTTTCATTGCTTTCTACGGGTGAAAAAAGTTGCTGAAAGAAGTGACACGCTGCAGATTTAAAAAACGCTGCAGTTATGAAATTCAGTCAGGAGAAAATACAAATGTGTGCAGGAGATCTCTGAAAATCTCAGTCTTTGCTTGTGCTATAAAATGCTGCAAACTTCTTATTTGCAGAAGAAAAAGCTGCAGAAATTCTGCCTATGAACATGGCCAAAAGCTGCTCTTTAAAGTGCCAGCAAAACATATGAAATTTCCGAAATCTCCTGTATGCGCTTGTTTTTTTTCTGACTGAATTTCAGAACAAAAAGCAAAAAACACAAATAAAAAGTAAAAAATAAACTGCAAATAATGCATAAAGGTAATAATAATAAGGGTATTTAGTAAACATAATTTTGATCAAAATAATGTACAGATTTTTTTTATCCATTTTATTGTGCATTCAGTGCATATAAGGGTGTGACCGCCCTCTTCCTGAGCTGGGAAAACCATCCACTCTGGCCTATGCTTTTACTGGTGGGTCAGTCCCTCGATCCTTGTTCACATTCACGTCACTTGGCAAGTGAAAAGGTTTTAAATACTAGAGTAGGACTGTCCCACAAGGGTTGCCGTGACGTGGCGGGATGGCTTGTACATTATTTTGATCAAAATTATGTTTACTAAATACCCTTATTGATATTATTACCTTTATGCATTATTTGCAGTTTATTTTTTACTTTTCATTTGTGTTTTTTGCTTTTTGTTTTCTCTGGTTAATGGTCATGTGTTAATATGCACTTACATTGTGCATACACATTAATTTATTTTCTCAGTTCAGACTTCAGTTTTTCTATGAATTTTTAGAACTGTAGCGCTTTTTATATCTGCAGCGTGTCACTTCTTTCAGTGTGTTTTCACCCGTAGAAAGCAATGAAAGAATATAAAAAAGAAAGCTGCAGATGTTGCAACGGCATTTTTTGCTGCAATTTTTTAGGTGGATTTGGTGAATTAAACTACTAAGTGTCGTTCACACGTTCAGTATTTGGTCAGTATTTCACATCAGTATTTGTAGTGCAGAAACAGCAGTGGAACAATGAGAGGAAAAGTATAGTAGAAACACGTCACCCTCCTGGTTTTCACTTGCACATACTGATGTGAAATACTGACCGAATACACAACGTGTCAATGTGGCCTTAAACATACTGTAGACAAAGCAAACATCCCCATTTTAAAAAAAAGCTGAAAAAAGTGTAAAGAACACCAGAAAACAAGCTGAAAAACAGGTGTTTTGAACGCAACATTTTTACTGCCAATAGAACAGGTTTTAGCTACTGAAAAAAATGCATGTTAACATAGCCATAGCATTTCAGAGTAAGACAATCTGTGGTGTTACATAGGACTGCAGGTGACATCTACTATATTATCTGTTCTCAGAGAGTTATCACTGCTGTCTCTGGTGTTACGTAGGATGAGGTCACAGTCATGTGACTGGTGACGTGAGCCGGGGAGGGCTTCTGTTCTGGAGTGTGCTGTGCATAGAGGGAATTGTATGGCGATCGGTACACAACTCCTTCTGAAATGACAGGTGGGCATGGTGGCTGATTCGCACTGCGGGAAAACTACAATCCCGGCCGGGATAGTGGGTGGGAGTGTCAAAATCGGGGCTGTCCCGCTGGATCCAGGACAGTTGGGAGCCCTGCTGTGTCATTTGCAGTGTTAAAAAAAAAATTAAAAGGGGGTTGGGGGACAACTCTTTGTCTTGGGGCTTGGGCCCCCCGATCTTTTCTGACCCTAGCAATGCTCCTGTGTAATGCTAATAGTGGCAGACCCGTTGGCTGATATAAGGCCCCTGAATATGGGGGCCACAGTGACAGCACAAGCCCCTCTGCCACCTGTATCCACATCCTGCTCGTGCAATGTAACCTAAATGTGTGATTTTACAATGTTAGCATTTTGGGCCCCACTTTAAACTTTTGCCTAGGGCCCCACTTTGTCTAAAACCGGCCCTGATTAGAACCCTGCTGCTTTTGCATGTCTGAGCTGAGAGAAAAAGCCTGGGAAACTGTGTGTGCTGGGGCCTAGTGTCTGCTGTATAGGACACCGAGGGGTGATGCTGCTAGAAGCGGAGAGACTGCTATGTGAGACGCAGTGTGAGGCAGCTGATAAGAAGAGGCGTCTGGACTTTGTAAAGACTGTTTGCTGCCAGCGTGTTTGTGAGAGAGCATTTTTGAGAGCTGTGTGACTTTGGAGCTCTGTGGCATCCCTGCTGATCTGGAAGGCTACAGAAGACATCTTTCCTGTGCAGATCCAGGTGGTCTACCCTCAGGGAAATTGTGAGTGGCTGATGGAGGAGAGACAGAATCCTGTACCATCCATATTGAGAGGGATCCAGACAAGCACCATAGAAGTGCTATCTTAGACCGGACCCTGAGGCTACAGAACTGTAAGTCCCCGGCGTGTGGGCTCGGCATCGGTCGACAAGACGCGGATCCTTGTGTTTGCTGAAGTTTGGTGCCAAAGATTTTTGGGACTGGCTGCAGCTGATGGAAAGCATAGGCCTGTGTGAGGATCTACCACAGGTTAAAGGTACCATAGCAATAGAGACCCGGGTATCCCCAGATTCAGTATAAGAACATCTGTTATATTGCTCTATATTGTTATGTTGGGTTTTGTTAAGTTTATACTCAGTGTGCCATTCCAGGGATTCCCATGATGTTAGGGCTGGTGGAATGCACCAAATAATAAAAAGATGGTAATAAGGTGCGTTCGCACCCCGGGGTCCACCGCGCAGAGATGTTAATGTGGCGCCCCCAGGAGTATGGTCGCCACAGTGGCATTGACTTCCTCCTAGGGAGTGTGATGTCATGCTTGGAAGCAATAAAGGATCTCTCTAGCAGTTAGCCACAACACACAACACAGTTCTCATTCCAGGCCAGCAGAGGGAGCTCTAAACCAAAATTGGGGGAAGAGCTACTCTCTGGGTGCCAGGAAGGGAAAATTAGGAGTTTGTGTGAGGAGGGCAATGTGTGTGGACGTGGAGGAGAAGAGCCGGGAGATTGAGCAGAGAGTTCAGGCTCATTCCCAGCTATAGCGCATGATCAGGAGCCCGATCTCCAAGGCTGTATGGAAAATGATGGTCCTGCAACAGAAACCGGAGGAATAGGAAGCTGTAAATGCTCTATTCCCACATAAGACTAGGAGGCACAACAGCGATGTGTGAGCCAGAAGAGGAAGGCTACAGCTGTCTGCCATACGAGGGAGTTCTAAAGAGAATAAGCAAGTGGAACTTCAGTGTAACACAGTACTGAAAGTACCTAAAAATAAGCACTAGGAAGGAGACTACACAACCCATCTGCATAAAGAGATTCCTAAGTTGCTTCCAGGCTAGCCAGCTCCTGTGCCATCTGTAATCTGGACCCTAAACTGCATTTGCCAAGCAAAGTAAAGGTAAAGAAACTGAACCCTGTTGTGTCCTTGCCTTCTTTCTTCAACCCCGTCAGCACTGCTTCATCCCTGTGCCAGACACTGCACCCTCTTCCTCAACACCTATCCTCACTGCCCTGGGATTACAGCTCTACCTGTGGGGAGCTAATACACCTTGCTGCCTTACACCATCTGTCCCAGAGGATCTGCCGGCAGCGTCGGCTTAACCCCCTATTTGCCGAGCACCACAGGTGGCGTCTCAAATCATTCACTCATAAACTTTATTCCATCACTTAACCCCTTTTACATGGGCGCCCAGGGCCATGGACCGGGTCACCGCTGCTGTGACATTCCCCTATGAGAGACCGGCCCGGTACTGAGTACCCCACAGCCCTGGGAGGGCGACCCATTTTGGCGTCATGAACAGGATAAATGGAGCCCGGTGTCCCCGGGTCCTGTGTGCCAGAGACTGTGTTGTCTGCCACAGACTGTCGGCGCCATCGTCGCCATTACCCCGCTGCTTGGCGCGTGCGGGAACCAAAGGGGCGGGCCGTCGTGGGCGGAGCCAGCCAAAGAGCTCGAGAAAGTGAAGCGCCATGCGGGAAGAGGCCAGCATGCGAGAAGTGAGAAGCTGAGGCCTGCAGCCCCGGCGTCCCCTCCCCGATCGTCCAGCCGGTGGAGCGGTAGCCGGTAAGCCAGCGCAACCCAGGGCCTGGCCAACGTTAACTAGGGGGGAGGAGGATGTCTGAGGCAAGAGCAGATGCAGCGGTGGACGCCACCGCACCCCCACAGCCCCGCAAGATGCAGGGGCCAGCGCAGCTGCGGCTCTAATGGTGCCACAGAACCCAGCAGCCAGCGCCACCGCCAGAGTGCAGCAGGAACAAGCGCCCACTGCAACAGTCCCCATAATGCCGCTGTCTTTGCCCTATATACCGGGAGCGGCCTGGTTACCGCAGTATTCAGGGGAGTCACATACCCTGAGTGAATTTAAAGAGAGACTGTGCAGTCTGTTTGAGGTGTATCCTCTGTCTGAAAGCCAGAAAGTGAACATCCTTATTGGGCAGCTAACTGGTGCAGCACAGAGGGAAGTAAAAGCCTGGCAGGACACTGATAAAGAGACTGTTAAAAAGATTCTGGCTAAGCTAAGAAGCACCTTTGACACCCACACTGCAGCTGAAATAAAAATGAGATTATTTGGGTGTAAGCAGAGAGCGCAGGACAGTATACGGGACTATGCTCTTAACCTCCAGGAGGCGCTGTGAGCCATAAAGCAGATTGACCCAGACAGTGTGAAAGATGTAGATAGACTGTTAAAGGAGCAATTTATTGAGGGACTCCTATCCAGTACCCACAGAGCACAGCTGCGCATCATCGCCCTACAAAACCCTGACCTGGACTTTGCAGACTTCAAGGACAGAGCTATTCGGGTGCTGCCTGAACCAACTGTCAGCCTCCCAGCACCCCCTAGGCGCCCAGCGATCACATACCATCAAGAAGCAGCATCTTTCCCTCTCAGCCCTGTGGAGGCTGATGCACAGACTCTGGACAAAGACCCATCTGCCGAACTGCGTCTTCAGGTCCAGGAGTTGACCAAAAATAGGGCTGCACTTGCCAAAACCGTGCAGTCCTTGCAGGTGTCCTCAAAGGAGAAGATCCAGCTGGCCTCCAGTCCAGAGGATGTCCCATGGCTACGGAAGCAGAGGATCCCGCCACGCTGAGGGAGAGACAACAATCGCTATGACCTGGATGGAAGTCTCATCTGTCGTCGCTGCTGCAAGGCAGGCCACATCGAAAGATTCTGTTATTTAAACGAGCAACCCCTGGGGCAGAGGGCCAACCCCCAGGAGTAGGACCAAAAGGCTCAAAGAACTGGCGAGCCAAGTATGTTGGAGGGCGGCCGATCCTCCCAGTGGTGATTGACGGCATCCCCATGAACGTTTTGCTGGACACTGGCTCTCAGGTGACAACTATGCCATATATCCTTTACAAGCGGTATTGGGCTGACTCTGAACTTACTCGTGGCCCATGTGATGAACTGACAGTAGTTGCCAGCAATGGCCAGTCCTTGCCGCAAGTAGGATGTAAAGAGATTGCTATTAAAGTGGGGCGAGTAGAGTTAAAATCTCAAGGTCTGATAGTTGTAGACATTGATCGACGAGAATATAACCCAATGATGACCCTAGGTACTAATGTGATTGAAAATTGTCTTGCCGAGGTTATTGTTTTGCTGCAACAGGTAGTCGAGTCTGCTGGTTCCAGTGAACAACGAGTCCTGCAGAAGGAGATCAAGGCCCTGATGCAAAGACAGTAGGTAGAACTGTCTGGCGGAGAAATTGGCAGCGTCAGAGTGAGTGATTCTTTCCCCATTGCGATACCCCCCAGATGTGAAATGTTAATTTGGTGTCGGGCAGCCATCGGCCTCAGAGGAAAAGATTACCAAGCATTGGTAGAGCCAGTGTACTCTGATAGCCGGCCCACTGTCCTGACAGCCAGAGGGGTAGTTGCTGTCCGCAAAGGGAGAGTACCTGTACGCCTGTTGAATTGTGGGGAGGAGGAGGCCACAATACCTCGGTATGACACAGTTGCTAAGCTGCTTACTGTCAGTAACAACGCAATACGGGCAGCAGAGCCCTTGGTCTTGTCCGACCAGGTGGAGGACAATGGCTCTGTAAAGAAGCTGGAGGAGTGGTGTTAGCAGCTGCATGTGGGGACTGACTCCACCCCTTCATACTAAAAGAGTGGGGTTTACCGAGTGACTCAGGAGTACGAGCGGGTATTCAGTAAACACCCCCTAGACTTTGAGAAGGCAAAAGGGGTTCAACACCATATCTCCACTGGAGATCATCCCCCCATTAAAGAAAGGTACCGGCCTATACCCCCAACACAATACCAATGTGCCAAAAGTATGTTGCGGGAAATGAATGAAGCTCGGGTGATCAGATATAGTTGTAGCCCCTGGGCAGCTCCAATAGTCTTTGTGAAAAAGAAAGATGATACCATGAGAATGTGTGTTGATTACCGAAAAATTATCAGCATTACACTTTAGGATGCCTATCCATTACACAGAATTGAGGAGTCATTAGCCGCACTTAAAACTGCTATTTTTCCACCTTAGATCTTACTAGTGGGTATTGGCAGGTTCCCGTGGCAGAGGCAGACAAGGAGAAAACAGCGTTTACTACCCCAATGAGTCTCTGCGAGTTCAACTACATGCCGTTCGGGCTCTGCACCGCCCCTGGGACATTTCAACGGTTAATGGAGTGCTGTCTTGGACACAAGAACTTTGAGACAGTCCTGTTATACCTTGATGATGCCATTGTTTTCTCCAAGACTTATGAAGACCATCTGAAGCACCTGACTGAGGTGTTCGAAGCCTTGTCCAACTTTGGCCTGAAAGTGAATCCATCCAATTGCCACCTCCTGAAGCCCAAGGTACAGTACCTCGGTCATGTAGTGAGTGCAGAAGGTGTGGCACCGGATCCTGACAAAGTCACTGTCATCCGGGACTGGCAGAAGCCCAGCAACCTCCATGAGGTACGTCAATTCCTCGGTTTGGTAGGCTACTACCGAAGGTTCATCAAAGGCTTCACTGAGATAGCCACCCCTATGCAAAATCTTCTGGTGAGCCAGCCCAAGAAAGCCAAGAAGAAGAGTACTACATTTGAATGGAATGAGGAACTGGAGAGGTCCTTCACTTGACTGAAAATGGCTCTCACAGGAGATGAAGTTCTGGCCTACCCAGATTATGACCAATCACTTGTGTTGTATACTGATGCCAGCAACGTTGGACTGGGAGCAGTACTGTCACAGGTACAGAATGGCAAAGAAAGAGTGATCTCCTACGCCGGCAGGCAGCTTCGTCCCACTGAAAGGAACCCTGACAACTTCAGCTCCTTCAAACTGGAGTTCCTCGCCATAGTCTGGACTGTAACTGAACGATTCAAGCATTACCTAGCTTCAGCCAAGTTTACCATCTTCACGGACAACAACCCGTTGACTCACTTGGAAACTGCCAAACTGGGTGCACTGGAGCAGCGATGGATGGCCCAGCTGTCTAACTACGAATTCACCATCAAGTACCGAGCAGGGCACAAGAATGCCAATGCTGATGCGCTGTCCAGAATGCCTAATCTGCCAGATGCAAGAGAAGACCCTGAGGCACTTGAAGAAATAGAGTTACCTGCCTTCCACCGGCCAATTGAAAGAGGCCACCCTAAATCCATTGCCTCATCATGACTGGGCAGAAACGCAGGATAGCGACCCCGCCGTCCGCCTGGTAATTGAGCTACTGTAACAAGCTGACTCACGCCCAGATCCAGATGCTCCTGAGGAAACCTAGCAGTTGTGGAAGGAAAGAGGCAGGCTGTTCATTTATGAAGGAAAGCTGTGCTGGAGGAGTATCAATGCCTGCACTCATGAGTTGGTCTGGCAAGTGGTAGTCCCAAAGAGGGAGGCATCAATGGTCTTAGAAGCCTATCACAATGGAGCTGGACACTTCGGATGGAAGAAGTTGGAAGCCTTGCTCCGGGAGAGATTCTACTGGGCTGGAATGAGGAAGGACATTGAAAATTGGTGCCGGGAGTGTGGACAATGCAACCTGCACAGGAAGGACCGTAACAACCAGCAAGCTCTTTTGCAGCCAATAATAACCAAACAGCCACTTGAGTTGGTCGCCCCGGAGCATGTGAAGCTGGTCCCAAGCCGTTCAGGCTACGTTTATGCTCTTACCATCGTTGACCACTAATCGAGATTCCTGGTAGTCGTGCCTGTCAAGGATCAAACAGCAAGGACAGCAGCCAGAGCATTCCAACAGCACTTTTGTTGACCACACGGATATCCCGAGCAAGTGCTTAAAGATCAAGGCCCAGCCTTTGAGGCGGAAGTGTTCCAGGAGTTCTGTAATTTGTATGGTTGCAAGAAGATCAGGACAACACCATACCATCCACAGACCAATGGCATGTGTGAAAAGATGAATCAGTTGGTGATCGATCTACTGAAGACCTTGCCTTTTGAAGAGAGGAATCTGTGATGAGAAAAGTTGCCAGATCTGGTCGACCTCTACAATCACATTCCTGTGAATTCCACCAACTGCACTCCAGCCTACCTAATGAGAGCGAGGCCTGGCATGTTGCCTATTGATATGGATATGGGAGTCCTTACACCGGAGGTGACATCACCAGATGCTGACTGGGATACAGAGCAGCAGCAGCAGTACAGTAGAGTACAAGAGTGTGTAGAAAAGAGTCTAGCTCAGGCGAGACAAAAGCAGGAGAAGAACTACAATCAACATGCACCTGCAGTTCCCTTGTCACCAGGAGAACAAGTCCTAAAGAGGAAAAGAAGGATGCATAAATTGGATGACCAATGGGAAGCTGAACCCTACACCGTCTTACCATCAAACTTCGACAACACCAAAGTGTGCCTTATCAGTAAGGATGGAGGAGAAAAATCATCAGCAGTATCAAGGGATCATCTGAAACTGTGCCCTGACCAGCTAAAGGAAAGGATGGGAGAACAAAACAACCTTCAACCCCTAGAAGAAGAAGAAAAGGTCAGCACTGTACTCTTAGAATTTCCTGCAAACTGGACAAGAATGGATCAAGCCATCGTAGTTCCTGTCCTAATCTTTCCCCAGCCTACTGCAACTGAAGTAGCAGAGACTGAAGACAACTCTGAAAATCAGGAAGTTCAGGCAGCGGATGCCACACCAGCAGTGGAGTCAGAGAATCATCGCCCTGCCAGTGGTGAATCTGTCATGCCCACAGTGAGTCTAAGAGTTCACAGATGGCTACTACTCAGTTTACCCATACCAGTGCTACGTAGGTCTGTCTGTAGTACTCAAGGTATTCCACCCCTAAGGTTCCGCATATAGATAAGTGTTGTAAATGTTAATTTGTAAATATGCAACGTTTCAAGTTTTGTGCCTACAGAGACTCTGTAAGACTTTTTGGATATTTTATTTTGTTTCAATGGACAATTGGACCACAGGACTATGTGTGGTCAAAACTCTTCTTGTAAATAGTTTACCAACTTGCTCAGGAATTGGACCATGGACATTGACGCTTGGACTAATCGTCATCAGGACTATTTTTGAGCTTTGGGTTTTTCTTTTTGCATTTTTCCACTTTTGGAAATCTTGTTATATTTATAATTGTTTATATGTTTACATGTTTTCTCTTCAGTCCGGGAGTACTGAATTGCATTAGGGGGGAATGTGGTGCCCCCAGGAGTATGGTCACCACAGTGGCATTGCCTTCCTCCTAGGGAGCGTGATGTAATGCTTGGATACAATAAAGGATCTCTCTAGCAGTTAACCACAACACACAACACAGTTCTCATTCCAGGCCAGCAGAGGGAGCTCTGAACCAAAATTGGGGAAGAGCTACTCTCTGGGGGCCAGGAAGTGAAAATTAGGAGTTCATGTGAGGAGGGCAACGTGTGTGGACGTGGAGGAGAAGAGCCGGGAGATTGAGCAGAGAGTTCAGGCTCATTCCCAGCTATAGCGCATGATCTGGAGCCCGATCTCCAAGGCTGTACGGACAATGATGGTCCTGCAACAGAAACCGGAGGAATAGGAAGCTGTAAATGCTCTATTCCCACATAAGACTCGGAGGCACAACAGCGACATGTGAGCCAGAAGAGGAAGGCTACAGCTGTCTGTCATACGAGGGAGTTCTAAAGAGAATAAGCAAGTGGAACTTCAGTGTAACACAGTACTGAAAGTACCTAAAAATAAGCGCTAGAATGGAGACTACACAACCCATCTGCATAGAGAGATTCCTAAGTTGCTTCTAGGCTAGCCAGCTCCTGTGATATCTGTAATCTGGACTGCATTTGCAAGCAAAGTAAAGGTAAATAAACTGCACCCTGTTGTGTCCTTGCCTCCTTCCTGCAACATCTTCAGCACTGCTACATCTCTTGCCAGACACTGCACCCTCTTCCTAAACACCTATCCTCACTGCCCTGGGACTACAGCTCTACCTGTGGGGACTCGGGAGCTAATACACCTTGCTGTCTTACACCATCTGTCCCAGAGGATCTGCCGGCAGCATCGGCTTAACCCCCTATTTGCCGAGCACCACAGGTGGTGTCAAGAATCATTCACTCATAAACTTTATTCCATCACTTAACCCCTTTTACATGGGTGCCCAGGGCCACGGACCGGGTCACCGCTGCTGTGACATTCCCCTGTGAGAGACTGGCCTGGTACCGAGTACCCCACAGCCCTGGGAGGGCGACCCATTAACTGCTGCTCGCCTGGTAATGGAGGACACTAAATGGCGGTATCGCACTGGACACACGTGGGTTAAATGTCACCCAGTGTGTAGTAGCGACAGTCTCTGTTACTTCACAGAGCCACGGTACCACATAACACAGATGCCTTACCCTGTTAACTGTCCCAGGGCACAGCAGAGTCAGCGCTAGTGTACGGTCACAAGACTCTGCCCCAAAGACGCAGGGTATGAGCCTCTCTAGACCTACTAGGCACACGGCGTCGCAACTGTGAACGCCACTAATAGACGGTGGCTACTGTGGAGTGCCAACCAAGTGCTCAGCGGCATACAGGCAAAGCCACTACTTGGCGCTGAAGCTAGGCCCTGACTCTGCCTCCTACCTGCACTATCAGCCAAGGCACTACCTGGCAAGGCAGATCAACACATGTGTACCAAGGGTAGGGGTTTCATAATGAGTCAGTCACCAGAGACATTCATACGTGCATACAACACTCACTCCACATTGTCTATACTAGCGCAAGGCCGTGCGATCCTTTTATAACCGCAGCCTTCCAGGACCTTCCTGATGGCCCAATCTGAGCTGCTTGAGGACCTGAGCATGTGACCTCCGATAACATCTGTTATTAAATTTGTTAACCGTTGCTCTGGCTCCTGTCCGTCACTGCATCCCGTTACCTGCTCACATGGGCAAGATTGCGCGTCGTGAGCGAATCAAAGTTTTTACGATATAAGAGATTGGTTGATATTTATTAGTTATTTATTAAACAAGTTTTTATTATATGGTATTTATTTTGAATGGAAATAAAGTAACCCTTACCAAAGATCCATGGCCATTTGTTCCACAAACGTCTGATTGTCTTACTTACTTAATGTATAGCATAGGTTGTTGGGTTCTATATTGCCATGTTTAGACCATCCAGACTCCAGGGCCTGTGTGCGTTCCAAACCTCTGCCCCATTTAGTTCTGCCCCTGCTCATCCGCTATCATTTTTCAGATGAAAGAAGTGCAGAACAAATCTATTTTTAGCATCGGATTACGCATTTATTTGCAGGAGTAATCCAGCGTCGCTCATTGTACCATGTGGAAGTGATTGCCACTTAAATGGCAGAATATCAGATTTTCTGGATAATCAGATGTCTGTGTTTGCAGCACATTTTAACTTCACCATAAATTCTTATGCTTTCTTTTAAACACTTTTAAGTCAGATTTATATACTTTCTATGCCCATCTGATAATCCAGAACGTTTAACAATCCAGCACCCTTCAACTTACACTGATAAAAGAAAATCTACTGTCTAGTTATTCTGTGTTAGTGGTCACTATAGTTTATCTATTAATATGGATGGACTATGCCCTCAGAGCTAGAACTGTCTTATCTTATCATCGTATACAATCACGAGAAAAACTAAGTACATCCTCTTTGAATTCCATGGTTTTACATATCAGGACATAATAAAAAAAAATCTGTTCCATCGGAGTTCTTAAAATTCAGCAATTACAACCCAACATACACAACACTTGATACACTGCAGTGCGTTATTATGTACCAAAACTAGGCTGAAATCCCAAAGCAGCAATTTCTCATTTTTCCAACAAAAAGATTTACTGACGCTGGGGGCAGTATACCTTTATTTCTCAGCGCCATTAAAAATCAACACTGAAGAATAAGTATCATTAACTTCCACCATTAAAAGGCAAATCGGTGGTCGTTAAGGGTATGACGAGTTGACTCACTCAGCTGCTTGCCGAGGTAGACACAGGAATGCCTCTTGTGGTAAATCACCTGCTGGTTTATTAGGGCACAACATAAACCGTAGCAGGGTTGAACAAAGTAAATGTGGCCTTTCTGGCCTAATGACAAAACAAAGCAAAGATAAGGTCCAATAGAGTCATTTTCCTGCAGAATTCACCCGCAGGGAACACTCAAAGTCCTCAGCTCCTCCTGGAACCACATCCAGCGAATTCCCTCTCCAAACATACAACAGAGGGAAAAAAAAGAGGCTGAACATTTAACTTCCCAGCCACACCCTTGAGGTGGGAAATATGGAGAGTAGGCGTCACGCCCATCTCTCACCTACTCACAAAAAAAACCTGGTCCCTTATAATGGCTGTTTAACCTCTTCAGCACAAATCATGTTGGAGAGAAACATATGGGTTTCAAGATCACGGAAGAAAGCCATCATCGTGACACATATCTCCCCCCACATACAGTGCCAGTGACCCTGTCACAAGGGGTTAAAGCGAATCTGTCACCAGAAAAAACGCTGTTAACCTGCAGATATGGAGTTAATCTGCAGGTTAACCCCTTCATCCCACACCACATTTTTGTTTTCTCATTTCTGTTTTTTCCTCCCCTTCTTCCGAGAGCCATAAGAGTGAGTGCACACAGTGCGGATTCAAATGCGGATTTGCAGGTAAATCCACAGGTAAAATGACCTGTGGTTTTCCTGCGGACTTGCCAGCGGTTTTCCCCTGCGTTGTGACACCTGTACAATGGAGCAGGTGTCAAACCGCAGCGGAATCCGCAGAAAGAATTGAAATGCTGCAGATTTAAAGCCGCAGCAAATCCGCGCCAAAAAATCCGCAGCATGTGCACTGCGGTTTTTAAAATCCATTAGTTAACATTGTACTGCACCTTGCTTGCGGATCCGCAGAGGCAAATCCACTGTGGAACCACAGCAAAATCCACACCGTGTACACATACCCTAACTCTTTTATTTTTTTTTGTCCACATAGACGTATGCGGGCTTGTTTTTTGCGGGTCGAGTTGTACTTTTCAGTAACTCCATTCATTTTACCACATAGTGTACTCGAAAACTGGAAAAAAAAATCCAAGTGCAGTGAAATTGTGAAAAAACACACAGTTCTGACATTTTTTGGGGAATTGTTTTAACGGTGTACGTTTTGTAGTAAAAATGACCATGAAATATTATTCTCCTCATCAATATGATTATGGCGATACCAAACATGTCCAGTTTTTTATTATTTTAATGGAGAAAGCAAAATCTGAAGTTTGCAAAAATTTTTTTGTAGAGTTGTGTCCCCATTTTCTGAGACCCATAACATTTTTATTTTTCATCTGATGAAGCTGTATCATAGCTTTTTTTTTTTGTGCAAGGCAAGATGACGTTTTTATTAGTGCCAATTTTGGATAGACGTGATTTTTTGATCGCTTGTTTGTGCAATTGTAGCCACCAAAAAAAAGTAATTTTGGCGTTCTTCAATTTTTTTGTTACGGTGTTTTCCAATCGGCATGCCCGATACTGATCCAAGTGTCTGATCAAGATCTGCAACACAAGTCTATGTGTCCGTGAAAAAAGTATTGGACCACACTCAGACACTATTTGAGTGTTGTCTGTTTTTCACAAGCTGCTAGATAGGAGAAGGTGGAGAAACTTTTTTGCTTTTCTTGTAAGAAAAACTAATGAAAATGGGACCAATCTCTGAAGAAACTCTGACCAAAATTACTGATAAGATCGTTGACCGTTTTTCTCAAGACTTTTGAATGAGCCTTTAACATGGTTCATGCAAGAAGGAAAAATAAAAGCGCAAATTACACCAAAAAATGGAGTAAAAGAAATAGCTGCCCCATATCATATTATTGTGCTACTTCTCCTTTAACCCCTTAATGACTGCCGATACGCCTTTTAATGGCGGCAGTTAATGGTCCTTATTCCTCAGCGCCGCTTTATAAAGGCACTGAGAAATAAGGGTATAGCGCCTCCGAGTGTCGAAATTTCTCCAGGGTCTCAGCTACTGGTGGCAGCTGAGACCGCAGATAACTTGATTGAGGTCTGTTTTTACCAACACCATTGTTGCAATCGCCGTTATTAAGGGAATAATGGCAACCGCAAAAAAAGGTCAGATTTCACATTTAATTTCTCTCTCCTCTGATGTGCGATCACAAATGGAATCCCCCAATCACCCCCCAGTACCTAAAGTGTCCCTAGATCCTCCTGCATCCCCCCGTGATGTCCCTGGCCGGCGGCGACTTCTTCTGGGAAGAAAAAAATGGCGGGCGCATGTGCAGTGTGCCTACCGAGATCTGCTGGCCGACACCCGGCAACTATGTAGGGTCGGTGGGCCGAGCTGGGGGGTGGTCCGTCTCTTTACCGTGCAGAGATAAAACAGAGACAAGATGGAGGCAGATTGTGGGTGCAACAGGTCCAAGTTTATTTCACTCGCCGTCCGTCTGACGGCCTCAGAGCACACCGCACTTTCTTTACCTCACGGCCCTCCGTTTCCAGGGCCGCTTCTCACACACCGTACTCTATACTGGGGACGTGTATGCATACACCGTCCCCTCTGCACTCGTCGACACTCCTGACAGGTCCGTCACTGTGGCCGCCTTAGGCCCATAAACAAACAGCACTTCCACTGATCAGTCGTCGTGTCCAACACGGTGTCCCACACCCGGTGTCTCGTCTCTTCTGCGGTTCTTCCTGTCAGGACCACCCCCCTGACGTTCTCTCTCCTCAGTCCCCCTGTTACGGTTTTCCTCACAGCTCACAGACTGTCGTAGTCCTCCTGTCACCTGAGCTCCCTCTGGGAACTGGAACTTTCTGGAACCCTCCCTCAGTATATATACCTTTCCTGGTTCCCTGTAACTCCGCCCCCCATGACCAATGGTTTCCTAGCCCTAAGCTGCTGTCATGTCCTTTTCCTCACACTCCCCCCTGCCACCTTGTGGTCACCCAGGGTACTGCCTATCACTTTTACTGCCCAGCTGTTATCCATCTGTTATAACTGACAAGTACGTCTGTCCGTCAGGTCACTGTCCCTACAACTATAGGAATTTTTTCCTATTGGTTCAGTTTGATCACCATGATAGAGTCTATCAGTGATGAAAATATAAAAAATTAGTAAATCAAACCCCCCTTTATTACCCCCTTAATTAGGTAAAAATAATAAAATAAAAAAAGGATTTATTTCCATTTTTCCATTAGGGTTAGGGTTATGGTTGGGCTTATAGCTGGGGTTATATCTAGGGTATAGGGTTGGAGCTAGGGATAGGGTTATGGTTGGGGTTATAGCTGGGGTTATGGTTGGAGTTATAGTTAGGGTTATGATTGGGGATAGGGTTAGGGTTGGGCTAAAGTTAGGGGTGGGCTAGGTTTAGGGTTGTGGTTATGGTTGGGATTACAGTTAGGGTTGGGATTAGGGTTAGGCGTGTGTTGGGGTTAGTATTGTGGTTAGGGTTATGGTTAGTGTTAGGGGTGTATTGGGGATAGGGTTGGAGTTAGAATTGGGGAGATTCCACTGTTTAGGTCAGGGGTGGGGAACCTCAGGCCCCCGGGCCATTTACGGCCCTCGATGACCTTTTATTCGGCCCCTGGCAGATTCTCCATGACCGCAGTGCTTTGGCAGGGAGCTGTATTTTCACCAGCTCATTAATTTCTTCTTGCTCTGTTAGCACCCACACGCAGTATTCACTACTGAACACTGAAGGGCATGCAGTGAAAGATTATGTCCTGACACCAGTGCCAGAGTCAGGATGTACTTTGTGGGCGGAGTTTGTACGGCCCCCCGAAGGATGGTATATATATACAATCTCCCCTTGGCAGAAAAAAGATTCCCCACCCCTGGTCTTGGTACATCAGGGGATATCCAAACGTTACATGGCGCCACCATAGATTCCAGCCAATTTCGCATTCAAAAGTCAGATGGTGCTCCCTCCCTTCTGAGCCCTGCCATTAGTCCAAACAGTGGCTTTCCTCCACATATGGTGTATTAGCGTACTCAGGAGAAATTGCACAACAAGTCTTGTGGTCCATTTTCTCCTGATACCCTTGTGAAAATAAAAAAATTTGGTTCCAAAGTAAACATTTTTGTGAAAAAAGTAAAATGTTAATTTTTTCCTTCCACATTGCTTTAGTTCTTGTGAAGCACCTGAAGGGTTAATAAAATTCTTGAATGTGGTTTTGAGCACCTTGAGGGGTGCAGTTTTTAGAATGGTATCACTTTTGGGTATTTTCTGTTACATTGACCCCCCAAACTCACTTCAAATGTGAGGTGGTCCCTAAAAAAATGGATTTGCAAATTTTGTTGGAAAAATGAGAAATCGCTGGTAAACTTTTAACCCTTATAACGTCCTAACAAATAAAAATATGTTTCCAAAATTGTGCTGATGTAAAGATGACATGTGGGAAATCCTATTTATTAACTATTTTGTGTGACACCACTGTCTGATTTTAGGGTGAAAAAATTAAAAGTTTGAAAATTGCAAAATATTTAAAATTTTTTGTCAAATTTACACAAGTTATATCAAATAAATTTTACCAATAACATGACGTACAACATGTCACGAAAAAACTATCTCAGAATCAGTGGGATACATAAAAGCATTCCAGAGTTATAATAATCTCATAAAGTGACAGTGGTCAGAATTGTAAAAATTGGCTTTGTCACTAAGGGGTTAAGTGTCAGTCATCTGCTACCATGCATTTACTACCTATAGAGGATCACCAGGAAGTGAGGGAAGAATCTACGAAGAGCTGCAAGAATGCTTGGAGTACTGTCTACTCCTCTCTGTGTAATTGCCATTTTCCTTGTTTTGTGCCTTCTAATATTTTTGGGAGTAACTTGGTATGAATCCTCAAAAGCTCAGATCCCATCAGGGATTGCAAATCCTGATTCACTTCGCAGAATTCATACATTTTCCACTGGTGCATTCATCCTGGTGAGTCCACAGCCTGAACCCAAAGAATTTCTGATCTGTGGTTTTTTTCTCTAATTTTGTCTTACAAATTTCAGGGTCCTAATCATGGTTGTGTGAGCCCACAACGGTCCAGCAGATGGGATCAATGCAGTCATTGGGGTTTTACAAAACTACACTTACACCCTAATTATAATTGAAAAATTTGCATTTTGTATGTCATTCAGTACTTTTTTTTTTTTTAGGTGGGTAGAACTTGGTTTGTTGTGGTTTTGCAACAATTTTACCCATAACTGTTCAAAAGTGGACAGTTTTTGTTCTTTCTTTTTTTTATTCCTTGTTCTCTTTTATTCCTGCTGCTTCCCTTGAATTTTCTGCATTTTCCTTTTTTTTTTTTTTTTTAAATCCGCCATACTGTTCTAGTGATATGGGCGTTTTTTTTTTTAGTGCATCCAATAAGTTAACTCCTGTGGTCTTTATTAAGGGCATTGCCGTTGCTCATTGGTCTCTGTAGCGCATGTCTTTAGGCTGTTTTACATTATTACTCTGTGAGCCACGTCATCTTGGTAAAGGCTGTAAAAACTAGTACTAAATAAAGAGGCTCATATCTCTGGATCTGTATGGCAGATTTAACAAAAAATGGAATAGGAATAAAATATAAAGCAAATCATTTTGATTTTTGAGTGTTTTCTAATTCCTTATCAGTCACTGTTAATAAGAGTAGTCTATGTACTGCTAATCCCTAGGACCCACGAGTATCAGTAAAACATGGGATTTATTAATACATGGAGATGAAAATTTGTGGCTCTTTCCTTGAAGTGCTTGCTCACAACACCGTATTAATCGAACTGGTGCTATCCGATTATTTTATCTGATTGCACTTGGACCAATGATATGTAATGGGGCAATGCTGATCAATATTTCTTTCTTACACCAATTTGTCATAAGAAAAATAATCACAAAATGCTGCTATTTGACGCATATATCAGACGAGACTCTCCCATTCAAGTCTATGATTGCGTGGAAATCACCGAACTGCACTTGGATGACATCTGAGAGCAGTCTGATTTCCGCGGACACAGTGTGCTCCAATTCTCACATCCGAGATAATCGGATCGAACTATGCTGACAATGTGATCAGAATGTTATTAGTATAATCAACTTGATTATCTCAAATGAGAGGATCTACGGTCGCGTGACCCTAGCCTGAGGGAGTTTTTGGCTTGGCTATCTTCATGTCTATTGAGGCCTCATTCAGACGTCCATTTTTTTGTGCATGATAAAAAAAGAGAACAGTCCCCACCTGCAGAACCGAGGGTGTCTTGATAATTGCCAATAATTTCCATCTGTTGTCTATTCCATTTGCACAACAGCATGTGAAATTGATTGTCAATCAGTGTTGCTTCCTAAGTGGACAGTTTGATTTCACAGAAGTTTGATTTACTTGGAGTTATATTCTGTTGTTTGTGTTCCCTTTATTTTTTTGAGCAGTGTATATAAAAAATTTTCAAGCTGCTCTTACCCATTAAACAATAAAAAATAGGCAGCACTCAGATGACACGTGAACGGCTTCCAAGTGCTATCTATTAATTTCACGGACCCATTCACATGGGCGAGTTTGATCTGCAAATCCAATAAAAAATGGACATGACTGTTTTTTTTTTTGTAGGCAATTACCCTATCCCCCCCAAAACCCATTAACTATCATCGATCCGGTTCTAACCAAGAAACACATAGATATCTAAATGAGTTCTTAGACATGGTACAAGCTCTAAACATAACCATAGGGCACAATTCACATTTCGGGTGCCAAACTTTCGAAATGCAGTACATCTGGTGTATGTTGTAGGTCTGCCATGCTTTATAATGCAGAGACGTCTTGTTCACCACATGGAATGCACTTTTTCAAGTGTGAGAAATACAACTGAAGCCTCAAATGCAGGGTGAGCTGAGACTTGTTCCCCCAGAATTCAGTGGATACACGCACAATGCTCTCCAATATGAGCCTGCCATTAGGGTTCTGATGATTTGGGTCACTGGGTCCCCCCAACAAATTATATTTTTTTACCTAGAGACCTCTACCAAATTTACGTTGCAAAATCAAGCAGTTACCCATATAATTTGTTAATAATTTACCGGATTGTTTTTTGGGGACCTACAATATGAGATTACGGTAGTTTTAATTTTTTTTTCATAGGGGAAGGCTCTTGATAAAATCGGAGTAGGGAATGTTGCAGGCCTTATTATCTATTTACAAAGAATATCAGTACCCAAGCCAAAGGATGATCCAGAGACCTTCAAGAAAGACTTAGAATTTGGAGGAGTGCCGGTGAGAGTCTACCAGCCCCGATCTCCTTCAGCGGGAGGCAGAAAAGGAGTCATGTTCTTTCATGGAGGAGGATTCGTGCTTGGAAGTATTGGTAAGCAAATCATAGGTTCATCCTTAGCTGTTCATTTGTCTTAGGGCTCATGCACACAGCTGTATTATAGGGGTTGTCCATTAATGGGTCTGCAGCTCTCACACTTTCTTCGTATGTCTGAGTTTTGTCCGAGGAATTGTGAGCGAGGCAGTCCATTAGTAGTTGCATAATTACAGTCATGGCCAAAAGTATTGACACCCCTGAAATTCTGTCAGATAATATTCAGTTTCTTCCTGAAAATGATTGCAAACACAAATTCTTTGGTATTATTATCTTCATTTAATTTGTCTTAAATGAAAAAACACAAAAGAGAATGAAGCAAAAAGCAAAACATTGATCATTTCACACAAAACTCCAAAAATGGGCCGGACAAAAGTATTGGCACCCTCAGCCTAATACTTGGTTGCACAACCTTTAGCCAAAATAACTGCCACCAACCGCTTCCGGTAACCATCAATGACTTTCTTACAATGCTCTGCTGGAATTTTAGACCATTCTTCTTTGGCAAACTACTCCAGGTCCCTGATATTTGAAGGGTGCCTTCTCCAAAGTGCCATTTTTAGATCTCTCCACAGGTGTTCTATGGGATTCAGGTCTGGACTCATTGCTGGCCACCTTAGAAGTCTCCAGTGCTTTCTCTCAAACCATTTTCTAGTGCTTTTTGAAGTGTGTTTTGGGTTATTGTCCTGCTGGAAGACCCATGACCTCTGAGGTAGACCCAGCTTTCTCACACTGGGCCCTAAATTATGCTGCAAAATTTGTTGGTAGTCTTCTGACTTCATAATGCCATGCACACGGTCAAGCAGTCCAGTGCCAGAGGCAGCAAAGCAACCCCAAAACATCAGGGAACCTCCGCCATGTTTGACTGTAGGGACCGTGTACTTTTCTTTGAATGCCTCTTTTTTCTCCTGTAAACTCTATGTTGATGCTTTTGCCCTAAAAGCTCTACTTTTGTCTCATCTGACCAAAGAACATTCTTCCAAAATGTTTTAGGCTTTTTCAGGTAAGTTTTGGCAAACTCCAGCCTGGCTTTTTTATGTCTCGGGGTAAGAAGTGGAGTCTTCCTGGGTCTCCTACCATACAGTCCTTTTTCATTCAGATGCCGACGGATAGTACGGGTTGACACCGTTGTACCCTCGGACTGCAGGGCAGCTTGAACTTGTTTGGATGTTAGTGGAGGTTCTTTATCCAACATCCGCACAATCTTGCGTTGAAATCTCTTGTCAATTTTTCTTTTCCGTCCACATCTAGGGAGGTTAGCCACAGTGCCAGGGGCTTTAAACTTCTTGATGACACTGCGCACGGTAGACACAGGAACATTCAGGTCTTTGGAGATGGACTTGTAGCCTTGAGATTGCTCATGCTTCCTCACAATTTGGTTTCTCAAGTCCTCAGACAGTTCTTTGGACTTCTTTCTTTTCTCCATGCTCAATGTGGTACACACAAGGACACAGGACAGAGGTTGAGTCAACTTTAATCCATGTCAACTGGCTGCAAGTGTGATTTAGTTATTGCCAACACCTGTTAGGTGCCACAGGTAAGTTACAGGTGCTGTTAATTACACAAATTAGAGAAGCATCACATGATTTTTCGCACAGTGCCAATACTTTTGTCCACCCTCTTTTTTATGTTTGGTGTGGAATTATATCCAATTTGGCTTTTGGACAATTCTTTTTGTGTTTTTTCATTTAAGACAAATTAAATGAAGATAATAATACCAAAGAATTTGTGTTTGCAATCATTTTCAGGAAGAAACTGAGTATTATCTGACAGAATTGCAGGGGTGTCAATACTTTTGGCCATGACTGTATGTTGCGTGAGTGTTGATAGACCAGTGCAGGAGATGAGTGTCTGATACTTTTATTTTACATGGTGGAATATAGTATTTAAGATGGGGTTGTCCACGTTCTAGATTCTATTTTGTAAGGTGCTGTAATAGCGTAATAGAGATGTCTTGGAGATGCATGAGTCCCCTCTACTATATGTCATGTGGAAGCTTTTTCTGTATGAAGTGGTCTATGGGAGAATATCTCTTTATATACTGATTCTGCTGGAGACTCAATGCACGGTAAGGAGTCAGAGGCCTAATCCTGAGAAGATGAAAGCCGGCAATATACAGTGCTTGGCGAAAGTATTCCGCCCCCTGGAACTTTTCAACCTTTTCTCATATATCATGCTTCAAACATAAAGATATCAAATGTAGATTTTTATTGAAGAAACAACAAGTGGGACACAGTTGTGAAGTTGAACGAAATTTATTAGTTATTTTAAATTTTTGTGGAAATACAAAAACTGAAAAGTGGGGTGTGCAATATTATTCGGCCCCTTTAACTTAATACTTTGTTGCGCCACCTTTTGCTGCGATCACAGCTGCACGTCGCTTGGGGTATGTCTCTATCATTTTTGTACATCGAGAGACTGAAATTCTTGCCCATTCTTCCTTGGCCAACAGCTCGAGCTCAGTGAGGTTTGATGGAGATCGTTTGTGAACAGCAGTTTTCAGCTCTTTCCACAGATTCTCGATTGGACTCAGGTCTGGACATACACTTGGCCATTCTAACACCTGGATACGTTTATTTGTGAAACATTCCATTGTAGATTTTGCTTTATGTTTGGGATCATTGTCTTGTTGGAAGACAAATCTCCGTCCCAGTCTCAGGTCTTTTTCAGACTCCAACAGGTTTTCTTCAAGAATGGTCCTGTATTTGGCTCCATCCATCTTCCCATCAATTTTAACCATCTTCCCTGTCCCTGCTGAAGAAAAGCAGGCCCAAACCATGATGCTGCCACCACCATGGTTAACAGTGGGGATGTCGTGTTCAGGGTGATGAGCTGTGTTGCCTTTACGCCAAACATATCGTTTGGCATTGTTGCCAAAAACTTTGATTTTGGTTTCATCTGACCAGAGCACCTTCTTCCACATGTTTGGTGTGTCTCCCAGGTGGCTTGTTGCAAACTTTAAACAACACTTTTTATGGATATCTTTGAGAAATGGCTTTCTTCTTGCCACTCTTCCATAAAGGCCAGATTTGTGCTATGTATGACTGATTATTGTCCTACGGACAGACTGTCCCACCTCAGCTGTAAATCTCTGCAGTTCATCCAGAGTGATCCATGGGCCTCTTGGCTGCATCTCTGATCAGTCTTCTCCTTGTTTGAGATGAAAGTTTAGAGGGGCGGCCGGGTCTTGGTAGATTTGCAGTGGTATGATACTCCTTCCATTTCAATATGATCGCTTGGACAGTGCTCCTTAGGATGTTTAAAGTTTTGGAAATGATTTTGTATCCAAATACGGCTTTAAACTTCACCACAAGAGTATCACGGACCTGCCTGTTGTGTCCCTTGGTCTTCATGATGCTCTCTGTGCTTCAAACAGAACCCTGAGACTATCACAGAGCAGGTGCATTTATATGGAGACTTGATTACACATAGGTGGATTATATTTATCATCATTAGTCATTTAGGACAACGTTGGATCATTCAGAGATCTACAATGAACTTCTGGAGTGAGTTTGCTGCACTGAAAGTAAAGGGGCCGAATAATATTGCACGCCCCACTTTCCAGTTTTTATATTTCCACAAACATTTAAAATAACCAATAAATTTCGTTCAACTTCACAATTGTGTCCCACTTGTTGTTGATTCTTCGCCAAAAACTTACATTTGGTATCTTTATGTTTGAAGCTTATGTGGGAAAAGGTTGAAAAGTTCCAGGGGGCCGAATACTTTTGCAAGGCACTGTATATGGGGCGGATGCTGGCAGTTAACCGACTCCTATGTCTCCCACTGCCACCATAAACATGCATGATAAGTTCGGGTGTACAAGTTAATTTTTATGGGAGAACAGGATAAGTCACTGGTATTTCTTCTCTGGAACATTTCAGTCCATTTTGTACATGTGTTATCTGGGTTGCTATTTGTCTTCATCGTTCACAGATTGAAACCCCACCAATGGGGTCCCAAGCGCCTATGGTTTCAATCTGGTAGAAAGAATAAGCCCGCTATTTGTGATAAGGCAGAACATGAGCCAACCTCAACATCTGCTAAATGGCAGAACCACTCGCGTTCCCAGCCCAGCCAGCCCTTTGCTTCTCTTCTTCTCCACGTGGATGTGACTTCTCAGCATAGCTGTGTATGGGAAGTTCCAGATGCAGGTCTCTGGCTATCGATCATCAATCACACCTTTGTTTCCTCCTTTCTTCCTTTGTCTCTTTGTATAAAAAAAATAAAGGGGATATAGGGGTTAAAGAGCAACTAAACTATGAAGCTTTTTTTTTCTCCAATTTTGACAGGCATTTTAATGGCTTGTAGATAAGTGGGGTCCAGGTTCTGAGACCCCCATCGATCACTCAGTAGACCCCTGATTAGTGCGAAGCTCAGCAGATTGAAGTACAGATTGCTTGTTTGATAATTTTTTTTGTAGTAAAGCTTTTGACACTATTGCTTTGCAGCGCTGCGGTCCTGGCTTCAAATCCCACCAAGGACAACATTTGAAATTAGTTTGCATGTTCTTCCCGTGTTCCGTGGGTTTCCTCCCACTCTCCAAAAACATACTGATAGGGAATCTAGATTGTGAGCCCCAATGGGGACAGTGATGATAATGTCTGTAAAGCGCTAGCCAATATTATGGCGCTCTATAAGCAACGCATAATAATAATGATAATACTGAGTGGGAAGGGGAGGTGGTGTCATCTTTTGAAAGACAAGACGGTATTGTGAACCCCATTTGCAGAAGAAGCAGGGACCCGCCATTTGTGCCTACTATATCTGGCTCTCTTCCTGGTAGATCTAATATCATCTCTATATGATAACGTGACTGGTTACTATTTGCAACAGAGAATTGTTTTTTTATTGATAGAACTGATCCGATAACTCATGTCTTGTTTATTTGGTTTTAGACACGTACGACTCTCTCTGCCGATACCTAACAAAAAATTCTGGAGCCGTGGTCGTCTCTGTTGGGTAAGGGAGCATCATTCCGCTACCATTTCCTTACATTATAATTAAACTAATAATGTAGGTATGATGTATTATGTGTAATGTTCATAACTTCAGCCTTCAAGCATTGTGACAGCTAATTTCCAAAAGTGTTGTCCCAAGCAATCAATACGATTATAAAGGTGAAGTCTGTTTGGTTGTTTGGGGAAACTGCCCAAATTTTTGTCTTTAGAAGTCTGTATACACAAGGCATAATGGGGAAGTAAATCAAAGGATTTTCCCCTTTCCCAAATTATGTATAAGTGCATGCAGCTCTTTCAAAAACAAGCCCAGCAATACCTTTACATGGCCAGTCCATTCCTCCGTTACTGAGAAATCACCATTTGAATTGATATGCAAATGAGGCTGAAGAGCTATGGTAGATCTGAAGCCTCTGTCACTCCAGCTCTATTCTCCACACAGCGCCACTTCCTCCTGCTTGACTGACAGACTCCTTTGCTTAAAGTCGAACATAAAAGAAGCTGTCAGTTAAGCAGGAGGAGGTGGCACTGGGAGGGGTATAGAGCTGCAGTGATGTAGGCTTCAGATTTATCATAGATCTTCAGAATTTCCAGGCAAACATCATAGAAGCTGTCAGTCAAGCAGGAGGAGGTGTCGCTGGGTGGGGGACAGAGCTGCAGTGACGTAGGCTTCAGATCTACCATAGCTCTTCAGCCTAATTTGCATATCATTTCAAATACTGATTTCTTAGTAACAAAGGAATGGACTGTAATTATAAAGGTATTTCTGGACTTGTCTTTGAAAGAACTACACTTCTATATAAATAGTTTAAGGGGTGAAATCCTTCTGACAGATCTGCTTTCTCTTAGCAGATTTTTTTTAGATAATTTTTCATTCCTTTTTTCCAAGTGCCATAAATAAGTTGCAGTTTTGAATTCCACCCTTCAAATTAACATGAAATGTACAATAAAATGGAAGGCACAGGGTGGCAGATGGTGGGTGTAAACTGCAACAATTGGATCTAGCTCTGATCACTGCAGATACAGCTAGGCTCTAGCTACGGTATATCACAAGATGAGTAGGTTAGAGGAAGGGAGAAGCTGCCCATCGCAGTCACTTATCTATTAACTCTATGTGTTGGAAACATTTTGATCATTTAGGGCAGGGGTGGGGAACCTCAGGCCCCAGGGCCATTTGCGGCCCTCGATGACCTTTCATCAGGCCCCCGAGCAGATTCTCAGGGAATGCATTCTTGGGCAGGGAGCTGTATTTTGTTTGCCACAAGCTCATTAATTTGTTCTTGCTCTGTTAGCACACGCACGCAGTGTTCACTACTGAACATTGAAGGGCATGCAATGAAAGATTGTCATGAAACCAGTGCCAAAGTCAGGGTGTACTTTGTAGGCGGAGTTTGTATGACCCTCGAAGGATGGTATAAATATCCAAATGGCCCTTGGCAGAAAAAAGATTCCTCACCCCTGATTTAGGGGATCCCCAACTCAGGACCCGACTCTAATCCTTAGGGCTCAGATTAGCTGCAGAAATCTCTATCTCTCTGGAGGAAGTAGCCTGACCATGGCTTGTTAGTGGACATGGTGTGAAAATGCCGGGGTAATTATTAATATCTTAAGCAGAGTACCTCCAGACTTGGTAGAAGTAGTAAACAATGCTTGTGAGTACCGTATAATATTCAGGTATTTACTCTTGTTTCACAAAAAAAATGTGATTAATAATTTTAGGTACCGCCTGGCCCCAAAACACAGATGCCCGGCTGCATTGGATGACTGCATCGTGGCTACGCTTCACTTTCTGAAGACAACAGAAGAACATGGAGTAGATCCTTCTTCGGTTATAATATGTGGAGACAGTGCCGGGGGCAATCTCACAGCTGGGGTTTGTCAAGCTCTTGTGGGCAGATCAGATATTCCAAAGCCGCTTGCCCAGGTGATGATATACCCAGTGGTACAGATGGCGGACTTTAATGTACCATCTTACCAGCAAAACAAGTTGGTCCCATTGTTACTCCGAGAAAATGCTTTATACTACTCCCTGACCTATATAGGTGGTGATGTCTCTTTATCAAAAGAACTGATGATGGGCAGCCATGTTCCTCCCGAAGTAAGACAAAAATTAAGTAAATGGTTGAGTTCTGAAGAATTTAAGGTTGAAGGCTACAAACCTCACATCATGGCGCCTTTTAGTAAAGACATTTATGAGAAAATTAGGAAGGTTCTTGACCTTCCATGTTCTCCATTGTTCTCTGATGATGCTGTGATCCGGCAATTACCACAGGCCTACATACTAACTTGTGAGTTTGATGTTCTCCGAGATGATGGGATACTCTACAAGAAGCGGCTGGAGGACAATGGAGTCCCGGTCACATGGTATCATGTTAAAGATGGCTTTCATGGAATTGTCAGCTTTTTTGATCAACCTGATGTGATGTCTGGAAAGCTGGCTGTGGATAATGTTATTACTTATATTAAAAACCTTTGATAACTCGTACACGTGAAAAATTGATATTTTAGATAACCCAAAATCAAACGATGAACTTCAGCTTTATTTTTTCAGGCCTATTACAAAATTGTTACCTCTCACTCAAGGGTTTATTATGTCACTAAAGTTTCAATAGATGAGGTCCATACATGATGACATGTGTCAATGTTATGTAATCTGTAGTTTGTTTGAAAAAAGGGTCAGGTCAGGTCCGAACCTGAAACACGTCAATGAAAAACTACTTGGCCTTCTTCAAGAGTATGGAACTACTCTTCAACCAGTAGCAGCATGGTCAGTATCACACATCTATACCTCTTCACTGTTTGGCACAGTGCTTAAAGGAGAAGTAGAAAGGTACTTGACATCCAAAACATTGTCCATTTTTATCATCAATTGTATAAAAATCTGTACTGGAGCCACAATCTATCATTTAGTTATGACTTCCTCATATGGGGCATGCACTTTTTCGACTCTCGAGCCTGACTGTATTTCCTAACTATCTATTAATCCAGAACATTCGATAATCCACAACTGTTGAACACCTGTAAATGCCTAATAAAAGGAATTTCACTGAACTACTAATTTGTTTGTGTTCAGCTACTCACAACATAGTGATCTTTCAGATGTGCTAGTTTTCACCATAGGCCATTCATTAATGTGGTCTATGATCTTTTACAGTTTTCCTACGGTCATAACGTAATTCTATGGGACCCTCAAATCTGTTGTTTTATTACAAATGACCCCCAATGGCAGGGGGATTGCTACAATGTCCATAGGGTTTCAACCCTATTACTGATTGAGGGAAAATTGGGAATCAATAGAAGATAGGATTGAACAGAAGATCTTTGTTAACTTCCACTCTATGAAACAGGGATATCTGACCCAACACAATAATCCTCCAAGCCAAAGGTTACAGGAACTTGCTGCCTTGGTCCTTAGGTGTGGCCTGCTTAGTGTACAGTTCCGTTAAGAGGACATGGGATAACTAGCTATATAATGGCGAGGCCTACTCCCTAATGAGGACTGCTAGAGGTTTGCACAACGGACCTGTGTCAGTTCCAGGAGTCTATTGCAGGGCCATCACCACTATTTTCCACAATTATGGACTACAAAAGTCTCAATGATGTTTCCCAAGTTCCCATCACACTTCTATCTGAAGATATTAAGCCTGCTTTTTTCAGCCAGCCAAGAACTAGGAATAAATGTCCAATCCAATCTCTGATCTACCTGGGGGAAACTCTGAGTCAGCCTCACTATGTTTTGGAAAAGGACTGCAATGGAAACATTGGGGTCCAAGAAAGCAGGGGATGCCGGATAACAGAGTGGCAAGTGAAGCAGGAAGCACCAGATATTGCAGTAGGGGCAGTCACATACAGGAGCAGCAGAGAAGTACATGCAGTACAGACCTTCAGCAGGAACATGATTAACAGCCGAGACATGTATGCAATCAATATCTTGTAGTAGGAATATGGTTAAAAACAGAAACGGAAATGCAATTTGTTAACTTGGTTGCATACGGGCAATTACACACAGAAATAATGTACGTATAGGCTATCTGGTAACTTGCTTGCAGAGACAAAGTTGTAAACAGCACAAGCATTAGCAGAGATATGACTGAGCTAGGAAATGGTTGCAGATTGCTGGACAGCAGACGGGTGTTTGCTGGTGAGATGATTATTCACCTGGCTGGATCTGAAAAGATGCGACAAAGTCCTTTAAATCTCCTGGTAACTGGATGCAATGCTTCCTGAATACTCAGTCACACATGGATGCCTGAGCCGTCCTTAACACACCTTAGGTGATGAGCTTAAAGATGGTTTTCAAAGTAACCTGGCACAGGCTAGTATTAAGGGAGCTGGCGATCACGTGACAGGGGATAGTAAAATCCGGCCCTGATCATGTTCTCCAGGTCGAGACCCCGGAGATTTTCCGATGATGGGGGGCACTATACACTTATTTCTCAGCGCAATTAAAAAGCAGTGCTGTGGAATAAGCACCCTTAACTGCCGCCATTAAAAGGTATCGGTGGTCGTTAAATAGAACCTGTCATCAGAAAAAAAATGCTATTAACCTGCAGATATGGGGTTAATCTGCAGGTTAACCCCTTCACTCCGCACCCCATTTTCATGTTTTTGTTTTTTCCTCTCCTTCTCAGAGCCATAACTCATTTATTTTTCTGTCCACATAGACATATGAAAGCTTGTTTTTTGCAGGTCGAAGTGTACTTTTGAATAACACCAATAATTTTACCACATAGTGTATTCGAAAAAGGGGGAAAAATTCCATGCGCAGTGAAATTTTGAAAAAAAAACAACACAATTCTGACATTTTTCAGGGGAATTGGTTTTACGGTGTACATTTTGTGGTAAAAATGACAATACAATATGATTCTCCTCATCAATACGATTATGGCGATGCCAAATATATCTAGCTTTTTTTATTGTTTTAGTGGTAAAAAAAATCTGAAGTTTGCAAAAAAAAAACTGTTGTGTCGCCATTTTCTAAGACTCTTAACATTTTTATTTTTGTCTGATGGAGCTGTATCATAGTTTGTTTCATTCCGAGGCGAGATGATGTTTTTATTAGTGCTATTTTTGGATAAACGTGACATTTTTTTATCGCTTATTACAGCTTTTCTATGTAATTGTGGCCACCAAAAAGCCCCCGTAATTTTGGCAATCTTGAATTTTTTTTGTTAGAGCTCATCCCCATTTGCGAGAAAAAAAAGGTCCGTTTTCTGGGTGGAAAAAACGGACCTATTCTATGCGATTGTCATGTGAGTGTCATGCGAGTAATGCAATTTCCACCTTCCAATCGTAAGGTGACATTAAACCAAAAATTATTAACCCATTCGCCACCGCTACAGGGCAATAGAAATAGAGAGGCTAAGTGCCAGAAAAGGTGCATCTTATAGATTCGCCTTTTCTGGGGTGGCTAGGGGAAGATTTTTTTTTAGCTGGGGGGGGGGGCTAAAACAATGGTCTCTCTCAAGGCTATAAAAATCTGCCCTCACTCACCTGCTTTACCGCTCTGGTTACGATTTTACCGCGGGAGCCCACGCATCTTTTTCCTGGAATTAACCCTTGAATTTAAGAGCTACAGCTCTCAAATTTTAAACACATACACTACTAACATTTTTAGTCAGGGACATATAATAAAAATAGGGATATGCAATGGCTTACTATACGTAAACCATGTCTAATATCCTGTCGGGTTCTGAAATGATTTGACAGAAGCGGGCAAATGAATTACCGGCTTTTGTTCTATCTTACTGTGCCAAATAAATATATATGTATAAATATATATTGTGAGAATCATGTGGGAATAGTGGATGAGGGCAGGTATATCTCGCCCAGATTCCTCTCCTATGTGGCCTAGTCTGGTCAGTATCGCACCTGCTTACTAATGGATAATGGGAGGTGGATATATAAGGATGCCAGGTGGTTGTGTGAGTGTCTCAGCCTGGGAACACAGAGAGCCTGTCTGTGTGAGAGACACACACGTAAGTGGAAGCAGTGCCCACTGCAACTGTGGTTTGGCTGGACGGGAGAAGCCCGCCAGTTGGTAGTTAGGTTGTCCATTGTTTAGTTAGTGCCGGACAGGCAAGGATTTGTTTTATGTTTTATTTCCTTTTGCATTGCTTTCACCGTTAATAAACCTGACCCAGGGTCAGTTATACACGAATCCCCGCTCTGCGCCTGAGTTTCATGCTGAATGCACATGACCTTTGACCCCAGCAAAGGCGATCCCGGAGTGTTTTATCACATTGTGGTGGAGAATGCGGGCATCACGTTGCAAGCATGAGCATGGAGGACGTGGTGAAAGCGCTGGTACAGTCCACCGCCGTCCAGCAAGAAGCAAATCGGGTGATGATGGCCCAGCTGAAGGAGTTGGTGGACATGACAGCTACCGATCGTTCGCTTCTCCAGCAGGTGGCGCAGCGCCTGGCAAGCCTACAGGAGGTTAACCTGGAAGCCGAGTCGAGAGTGATTCACGTGAGTCGGTACTGGCAGAAAATGACGCCTGATGATGACGTCGAGGCATACCTGACCACGTTTGAACGGACGGCGGTGCGAGAAAAATGGCCGAAGGCACGATGGGCCGGCCTGATTGCCCCGTTTCTTTCCGGTGAGGCCCAAAAGGCGTATTATGACCTGGAACCTGAAGCTGCGCAGGACTTTGACAAATTGAAAGCCGAGATCTTGGCCCGGCTGGGAGTGACGACCGCTGTCCGGGCACAGAGAGTGCATCAATGGACTTATCAGCCGGATAAACCACCGCGGTCCCAGATGTTCGACCTGATCCACGTGACGAAGAAGTGGCTACAACCCGAGGTGTTGACAGCGCCAGAGATAATCCAGAGAGTCGTCCTGGACAAGTACCTGAGAGCTCTACCGCCAGCCCTGAGGAAGTGGGTAAGCCATGGAAATCCTACGACGGCAGATCAACTGGTGGATCTGGTTGAACGTTACTCCGTGGCGGAAGGACTCCGAGACGACGCTACCCCACCTCGTTCTTCATCATCTCCACGTGGAACCGGTAAGACTGTTCCAGGGAGTAGGGGAGATGGAAAAATCCCTAAGACAGTGGGGGAGGAAAACGGGACTGCCCGCACTGCGAGGCCGAGAGTAACGAACTATGGTCTAAGCAAGGGGCCCGTTAGGTGTTTCCGCTGCCAAGAGATGGGACATATTGCTGCGAACTGTCCGGTCACTACTGAACCCATGCAGTGCGACGTCACAGACTCTAAAAACCGCATGTCTATGGTTGCACGGGTAGTGAGTGTGAATGCCGGTCAAAAGGATGTGGAAAAACACTTGTGTGATTTAACTGTTGATGGCAAAAATGTGGTGGCATTGTTAGACTCGGGAAGTGTGGTGACTCTGGTGAAGGCCAGTCTGGTGCCAGCCCCGACTGGGCCATCAGACAAATTCTCTGTAACGTGTGTGCATGGAGACACCTGTTCGTACCTCACCACAGTCATATGCATTACAACTTCCTATGGGTCTGTGCAACATAAAGTGGGACTCGTCCCGGCGTTGTTGCATGATGTTATCCTGGGCCGGGATTTTCCCCACTTCTGGCAATTGTGGGAGAATCAGTTGATGCCCTCGGGTAATAGTGTACATGATTCTTCTCCCAGGGAGCGTGTGGGTCCCGAACCCCTGGAAGAGGTCTCCCTGGAAGACTCGGGGGAAGAGTCTGCGGGAAATGACCTGCAGTTCCCGTTTTCAGTCATGGCGGGTGATAATGAGGAGACCGGGGAAGAGGAGGAGGCTGACAGCCGTCCACCTCCCCGTTTGCCGGATTTAGAAGTTCAGAAAGATGACTTCCAAAGCGAGCAAATAAAGGATCCTACCCTTTCTCAGGCTAGGACAAATGTAAAAGTGATAAATGGGGTGCCCGTAGAACCTGGCTCTAGGCTGGCATATCCTTACATGGTTCTGGAGAATGAATTACTCTATCAGATAGAGAAAAAGGGGGAAGATACGGTGCAACTATTAGTCGTGCCAAAACCCTACCGGCGGCAGGTCCTGGACCTGGCCCACGGACATGTGATGGGAGGTCACCTGGGAGTCCAGAAAACCACCGAAATGATATTACACTGTTTTGTTTGGCCAGGCATGCATCACGATATTCGTGTATATTGCGAGTCTTGTCCTGACTGCCAAGCCTCTGCACCTAAGCCCCGGTTCTGTAGCCTTTTGGTACCCCTACCTATTATTGAAGTCCCGTTTGAGAGGATTGGGATGGATTTAGTTGGGCCCCTTCCACGGTCTGCACGTGGACACCAACATATCCTGGTCATCTTGGATTATGCCACTCGTTACCCGGAGGCCATCCCTTTGCGTAACACGGCCACCAAGACGATTGCCAAGGAGCTGGTGCATGTGTTTAGTCGGGTCGGTATACCAAAACAGATACTCACCGACCAGGGGACCCCCTTTATGTCCAGGATAATGAAGGAGCTCTGCCGATTGTTACAAATCGAACCGTTACGCACATCCGTGTATCACCCTCAAACAGACGGGTTGGTCGAACGGTTCAATAAAACTCTGAAGCAGATGCTGAGAAAGGTGATAGACAAGGATGGGAAGAACTGGGACTATTTACTTCCGTATTTGCTTTTTGCCATCAGGGAAGTACCCCAGTCTTCCACGGGATTCTCGCCTTTCGAGTTATTGTACGCCCGACGTCCTCGCGGACTGTTAGACGTTGCAAAAGAAACCTGGGAGGGTCAGGTCACTCCATTTAAAACAGTGATAGATCACGTCACACAAATGCAGGACCGTATTGCGGCTGTTATGCCTATCGTCAAAGAACACATGATACAGGCTCAAGGAGCCCAAAAAAGAATCTATGATAGGGGCGCCAAGATCCGTACGTTTGCACCCGGAGATAGGGTGTTGATCCTGGTCCCCACGGTGGACAGTAAGTTCCTGGCAAAGTGGCAGGGCCCCTTTGAGATCAAGGAAAGAGTTGGTGAAGTAAACTACAAAGTATACCAGGCAGGTAAACGGAAACCTGAGCAGATTTATCATGTAAATCTGATAAAGCCCTGGAAGGATCGGTCTGCCTTGTCAGCGGAGCTGGCCCGTCCTGTCTGCTCGCATACCGTACCGGAGGTACGGGTTGCAGAGACTCTCTCGGAGCGGCAAAAGACGGAAGTCAGGCAGTTTCTACTTCACAACCAAAAGTTTTTCTCAGAAAAACCCGGGCAGACTATGCTAATGAAACATGACATCGTAACGGAACCTGGTGTCACAGTTCACGTAAAGCCCTACCGAATCCCGGAAGCGCGCCGTGAAGCCGTTTCCCGAGAAGTGAAGGCAATGTTAGAGTTAGGAGTCATTGAGGAATCGCACAGTGCGTGGTCCAGCCCGATTGTGCTAATTCCTAAACCGGACGGCACCATCCGGTTCTGCAATGACTTCAGGAAACTGAATGCGGTCTCAAAATTTGATGCCTACCCTATGCCCCGGGTCGATGAGTTAATAGATCGGTTAGGAAAAGCCCGGTATATTACGACCCTAGACCTAACAAAGGGGTATTGGCAGATCCCTCTGGCGGAGACTGCCAGAGAAAAGACAGCATTTGCTACCCCAGAAGGTCTATTTCAGTATGTGTATATGCCGTTTGGACTGCACGGAGCACCAGCGACCTTCCAGAGACTGATGGATCGAGTCCTGAGGCCACATAGGCGGTACGCTTTGGCCTATTTGGACGACATTGTCATTTACAGCTTGGACTGGGAGACTCATCTCCAGAAAGTACAAGCTGTGATTGACGACCTGTGGGAGGCAGGTCTAACTGCGAACCCCAAGAAATGTCACATCGGGCTAGAAGAAGCCCGGTATTTGGGGTATGTAATTGGGAGGGGTGTTGTTAAACCCCAGGTTGATAAGATTCAGGCGGTTCAGGACTGGCCACAACCTGTCAACAAGAAGCAGGTGCAAGCCTTCCTGGGGATCGCCGGTTATTATCGCCGGTTCATACCCAATTTTGCAGCCATCGCTACCCCCCTGACGGATCTTACAAAAGGGAAAGACTCCGTCATGATTAAATGGAGTTTAGCGGCTGAAGAAGCCTTCCATAGCCTAAAACGGGCACTTTGCTCTCAGCCCGTACTGGTGACTCCAGACTTCCGCAGCGAGTTTGTGGTACAAACGGATACCTCTGATACCGGTATCGGGGCCGTACTCTCACAAGTGAGGGACGGAGTGGAACACCCAGTCCTCTATCTCAGCAGGAAGCTGAATAAACACGAGCAAAGGTATGCAGTCGTGGAAAAAGAGTGCCTAGCCATTAAGTGGGCTCTAGAGGCCCTCAAATATTACCTGGTGGGCCGAAAGTTCAGGCTGATCACTGACCATGCCCCTCTCAAGTGGATGCACTTGAACAAGGAACGGAATAGCCGGGTGACCTGGTGGTTCCTTGCCCTGCAGGCCTACACTTTTACGGTGGAGCACCGCCCAGGGGTACAGATGGGGAATGCAGATGCCCTGTCCCGAGTGCACTGTTTGGCGGGTGTCATTGCTCGACCAGAGTGGTCTGAGCAGAAGGGGGGGATATGTGAGAATCATGTGGGAATAGTGGATGAGGGCAGGTATATCTCGCCCAGATTCCTCTCCTATGTGGCCTAGTCTGGTCAGTATCGCACCTGCTTACTAATGGATAATGGGAGGTGGATATATAAGGATGCCAGGTGGTTGTGTGAGTGTCTCAGCCTGGGAACACAGAGAGCCTGTCTGTGTGAGAGACACACACGTGAGTGGAAGCAGTGCCCACTGCAACTGTGGTTTGGCTGGATGGGAGAAGCCCGCCAGTTGGTAGTTAGGTTGTCCATTGTTTAGTTAGTGCCGGACAGGCAAGGATTTGTTTTATGTTTTATTTCCTTTTGCATTGCTTTCACCGTTAATAAACCTGACCCAGGGTCAGTTATACACGAATCCCCGCTCTGCGCCTGAGTTTCATGCTGAATGCACATGACCTTTGACCCCAGCAAAGGCGATCCCGGAGTGTTTTATCACAATATATATATATCTCCTAGCTGAAGAGCCCGGCGTTGCCCGGGCATAGTACCTAACTGTGGGTCCCGCTGTCTTCCTTAACATCCCCACTCTCCACCTGCCGTCCCATTCTATACCTCAGCAGCCGTGCTCTACATCCATGTCCCGGTGTCCCTCCACAGCCCCGCTCTCTTCTTCCACAGCCCCAGTCTCCTGCTCTCTCCCTCCACAGCCCCATTCTCTTCCTTCACAGCCCTGCTCTCCCCGTCCACAGCCCCGTTCTATTCCTTCGCAACCCTGCTCTTCCCGTCCACAGCCCCATTCTCTTCCTTCACACCCTGCTCTCCCGTTCTCTCCCTCTACAGCCCTGCTGTCTTCCTTCCTCCACAGCCCTGCTCTCCATGCACCATACGCGATGACGCCGGGACCAGGAGAGAGAGGTGCGCAGATCGTTCGTTTGGCCGGAGTGGGCGGAGCTGGATGGAGTGGGTGGAGCTAGAGCAGAGCTGCAGCGCATGTGATTGGGCGACCTGCAGGGGGCGTGACCTAGCACGGGCGGAGTGGGTGGAGCTTGCCAGAGTGGGCGGAGCTAGAGCGGAGCTGCAGCGCATGATTGGGTGGCCTGCGGGGGCGTGGTCTAGCGCTGTAGTAGGCCGCAGTAGAAGTCTGGGACTAAATTTAGACCGGGAAGCTGCAGGGGAGAGGGGGGATAGCGCAGTTGGTGACGGGGAGCACCGACTGAGCCGGGACAGGGCTGGGAGGGTGCCGGAACTATTCAATCCTGAAGACTGTCTTCCTCACAGCCCCGCTCTCCATGCATTGTCCTGCTGTGTCCGTCCTCAGCCCTGCTCTCCAACCGCGTCCTACTCTGCTGCTTCGTGATTGGTTGGTGATACACACACATTCAGATTTATATATAAAGATATATATATATAAAAATTATATATAATATAATTATATATATAATATACATACATATATATAAAAGATATATAATATGTATACATATAGAATATATGTAAGCTAAACATATTAAAAAATATATTGTGTGTATATATATAGAGAGAGAGAGAGAGAGAGATGTCATTGACAAATACAATTAGTATAGTGTTGCTGTCTCTAAATTATAGGGGAATCCCACGCCATTTTGTTTATTGAAAAAATCATTTATTAATTACAGTTGTGGCCAAAAGTATTGACAGCCCTGCAATTCTGTCAGATAATACTCAGTTTCTTCCTGAAAATGATTGCAAACACAAATTCTTTGGTATTATTATCTTCATTTAATTTGTCTTAAATGAAAAAACACAAAAAGAATTGTCCTAAAGCCAAATTGGATATAATTCCACACCAAACATAAAAAAGAGGGTGGATAAAAGTATTGGCACTGTTCGAAAAATCATGTGATGCTTCTCTAATTTGTGTAATTAACAGCACCTGTAACTTACCTGTGGCACCTAACAGGTGTTGGCAATAACTAAATCACACTTGCAGCCAGTTGACATGGATTAAAGTTGACTCAACCTCTGTCCTGTGTCCTTGTGTGTACCACATTGAGCATGGAGAAAAGAAAGAAGACCAATGAACTGTCGGAGGACTTGAGAAACCAAATTGTGAGGAAGCATGAGCAATCTCAAGGCTACAAGTCCATCTCCAAAGACCTGAATGTTCCTGTGTCTACCGTGCGCAGTGTCATCAAGAAGTTTAAAGCCCCTGGCACTGTGGCTAACCTCCCTAGATGTGGACGGAAAAGAAAAATTGACAAGAGGTTTCAACGCAAGATTGTGCGGATGTTGGATAAAGAACCTCGACTAACATCCAAACAAGTTCAAGCTGCCCTGCAGTCCGAGGGTACAACAGCGTCAACCCGTACTATCCGTCGGCGTCTGAATGAAAAGGGACTGTATGGTAGGAGACCCAGGAAGACCCCACTTCTTACCCCGAGACATAAAAAAGCCAGGCTGGAGTTTGCCAAAATTTACCTGAAAAAGCCTAAAACGTTTCTGGAAAAATGTTCTCTGGTCAGATGAGACAAAAGTAGAGCTTTTTGGGCAAAGGCATAAACATAGAGTTTACAGGAGAAAAAAGAGGCATTCAAAGAAAAGAACACGGTCCCTACAGTCAAACATGGCGGAGGTTCCCTAAAGTTTTGGGGTTGCTTTGCTGCCTCTGGCACTGGACTGCTTGACCGTGTGCATAGCATTATGAAGTCAGAAGACTACCAACAAATTTTGCAGCATAATGTAGGGCCCAGTGTGAGAAAGCTGGGTCTCCCTCAGAGGTCATGTTATGAGTCAGATTTCTGCCTCTCCTTTGCTGAAATCTAGATCCTCACATTCTGCAGTCTCCTGCTCTGCATCTGCTGTAGAGGAGACAGCAGAGGAAATTGCCTTGCGGCAACTCTCTCCAGAGGCTAAGTCTTCTACTCCTGCATCTGAGCATGCTCATGGGACGAACTCCCATTGGAGTTCGGGAGTCAGGTGTTCAGGACCTGTGTCGGATCCCATTGGCTCCTCTTGGAGACCTGGAGATTTCCGGAAGGTCCCATTCACTATAAAAAGCGCACATGGCTGTTCCGCCATGCGCTAGTATACCCATACTTCTGCTGTATGTTTGTTGATGGATGCATGGACTGGTGAATGACTCATTGGAAACCCCTACCCTCTGATACTACGTCTGTGAGAGTGTTTGAGTTATTGCCAGTATCTGCGCCAGCGCGCTATTGCTCCATTGCCTCAGCAGCCTAGCATCAGCATTGCGCCTGCTAGTTAGCAGTGTCCTTGCAGCGGCTCTGTTCTCGCCGTGCTGCAGTTGCAGCTTTATGTGTGTCTGCGGTTGCGACGCATTACACCCGATCCTGTTCGGTAGGTCTAGACAGAGTAAGTACCGCCATCTAGTCATACTCCTGTGACCAGATACCGCGGTTGCAGCGCTGTAGTTCTGTGTCCTAAACAGACTCAGCGTTTTTGTGTTCATTATTGTTTGTAGTACTCTGTGAGTTTAACAGAGTCTGTGCTGTGCACTTTGGGTGCAGTTAACCCTGTGCACATTACCGCCTGATTGCTCTGCCATCACCTAGCAGCAGTTATTTCATCTTCTACAGGGTGGACCCCGAGTGGCGAAGGCACTTTATTTATATTTTTAAGTCTTAGAAATCCAGAGCAGAAAATGGTCGCACTCATTGAGATGAAGAGATCACCAATTTATTGGCATTCCAATTACATATCAGGTCGGGGGAGTGACATCAGGAGTGCACGAGAGGCTGACAACGGCCGTTTCGCGCTCACACAGGGCGAAACGGCCGTTGTCAGCCTCTCGCGCACTCCTGATGTCACTCCCCCGACCTGATATGTAATTGGAATGCCAATTAATTGGTGATCTCTTCATCTCGATGAGTGCGACCATTTTCTGCTCTGGATTTCTAAGACTTAAGGATTCACTTATACAAGGTCTACCACCCGGGATTTCCAGCTGATGGTCTTCTGTCTGCCGCACATCATTAGCGCATCCAAGGTAACAACGTTGCCGTCCGCAATTTCTTGTTTCTTATTTATATTTTTATTTAGTGCCTTCCGCCACTCCTAACATTATACTAGCGCCCGGGTCTGGCTAGTGATGGCAGATCAGCAGCAACTTATGCAATGCATTCGGCAGCTTGAGAACCGTTTAGTCACGCTTGAGAAGGCCCTCACCGCTGCACAAGCTACTGATGCTGCTGTACAGGCTCTAACTGATGCGGTAGGCTGTAAGTCAGTGTCCACCCTCGCACCGACAGTCACCCGCCTCCGGTTGCCCGATAAGTTTTCCGGGGATGGCGCCTCCTGTAGGGGCTTTATCAGCCAGTGCTCAATCAATCTGGAGTTGCTGGCCGCGCAATTCCCTACGGAACGGGCCAAGGTGGCATTTGCTATTTCGCTACTGTCGGGCAAGGCCTTGGAATGGGCTACACCTTTGTGGGAGCGCAGTGATCCTGATATTCAGAATGCAGGTCACCTGTTAATGGCTATCAAGCAGGTTTTCCTCGGCCCACGGGTCACGCACGATACTTCCCTGCAGTTACTCGCTCTTATTCAGGGATCCCTCTCGGTTAGCCAGTATGCCGTCCGTTTTCGGACACTGGCATCCGAGCTGGAATGGTCCGATAAGGCCCTTATTCCCGTTTTTTGGCGAGGGTTAGCGAAGCCTGTCAAGGATGCTCTCTCTACCAGAGAGATCCCAACTACCTTGGAGGAGCTAATTTCTGTCTCCTCACATATTGACCTCCGTTTTTCAGAGCGCGGTATGGAGCGTGCTCACTCCAAGCGGTGAGCTAGTCCAGCTCTCAAATTTTTTGAGCCTCTTGAGCTGCCTGAGCCAGAGGTTCTACCCCCAGAGCCCATGGAGGTGTCTTGTACCAGTTTTGATACAGCTCCGGCTCCAGTGTCCATTTGCGGTTGTCATCATGTGTGTGCTGCTTCTCAGGAAGCCAGCTCCCCGCAATGGTCGGACTCTGAGCCGGTCGACGAGTCTTTTGTTCCTCCTCATCTTAGGGCTCAGGTCCTCGCCTGGGCACACGTGTCCAATGCGCACAACCATCGGGGCTATATGCAAACCACGAAGCTATTGGCCGGCGCGTATTGGTAGGGCTCGGGACATCAAAAAATTTATTCAGGCCTGCACCTCATGTGCTCAGGATAGCCTTCCTAGGCGGAGAGTGGTGACGACCGCCGACTCACGGCGGCGCTCTGTTGCATCGCCCGCTGTCTCCCAGGGGTCCCTTCTGAAACCTGGTGACCTTGACTCCACTGACGCCTTCCATGTGTCCCGGTTCACTGTATCACCCACCAGGACACCAAGCTCGCCATTGGGCGAGTTTGAGCCCTATGCCACTGTAGGGCACAGGCTGATGGTCCGGAAGGCTCAGGAAGGGGGGCCCTAGGAGGGGGGGGTAATGTTAGGAGTCAGATTTCTGCCTCTCCTTTGCTGAAATCTAGATCCTCACATTCTGCTCTGCATCTGCTGTAGAGGAGACTGCAGAGGAGATTGCCTTGCGGCAACTCTCTCCAGAGGCTAAGTCCTCCTGCATCTGAGCATGTTCATGGGACGAACTCCCATTGGAGTTTGAGAGTCAGGTGTTCAGGTCCTATGTCAGATCCCATTGGCTCCTCTTGGAGACCTGGAGATTTCCGGAAGGTCCCATTCGCTATAAAAAGCGCACATGGCTGTTCCGCCATGCGCTAGTATAGCCATACTTCTGCTGTATGTTTGTTGATGGATGCATGGACTGGTGAATGACTCATTGGAAACCCCTACCCTCTGATACTACGTCTGTGAGAGTGTTTGAGTTATTGCCAGCATCTGCGCCAGCACCAGCGCGCTATTGCTCCATTGCCTCAGGAGCCTAGCGTCAGCATTGCACCTGCTAGTTAGCAGTGTCCTTGCAGCGGCTCTGTTCTCGCCGTGCTGCGGTTGCAGCTTTATGTGTGTCTGCGGTTGCGACACTCTACACCCGATCCTGTTCGGTAGGTCTAGACGGAGAAAGTGCCGCCATCTAGTGATACTCCTGTGACCAGATACCGCGGGTGCAGCGCTGCAGTTCTGTGTCCTAAACAGACTCAGCGTTTTTGTGTTCATTATCGCTTGTAGCACTCTGTGAGTTTAACAGAGTCTGTGCTGTGCACTTTGGGTGCAGTTAACCCTGTGCACATTACCGACTGATTGCTCGCCGACACCTAGCAGCAGTTATTTCATCTTCTGCACGGTGGACCCCGAGTGGCGAAGGCACTTTATTTATATTTTTATTTAGTGCCTTCCGCCACTCCTAACAGGTCATGGGTCTTCCAGCAGGACAATGACCCAAAACACACTTCAAAAAGCACTAGAAAATGGTTTGAGAGAAAGCACTGGAGACTTCTAAGGTGGCCAGCAATGAGTCCAGACCTAAATCCCATAGAACACCTGTGGAGATATCTAAAAATGGCAGTATGGAGGAGGCACCCTTCAAATATCAGGGACCTGGAGCAGTTTGCCAAAGAAGAATGGTCTAAAATTCCAGCAGAGCATTGTAAGAAACTCATTGATGGTTACCGGAAGCGGTTGGTCGCAGTTATTTTGGCTAAAGGTTGTGCAACCAAGTATTAGGCTGAGGGTGCCAATACTTTTGTCTGGCCCATTTTTGGAGTTATGTGTGAAATGATCAATGTTTTGCTTTTTGCTTCATTCTCTTTTGTGTTTTTTCATTTAAGACAAATTAAATGAAGATAATAATACCAAAGAATTTGTGTTTGCAATCATTTTCAGGAAGAAACTGAGTATTATCTGACAGAATTGCAGGGGTGTCAATACTTTTGGCCACAACTGTAAATACATGTCCACAATTTAGAAACAACAATAGACTAATTGTATTTGTCACTAACATATATATTTGATATATATTATATTTTGACTATATTAATAATATATATGATATATATATATATAATATATGTATATATTAAATATATACTGTATAATAATAATATATTAGCTATATATTATATGTGTATATATATATATATATATATATGTCTTCAATATAATATATTATATATATATATATATATATATTATTTCATGTGTGTATATATATATATATTTATATTCTATATATACTGTATATATTTTATATATATATATATATTATGGATATATATTATATATTACATATAAAATATATATATATTATTTTATGTGTATATATATTATTTACATATACTGTATCTTCTAAATATATTACATATACTAGCTAAAGAGCCCAGCGTTGCCTGGGCATAGTAACTAACTGTGGTTAGTTATAACAAATTATAATGATTATATTGCACATAAACACCGTGCATCTAATCCTATCCTGTGTGATACTGACTGCTGAGCCATGTATCTAATCCTGTGTGATACTGTCTGCTGAGCCATGTATCTAATCCTATCCTGTGTGATACTGTCTGCTGAGCCGTGTATCTGTTCCTGTCCTGTGTGATACTGACTGCTGAGCTGTGTATCTAATCCTCTCCTGTGTGATACTGACTGCTGAGCCGTGTATCTAATACTATTCTGTGTGATAATGACTGCTGAGCTGTGTATCTAATCCTATCCTGCGTGATACTGTCTGCTGAGCCGTGTATCTGTTCCTATCCTGTGTGATACTGACTGCTGAGCTGTGTATCTAGTCCTATCCTGTGTAATACTGTCTGCTGAGTCGTGTATCTCTTCCTATCGTGTGATACTGACTGCTGAGCTGTGTATCTAATCCTATCCTGTGTTATACTGACTGCTGAGCCATGTATCTAATCCTATCCTGTGTGATACTGACTGCTGAGCTGTGTATCTAATCCTATCCTGTGTGTTACTGACTGCTGAGCCATGTATCTAATCCTATCCTGTGTGATACTGTCTGCTGAGCCGTGTATCTCTTCCTATCCTGTGTGATACTGACTGCTGAGCCGTGTATCTAATCCTATCCTGTGTGATACTGACTGCTGAGCTGTGTATCTAATCCTATCCTGTGTAATACTGACTGCTGAGCTGTGTATCTAATCCTATCCTGTGTGATACTGACTGCTGAGCCGTGTATCTTGTTAGGAACGGCGGAACGCACTAAATAAATAAATAATAAAGTGCGTTCGCCGCTCGGGGTCCACCGTGCAGTAGGTGATATAACTGCTGCTAAGTAGTGGCAGGAGCAATATGGTGGTAATGCGCACAGGGTTAAACTTCACCCAGGTGCGCAGAGCAATCTCAGTTAATTCACAGAGATGCCAAATAAATACAAAAGACTGAGCCTGTTGAGGTCACAGTACTCTGTAAAAACGCACACACGGTAACAGGTCACAGGAGTAGCCCAAGACGGCGGCACTACGTCCGTCTAGACTTACTGTGTGCGGAGCGTCGCAACTGCGAATGCAAAGGAGGCTGCTACTGCAGCGCGGCGTGGACACTGCCGCTAAACGACAAGGCTAAGGCGCAAGCGCTATGTCGGACGCTAGCAGCTGTGGATGTTGCAGCAGAGGAGCACTGGCGCTGATTCTAAACTCAGTCCCTAACCACATACGTAATATCAGAGGGAAGGGGTTTCATAATGAGTCATTCACCAGAATCATACATCCGTCCTCATACACACAGCAGCAAGTAAGTCTATACTAGCACATGGCGGAACAGCCATGCGCGCCTTTTATAGCAGCCGGGACCTTCCACAAGCTTCCAGGTCTCTGAGATGGACCAATGAGCTCTAGAGCGGGACCTGAGCACATGACTCCCGATCTCCAATGGGAGATCGTCCCATGAGCATGCTCAGTAGGAGGACAGAAGGACTTAGCCTCAGGAGAGATCTGCTGCAAGGCAATCTCCTCTGCAGTAGATAAACAGCAGGAGACTGCAGAATGTGAGGGTCTGGATCCCTGTGGAGTAAACGCAGAAATCTGACGCCTAACAGTATCTAATCCTCTCCTGTGTGATACTAACTGCTGAGCCGTGTATCTAATCCTATCCTGTGTGTTACTGACTGCTGAGCCATGTATCTAATCCTATCCTGTGTGATACTGTCTGCTGAGCCGTGTATCTCTTCCTATCCTGTGTGATACTGACTGCTGAGCCGTTTATCTAATCCTATCCTGTGTGATACTGACTGCTGAGCTGTGTATCTAATCCTATCCTGTGTAATACTGACTGCTGAGCTGTGTATCTAATCCTATCCTGTGTGATACTGACTGCTGAGCCGTGTATCTTGTTAGGAACGGCGGAACGCACTAAATAAATAAATAATAAAGTGCGTTCGCCGCTCGGGGTCCACCGTGCAGTAGGTGATATAACTGCTGCTAAGTAGTGGCAGGAGCAATATGGTGGTAATGCGCACAGGGTTAAACTTCACCCAGGTGCGCAGAGCAATCTCAGTTAATTCACAGAGATGCCAAATAAATACAAAAGACTGAGCCTGTTGAGGTCACAGTACTCTGTAAAAACGCACACACGGTATCAGGTCACAGGAGTAGCCCAAGACGGCGGCACTACGTCCGTCTAGACTTACTGTGTGCGGAGCGTCGCAACTGCGAATGCAAAGGAGGCTGCTACTGCAGCGCGGCGTGGACACTGCCGCTAAACGACAAGGCTAAGGCGCAAGCGCTATGTCGGACGCTAGCAGCTGTGGATGTTGCAGCAGAGGAGCGCTGGCGCTGATTCTAAACTCAGTCCCTAACCACATACGTAATATCAGAGGGAAGGGGTTTCATAATGAGTCATTCACCAGAATCATACATCCGTCCTCATACACACAGCAGCAAGTAAGTCTATACTAGCACATGGCGGAACAGCCATGCGCGCCTTTTATAGCAGCCGGGACCTTCCACAAGCTTCCAGGTCTCTGAGATGGACCAATGAGCTCTAGAGCGGGACCTGAGCACATGACTCCCGATCTCCAATGGGAGATCGTCCCATGAGCATGCTCAGTAGGAGGACAGAAGGACTTAGCCTCAGGAGAGATCTGCTGCAAGGCAATCTCCTCTGCAGTAGATAAACAGCAGGAGACTGCAGAATGTGAGGGTCTGGATCCCTGTGGAGTAAACGCAGAAATCTGACGCCTAACAGTATCTAATCCTCTCCTGTGTGATACTAACTGCTGAGCCGTGTATCTAATCCTATCCTGTGTGATACTGGGCTCCCCCTGCAGTCTGTGTCAGAGGGTGGTCTGTGTTGGCACGGTAATATATTGTGTTATTTCCAGCTTTACAGAAGGATGATAACACCATAGAAATGATAAGAATAATAGGCCTCAGTTACCACAACTGTCTACAAAGAAAACTGTTGCTGATAGCATCAATCACAGCTCATTTTTCATCTTTTAAACAGCTCTGGGACAGCGTGGTGAGTTTTGAGTGGTGACTTTTGTGTTTCGACTTTTATGTGGCGAAACACTTGTATGTGTGGTGAAATGTGTGCTGAGGGTGGTATATGTGTTGAAGCACGTGGTAGTGTGTGGCGCATTTTGTGTGTGTGTTCATATCCCCGTGTGTGGTGAGTATCCCATGTCAGGGCCCCACCTTAGCAACTGTACGGTATATACTCTTTGGCGCCATCGCTCTCATTCTTTAAGTCGCCCTTGTTCACATCTGGCAGATGTCAATTTGCCTCCAACACTTTTCCTTTCACTTTTTCCCCATTATGTAGATAGGGGCAAAATAGTTTGGTGAATTGGAATGCGCGGGGTTAAAATTTTGCCTCACAACATAGCCTATGACGCTCTCGGGGTCCAGACGTGTGACTGTGCCAAATTTTGTGGCTGTAGCTGTGACACACACACACACACACACACACACACACACTGAGCTTTATATATTAGATTTATTATATGTATATATATTCTTTATATATTACATATATATATTATGCTTCTATATAAATAAATATGTGTATATAATGTATATATTATACATTTGATATAATATATATACTGTATGTCACATATGAATGTATTCTATGTGTATATATCTAGTGTTTTGTGAGCTGTCAGTGTGATTTTACTAAACCCGACAAATGAATTATCACCTATTCTGCTATGTATCTCTCTATTAAATATAATTATATATGTCTGTGTCTCACTGACATACTGTGTGTGTATATATATATATATATATATATATATATTCACCTATTCTATGTGTATACATGTATTATATCTTTTGTATTAGAACATAGTGTGATTTTACTGTATAGCCGCATATGATTTACCTATCTATCTATCTATCTATCTATCTATCTATCTATCTATCTATCTATCTATCTATCTATCTATCTATCTCTCTATCATAAATACATAGATATATATGTGTTTGTGTCACTGAAATGTATATATCTGTGTATTCTATGTGTATATATCTATTCTATCTAATCCTTTCTGACCTGTCAGTGTGATTTGACAGTAGCCGCATATAAATTGCCGGCTTTTTTCAAATGACACCGATGCGTATAAATCGGACAGCACTTGCATGGTGTGAGTGCTGTCAGATTTTTACACGCACCCATTGACTTGCATTGGAGATTTTCACCTGAAAATCACAGCAAATTGCAGCATGCTGCGATTTTTTTTCTCAGTCCGATTGCGGCTGAGAAAAAAAAAAAAAATCGCAAATGAAATGTCACCCATTGAAAAACATTGGTCAGAGTGCAATCTGATTTTTAATCGGAATGCACTCATCTGATTTTCGCATCAGTGAGTATGAGCCCTTACGGTGTTTACTGATCGGCATGTCCAATACTGAGCCAAGTGTCTGATCAAGATATGCAACACAAATCTATGTGTCCCTGAAAAAAATAGTGTATAGCACTCAAACACTATCTGAGTGTTGTCTGTTATTCACGGACGGAGAAGGTGGATAAGTTTTGTTTTGTTTATGTTGGTCGCCCTCCCAGGGCTGTGGGGTACTCGGTACCGGGCCGGTGTCAGGGGGATGTGTCACAGCAGCGGTGACCCGGTCCGTGGCCCTGGGTGCCCAAATCAAGCTTGGTTTTTGGTGGTTAATGGAATAGTTTGTGGCGCCACCTGTGGTGTTCGGCAAGGGAGGTGTTAAGCCGACGCTGCATGCAGATCTGCTGGGACTGATAGTGTGGTGCAGCAAAGATGGTGTAGCTCCCCACAGGTGGAGCTGTAGCCCCAGGGCAGTGTAAATGTGGTTGGCACGGGGATGTAGCACTGCCGACAGGGTAGGAAGCAGACAAGACACAGCGGGGTGCAATTTCTGTACCTTTACTTGATAACTGCAGTCCAGGGTCCTGATTACAGATGGTAACGGAGCAGGCTAGCCTGGAAGCAACTCAGGGATTCTCTCTCACAGACGGGCTGTGCAGTCTCCTTCCTAGCGCCTTGTGGTGTGAAGCACTCCAGTACTTAGTTACTCTAGAGTTCCTCCTGTCAGATGTTCTCAAGAACCTTACTTGCACGGCAGACAGCTGTAGCCTATCTCGGGGGCTCCTTTCTGCTCTATCCAAGCTGCTGTTGTGCCTCAAGTCTTAGATGGGACTAGAGCATTTACCGCCTCCTACGCCTCTGGTATCTGTTTCAGGACCTTTAGTATCCGTACAAGCATAGATACCAGGCTCCAGTTCATGCGCTCTCAAGATGAGGGAGCTCTCCTTCTTAGCTCAACCTCCAGCTTCTCTCACCACATCTGCACACTTCACCCTCCGCAGACTAACTGACCACTCCTTCCTCTTGGCCCACAGAGAGCACTCCTCCCCTTAATCCTGGTTCAGAGTTCCCCCTGCTGGCCTGGAGTGGAACTGTGTTGCATGTTTGGATTGACTGTGAGAGAGACCCATCATTGCCTCCAAGCCTGGCATTACCCTCCCCTGGAGGAAGGCAAAGCCAGTGTGGCGGCCATACTCCTGGGGGCGCCACATTTGCAAGAAAAACTGATCAAAATGGGGCCAATTTCTGATGAAACTCTGACCAGATAACTGATTACTGATAAGATCTTGGACCGTTTTTCTCAAGACGTTTGAATGAGCCTTGTGAGAAGCATGGGGGAATAGTGGATGAGGGTAGGTATATCTCACCCAGGTACCTTTCCTATGTGGCCTAGTCTGGTCAGTATCTCACCTGGTGACTAATGAGTAATGGGAGGTGGCTATAAAAGGATGCCATGTGGTGTGTTAGTTGCTCAGCCGGGGGGAACACAGAGAACATGTCTGTGTGAGCAACACTTGTGAGTGAAAGCAGTGCTTACGGTAACGCTGGTTTGCCTGGCTGGGAGAAGCCCTCCAGTTGGTAGTTAGTATGGACCCTGTTCAGTTAGTGCTGTACAGGCAAGGATTTGTTTTATTTCCTGTATGTTTTGCTTTCACCTGAAATAAACCTGACCCAGTGTCAGTTATGACCGAATTCTGGCTGTGCACCTGAGTTTCATGCTAAACCCATGTGGCCTTTGACCCCAGCAAAGGTGATCCCGAAGTGTTTTGCGCAAAGTATGCCAAAGAAATGGAGTAAAAGGAATAGCTGCCCCTTATCATATTATTGTGCTACTTCTCCTTTAAGTGTAAGTCATCTGCTACCATGTATCTACTACCGGCAATAACAATAGAGGATCACCAGGAAGTGAGTGAAGAATCTAGAAAGAGCTGCAGGAATGCTCGGAGTACTGTCTGCTCCTCTCTGTGTAATCGGCATTTTCCTTGTTTTGTGCCTTCTAATATTTTTGGGAGTAACTTGGTATGAATCCTCAAAAGCTCAGATCCCATTAGGGATTGCAAATCCTGATTTACTTCGCAGAATTCATACATTTTCCACTGGTGCATTCATCCTGGTGAGTCCACAGCCTGAACCCAAAGAATTTCTGATCTGTGGTTTGTTTTTCCTTTAATTTTGTCTTACAAATTTCAGGGTCCTAATTATGGTTGTGTGAGCCCACAACGGTCCAGCAGCTGGGATCAATGCAGTCATTGGGGTTTTACAAAACTACACTTACACCCTAATTATAATTGAAAAATGTTTAGGTGTGCAGAACTTGGTTTGCTGTGGTTTTGCAACAATTTATCCCAAAAATGTTCAAAAGTGGACAGTTTTGTTCTCTTTTATTCCCTGTTCTTTTTTATTCCTGCTGCTTCACTTGAATTTTCTGTTTTTTTTCTTATCCACCATACTGTTCTTCTTATTTAGTGCATCCAATAATCTTATTTTTATGGTCTTTTCCAAGGACATTGCTGACAGGTACCTGTAGCTCGTGTCTTTAGGCTGTACTGCATTATTAGGGCTCACACTCGCATGCGAGAAACTCGGACGAGCCTCACACGTCAATAACCGGCACTTGGGAGTGGAGCGTTCAGCTGCATAGAAATACATGCAGCTGAACGCTCCGATCCGGGTGACGGCGGCAGGGCCGGGTACTGACATGCGAGACTCGTCCGAGTTTTTTGCATGTGAATATGAGCCCTTACCCTGTGAGCCACGCCATGTTGGTAAAAGCTGTAAAAACTAGCACTAAATAAAGAGGCACATATGACTGGAACCTATAGCGGAATAAAAAAAAAATGGAATGCTCAAGGAATAAAATATAACTCTTTTGCTTTTTGAGTGTTTGCTAACCCCTTATCAGTCACTGATAATAAGAGTAGTCTGTGCACAGCTAACCTCTAGGACCCCCATGTGTCAGTAAAACAAGGCATTTATTAATACATGGAGGTGGAGATGTTGCTCTTTCCTTGAATTCTAAGTGCTCGCTCACACTACGGTATTAATCGAATGAGTGCTATACGATTTTTTTTTTTTTTTTTTTTTTTATCTAAGTGCATTCCGATTTCACAGAATGGAGAAATTTTGCTATCCATCTCCTCACAGTGTGCTCCAATTCTCGCATCCGAGAGCATCAAATCGTACTATGCTGACTGTGTGATCAGAATGTCATTAGCATAATCAACCTGATTATCTCAGATGAAAGAATTTATGGTCACGTGAACCTAACCTGAAACAGTGATTGGCTTGGCTCAGGCTCGGACTGGAACATAGGGGAACAGGGGAATCCCCCGCTGGGCCCCTCTGCGGATCTGTGTCCCCAAACCCACTGTGTGGGCAGCACTTGGCATAAATCACTTGAATCACTCTGTATAGAAAAAGCAGCATCTCATCATTCATTAGTCAAACTTCCCAGTGTATTATTAAATAGAGATATAGGTAAATTTGTGAACGAGGGTAGTGTAATATTTGTATGCAAGTTAAAAGTGGGCCCCCCCAATGTCTATGTTACTGGTGGGCCCTTGACACCCCAGTCTGACACTGGCTTGGCTATCTTCATGTCTATGAGGTCTCATTCAGAAGTCCATTTTTTTTGTGTACGACCATTATTTATCAGTAGGCTGGATCCAATTTTCATTCATTTTTTAGGGGGTTTGTGTGTCTGATATTATCATCAGTTTGTCATCTTTTTTCCCTTGTTTAAATGAAAAAAAAAAAAAATTTTATCTAAAAATTTTCCAAGCTTCTCTTACCAATTAAACAATAAAAATCCGCATCACTCGGACGACATGTGAACAGCATCCAAGTGCTATCCATTTCTTTCATGGACTAATTCACATGGGCGAATTTGATCTGCAAATCCAATCAAAAAGAGACATGACTTTTTTTTTTTTGTAGGCAAATACCCTATCCGCCCAAAAAAACACAAAAGCCCATAATCTATCATGGATGCGGATATAGCCATGAAATACATAGATATATAAATGAGTTCTTAGACATGGTACAAGCTCTAAACATAACCATAAGGCACAATTCACATCTCGGATGCCAAAGTCTCGAAATCAGAAAAATCTGGTGTATGTTGTAGGTCTGCCATGCTTTATAATGCAGAGACGTCTTGTTCACCACATGGAATGTAGTTTTTCAAGTGGGAGAAATACAACTGAAGCCTCAAATGCAGTGTGAGCTGAGACTTGTTCCCCCAGAATTCAGTGGACACACGCACAATGCTCTCCAATAGGAGCCCGCTATTGGGGGTCATATGGTCTGTGGCCCCCCCAAATTATCTTTTTTTACCTAGAGACCTCTACCAATTTTACGTTGCAAAATCAAGCATTTACCCATATTGTCTGTTAATAATTCACCGGATTGTTTTTTGGGGACCTTCAATATGAAATTATTTTTTAATTTTTTTTCATAGGGGAAGGCTCTTGATAAAATCGGAGTAGGGAATGTTGCAGGCCTTATTAATTATTTACAAAAAATATCAGTACCCAAGCCGATGGATGATCCAGAGATTTTTAAGAAAGACTTAGAATTTGGAGGAGTGCCGGTGAGAGTCTACCAGCCCCGATTTCCTTCAGCGGGTGGCAGAAAAGGAGTCATGTTCTTTCATGGAGGAGGATTCATGTTTGGAAGTATTGGTAAGCAAATCAGAGGTTCATCTTTAGCTGTTCATTTGTCTTCGGGCTCATGCACACAGCTGTATTATAGGGGTTGTCCATTAATGGGTCTGCAGCTCTCGCACATGCTCCGGATGTCCGAGGAAGTATAAGCGAGGTAGTCCATTAGTGGTTACATAATGATGTCACACGAGTGTTGATAGACCCGTGTGGGAGATGAGTATCTGATATTGTTAGGAGTGGCGGAAGGCACTAAATATAAATTAAGTGCCTTTGCCACTCGGGGTTCACCGTGCAGAAGATGTAATAACTGCTGCTAGGTGACGGTAGAGCAATCTGGTGGTGGTGTGCACAGGGTTAACTGCACCCAAAGTGCACTGCACAGACTCTGTTAAACTCACAGAGTACCAGAAATAATAAACACAAAAACGCTGAGTCTGTTTGGGACACAGAACTACAGCGCTGCACCCGCGGTATCTGGTCACAGGAGTAACACTAGATGGCGGTACTTACTCCGTCTAGACCTACCGAGAAGGATCGGGTGCCGAGCGTCGCAACCGCGAACGCAAGAGCTGCTACTGCAGCGCGGCTACAACAGAGCCGCTGCTAACACGCAGGCACAATGCTGACGCTAGGCTGCTTAGGCGATGGAGCAATAGCGCGCTGGCGCTGATACTGGCAATAACTCAAGCACTCTCACAGACATAGTATCAGAGGGTACGGATTTCCAATAAGTCATTCACCAGTCCATGCATCCATCCACAAACATACAGCAGCAGTATGGCTATACTAGCGCATGGCGGAACAGCCATGCGTGCTTTTTATAGCAAACGGGACCTTCCGGAAATCTCCAGGTCTCCAAGAGGAGCCAATGGGATCCGACACAGGACCTGAACACCTGACTCCCAAACTCCAATGGGAGTTCGTCCCATGAGCATGCTCAGATGCAGGAGTAGAGGACTTGGCCTCTGGAGAGAGTTGCCGCAAAGCACTCTCCTCTGCAGTCTCCTCTACAGCAGATGAAGAGCAGGAGACTGCAGAATGTGAGGATCTAGATTTCAGCAAAGGAGAGGCAGAAATCTGACTCCGAACATTACCCCCCCTCCTAGGGCCCCCTCCTCCCTGGGCCTTCCGGACCATCAGCCTGTGCCCTACAGTGGTATAGGGCTCAAACTCGCCCAAAGGCGAACTTGGTGTCCTGGTGGGTGATACAGTTAACCGGGACACCAGTCCCTTTCCCCTGCTGTCACCACTCGCCTAACTAAAATATTTAACGTCTCTCTCTTCTAGTATCTTTCCCTCCTCATTTAAGCATGCCATCATACATCTACTACTTAAAAAACCATCCCTCAACCAAAACTGTGCCGCTAACTATAGACCTGTCTCTAATCTTCCCTTCATCTCTAAACTCCTGGAATGCCTGGTCAACTCCTGTCTGATCTGCTATCTCTCTGATAACTCTCTTCTTGACCCTCTCCAATCCGGTTTCCGCTCTTTACACTCTACTGAAACTGCCCTCACTAAAGTCTTTAATGATCTATTAACAGCTAAATCTTGTGGTCACTATTCCATGCTAATTCTCTTGAATCTCTCTGCAGCATTCCACACGGTGGATCATCAGCTCCTCCTCACTATGCTCCGCTCCATCGGCATCAAAGACACGTTCTCTCCTGGTTTTCCTCCTATCTCTCTGACAGCTCCTTTACTGTATCTTTTGCTGGCTCCTCCTCCTCTCATCTTCCACTTACTGTTGGGGTTCCTAAAGGATCTGTTCTAGGTCCCGTCCTCTTCTTTGTACACTGCCCCTATTGGTCAAACAATCAGTAGATTTGGTTTCCAGTACCATCTCTATGCTGACGACACCCAATTATACGCTTCCTCTGCTGACATCACGCCAGCCTTTTTAGAAAACACCAGCGATTGTCTGAATGCTGTCTAACATCTTGTCCACACTATATCTGAAACTGAACCTGTCAAAGACTGAACTCCTTGTGTTGCCGGCGCAGTGCCCCGGCAGGCCCGCACAGAGCCCCGGCAGGCCCGCACAGACCCCAAGAGGCCCGTACAGACCCCGCCCGCACACACAGACACGCAGTGTCCACCCACGCACCGCCCACACTCTTCCCCCCCCCCCCCCTCCCGAACTGGATGTGCAAGTAAAGAAAGGGGTTTTTTGAATTCTGATATTTCTGTCCCATTAACTTGTATGGGGTTTCCGGTATCGGAATCGGCAATACCCGATACTTTTCGGGTATCGGTCCGATCCAATCCGATCCGATATTTCCCAATATCGGAAAGTATCGTTCAACACTACTTCTGATGTCTAAAAGTGAATGCCATATGGATGACAATACAGATGAAAAATCGTCTTTTTCTGGATGAAAATAATGATTTTTTTTTTTTAGACGCTCATGTAAACTTCATCACATAAGCAACTGCTTTTTATAAAGTGACAAAATTAATATTATGCAGAGTGAAAGGGTGATCTAAAACCAAAGGTGACTTTCATGCTAAATTTAATTCATAATCTAATCACTTTTCAAATATATTTCAGTTAAAATATTTCTACCTTTCCCTCTCTGCTCTAACTTCCTGTCTGCTTGTGTTTTTTTTTTTTTACTTCCAATGACATTTGTTTGAGAATCCCAGTGCATTTTGGGGTACTCACACGGGACATCATCAGGGGGCAGAGGCTGCGTTCACTGCCACAGCTGCTTTCCACACCATGAAAAGAAGCGTCATCTGTTTCAGAGACGGGACTGGTCCCTGCCGGGTCATCTCATCTCCTTAGATCCAGCAAGGGAGCGCACTGTCACTGTGCATTCAAAAGAACTGAGCACAGAAAGCTCATACTGAGTATGCATCAGAATTTACAACAGATGTATTATCAGGTGAGCAGGACTAGCCGAGCCTCCAAAACAGACATCATTTATGGCGCCTCATTTCAGAGAGGGCGCAGAGGCTGTGGCAGTGTCCACAGCTTCTGCCCTCTGATGACTGCTCATTCGCGTATACCAGCATGCACTGGTGAATCTCAAACAAAATGTCATGGGACGTTAAAAAAACAAAAAAAAAACAGGAAGTCAGAATGTAGAGGGTACCTTAGTGAATTTTTCATTGAAGTATATTAGAACACAAGATTAGATTATTAAACTGAATAGATATACTTTTAATGTGAAACTCGCCTTTGGTTTCGGACAGCCCCTTTAAGTTCAGCCGATTGGTTCAGCCCTCCACAGCAGTACCAGTTTCTCATGTGGCCCCTTGGGAAAATTAATTGCCCACCCCTGGTCTAGGGCATCGTAGGAACACTCCACGGCTACTGCTAGTTGTGCTGATAGGATCAGTGGTCTGCAATCTGCTTAGTTACCAACCTGTCTGGTTTTCTGGTGGCTTAGCCTGTTCCTGCCATCCTCCTCGGTGACCCGTTCATAACAGAATCACTAGCCTAACCGTAGACTCTAGGGTACTCAAAAGAAGGAAAGAATTGTAAAAAAAAAAAGGGAGTCAGCATTTTTTTAATATATTTTTTCCTCTGGGGCCACAGGAGGATTTTTTTCCTTAATGGAGACTAAGCAATTGTCCGATCGTGTTGAACAGCTCGCTGCTGAAGTGCGGGGAATTTCTGCCTATCTTGCTCAATCATCTGCTGTAGAACCAAAGATCCCTACTCCTGATGTGTTTTTGGGGGATCGGTCAATATTTTTGAATTTCAAGAATAACTGTAAACTATTTCTTGCTTTGAAGCCTAATTCATTGGGGAGCTCGGTGCAGCAGGTTAAAATTGTCATTTCCCTGCTGTGCGGCGATCCCCAGGACTGGGCTTTTTCTCTGACACCTGGAGATCCTATTCTGGCTAATGTAGATGCGTTTTTTCAGGCCCTGGGGTTGTTGTATGATGAACCTAATGCTATTGATCAAGCTGAGAAAACCTTATTGGCATTGAGCCAGGGTCAGGATGCTGCAGAGTTATATTGCCAGAAGTTCCGAAAGTGGGCAGTCCTTACTAAATGGAATGATGATGCCCTAGCAGCTCTCTTTCGTAAAGGTCTGGCAGAAACTGTAAAAGATGTTATGGTGGGATTTCCTGTCCCATCTGGTCTTAACAACTCCATGTCATTAGCCATTCAAACTGATCGACGCTTACCTGAACGTAAAAGTACGCGAGAGGCGGTGCTGCCTTTTGAACAAACTTCTGAACCCATGCAATGTGATAGGGTTTTGTCAAGGGCGCAATTTCAAGAGTTCAGAAGGCATAATAAGTTATGCTTCTTTTGTGGGGATGCCTCTCATGTTATTTCTGTCTGCCTTAACGAGAAAAACGTTTTGCTCACGCATTTGCGGTGGGCAGTGTACAGCCTAAGTTCCTGTTGGCAGTTACCTTGATCTGCTCCTTGTCTACATTTTCTGCTAAAGCCTTTGATTCAGGAGCAGCCTTGAATCTGATGGATCTTGACTTTGCCAAACGTTGTGGTTTCCCCATGGTGCCCCTGAGAACCACTATTCCCTTGAGGGGGATTGATGCTACCCTTTTGGCGGAGAATAAACCCCAGTTTTGGACCCAGGTAATAATGCGGGTCGCCCCGAACCATCAAGAGAATTGTAAATTTTTGGTGTTGCACAATTTGAATGATATTGTTGTGCTGGGTTTTCCTTGGTTGCAGGCCTATAATCCTGTTTTGGATTGGAAATCTGTCTGTGGTGAGTTGGGGTTGTCAATGTGTTCTAGGTGACACTCCTGTTTTCTCCACCTCTCCCCAGTCTCAAGATGTTCCTGATTATTTGGCTGATTTTTCTGATGTATTTAGTGAGAGTAAGTCCGGCGTCTTTGCCTCCTCATAGGAGTTATGACTGCGCAATTGAGTTATTGCCCGGCTGTAAATTTCCCAAGTTTCGGCTTTTCAACTTATCTGTACCTGAACATGCGATTTTAGATCAAGGAATCATTGGAGAAGGGTCATATCAGACCATCCTCTTCGCCTTTCGGTGCGGTTTTCTTTTGTGGCCAAAAAAGATGGCTCACTAAGGCCATGTATTGACTATCGTTCCCTTAACAAAATCACTGTTAAATATCAGTACCCGTTACCACTGATTTCTGATTTATTTTCAAGAGTTAAAAGTGCTTGTTGGTTTACCAAACTTGACCTCAGGGGGTGTATAATCTTATTCGCGTCAAGCATGGGGATGAATGGAATATGGCGTTTAATAATCCGGAGGGACATTTTGAGTACCTGGTGATGCCTTTTGGGCTCACTAATGCCCCTTCCAATCTTTTATGAACGATATTTTACGGGACCTTGTGGATAAGTTTTTAATGATTTATCTGGATGATATTTTGATTTTTTTCCAGTGATTGGGATTCTCATGTGGAACATGTCCGGACTGTGTTCCAGATTTTGAGTGAAAATACTCTGTATGTTAAGGGATAGAAATGTCTTTTTGGTGTACAGAGGATTTCGTTTTTGGGATTCATTTTGTCCCCGTCTGCTATTGAAATGGACCAGGCCAAGGTACAGGCCATTTATGATTGGATTCAGCCCACTTCTCTAAAGGCTCTTCAGAAGTTTTTGGGTTTTGCTAATTTCTGCCGTAAATTTATAAGTAATTTTTTTGGTATTGTTAAACCTCTGATGGATTTGACCAAAAAGGGCGCTGATGTGGTGAATTGGTCTCCAGAGGAAGTCTCGGCATTTCAGGAGCTTAAGCAGAGATTCACTTCTGCTCTGGTTCTACGGCAACCTGATGTTTCACTCCCATTTCAGGTGGAAATAGATGCTTCTGAGATTGGTGCAGGAGCCGTTTTGTCTCAAAGAGATCCGGTAAGCTCCAAGTTGAATCCCTGTGCCTCCTTTTTTCGAAAATGTTCTCCATCTGATCGTAACTATGACGTGAGGAATTCGGAATTATTGGCCATGAAATGGGCATTTGAAGAGTGGAGACATTGGTTGGAGGGAGCTAGACATCAAGTTGTGGTCCTCACCGATCACAAGAATTTGATTTGTCTTGAATCAGCCAAGCGCTTGAATCCTAGACAGGCTAGGTGCACCTTGTTCTTCACGTGTTTTAATTTTGTGGTCTCCTTTCTTCCGGGCACTAAGAATGTTAAGGCAGACGCCCTTTCTAGGAGTTTCTTTGCAGATTCTCTTGATGTGACCGAGCCTACTACCATTCTAAAAGAGGCTGTAGTTCTTTCCGTCATCTCTCCTGATTTGAGACGTGCCCTGGAGGAATTTCAGGAGGATAAACCTGAACGATGCCCTATGGGAAAATTGTATGTCCCTGACCAGTGGATGAAAAGAGTAATGTCTGAAATTCATTGCTCCTCATTGGCTGGTCATCCAGGTATCTTTGGTACCAGAGATTTGGTGAGTCTGTCTTTTTTGTGGCCTGCCTTATCTCGTGATGTCAGGAATTTTGTGCAGTCCTGTGGGATTTGTTCTCGGTCTAAGCCCTGTTCTCGTGCTAGTAGTTTGTTGATGCCCCTGCTGGTGCCCAGGAGGCCATGAACCCATATCTCAATGGATTTTATCTCTGATCTCCCTGTCTCTCAGAGAATGACTGTTATTTGGGTGACCTGTGATAGATTTTCTAAGATGGTCCATTTTGTACCACTCCCAAAGTTGCCATCTTCTTCGGAGTTGGTGCCCTAGTTTTTACAACAAGTGGTTCGCTTGCACGGGATTCCTGAGAACATTGTGTCGGACAGAGGGGTCCAATTTGTTTCCAGATTTTGGAGAGCTTTTTGTTCCAAACTGGGAATTCAGTTGTCTTTCTCCTCTGCATTTCATCCTCAGACCAATGGGCAGACTGAGAGAACAAACCAGACTTTGAAGTCCTATTTTAGATGTTTCATATCTGCTGATCAGGATGATTGGGTCTCATTTTTGCCCTTGGCTGAATTCGTGCTAAACAATAGGGCTAGTTCTGCCACTTTGATATCCTCTTTCTTTTGTAACTTTGGGTTTCATCCTCTATTTTCTTTGGGGCTGGTGGAAGCTTCTGCCTGCCCAGGTGTGGATTCTGTGGTAGAGAGAATGCAGCAGATTTGGGACGAAGCAGTTGATAAGTTGTCCCACTCTCAGGAAAAGGCCCAACGGTTTTCCAACCGGCATAGGACCATGGGTCCCCGGTTTAAAGTGGGTGATATGGTTTAGTTGTCCTCAAAAAATATTCCCATGAAGGTTGCATCTCCAAAATTCAAGCCAAGGTTTATTGGACCTTATAAGATTTTGGAAATCCTTAACCCTGTTTCTTTCCGTTTGGCTCTTCCAGTTACGTTTAAGATTCATAACATTTTTCATAAATCTTTCTTGAAAAGGTTTGTGGAGCCAGTCGTTCCCATGGCGGCGCCCACTGACCCTGTACTGGTTAAGATTATAGTAAAGACTTGGCACTCAAAAGGGAAAATTGAATTTGACAGTTCCTTTATTGTACAAATCATCCAGTTAAAAAATTCTTGAACGTTTTCGGTCGTACAATCGGCCTTCATCAGAAAAGGAAATTCACAGTTAATTTAACTGAAAGGAGCTGTAATGGAAAATTCCATGTATCATTAGAGAGACAGCTGGCCTGTGTGGTAATATAGCAGGCTTGTGTCCCTGATATGGGAAGGTACTGTTTGAGGAAGTATGTCCTGCCCAGGTATGTGTGCCACGGGAGGAGGACGCGCTGGTTAGAAAGGCACGTGAGTGAAGGGGAATAGCGCTGTGTCTGCAGCCGCAGAGATTCTTGCTTAGCAGAGACGTCGGTCAAGGCATCTTGCCCAGGCGTCTGGTTGCTCATTCTGGCTCTGCTATAGCTCCATGCTTGAGTCAGCAGCAAGTAGACGCTTCTGGGACTAAGTCCTGTCTTTTGCTTACTAAGCATGCCCGTGGGATGACCTCTCATTGGAGGTCGAAGGTCACATGCGCAGGTCCCGTTCCTGCTCAGATTGGTCCACTACTGGGAAGGTCCCTGAGGGACCCCGCTACAGTATAAAAGAGTCGCATGGCCGCTCGGCCATGCACTAGTATAGACTCTTATGCTTAAGGTGTGTTTGAGGATGGATGCATGTATCTGGTGACTGACTCATTTGAAACCCCTACCCTTGGTTGTGTATGTTGTTAGGGTCTTGTGGTTATAGGCTAGGTTATAGGGTCAGTGCCTAGGCTATATGCCACAGTGCTTCCAGGTCAGCACCTCACTTAGCACCATATTGTGCCATCCAGCACAAGGCACATAAGTACCGCATCTACTGCAGCGCTTGTCAGAGCAGCGCCATGTGCACTTTGGTAGTGTAAAAGTGCGTTTTCCAGTCCTAAGACTAGGCTGGTTAGTGGCATCCGCCAGTGCGGCACTGTATGCATTTTAGTGCGGTATTTCCTACCTAGTCCTCCATGGCACCACAACTGCGGCGCTGAGTGCTGGTGAGTCTAGAGCAGGGCATAAAAAAAAATTTAAGATGGCGGGCCGCATTCCTTTCAAACTTAATACAGTCAGAATTGATAGTGGTATCTAAGGGGTTAAACGGCCGCGATCGGTGCTAATACCAATAGTGGCCGCTCAATAGGTTGTCAGCTGCGATGTACAGCTTACCTCAGTGGATGTTAGTGTCGGCTCTGCACGTGAGCCGGCGCTATCATCTCGCTGTACACGCACAGCCACAGTCGTCTCCAAAATCCAGCAATGGGGGAAAGTCACGCCTCCGCTCTCTGCGCGCTGGCGTGATGTCATTACACAGCGCCAGAGGGATGTCATCACGCAGGGCCACAGCCACTACGAAGTGGCGCACTTCTCCTCTCTTCTAGCGTGAGCAGTGGCGTAACTACAAAATTATGGGCCCTGGTGTAAACTTTCAAATGGGGGCCCCCCATGCAAAAATACACGCACATCTCCACTCAGCACACCTCGTACACACGCAGCTCTGCTCCACACATCTTGTACCCATGCAGCTCCGCTCCCTACACCTCGTACACACACGGCTACGCTCCCTACACCTCGGTCCTCGTACACACGCGGCTCCGCTCTGTACACCTCATACACACACGGCTCCTCTCTGTACACATATGGCTCCGCTCCCTACACCTTGTACACACATGGCTCTACTACATCAACCCTTTAAACCCCTCCTGACCCCCACACATAAACTTTATCTGCATGCAGCACCTTGGCAACCAGCACAGACAGCAGCATTCTGCATACACTGAGGCCCCTGATCATGTGACCCCTGACTCCTCCCCCTCCTGTGACCTCATCACAGGTCCTGTGCGCACAGACCACACAGCCATCGCACGCTCCTGAATGCGTGCCACTGCCTTCCCCCTTCTACCTGCCTCATGGAATGAGACATGTGGTGCACCGCAGGCCGTAGATGACTGCCTCAGGGGCCGCATGCGGCCCGCGTGTTTGAGACCTCTGGTCTAGAGGGACTCTGACCCTGTGTCTTGGGGCAGAGTCCTGTGACTTTACACCAGCGCTCACTTCGCCGAGCTCTGCGACGTTAACAGGCTTTGGCATTTATATTCAGCACAAGTGCGGCTCTGTGAGGCAACAGTCCACCTCGTACACACCGGGTGATGTTAACCCGGGTGCGCTCACTTATTATACCGCCATATAGTGTCTGCCATTACCGAGCAGCAGTTACCATCTCTGCACGGTGGACCCCGGGCTGCGAACGCACCTAAATACCTTCTATATTATTCGGTGCGTTCTGCCAGATCCTAACAAACAATGCTGGATATCTGGATAGGGAAAGTGCAGGAAGTGTTATCTCCTTTATCTCATCATTAATAAAAGTTTGCCCCTGTTGGTACTGAAGTGTGACGTGTGGTGGACGCCGTTCCAGTATGGCGAGCAACCCTGTGCCCGAGGTAACTAACTGTGCCACAGGGCTGGGACTTTATCTGTCTTTTCATGTGCAAGGGGCCGGGGTGCTCATTGAGTGTGACCTAGTGGACTCGCCCATGACTACCACCCCGTGCCACCTTGTTACAACTGTACTATGTATAGGGCAGCACGGTGGCTCAGTGGTTAGCACTGTGCTATGTATATGGCAGCAGGTTGGCTCAGTGATTGGCATTGTACTATGTATAGGGCAGCATGGTGGCTCACAGTAGTTAGCACTGTACAATGTATCAGATAGCGCTATATAAGCAAAGCATAATAATGATCATACTGAGCGGGAAGGGGAGGTGGTGTCATCTTTTGGAAGATGAGAGGTTTTGTGAACCTCATTTACAGTATTAGCAGTTGCGTGTCCTATATCTGACTATTCCTTATAGCTCTAGTATAATTTCCATATGTAAACGTGACTGGCTACTATTTGCAACAGAGAATTGTTTTTTTTATTGATAGAACGATAACTCCTGTCTTGTTTGGTTTTAGACACGTACGACTCTCTCTGCCGATACCTAACAAAAAATTCTGGAGCCGTGGTCGTCTCTGTTGGGTAAGGGAGCATCATTCCGCTACCACTTCCTTACATTATAATTAAACTAATAATGTAGGTATGATGTATTATGTGTAATGTTCATAACTTCAGCCTTCAAGCATTGTGACAGCTAATTTCCAAATATTTGTCTTTAGTAGTCTGTATACACAAGGACTAAGGGTATGTGCACACAGTTTTTTGGTGGTGCGGATTTTGTAGTAAAATCCGCAGGACTAAAGTCCTGCTGTTTATCTGCGGTTTTGCCCTGTGGTTTCACACCTCATAATGGATGAGGTGTGAAACCGCAGCGTTTCTGCACAAAAGAATTGACATGCTGCGGATTGTAAACCGCGGAAAAATCCACAGCATGTGCACTGCGTTTTCCAGTTTACCATTGAAAACAATGGTACTGTACAATGCACCTAAATCTGCTGCGGACCCGCAGCTGCAGAAACGCTGCAGATCCGCAGCAGAATCTGCACCGTGTGCACATACCCTTATGGGGAATAAAGGAAATCTGTCAGCAGAATTTAACCCCCATCGCAAATAATTTATACAGTGGGGGAAATAGGTATTTGATCCCTTGATGATTTTGTAAGTTGCCCATTGACAAAGACATGAACAGTCTATAATTTTAAGGGTAGGTTAATTTTAACATTGAGAGATAGAATATCAAAAATAAAATCCAGAAAATCACATTGTATAAATTATATAAATTTATTAGCATTTTGCAGTGAGAAGTAAGTATTTGATCCCCTACCAACCATTAAGAATTATAGTTCCTACAGACCAGTTAGATGCTCCTAATCAACTCGTTACCTGCATTAAAGACCGCTGTCTTACATAGTCACCTTTATAAAAAACTCCTGTTCAGACTCAACTAATCAGTTAGACTCCAACCTCTAGTACAATGTGGGAAAGACCAAAGAGCTTACTAAGGATGTCAGGGACAAGATCATAGACCTGCCCAATGGGCTAGAATGGGCTACAAAACCATACGTAAGACACTGGGTGAGAAAGAGTCAACTGTTGATTCAATAGTAACAAAATGGAAGAAATACAAATTGACTGTCAATCAACATCGATTTGGGGCACCAAGCAAAATCTCACCTCGTGGGGCATCCTTGATCACGAGGAAGGTGAAAGATCAGCCTAAAACTAGACAGGGGGAACTTGTTAATGATGTCAAGGCAGCTGAGACCACAGTCATAAAGAAAACAATTGGTCGTAAAAGTTTAAAATCCTGCAGTGCCCGCAAGGTCCCCCTGCTTAAGAAGGCACATGTGCAGGCCTATCTGAAGTTTGTCAATGAACATTTGAATGATTCTGAGAGTGATTGGGAGAAATTGCTGTGGTCAGATGAGACAAAAATTGAGGTCTTTGGCATTAACTCAACTCGCCGTGTTTGGAGAAAGAGAAATGCTGTATATGACCCAAAGAACACCGTCCCCACTGTCAAGCATGGTGGTGGAAACATTATGTTTTGGGTGTGTTTTTCTGATAAGGGCACAGGACTACTTCACTGCATCAATGGGAAAATGGATGAAGCCATGTACCATAAAATCCTGAGTGACAACCTCCTTCCCTCCACCAGGACATTAAAAATGGGTCGTGGCTGGGTCTTCCAGCAAAACAATAACCCAAAATATACAGCCAAGGCAACAAAGGAGTGGCTCAAAAAGAAGCACATTAAGGTTGTGGAGTGGCCTAGCCAGTCTCCAGACCCTAATCCCATAGAAAAATTATGGAGGGAGTTGAAGCTCCGAGTTGCCAAGCGACAGACTCAAAATCTTAATGATTTCTGCAAAGAGGAGTGGAGGAGTGGTCCAAAATTCCTCCTGACTTGTGTGCAAATCTCATCATCACCTAAAAATCATCTGACTGCTATGCTTGCCAACAAGGATTTTGCCACCAAATATTAAGTCTTGTTTGCCTGAGGGATAAAATACTTATTTCTCACTGCAAAATGCAAATACATTTATATAATTTATACAATGTGATTTTCTGGATTTTAATTTTCATATTCTCCCTCTTAATGTTAAAATTAGCCTACCCTTATAATTATAGACTGCTCATGTCTTTGTCAGTGGGCAAACTTACAAAATCAGCAAGGGATCAAATACTTATTTCCCCACTGTATGTGCATGTAGCTCTTTCAAAGACAAGCCCAGCAATACCTTTACATTGCCAATCCATTCCTCCGTTACTGAGAAATCACCATTTGAATTGATGTGCAAATGAGACTGAAGAGCTATGGTAGATCTGAAGCCTCTGTCACTCCATCTCTATTCTCCACACAGCGTCACTTCCTCCTGCTTGACTGACAGACTCCTTTGCTTAAAATCGAACATAATAGAAGCTGTCAGTCAAGCAGGAGGAGGTGGCACTGGGAGGGGTATAGAGCTGCAGTGATGTAGGCTTCAGATTTATCATAGCTCTTCAGAATTTTCAGATCAATTCAAACACTGATTTCTTTGTAGTGGAGGAATGGGATTGCCCTCATAAAGGTATTTCAGGACTTGTGTTTGAAGGAACTACATGCCTATATAAATAGTTTAGGGGATGAAATCCTGCTGACAGATCTGCTTTTTCTAAGCAGCTTTTTTATTTAGATCATTTTTCATTCCATTTTTTCAAGGTCCATAAATAAGTTGCAGTTTTGAATGCCACCCTTTAATTTACCATGAAATGTACAATAAAATGGAAGGCACAGGGTGGCAGATGGTGGGTGTAAACTGCAACGATTGGATCTAGCTCTGATCACTGCAGATACAGGTAGGGTCTGGCTATATCACAAGACAAGTAGGTTAGAAGAAGGGAGGAGAGGCTGCCCATGGCAGTCACTTATCTATTATCTCTATCTATGTGTCAGAAACATTTTGGTTATTGAGGGGGTCCCCAACTTAGGATCTGACTCTAATCCTTAGTGCTCAGATTAGCTGCAGAAATCTCTCTTTATCTCTCTGGATGTAGTGGCCTGACCATGGCTTGTTGTCAATGGACATGGTGTAAAAATGCAGGGGTAATTATTAATACCTTAAGCAGAGTACCTCCAGACTTGGTAGAGGTAGTAAACAATGCCTGTGAGTACTTGTAATATTCAGGTATTTACCCTTGTTTCCCCAAAAAAATTTGATTAATAATTTTAGGTACCGTCTGGCCCCAAAACACAGATGCCCGGCTGCATTGGATGACTGTATCGTGGCTACGCTTCACTTTCTGAAGACGACAGAAGAACATGGAGTCGATCCTTCTTCGGTTATAATATGTGGAGACAGTGCCGGGGGCAATCTCACAGCTGGGGTTTGTCAAGCTCTTGTGGGCAGATCAGATATTCCAAAGCCGCTTGCCCAGGTGATGATATACCCATCGGTCCAGAAGGCGGACTTTAATGTACCATCTTACCAACAAAACAAGATGGTCCCATTGTTACTCCGAGAAAATGCTTTATTCTACTCACTGACCTATATAGGTGGTGATCTCTCTTTATCAAAAGAAATGATGAAGGGCAGCCATGTTCCTCCCAAAGTACGACAAACATTAAGTAAATGGTTGAGTTCTGAAGAATTTAAGGTTGAAGGCTGCAAACCTCACATCATGGCGCCTTTTAGTAAAGACATTTATGAGAAAATTAGGAAAGTTCTTGACCTTCCATGTTCTCCATTGTTCTCTGATGATGCTGTTATCCAGCAGCTGCCACAGGCCTACATACTAACATGTGAGTTTGATGTTCTCCGAGATGATGGGATACTCTACAAGAAACGGCTGGAGGACAATGGAGTCCCGGTCACATGGTATCATGTTAAAGATGGCTTCCATGGAATTGTCAGCTTTTTTGATCAACCTGATGCGGTGTCTGGAAAGCTGGCTGTGGATAACGTTATTACTTATATTAAAAACCTTTCATAACTCGTAAAGGTGAAAAAATAGTGTTTTAGATAACTCAAAATGTTTTTCTTTTTTAAACCATGAACTCCAGCTTTATTCTTCCAGGCCTATTACAAAATTGTTACCTTTTACTCAAGGGTTTATGTCACTAAAGTTTCAATAGATGAAGTCCATACATGATGACATGTGTCAATGTTATCTATTCTGTAGTTTGTTTCGAAAAAGGGTCAGGTCCGAACCTGAAACACATCAATAAAAAATTACTTGAACTTCTTCAAGAGTATGGAACTACTCTTCAACCAATAGCTGTGCTGTCAGTATAATACATCTATACATATTCACTTAATCTGTCAATGTTTGGCACAGTGCTTAAAGGAAGAGAAGTAGAAAGGTGCTTGACATCCAAAACATTGTCAATTTATCAGCAAATGTATAAAAATCTGTACTAGAGCCTTTATCTATCATCCAATTAGTTATGACTTCCTCATGTGGTGCATGCACTTTTTTGACTCTTCAGACTCTCGAGCCTGACTGCATTCCCCAACTATCTATTAATCCAGATCATTAGATAATCCACCAATGTTGAATTCCTGTGATTGCCTAATAAAAGGAATTTCGCTGAACTACTAATTTGTTTCTGTTCAGTTACTCACTACTTAATGATCTTTCAGATGTGCTAGTGTTCACCATAGGTCATTCATTAATATGGTCTTATCGTATACATAACGTAATTCTTTGGGGCCTTCAAATCTGTTTTTTTACAAATGATCCCCAATGCCAAGGGGACTGCTATACTGCCCAGAGGGTTGAAACCCTATTACTGATTGAGGGGAAACTGGGAAGCAATAGAAGACAAGATTGAACAGAAGGTCTTTGTTAACTTCCACTCTATGAAACTGGGATACCTGGCCCAACACAATCCTCCGAATCCAAGCCAAACGTTACAGGTTGCCTTGGACATTAGGTGTGACTTGCTTAGTAGAGTTGAGCGAAACGGGTCGAAAAATTTCAAAAGTCGCCGACTTTTGGCAAAGTCGGGTTTCATGAAACGAAACCCGACCCTAGGATGAGGTCGGCCACGAGTTCGGCGACTTACGTGCCAAAGTCGCGTTTCAAAAGTTTGTTTTGCGCTCTTTTTCAGCCAATCAGGATCCATGGACACTGTGGGCAACGTGATGACATAGGCAGGGGTCACCACCATCTTTCAGAAGGGCATGCAAGTGATTGGCTTGCTTTGGTGGGCGTCACAGGGGGTATAAAAGGGCGTGCACGCCGACCGCCATGTTCCTCATGCTGATCTCAGAATAGGGAGAGCTGCTGCTGCTGCTGCTGATTCTGTAGGGAGAGCATTAGGCAGGTAAGAAGACACCAAAAACTGCTTCTGCTGCTAGCGATTTTGCCTGTACAACACACCAGTCACTGTGTGTGCAGTGCAAGGGGAGGCTATATTTTGCTGGATCAGCGGTGCTGGTTGTTAGGCTGCCTTCTAAGGCTTCCTGACGGCTGCATTGCTGTTTACCCACTGCTCTGCAAACTGCTTTTTTAAAAGCAATCCCAATTTTTTTTTTTTTTTTTTGTCCTGCTGAGGTACTGAGCGTGCGTTTTTCAATGCGTAACTAGTATTATGAAGTTAATTAAGGTTGACAAGCTTAAGTAAGAAGAATTGATGCTTTTGGCATTCAAATGGGCACTGTAGGTGTGTTTCCTGTCCTCTCACTGCCGACTTTTATTCCCCATTGACTTACATTGGGTTTCGTGTTTCGGGACGACCCCGACTTTTCCCTATAGTCGGCCGATCTTGCTCGACCCGACTTTTGGAAAAGTCAGGTTTCACGAAACGAAACTCGACCCTAAAAAACCAAAAGTCGCTCAACTCTATTGCTTAGTGTACAGTTCCTCTAAGAGCACATGGGAGAAATAGCCATATGTGGACCCCTAGAGGTTTCCACTACAGACCTGTGTCAGTTCCAGGAGTCTATGCAGGGCCATCACCGCTACTTTTTCTGATTATGGACTATAAATCTTCCAACAAGGTTTCCCAAGTTGCCACCTCACTTCTATCTGAATCCTACTTTTGTCAGCCAGATAAGAGCTAGGACTAAGGGTCCCGTTACTTTTAGCGATGCACCAGCGATCCCGACAACGATACGACCCGGTCAGGATCGCTGGTGCATCGCTAAATGATCGCTAGTGAGCTGCCAAAGAGGCAGATCTCACCAGCAATGTAGCAGCAGTCGGCGGTCGATACTTACCTGTCAGACGCGGCGATGAAGACCTCCTCCCACCTGCATCCACGTGTCGCTCGTCGCCGCCAGCAGGAAGCCACCAACGAGAAACGGCCCAGGACGTTCTCGCACGATCAGCGATAGCCAGTGGGGGAGCCGGTCGGAGGTAAGTGTCACATTTAGCGATATCGCTAGCAATATTGCTGCTGTGTCACAAAATCGGTGACGCTTTAGCGATATTGCTAGCGATATCGCTATGTGTGAAGCCCCCTTAAGTATCCAATCCAATTTCTGGTTTACCTGGGGGAAACTCTGAGTCAGCCTCACTATGTTTTGGAAAAGGACTGCAACGGGGTCCAAGGAAGCAGGAGATGCAGGATAACAGAGAGGCAAATGAAGCTGGAAGTACCAGATATTGCAGTAGGGTCAGTCATGTACATGAACACAGAGAAGTACATGCAGGACAGAACTTCAGTAGTAACATGATTAACAGCAGTGACATACAGTGGGGGAAAAAAACTATTTAGTCAGCCACCAGTTGTGCAAGTTCTCCCACTTAAAAGATGAGAGAGGCCTGTAATTGACATCATAGGTAGACCACAACTATGAGAGTCAAAATGAGAAAACAAATCCTGAATATCACCTTGTCTAATTTGGCAAGATTTATTTTGCAAATTATGGTGGGAAATAAGTATTTGGTCATTAACAAAAGTTCATCTCAATATTTTGTTATATATCCTTTGTTGGCATTGACAGAGGTCAGCCGTTTTCCGTAAGTCTTCACAAGGTTGGCACACACTGTTTGTGGTATGTTGGCCCATTTCTCCATGCAGATCTCCTCTAGAGCTGTGATGTTTTGGGCCTGTCGCTGGGCAACAGGGACTTTCAAATCCCGCCAAAGGTTTTCTATGGGGTTGAGATCTGGAGACTGGCCAGACCACTCCAGGACCTTCATATGTTTCTTACGAACCCACTCCTTCGTTGCCCTGGCGGTGTGCTTGAGATCATTATCATGCTGAAAGACCCATCCATGTTTCATCTTCAATGCCCTTGCTGATGGAAGGAGGTTTGCACTCAAAATCTCACGATACATGGTCCCATTCATTCTTTCATGTACATAGATCAAGTTTTGTTTCTACCAAATAGTTCTACTTTGGTTTCATCAGACCATATGACATTCTCCCAATACTCTTCTGGATAATCCTAAACACTCTCTAGCAAACTTCAGATGGGCCCAGACATGTACTGCCTTAAGCAAGGGGACATGTCTGGCACTGTGTTACTGATGGTAGCCTTTGTTACGGTGGTCCCAGCTCTATGCATGTCATTCACTAGGTCCCCCCTTGTGGTTCTGGGATTTTTGCTCACCATTCTTGTGATCATTTTGACCCCACGGTGTGAGATCTTGCGTGGAGTCCCAGATCGAGGGAGATTAT